>NC_090988.1:57399000-58038500 GCF_041146395.1 Eulemur rufifrons | reverse complement strand
CAATCTTAGAAGATAAACCACAAACTGAGGAAAATATTTGAGGGGGATGCCAGAGAAAGTTTAATAACTTTATTACCTTGAGCTCATATAAAACACTATGAAAATTGGTTGGGTTTTTTTTGGAAAATTGTTAAGTCCAATAAATAATAGGTCAAGAACAGACTACAAAGAAGAAATGCAAATAGCTACTGAATGTAAGAAAAATATTCAATATAATTATAACTCACTAAGCACAACTACAAAACTGAGAAATAAATTTTCTCCTGGTTAATCTAAGATTTTAACAGCAAAAAACAAAAAAACTAGTGTTTTTTTGAGCATTAAACACATAACAGGTATTACTTTAAGAGTTTTATATGATTATAAGTGTCCATCAACAGATGAATGGATAAAGAAAATGTTGTATATATATATATATATATATATACACAATGGAATAATATTTGGCCTTAAAAAGAATGAAATTCTGTCATGTGCAGCAATATGGTTGGAACTGGAGGTCAATATGTCAAGTGAAATAAGCCAGGTACAGAAATACAAATATTGTATATCCTCACTCATATGCAGGAGCTAAAAACGTTAATCTCATGGAGGCAGAGAGTAGAATGATCTACCAGAGACTGAGTAGGGTGTTTCTGTGGGGGGAGGATGGTAATGAAGAAAATTTGGTTTATTGGTACACACATACAGGTAAATAGAAGGAATAAGTTCTAATGTTCAATAGCAGAGTAGGGTGACTGTAGTTAACAGCAACATATTGTATATTTCAAAATAGCTAGAAGGGAGGACTTGAAATATTCCCAACACATAGAAATGATAAATGTTTGAAGTGATGAATATCCTAAATACCCGAAAAGACTGTTGTGTAGGAGCCCAAATGACAAAGTTCATCTCTTGCAACATCATGCCCACCTCCAGCACCCTCCACCAGTATTGCAGAATCCTACATGTTGAGGCTTATCAGCAGCTTCTCCTCTCTCACCTGAGAGTAGAGGCAAAGCAGGATCCCTCCAATGTGGGATCACTGGTAAAGGAGAGAGGGAGTGATTTCTGTAGTTTGCAGATCCACATTTGAAGGACAGCACCCATCTGTAGGTTGCCTCCTGAGCATTTCCTCCCAAGGCCTCCCAAGGCCTGCACTAGGAGTTTGACTTCACCTCAAGCCTTTCTGCTTTACTTGACTCAATGTACAAACTCCAGTTCTCCTAGGTCCCCATTCTAAACAGAGTATTTTCCTTTGAGACAAGATTTAAAGGTGATGTCCTGAGAGTTACACAAACAGGGCATTCCCAGGAGCTTTAAGAGCCCTCAACTTTATTACCTTTTTCCATCCTCTGAGACACCCTAGGACAATCTGTGTTATATCTGAAACCACAGACTAAAGTTTCTAAATTATACTCACCCCTCTTTCATACCCCCACCAATGTCATTCAACATGGCAACAACAGGTATATATTCTCAGGGGTTAGCAATTTATCAACATTGTGTCTTTGTTTATATAGTAATTAAATAGGAATGAAAATGAGCAGATATTGGATCATCTAGATGCTGACTTTCTAATCGAGTAATGCATCTTGATTTTAGGACTTTTACTTTCATTTGTTTATAATTGTTTGGATTCTGAGTGACTACCTTAAGTAGGGAGTTTAATTTGGTTAGTACTGTCCTAATATCAACATGACAACAGGGGCTCTGAATGTGTTGTTATATTAAAGTTGCACTGGACATAAAGTCAAAGCTTTTCTTTTTTCTTTTTTTTTTCTTGAGACAGAGTCTTGCTTTGTTGCCCGGGCTAGAGTGAGTGCCGTGGCATCAGCCTAGCTCACAGCAACCTCAAACTCCTGGGCTCAAGCAATCCTACTGCCTCAGCCTCCTGAGTAGCTGGGACCACAGGCAAGCGCCACCATGCCTGGCTAATTTTTTTTTTCTATATATATTTTAGTTGGCCAGATAAT
Source organism: Eulemur rufifrons (assembly GCF_041146395.1). Classification (NCBI taxonomy): domain Eukaryota; kingdom Metazoa; phylum Chordata; class Mammalia; order Primates; family Lemuridae; genus Eulemur; species Eulemur rufifrons. The sequence goes on along the minus strand of NC_090988.1, from coordinate 58,036,545 downwards.
TTCTTTCTATTTTTAGTAGAGATGGGGTCTCACTCTTGCTCACAGCTGGTCTCGAACTCCTGACCTCGAGCGATCCACCCGCCTCGGCCTCCCAGAGTGCTAGGATTACAGGCGTGAGCCACCGCGCCCGGCCCAAAGCTTTTCTTTTGAGGGGATAATTCACAGTCAAAGGATAGTTTTGTAGAATGAGACTTTAGTTACTTAAATCATTAAATTAAGACATTGGCTTGACCTCATGAAAATGGAACTGTTCTTATAATTCTCTCAAGCTAATAAAAAAATTCAAGACAAAGGAAAGTTTTACATCCAAATGATGCACTCATATCATCTCAAGGCCAAAAAGATATAAGAGAAAAATGGTGGAAGAATTGAGTTAGATGGTAGTATAGTCATGTAAGATTACAGAAATATAATATGAGGTTGTCATTTCCCCAGTCATATTTCTGGTGACAGTTTAGTTTTAGCAAACCATGAGCCATCACATTAAGTAAATGGTCTTAATTGAATATTATTGTTTTATTGGTTTTGTGACTTGGCTCATACATTATTTATAATTTACTTTTGGTTTCATAGCACATATAAATCTAGCTCATTAAAATAAATGGATTGTGTTCCATGGTATAGATACGCCATGTTTATTTAACTGTATCCATATTAGTGGACACTGGGTTATTTCCAATCTTTAGACATTGAAATGGTGCCACATTGAACGTCTTTGAACATGTATCTTTGTGCCCTTGTCAGATATATTTGAAGGATAAGTTTCCTGAGGCTTAATTGCTGATTCTAAAGGTATATTTCTTTTAAACATCAATAGATGTTGACAATTGTCCTATAAAAAATTGCGTTAATTTACACTCCCATCGAAATTTCATGAATATTTTTTATTAATAGTTACACCTTTACTAACATTTGGTATTTTCAAACACTTCAATTTTACTAATCTGTTAAGTAAAAAATGGTATCTCATTGTTACTTTATTATGTAATACTTTATACTTAAGAATGAGTATAATTTTCTATTATGTTTATTGATCGTCTTCACTTCTTTTTTCTGTGAAGTGACTGTATTTCCTTTGCTCATTTTCTTTTATTGAACTGTTCAACTTTCTTTTATTGCTTTGTAAAACCCTTGAATTATTATGAAAACTTGGCTCTTTGATTTTGCCTTAGAAATAAGTTTCTACTTTGCCAGTTGATTTTTTTTTTTGTATTTTTGCATCACACATGTATTTTATAATTTAATCTGGGTGAATCAGTGTTTCTCCTTATAACTTTTGCTTTTTGTGTTAACATTTGAAAGTTGTTAAAAGTTATGCTTTTTAAAAAGCATCCATTTTTTCCTTCTAAGATTTTCATAGTTTGCTTCCATGTATGGCTTCATTTACATCTTTATACATCTAGAAATTATTTTGAGGTAGGAAGTGAGATAGGCATCTACCTTAGATTTTTTTCCCCAAATTCTCACCACCATTTATGGGAAAACTTCCCATCAATTTTAAATGTTTTTTACATGAGATGCTAAACTCCTGCAGGATTGAGTCTATTTTTGTACTCTGTAGTCTGTTCCTTTTCTGACTTTATATTTCCAAACAAATAGCATGCAATCTTAATTTCTCCTGTTTTTGTTTTTGTTATTTGTTTGATTTTCAGGTACAGAAAGTTGAGTTAAACATATTCCTCAGTATATAACATATTACTATAATGATTTCAAAGTCCCTCTCTTGTTTATTTATGTATTTATCATGTATTTTATTTATTGCTATAAACTTTTGACTATTTTCCAGAGTTCAGATAAAGTTTATTCTGATTCTTCAATTTTTTTTGTATTTCTTTGGAAAGTTGGCCCATTGTAGTCCCCTATTTCACTATTTTCAATCTTAAAAATAATTTTTGATAGAGTTTTGACTACTTTAGTAATCTTTGCGAAGAACCAGCTTGAGATTTTGATAAAAATCTTATTTATATTTTGTCGTCTATTTGCTTGATTTCTTCTTTTATCCTTATTATTTCCCTGTGTGTGCCTTTGGATATGCTCTGCTATCCCTGCCCTCCCCAACTCCAGCCCCTAGCAATTTTAATTAAATGCTTAACTCCATTTTTTCTCTTCTATCTTGCTCCTCCCCTCCGCCTCTGCCTGCTCCTCCTTCTCCTCCTCCTCCTCCTCTTTCTTCTCCTTCTCCTTCTTCTTCTTCTCCTCCTCCTCCTCCTTCTTTTTCTCCTTCTATTTATCCTCCTCCTTCTACACTTTCTCTCTCCTTTTTAATGAGATATTACTTACATATAGTAGTAATATACACCAATCTTAAGTATAGCTCAATACATTTTTACACATGTATATACCTGTGTAACTATTATTTAGATCAGAATGTAGAACATTCACAGCACATCAAAAGGCTCCCAGTAAACTCCAAGTCATCACTCCCTCAAAAGTAACCATTATTTGGAATTCTAAAAATATAAATTAGTTTTAACTGTTCTTGAGCTTCAAATAAATGGAGTCATACAGTATACACTTGTTCGTGTGTCTAGCTTCTTTACTAAACATTATTGTGGTTGTTTGCAGCAGTAGTTCATTCTTGTAAAATTATTTGATAGTATTCCACTGCATGACTGTACCACAATTTATCCTTTCTATTGTCCATGGAAATTTACATTGTTTCCAGTTGGGCTATTATGAATAAAGCTGATATAAACATCCTTTTATTTGTCTTTTGGTGGATATAAACATTGGTCTCTATTGGGTATATACTCAGGAGTGGAATTACTGGATCATAGGGAAGGGGCATATGATTAGCTTAGTATTCAAAGATACTTCCAAATGGACTTTTTGAATTGACTAATTTCTGCTCTCATAAGCAATGTAAATTACTCCACACCCTCAGTCATTTTATCCATTTTGATTAGGGTTAGTGGCATTTTGCTCTGGTTTTAATTTATATACCCTGGTGGCTAATTATCTTGTGTAACTTTTTAGTGCTTATTAGCTATTTGTATTTCCTATATTGAAAGTGTTCAAGTGTTCTGCCCTTTATAAAAACTGGAATTGTTTTTACTTTTTCTATTAATTTTTGGAAGTTCTTTATTTTCTGGGCATCATGCCTATAGCTTAGTGTCAAATTATTAAAATAATATGTACATAAATAGAGACAAGTGATAGAGAAATATGGTACAATGCTATAATTAGAGAATCTTGGTAAGGGAGGTATGAGAGTTCTTTGTACTATTCTTTCAATTTTTTTTAAACTTAAAATTATTTCAAAATATAAAATTACAAAATAACAAAGTTTACTAAACATAAGATTTAGATATATTTTGACGAACTTCCCTTAGTAACTTTTAAAACAGATGGACACACTTGAAGCTCTGACTCAGGGGGTATGGAGGGGCAAGGGCAATATACGTAACCTAAACATTTGTATCCCCATAATATGCTGAAATAAAAAAAAAATTAAAAAAAATTAAAAAAAATAAAAGTGCTGCCAAGTTCGGTGTCTACATCTAAGAGATAGTTCGACCAGCCCAACCACTTTTTTCATGTCAGGTATGTTGTGATCATAGAGAAGCCTCCAGTAAAGACCAAGCCTCTACTCAAGTTCTGAGTAAGCTGAAAAATAGCAGGGGCTGTGGGCGAGGAGCCTTCCCTTAGAAGGATCTGTGAGCACGAAGTTGCTACACTAGGTGCTCTACAACAGGCAAACTTCTTTATGGGACATGCCTGATTTGTTCATTTCAGGGACGAGCCATAAGACATGGTCAGTGAACACTAGTTTCATTGAAGTTATTAGAAATGACCTATCCAGGTGGGCAAAGGTGAGCTTTACCTCAACTCCCAGAGCCCCTTCTCTACTTCCCACTTCAGAACCAAGGCAGATTCTATATGCTGACACTTGAAGAGTGAGCATAAGCATGATAACAACATCCATTTAATGAGCACCTATCATGTGTCAGGCATGATACTCAGTGTTTTATACAAAGCAATCCCATGAGCAAGGCATCATTCACCCCATAAAAAAATTGACAGAAAAATCAGTGAAGAAATGAAGATTTTTCACCACACAATTAACTAACTTTACCAAATAGGATATTCTGCCCAGTTAGGTTTGGTGATAGCTGGTTCCTGTTCAGTTGTCTCTCTCTTTGAGTAGCCATTCAGAAGCCGCAACTGCCAGAAGCTTCTGCCAGAAGCTGTCTTCTTTTCAGACCCTAATCTTCACTCCCCCCACCCATGCCCAACCAGCTTGAAGTATTCTTAGTCTTTGTGTGTGTGTATGTGTCTTTGCAGCTGATTTGTGCTTGGTTTTTCAGCTTCTCATCTGGGTAGTTTAGGTTTCTGAAAATGTATAATAGATTTCCTGAACAAATGTCAAAACATATGATATCTGCCAAAACTCAGATGCTTGTCCATAATCTCAATCCGCTAGCCTTGATTATAATAATTAGGGCACTATTTATTGAGCTCTTACCATGTGAAGACATTATGTTAATGACGTTCATCTAATTATTATTATCTGAGACACATCACATTCACATTCTACAAATGATGAACGTTCTCAAAATCATAAACAGAGTATGCGGTAGACTCAAGCTGCAACTTGGTATTTTTTCCTACAAAAACCAAATACTTAGTTCCACCAATACATTGTTTCCCCAAAAGGAAGACCTGAAAGAGGAGCTAGTGATCGAGCCTGTAAATGGAGAGGTGAGCGCTAACTACAGGTTATTTTCTATCTTCCCTGTAACTGTTTGAGAACCTTCTGATGGGAAATGCAGCTCAGGATCCACCCTAATGATTCAGAATTCTCCTGAGCACTTCAGCCTCTCCAGAGACTGCTGTTAGTATCCCCCCCCCCCAACCCCTTCATGTCATTTAAATGGAAATAATGTTGCACAGTATACCCCGATGTCAGTAAGACCTTTGGAGGGTGTGGGAATGTGGGGATTCCCCTTCCTGCCTTGTCCTTAGTTTGTTTTGGGGAGATTTTACTGAGCTGTTTGCCTTTAGGAAAAGATGCCTGCTGTCTCTGTGCTGCCCTCCCTGCAGCCAATGCACCTGCTGCACTTTCCCCCTCGACAGGGGAGTGTCTTTACTGATGCTGACGTGCTAATTTGATCTTTTTTCTCCATCAGATGAAAAAATATTGGTTAGATTATTAGAGGGAGGGGAAGAGAAGGCACAATTGAACAAAGAGGGGATAACTGTGGATATATTTGTAGTGAATTGATTTCAAACTCTTCATAGATCTGATTGTTAAAATTCAACTAATTTTATCCAATTAATCTGATTCTTAGGGCTAAATCTTCTGCAATGTATCTAGCCAAGGTTTTTTTCATAGTGAATCTACCTTACACAATTATAATGTGAAACTTCCTATGAAGAATAATTCTGGTGCTCACCTTATGAAGACATAAGTGGACCTTCCATGGAGTCAGTATTAGTCCTTTGGGTGAGGATTCTTATGATTCTTATGCTTCGATTGAAGTGGGTTTGGAAGATAGTAAGTTGGTAAGCAGGATAAGGAATAGGTGATTTTCATCATGAAGGATCTTAGAATCAGAAGAGAAACCTAGTATTTTTCTTTTGATTCCCTATGTGTATACTCTGACTTCTCTTCCTAAAATTTATGTCAAATTAGACAATGCATGTTTTTGCACCCCGTCATCCTGTTCCATATCTAGTCACATATTTTACTTTTAGAGAAATGGACTCACAAGTTCATGTTAAATCTGGAGAAAAGGCAGAATAAAATAACAATAAACATGACTTTGTTCTTTGACCCTGGGGGCAGATTCACAGTCACCTAGGGGAACATTTTCTCCTCTCCTTGCATGGGAAAATAACATTTAAAAAGAAATCAGGAGAGGTTAGGGGTGCTACCTTCAAATGCTGTAATCCCAGGGTCAGTGAGAACTCCTACCATCTGAGTCAAAAGTCACACTCATCTCTGATTCACATTCCTCCCTCTGTCTTGTGGTATTTTGCCTCAGGTCAAATCAGTTCAGGAAACATGTGTTGGATACTTAATTGTGTACCATGATTGATCGTATTTTCTGTGAATAAAGATGATTCAGATGTGGTCCCTGACCTTAAATATCTTACAGTCACAAAGAAAGACAAATAATTTCAATATAATTTGTTAAGAGCTATGATGGAGGTAAGTACATGTGCTGTAGGTACATTGTAAATCTAAGATGGACTGAGTGTCTGTGAATGTGTATATATGTGTGTGTCTATGTCTATGTGTGTTGGGCCTGGGGATGGGGAATGGGAAAACGTATGGAAGTGTTCCTAGAGAATATTTTTCCTAAACAAAATCTTGAAAAATATGTGGTTATGAGCCACACAAAGAAGGGATAAAAATCAGTTCTCTTGGGTATATACGTACTGGTGGAATTGCTGATTCATATGGTGACCTGCTAGCCATCCTAGTACAAAGTGGTATGCCATTGTGATTTTGGTTTGCATTTCTCTTATAGCCAATGACCTTGAGCATATTTTCATGTGCTTACTGGCTGTTTGCAATATCTGGAAATAATGTTTATTTAGATTCTTTTTTCATTTGTTAGATTATTTGTCTTTTTATTATCAACTTGTGTTTTTTATGTATTCTAGATACAAGTCCCTCATCAGATACATAATTTGCAAAAATTTTCTCCCATTCTGTGGGTTATCCTTTCATTTCCTTAATAGTGTCTTTTGAAGCACAAGAGTCTTTAATTTTGATAGTGTCCAATTTATTATTTTTTATTGAAAATATATTTTAAAATGTAGTTAAGCAAATAAAATTTAAAAATTAAATTACATATCTTCTTCAAAACTTAGACTATTGGAAAACAAAAGTGAAATAAAGAAGATTTAAAAGGAATATAGAGTTCCTTTGGGAATTAGGTAAGAGAATTTTATCCTTTCAAAGATTTAGAGTTTGGTGGCAATGGTTTTTATTTTACTAAAATTTAGTCAACATCTCTACCTCCATTTACCTGATATAAGGGTGATATCATGTAAACATTATGTTTATATCATCTGATATGAGAGTGTTTTTGTGTTGATGGATTTTCCTGGATTTGTAAAAGAGAGGAGATAAAAGGTGTATTTTGAATTTAAAAATAACCTTTAAAAATTAACTAATCTGTACCTTGTTAAAGTAGAACAGTAAGATGAAATTGTTTTCAGGATTCTTTATTTGGTGGCAAACAGATGTAAAAGAGAAGAGACATTAGATCACATTTTTCCCATTAGTGGTGACATAGGCTCAGGACAACTGAATTCCTGTCTAGAGGTAAGATGTTGTGGGAGAAATCCCGGGAAGTGAGGAAAGCAGCAGAGAGTCTGTGGCTAAACAGCAATGGGTAAAGGTAGAAGAGTTATAAATTGGATTGTGTCATATAGATGATGCTTGGGTTGGAAAAGGCTGTTTGCTTAAGACCTTCTACCTACACCAACAAGTAGCATTGCTAAAAAGCTAAAGCACCAAACAGTTAAATAGAAGTGCAATGGGACCTTCCTTCCAATGCCAAATTCCAACTTTAGTCTTAAGACCAATTATGAATTGAAATCTTTCATCACTTCAACTCACAGACCAGACCAATCCAGAACATTTTCATCACTCCAAAACAAACCCATGCACTCCTTATCCATGCCCCTCCAGTCCTCCTGTACCCGCACTATTTAGCATATAATGATGTCTTACTGAAAAGGGAGACAAACTATGAGACAGACAAATCAGATACAGGTGACAGAATTCCTCCTTCTGGGACTCTTAAGAATTCCTGTAGTTCAGCGGTTCTTGACTGGAATTCAGGGCGCTCTTCAATTTGGAGTGAAACGCTACTTCTTTATTTTTACTTTCCTCTAATCGAAGTTGACACTTACTTCCAGTTTGAATGCGTATAACTAACTCACACCAATATTAGAAGTATCTATAACTTTGTCAACAATGGAAATTAGAAGTATTAATATTTTTATATCACATTGCAGTTGTTGAAGAGATCTCCAAATATTTAAATTCATCATTATTTTGAACTAAAGGTGAATATTAGAACCACCACTACATTTCAAAAATTTAATGTATTAATAAGGAAGCATATGTATTGCTGTTTACACATTTTTCTAAAACTATTTTGATAACTGTATTTTGATATTACTGGTAATCCTACACATTTTATTTGATGTATTAAAAATTTTATTTTGAGACATTTTTACCAGATGGATAAAGGATTGACAGCTCAACCCTTGCACAGGACCTTAAACTTTATACTTTAAAGCAGATTTATTTCCCTTCTTTCTGAAACAGCTTCATGAAATTTTATTATTACTTCCAAATTCTTTCAAATCTCTCCTTCTAGACAACTGTGCTTCACTATGTGACAAGTTATTTTTTCTTTTACTTTATTTAATTAATGATAATTTATGGAATGAAGCTCTATGCTATCTCTTATAAAGGACACAGAGATGAAAAAGACATAGACACAGTTTTTCAAAGGAGTAGACAGATTACACAGATAATGTTTAGCAGAGAGATGATGGGCTAGAGGTGAGCTGAGTAGGAAACTAGGCAAACATGTGGTTTAAATTGGAAATTCTGTTGTGGTGGTGTGTTCTGATATTTTGGAAGTTCATTCATAGTTGAGACTGAACAGGGCTCAAGCTGAAGCTATAGACAGCAATGCCACGGGCCATCCTGAGTTACTCCTTGACTCCCCAGCTTTCTCAAGATAGGTTATGTTCTTGAAGAAACATATCATTTCTACAAGGTGTATTGGCTGTTGCTGACTTCTTATACCTTTGTGACTTCCTTTCAGAAAACAAGAACATCATTAAAAATTTTACATAATCATAAGGAAGGAGATATGGCAAGAGCACGTAAGACTCAGGGGTTTTAGTTGATAATAAACTGAAATTAAATGGCATGACATTACAGATTAATCCAGCCTGCATTTATTATTGTATTATTAGAAGTGTGATATTCAGAATAAGGAAGATGATTTTTTAAAAATCTACTCTACACTTGCCAGATGATACCAACAATGAATGTGCCATCTTTTAAAGTATTGTTTTGCAGAACTGAAAATGTTCCAATGAAAGCATTATGATCATCTTCTAAAGATCTTATACAGGAGATTCTTGAAATTCTTGGTAGTTATTGGGGGCAATTCCTAAGCCCTGCAACTCTGAATTATGTAATTTTGTAGGTTATGCATGCCTATATTTAGCGTATAGAGACTTCTTACTGAAAAGGGAGACAAACTATGAGACAGACAAATCAGACTCAGGTGACAGAATTCCTCCTTCTGGGACTCTCTGATGACCCACACACCCAACACCTGCTATTCTTCTTATTCCTGGGTGTCTACCTGGTCACTGTGCTTGGAAATCTGCTTATCGTGTCCCTTGTTCATACTGATTCCCAACTTCACACACCCATGTATTTTTTTCTCTGCAACTTGTCTCTGGCTGACCTCTGTTTCTCTACCAACATAGTTCCTCAGGCCCTAGTCCACCTACTTTCCCAGAAGAAGGTCATTTCATTCACACGTTGTGCAGCTCAACTTCTACTCTTCCTCGTTTTTGGGTGCACACAGTGCGCCCTTCTAGCAGTGATGTCCTATGATCGGTATGTGGCAATCTGTAGTCCTTTGCATTACTCTAGCATCATGACCTGGAAAGTGTGTGTCCAGCTGGCCACAGGATCGTGGACCAGTGGCATTCTGGTATCTGTGGTGGACACCACCTTCACACTAAGGCTACCCTACCGAGGCAGTAACAGTATTGCTCATTTCTTTTGTGAGGCTCCTGCACTCCTGATCTTGGCATCCACAGATGCCTACACATCAGAGATGGCAATTTTCCTTATGGGGGTTGTGATTCTCCTTATACCTGTTTCCCTAGTTTTGGTATCCTATGGCCTCATCATAGTGACTGTGGTCAAGATGAAGTCAGCTGCGGGGAGGCTCAAGGCATTTTCTACCTGTGGTTCCCACCTCATGGTGGTCATACTCTTTTATGGATCAGCAATTATCACTTACATGACACCAAAGTCTTCCAAAGAGCATGAAAAGCTGGTGTCTGTTTTCTATGCCATGGTGACCCCAATGCTTAATCCCCTCATCTATAGCCTGAGGAACAAGGATGTGAAGGGAGCTCTAAAGAAAGTAGCCACAAGGAATTTCCCATGCAGGCTTGGAACCTCACGGTGACAGTGAACTCAGAGACCCTGCTGGCTTTCTACTTGTAAGACTTGCTGTCTAGTCTTCTTTGTGAAACTACAATATGCTAAGATTTAAAGTGATGGATATGGTAATTACCCTGATTTGTTAATTATATAATGTATACATGTGTTTAAACATCACAATGTACCCCATAAATATGTACAATTATTATATGTCAATGATAAATAAAAATTAATTAATAAAAAATGATAAGTTTCTTATCTTTGGGCCTTGTCCATGGACACACCCTCTGTCTTTCATCTAGCATTTCCTTTGTAGAAGGAGAAGGACAATAATTCTTGGAGCAATAGGAAGGAGGATCTGCTTCCTTCTGTTTGGCCTTTTGATACTTAAGGGTTAGGAAATCACCTGAGAAACATTCACATTTTATAAACCTTATAAAATCTATCATTTTAATCATGCTATATATTATCATCTATCTATCCCAGATCCTACTCCAAGTTCTTTATTTTTCAGTATTTCTGAGTCTCTCTGCATCATCAAATAATCGGTAAATTAACGAACATTTATTCACTCACTATGAGGTAGGTGCTACATGTGTGTCTGTGTGTGCACCTTTGTGTGTATTTAAGATGGGTAATGAGGAGCATGGGTACAATGAAGCAGAATAGATGAACTCTGCTGTCCTTCTCACATTCTTTTTAGATACATAAGGATCATATCTATCAGGATATACCTTCATAAACATGAATACAGGGTTTTGGAAAACAAAAAGAAATAGTAGCCACAAACTTAGTGGCTTAAAATAACATGAATCTATTATCTTAGAATTCTGGAGTTCGGAAATCCAAAATCATTTTCACTGGGTACAATCAAGGTGTCGGTAACCTGCATTCCTGTCTGGAAGCTCTAGGAGGAGAATTCACCTTGACTTCTTCAGCTTCTGGAGGCTGCCTACGTTCCTTCTTGGCTCATGGCCCCTTCTTCCACGTAATGTATCATCTTCTCTCTTCTATAACCTCTGCTTCCATCCTTACACTTTCTGTCTCTCACTCTGATCCTCTTGCCTCCCTCTCAGAAGGACCCTTGTGATGACATTGGTTCCACCCAGATAATCCAGGATAACCTGCCTGTCTCAGATCCTTAGGTTAATCACATCTGCTAAATACTTTCGTCATGCATGGTACCACAACCACAGGTTCCAGGGTCTAGGATGTGGACATCTTTGGATGGACCACTACTTAGGCTACTATACCAAGCTCATGAAATAGGAATGTGGAGAGGTAATTCAAGTTTGGCTAAAATCGGAGACTATAAATTTTTAATGGTGTAAATCTGTTTAATTGTGTGATTGCCGTCATACAAATAGAACCCCATGATCTTCCTTTTCCTTCGAAAATCCTTGTGATTATTTTACAGAATGGGCTGCCCTTCTGAAGCCCTTGTCACACAGAGCAGAAGGACACCTTGTGAGGGAAACGAAACTGGTCCTTGTATCTCATGATACAGAGAGGTAGGGTTGTTTATGGAGTTGGTAGAGAGTACATGCCTGTGCAGTAAATGCTATTTGATTCTATAATTATCGATGCATTGTTAGGAATATGTTTACACAAAGTTATGCTGCCCATACCCAAGGCTGCTATTTGCAAGAGTCCAGACTTGGACTATATTCACTGGACGAAATCATAAAGAGAGGCCTCTGTGTTGATTGAATAATATGCAAGCTTGGAAAGCACAATTGATCTTATCCAAGCACAATCAGATTACAGAACCAAATCTAGTAAACAAAGAATCTTTGGGTTATTTACAGCAGTTTCCTATAATTTCTCCACTTATACTTGACTGAGGAGTTCTGCACCATTTCTGTCAAGCAGCTCTCAGACCCCAGGTGGACCATTTGAGATTTAGGCAGTTGTTAGTGTGGAGCAGTCTTTCTCCGGATGAGGCACAGACTGACTGAGGCAGCAGAGGAAAAACTCTTCAATTGCTAGCCCTCTAAACACATGAACTTTGTAAACCACTGGAGGTTTTAGGTATCTTTTTATTATCTCTCTTTCTCCCTAGAATGCATATTCTATGATGCAAGAAATTTATCTGTTTTGTTCACCAATGTGTCTTCAGGGCCTAAACAGGACCTGACATGTGCTGACTGCTGATAAAAATTTGTTGAAATTTGAATTCAAACTCAAAATTTGTTGAAAAGAGAGTGAAAGAATGAAACAACTCTATTATTTATTAGCATTATTAATTTTTTATTATTTTATAAACAAAGAAACCCTAGAAATATGTAGGTGGGGGTTTTGGACAAATAGAAGAAAGTAAAGCAGAAAATTATAAAATGAAATGAATGAAGAAGTTCAAGGAAGGTTAAAACAATAAAAATGTAGTGAAATTATCAACCTTCAGAGGATCCTAATTTATGGAAACTAGCAGCATATCCAGAGATATTGATACCATGGTCCCACTGAATACTGAGCCTACTATAGTGCTTTCCTTCATTATTCATGTTCTTTCTTTCAGACATGAATCATAGTAGAAAGTTCAAAATCCAAGCGAGCATACTATGTTGCCTGGAAAGAGTAGAGACCCAAAACCCATTTGAGGAGTTTGTTTTTCTTTTCTTTGCTCTTACATTCCATGTCTTCAGGTTCCATCTAAGTCAGTCACAGTTTCTGAGGGCCCAGGGTCCTGTGGACCACCCGCTTCAGAGCAGCCTTCACTTCACTATTTCTTAAGCTGTAGATGATGGGGTTCAACATGGGAGTCACCACCGTGTAGGACAGTGACAGCACCTTCTTGCTCTCAGGAGAGGTGCTAGATCGGGGTCGGAAATATGTGAGAATGGCAGTGCTGTAGAAGAGGGAGACAACCAGGAGGTGGGAGGAACAGGTGGAGAAGGCCTTCTTTTTCCCCTCAGCTGAGGGCATCCTGAAGATAGTGGAAAGGATGCGGACATAGGACCCCAGGATCAGCAAGAAAGGGAAGAGGATGAATAGAACAGTGGCTGTCAGAGCCTCCAGTTCAAACAGAGAGGTATCAGCACAGACCAGTGCAATGACAGGAGGGCTGTCACAGAAGAAGTGGTTCACCCTGTTGGGGCCACAAAAAGGGAAACTGAAAATCCATGTGGTTTGAACAGTGGCCACTGGAACCCCTGAGAACCACGAGGCAGCTGCCAGCTGGGCACAAGACTTACGGCCCATGATGACTGGGTAGTGCAAGGGGTCACAGATGGCCACATAGCGGTCATATGCCATGGTGGCCAGGAGGCAGCACTCAGCAGCCCCAAAGAAGAAGAAGAAATACATCTGAGTGGCACAGCCAAGGAAGGAGATGATTGTGTCTTGGATGATCAGGGTCCCCAGCATCTTGGGCACAATGACCAAGTTGAAACCTATCTCCAAGAAGGACAAGTTTCTGAGGAAGAAGTACATAGGACTTTGTAGTGCAGAGTCAGCTGTAGTGACCAGGATGATGATGACATTGCCCATTAAAGTAACCAGGTAAATGATCAAAAAAAGGAGAAACAGTAGAGCTTGCAGCTCAGTGGACAGGGCTGAGAAGCTTACAAGAACAAATTCACTGACAATTGTCCAGTTTTCCCACATCATTCTTCTGCCCAGGACTTCATTGGGCATTCAAACTCTAGGAAAGTAGGAAAAATCTTCATATGTTATTTATATTTCAATCATACCCTTAGAAAGGGAACCACCTGTGGACACATTCCTCACCTTTCTCATTATAGTTGTTGACGATCAAATATCCATACTCTCCAAAATGTAATTAAAAAATTGACCATTAGGCCGGGCGCGGTGGCTCACGCCTGTAATCCTAGCACTCTGGGAGGCCGAGGTGGGCGGATCGTTTGAGCTCAGGAGTTCAAGACCAGCCTGAGCAAGAGCGAGACCCCATCTCTACTAAAAATAGAAAGAAATTATATGGACAACTAAAATATATATATACAAAAAATTAGCCGGGCATGGTGGTGCATGCCTGTAGTCCCAGCTACTCGGGAGGCTGAGGCAGTAGGATCGCTTAAGCCCAGGAGTTTGAGGTTGCTGTGAGCTAGGCTGACGCCACGGCACTCACTCTAGCCCGGGCAACAGAGTGAGACTCTGTCTCAAAAAAAAAAAAATTGACCATTAGATTCACAAATTTTTTGAAAGAATTCTATTCTTTTTGCCAGAATTGAAAAATACCATAGATAACTATAGAGGTCCTGATTTTTCTCTTCTCAATAGAGGATGGTCAAAGTCACAGTTTCACTGTCATGCTCCTACCCTATCTCTCAATGATCAATGGTGCTAAGAGAGCCAGGCAAGCGTTTATGAAGAGAGGAGTCTTGACTCACTATGAAAGGTGGTGAGGTCAGGCAGGGTGTATTTTCTGCAAAACAAAAGTGTTGCAAGGAAAAATGAAGGAAGGTGAACCAACAGTTACCAAATAATTCCTGAGAAGGGGACCTGAATGTATCCTAGTCTCAAGAAGCCTATACTCAGGAGATTTCACCGTATTGTAGGAATCTCCATTTCTAGACTCAGAAAATTGCAATACAAACAAGAAGACACACAATACAGGAAGTGAAGCTTATCTTGATCCTAGGGCCAAATATTCTCCATGGAGCTGTATGCGTCAAGATAGCATCAGAACCCTGGACAGACTCTAGATGTGTTAAGCATACACTTTTCATCAGCTCTCTTGGTTAACTTGTGTTTTGACTCTCAAGCAATTTTGAAGCACACATTTTACATGCTAATAAAGTTCAACTAATATATGCAAGTGTGACTATAGGAAGAAATCCCATGAAAAAGAAAAGAAGATTTCATCATTATATCAATAACTAAGCTTCAAAATTGGGACCCCGAGATTCTCTCTCATGACTATAAACTTAAATGAAGGAACAAATCTAAAGCACTTAGCATGTTGTCTGGTACCTTATAAAGGGTCAATAAATGCTAACCATCAATTATTATAAAATAATGCTAGATCTACCTTCTAAAATCTTATCCAACTCATTGCCCAAACTCATTGTGGCCTCTACTCTTCAATCCCTAACACAAAATAATTTTTTCAATAAATATTGATTATCACAAGATAATTCTGTGTGCCAGGCACCGTTCTAGATACTGAAGATAATACATTAGTGAATAAAATGAGCAAAAATCTTTGTCTTCATAGAACTCACCCTGTCATAGGGAAGACAGAGGATAAACAAATTATGTTAATAGAATATGTAGTATGTTAGATGATGATAAGAAGAATGGAGAAAAATAAAGTAGTGGAGAAGGCAATGAACATTTGGGTGTGGCAAGTGTTAGGGAGAGCTTTACTGAGAAGATGACATTTGAGTAAAAATCCTGAGCAGGTGTAAGAGGTGAAGTTGGAGTGGTGAAGGAAGGAGGGAGGTAAAGAGAAAAAAAAGGGAGAAAATGCTATTTTAACTTTTTTTTTTTTCTGATCCTTATTCATTTAAAAAAAAAACTCAACCAGGGCATTGCTTCTTCTATGAAAACTTCTCTGATACTTCATCTATTTTTATAGTAAGAATGAACATTTATGAAGCACCAAACAAGTGCCATATACTATTCTAAGTGTTTTGCATGTATTAGTTAATTCTCACAACAACCTAAATATACAGGTACTATTATTAGGCCAATTTTACAGTCAAGTAATCTGAGACACAGAGAAGTTGAGTAATTTTTCCAAGGGTAGGTAGCCAGCAAATATTGGTGTCAGGATAGGTATCCTGTGTGATCTGAGTCCAAGTCATAGATTTAATCATCAATTGACAATTTCACCTACTTTTTCAGAATGAGAATAAATCTGAGCACATAGGTGAGGGGAAGCCAGAGGGTCTGGTATAGGGTGGTAAGAGAGCAAAGCAAAACAATTTATAAAGATGAGCAGGGATACAAATATATTAGCAACACTGGAGAACTGGAATACCACTTTCATAGTCCTTGTTTTAGAATACTCATTTATTTGTGTCTCTGTCTCATACTCCAGATGGCATGCTCCTTTAAAGTAGAAATTTTTATCCCAATGTCCATCAAGGTGGAGATCCAATAAAGTGTTACTGAATGAATTAATATATGATGAAGAAAATGTGGGAAATAATCAGGGAAACATCTATATACCCATAATGGAGGTATACAGTGAGCCCCATTCATAAGGAATATAAACACATACACAAAAAATAGCACACAGTCTCATACAATTAACATGGATTTAAAGAGTGATAAGAGATGTAAATTGTACTCATCATCTTACTCCACCTCAAACCTCCTCCTTGTATTTCATTTTAATAAATGGCACTACCCAAAAGTACAAGCCAGGAACTGGAATGTAATTCTTTAATCCATCCCCCAAGCTTGATTATTTTTCCTCCTAAACATTGATTGAGCACCACTGCCTTTAGGTTCTGGCTTTCATTTTCTCTGGCCGGGAGTATTGTACAAATCAACTTCCAGTTCATTCTCTTCAAACCATCCTTGGCTTGTATGTGATCTGACAGCAACTCTGATTAAGGCATTTACTGTCTTTCAATTACTCCCTACTGCCCTTGGGATAAAGTACAAAGTACCTCTTTAACAAGGTCTTTTTCTCTGATCTCTGCTTATTTTTATGGCTTCAAATTCCCCACACAGCTGATCTTTAGTCACACCAAAATATTTTCAATTCCTTGCACACATCATGTCCTCTCACCCCACCCTCCTTGCGTTTGTGCATGTAGCTCTCTTCTCTTCAAACCTCTCCCCATGATGACATGCAACTTTCTTCTCATCTTGCAAGTCTCAGCTGAAGCGTTCTTTGTGAAGTTTCCCTATCCACCTTTGGCAGAATCAGGGAATTATTTATTTTATTCTCTCATAATGCTTTGTGCAAACCTCCATTAGAGACTTTTATAATTGTGTACATGTGTATCTTTTTATGTTATTATAATTGTTAACAGCACGAGGACGAATCTATTCTTTCATCATTATATCTTTTGTACCTAGCAGAGTGCTTAACTCCAAGTGCTCAGTGTTTAAAGTAGCCTGAGGCTTAATTATTTTTACAGTAGATTGATGACACTATTTGATCTCTAGCTGAGCCTACAATCACGTCTCTGAATGTTTGCTTTATAGGTGGTATATTAAGTTATCTTCCAAGGTACATTTATTTTGTTTAAATTTTTTGCTATGTTCTGATAAAATATTTTAAAGCTTTATTATAATAGCTTTGCATCACTCAGTGTGCCACTCCCTCAAATATTTAATCAAAATGTTTCCCGGGACAGAGCCAAGACCCTGAGGCACATCACTTAAGCCATATCCCAAAATGGATTGACACCAATTTTTAATCCATGCTTTTTGGGGAAAACCCTGTATTTTTTCTATCAGTGACCTTAAATTATTTTAAACACTGGTTGGGCATAAAAAACCCACAGTTTTAGGTATTGTCATCTAGCACATATCCCTTTAATCTGGTGACAAAGATCTCATGAAAGAGTTTATCAAATGTCTTAGTGAAATGCAGGTAAACCATATCAACATTCATTCTTTACACTGAGATCTAATGTCAACTTCCTTGTAAATCTTTTTTTGACCATCCCCATCTCCCAACTGGTTAAAAATATTTATTCTCTCCTTGTGCAACTATTTTTACATATATATCCTCTCCTCCAAATTGTGTACTCCTTGGAGACAAAAACAAAATCATATCCATCATTGTATCCATATGACATTGCCTGATACCTACTAAGTAACAATAAATGTTTGTTGAATTACTAACATTTATTTTAATGACATTAGTTAATTGCCCTAACATACTAATATTTATCTTAGAAAGTGATTGAGGTTCTTCATCATGAAATTCTTAGTGAATCCATGATGCATTAGAGTAATCATTATTTTTTTAAACTTTTTATAAAAAATCCTTTTAACAATGTTTAAATTATTACCTGATAAGAGAGATGGAAATAAATGTACAATTATGAAATAATATACAAATTTGAATTCTTATTTTTATGATTATTATTGATATTACTACAGCTCCTACAGTTTCAAAAAGACTCTAAATCTAACCTTTTGATAAAGCAGGGTTGATTAGACAGAAAATCCAGTGAAGTGTAGCCAAGACCCATGACAGTTGAAACCAAAGAAAAAGTGCAGCTCAGAACAGTGTGAGAATTTCCTAAGAACATACAACCAGATGATACTGGCATGGCAGCGTAAGGTTGGACAATGGCCAAAGGGCTAGGAATAAAAAGGTTTTCAGGCCAAAAATTCAGAAGTTACCAGACAGTATTGCTGCATGTTCAGTCAGTGAAGCTGAGGGAACTTGCAGCCTCATGGTAGTTTTTTAAACTTTTTAAGCAGGGGTTCCCCCTCCATTTTTTTTTTTTTTTTTTCAAACCAAATTTTACAGAGAATTGCAACACTTAAATCCATGAGGATGAACAAGGGCAGGGCTCAGAGCTCCACCTGCTTGGCTTTCGCTTTTGTCCTGTCCCCTAAAACGGCCCCCTCTTGCATCTTAAGGCCCTAGGGCTGCAAGAAACACAATGTGAAAACCTGACCTAGGACTTTGCATCTGCCTCCTTCCCGTAGTTGTAATTCTACATTTTCCTTCACTTGTCTTGATTCCTTTCTAATCTTCTCCTTTATATTTCCTTCTTTTGATCTATCCTTTCCTCTCTTTCTCTTTCATACTTTTCATCTTCCTCTTCTGCTTCTAATTTTTATGTTTTCCCCCTACTAAGTATGAGAGGGATAATAGAAGGGAAGTTGCTGGGAAGACTTTGAAGAATCGACTTCCTTATAACTGCACGTGTAGTTGTGGTTGTGAAGATGTTATCAGTGTAGTACCATTCAGGTACTAGTTTACTACTGGTCTTGCAAAGCACAGAACATTTGACACTTGACAAGTGTGGTTGTGACTGCAGCCATCAGAGAGAGGGAGAGAGAGCCCTAGGAGGAGGAAAAGTTATGGGGAAACTTAGTTCAGGTTGCCCGTTTGGCTACATCTCTCTGTCCAGAGCATCTCCTATCAGGGATAATGTCTTAGAGATTCTACGTTTTGTTTCAGTGAGGAAGAACTAGATAACATACCTAAGAGAACCTTGTGAAACTCCAAGGAGTTTGGAGCTGTAAGTTCATAATTGAAATTCTGGCTATTACTTATTTTTGAATTGTGAGACACTGAGCTACTGACATGACCTTTTGCTGAGTTACGGTTTTCTCAACTGCAAAATGATAATAAATGTTCTAAATGCCCTGACAGGGTGGCTGTGAGAGTGAAATGAGATAGTATAAATGCAAACAGTTTGAGCATTCTAAAGCACAATAGGTATCTTACCATTGTTTTCTATCCTTTCTCGGGTTCCCTAATTTGTCAAGTCTTAAAAAACTCCAAATTCTTTACTTGAGACCCCTGATCTCTTTTCTTATCTCTCAGAAATGTGTCAAAGAAGATGCATTTTTGGTGGCGAGCCATCACCCTCTTTACCAGAGGTTTCACATCTGTGCCCCATCCTCTCACCCTGTACTCACCTGAGAATGGCACCTGTCTGCATACGTTCCAGAAGCTCTGGTCTGTGTCCGTCATTCTAGAGCAGCCTTAGGGTGTTTCCGTGACTCCAGTCCAAGGGAGTCCTAAATTATGCCTTTGTCTGTGCAAGTTATTCTAGAGAAGCCCTGGGCTGTGTCCGTGTCAGGCATGCCCAAGACACTCTGGGCTCTGCTGGTCTCAGTCCACATTGCTGGTGAACTCTGAGCTGCGACTTTGTCACATTCTCAAAGAAGCTTTGTCCCAGGGCTGTGTCAGTCACCCTAGGTGAATTTGGGCTGTGACTGGGTCAGTCCCTGTAAAAGAGCTCTGAGCTGCACAGCATTCGTCACTCCAGAGAAGCTCTGTGCTCTATGCTGGGCCTCTAGAGGACTCCAGGTTAGGTCTCAGGACTATTTCATTCCCTGCTGTTTACTGTAGGTTAGTGATTCCTGCAATGCTTCCTCTTCCTCTGCTGAAGACATCGATTCACTTTCTGACAGGTATAAGTTTGGGGGAGTTCCTAGAGTGCAAAAATTCATGAAGATTCTGCAATCCTGTAATCGGAGAAACGACTTTATTACAGCTCCAACTTTTCCTGCACTTGTGAGGCTATAATTGCAAAGGGACAAAACTCAGTGGTCTATGTATCCTCCAAAGTTTGTACCTGAGAGAGGGTAGAGAAGCAGAACGGTATTATTTTTCAATTTCCCCTCATTTTTGCTACCCATCAGGCTGGCTCTCAGGAGTATTTCTGCAGTGGACTCAGGAGAA
Source organism: Eulemur rufifrons (assembly GCF_041146395.1). Classification (NCBI taxonomy): domain Eukaryota; kingdom Metazoa; phylum Chordata; class Mammalia; order Primates; family Lemuridae; genus Eulemur; species Eulemur rufifrons. The sequence goes on along the minus strand of NC_090988.1, from coordinate 58,016,074 downwards.
GTTTTCAAGCATGAGGAAGGGAATCCATTAATCATTGTCTAAACCAAATGGAGGTTATTAATAAATAGCCATTATCAGTCAGTTGGGGATGCTCTTCGTTTGGGGGGTTATTAACTCCAGGTTAAGATGAGGAGAGGAAAGTCTGTCTAACAGTCTCAACAGTCTAACCCTTCTGGAAAAGGAGTTGAAGTGGAGAGGGTGAGGTGAAGTCACTGCTGTGGGATAAAATTTCCCCCAGTGATAAGGGCTCAAAGGCTCAAATGGACATCTAAACATTGCTCACAGTGCTTTTGAAAGAGACATTTCATTGCATATTTCCTACTGAAAGCAGTGGCCATACCTGACTTGTTCATTATCATTTGCTTAATGTCTAGCATGGTATCTGCACTTATGTGCTTGAATTTTTCCACAAGACATATTTGATATACTGACCTCTGTCTCACTCCCACCTACATAAGTTGGGCTTTTCCATTTTGATTGATTAGGATGGCACATTCATCTTGCCCTCTGTTCTATGGAAATACTCCACATTCCCAAAAGAAGTGATGATAGAGAAGTGACTCAGTGGATAAAAAAGAATAGCTATTTGTTGTTGCCCTGATAACCCTTTTCTTTGTCTACTATCTGCTCTAAATCTCTTTTGGCTCCCATGCTTACTTGGATACAATCAAAGATAGTGTGAGGGTAGATACAGCCACCTGACTTCTCTCTGCCATTCTTCCTCTCATCCCTCGTCCTGTGCTCTACAATTTGGAGGAGGAGCAATCATAAATACAGCCTGTAATGGCCAATGAACAAATGCATAAAATCCACTTAGAATGTCTGTCCATTCATCTGACAAATATTTATTGGACACCTAACATACAACAGGCACTAAGGATTTAAAAATCAATTCAAAACACATGGTCCCTGGCCTCATGGAACATACAGTCTGTCTTTGAAGACAAACATCAAAGAACCATATGAAAATGTGAAATTACAACTGTGATGAACATGTAACCAGAAGAAAATAATGTAGTTGCAAAAATAGCACCGCCATTTCCTCTCTCCCTGGGCATAATCTGTGACCATGAGAGAAGGGGTAATAATTTTATAAAATTATTATGAACAGCAACCTAAAGCCTTCAGCCATGTTTTTGGAGAGCCAAGAAAGAAGCCTTACAGAGGTAAATCAGTCACCATGAGCTACTTTCTCAGCCCCAGAAATCTCAAAGGGGGCCTCCGTGAAAGTGGGAGATGAAGAAAAAGAACTGTCACTGCCCTATCTAATGATGTGTGGTTCTGAGACTATTGTGAAAAATAAAGATGCCTTGAAAATGATGAATTAAATAAGAAAATATTTATTTTCTACTTATATGTTAGATTCTATTGTTTCTAATAATTAGTGCATGTCTTTGAGAGATGAGTTTGAATATTTGTATTTGGTTCACATTACCCACGGAAAAATCTGGAGGAAAAAAAAATGTATCAGCAACTCACACTGGTGTGTAGATGTTGAAGTTAGAGAGGTCACCACACATGGAACTATTTTCTGGAGTTAGGATTTCAGTGGTTATTTTTCAATGTCCTGGTTAAAAGCTCTGTGGATTTTTTTTTTTCTTTTTGACTCAAACACTCAGATGATTGAAAGCATTTCTGAGGGGAGGACTGTGGTAGATGCTTGTAGTTCCTCCTCAGTCCTCTTGAGTCACTTTTACCAGCTCTGTGCCCCCTTCCTCAGCTTCTGCAAGCTCTACTTTTACAAAAAAAATATATATATATGTCAAGGTAATAAACACACCTATCACCTCCAAAAGTTTTCGTGTGTGCGTGTGCGTCTGGGGGAAGAACACTTAGCACGAGCTTTACTTGTAAACTTTCTCTCTAACAGCTTGTATCTGAAACCTTCAGAAGACTGCCCTTGGGCACTGGGGACCCTCTCCAGGAAACAGAGGTACCTGGGAGTTTCATTTTTCCCTCTTTCCCATCTCAGAGTCCACCAATAGCCAATGGATGACTGATGCGGGAGTACAAAATCCTATTTCCTATGACCTGATGTGAACAGACTGTGAGTTTTTTTTATGCTCTGGGGTTCCCTTCTGGATCAGGCTGAGTTTGAGATTGCACCTGAAATTGCACCTCTGCTAAGCTTCTTCTCCATTCTTACTCAACTTTCCCAACTCAATCACAGGTTTCTCCTTAATAGGTTAATTTCACTTGCATCCTTGTCTCCATATATGATTCCAGGAGAACCTGGACTGTGATGAAAGTTTTGGTCCCAAGGCAAGTCCAATTCCTGTGGTTTGGGGGTAGATATTCCTGAAAGGTAGAAAGGGATTCATGATAGAGACATCAAGAAAAAAAGCTTTAGGTATGAAAAGAAAATCATCTCTCACACCTCTCTTGTGGATCTTTTCCAGACCTCCAGAACACCTATGCTCTACCACGGGAACTGGTCTTGCTCCAGAATCAACCCTCCTCTCTTGAGTAGTGCATTTCTCCACGTGTAATCTGCTGACAAGTCCTATCAATTCTTCCTCCAAAAATAGTTGGAATTGATTCCCACGCATACCACTCTACTCCAAGTCGCCATCATTTCTCAGCTGGACTACGCATCCATTTATTCATCTTTCATACACTACTGAAAAATCAGAGAATGATTTCATTGCAATGTGAAAGTTTTTCTTGAGCAAGGCAAACCAGAATAGATAGAGTGATACCCTTCAGCAATGGGGTAAATGTCCTTAGGCTCTGGCATCAGGAGCTCTTGTAGCTGTTTTTCAGAAAAATTTAAAAATGTGCCTACCCAAATGTGATCCATTCCCAGGTAAGGGTACCTCTTGCTTGTGTAGCATTTGGCTCCTGGCAAGTGGCACTTATTCCCATGATCACCTAAGGACTGCTTCACTGGTTTAGACTGTGAAATCCATGTTCATTGTCTCAGCATCAAACATTGTTGTTCTAATTAAAGCACTACTATTATTTTCATTTCACTGTTACTGTATATTTTAAATATCTACTGTGGCAAACTCTAGCCTCACTGAGCTGCCTGCCTGGGAAATCTATGTCGTTTCTCTAGGTTCCAACTGCTGTTTCTATTAATGCTCTGGCTTCAAAGTTGCATGTATTTTGAGTCTTACTTTAACCCTGACCCTATTTCCCCATAATATTTTTAGTGCAGAGTTTTACATAACATAAATTTTTCAGGAATGTCTATTTCATATTAAAAGAGAAACACTTGTGCAGTTATTACTTTCAAAGAGTTACACATGGGCTGAAGGAAAGCAAACATGTAAAAATAAGTACAGAATAATACATACAAAATTTAACTTGATACACTTGAAATGGATGTATAGGTAAGAACAATTTATGCATGTGCATTATTGACCCACTTTCCTACATTGCTACTGCATATCAGTAAGCTTCAAAGAACTAACACTGCTTCAAGGGCATAAGAACTGAACTAAGAGAGTGAGGAGAATTATGCATTGGGAGGGATCATAGGATTTTCTACTTGATAAATGGAGAGTCTGATTTGCCCAAAAGAAGAGACATACAAGATGATTTTTATGGGTTTTGCTCTCTTTTGCTATGTGTGTCCTATGTAAAATTACTAGCACTTTCACATTGTCCACAATGTATGTCACACAGGGATGGAATATCTGGAAAAATTTGGGCACGAAAGTGTTAAAATACCAACTGAACCAATAAGAAAAATAATGTAAGTCTGCAATGGGCAGGCACAGGAGTTTGGCAGGTGGTAGTGAGAGGTCTAAACTACTTCTGCATTCTGTTCTCTCCACTAAGCTCTCCAATAGCCACTTCAGCAACTGAATTTCATCTCTATGGAGATGTGAAAAGAGGAATCTCAAAGATAAGACTGATGGTTTCTCATTCAGTAGAATTTAGTCTTAATTCTTGATGTCTATGGGATACTGTTTCTGAGGGCTAGGGCCTTGCGGATGGTCCGGCTGAGGGCATTCTTCACCTCGTTATTCCTCAGGCTGTAGATGATGGGGTTCAACATGGGAGTCACCACAGTGTAGGACAAGGATAGCACCTTCTTGCTCTCAGGAGAATTGTTTGACTTAGGCCGAAAATATGTGAGGCTTAAAGATACATAGAAAAGAGAGACAACAAGGAGGTGGGAGGAGCATGTAGAGAAGGCTTTATGCTTCCCTTTAGCTGATGGAATCTTGAGGATGGCAGCGGCAATGCGAGAGTAGGAACATAAGATCAACAAGCAGGGTATCATGACAACCAGAATGGTCCCAACGATGGCATAGATCTCAAACAGTGCTGTGTCTGCACAGACCAGCCTCAGCACAGGGGGGCTGTCACAGAAGAAGTGGTTCACCTTGTTGGTGCCACAGAATGGAAAGCTGAAGAGCCACGTGACCTGCACAGTAGCTACAGGAAAGCCTGGAAACCAGGAGGCAGCAGCTAGTTTGACACGTGTCCTTTGGTTCATGATGACTGGGTAGTGCAAGGGACTGCAGATGGCCACATAGCGGTCATATGCCATGGTGGCCAGGAGGAAGCATTCAGCCACCCCAAAGAAGAAGAAGAAATACATCTGAGTGGCACAGCCAAGGAAGGAGATGGTTATGTCCCGGGCAAGCAGGGTCCTCAGCATTTTGGGCACGATGACTAGGTTGAAGCCAATCTCCAAGAAGGACAAGTTTCTGAGGAAGAAGTACATGGGACTGTGCAGCATGGGGTCAGCCAGGGTAACCAGAATGATGAGGCTGTTTCCCATGAGGGTGACCAGGTAGATGACTAGAAATGCCAGGAAGAGTAATGACTGCATTTCAGTAGGTAGGGAGGAGAAGCTCATGAGGATAAACTCACTTATTCTTGTCCAGTTTTCTGCAGCCATAGATATATGCAAAAATCCCCAGCTGTGGTCATGGAAAGAGATTCTTGATTGGAGGAGTCATATTCTGGATTTGTTTTTCAGATTTCTTTTTAATGTCATGGAAAGGAGTAGAGTCAGGGTCTCAGTTGGAAGAGGAAGAGTCTTGTGTTGTCTAAGAATAAAGACACAATGAAGAATGGCCAGAGCCTAAGCTCTGAGATGGGCCTGAATCAGCTTCTGGAAAAGTTGATATTTTCCTGTTTATACATTAACCTACACAGAAAGGCCATGCAAAGTCAGAATCATGAGTGCTCAAAGGGGCTACTGAAAACACATTTGAGGAAATAATGCAAATAATAATTTTTCTACTCTTCATACATATTTGTTGCTTGGCTAGAATTTGAGAGGGGAGTGAGAGGCTACCATGTTGAGGACTGTTTACATATGCATGTTTTTGTCCCTTAATATCCCTGTTTTAAAGGTGAGAAAACTGATCTCAGAGAATTTAAGGAACTGAAATTACATGGCAGATCTTTACTCCAAACCATATCTGTTGTATTCCAAAGTCCTTCTGATTTTTACATCATGTTCACTGGAGTGTTCTGTCTTATTTGAGAACTAACTCATTGATGCCTAAGAGAATTAGAATTGGAATTTATGCAAAATCACAGTGAAGACAGAAGAGACGATAACCAAGAGAACCAACATCATTAATACCAAGATGTTTAGGAGATTCCCTAGACTCTACTGGATCCCAATTTTGTACCATTTGTTTCTAATTTGCAGTTGATTATCAAGAGGCTCTTCTTTTCTTACTATCTTGGTAATCTAGAATATTGAATTTTAATGGAGAAATTGTGAGGTGAAGCTGGAAAATGAAATTGGCTGAGAGGCTGGGATAAATAAAAAGGAATTGGATGTAGTTAGGAAACTATCATAAAAAAATAAAAGCATAATAATAAAAATAAAAACATTAGGAGCAGTAAAAAGCAGAATTGACAAGAAGTAAAAGACAAACAAGGATGTGGTCAATGTTTTGAACATTACATAAATAGAATTTTATTCCATGCTAAGGAATTTGGACTTTATTTTATAGATGAGGAGATTCACCTGAATATTTGAAGCAGCAGAGTGACATTGTCATAATGCCATGTAGAAAGATCACTTTGCCATTGTTGTGAGAATGTGGTATAGGGTGGGCTTAGGGGAGTAATCAACAGTTGTATGCCTGGGACCCAGAATACTGGAGATATGTTCATTATCACTATCAATTTTCACTCACAATCCATTTTTAAGGAGCAAACTTACTGAAAAGAGGCTAAATATTAGTCAGGTTCTTGGTGAATAATTTGAAGTTCAAGGTTATATTTAAAACTCCAGAACATCTATGAAGGAAAAGAAAATCATTTTTATAATAGAATTACAATAAAACTGATGTAAGATTTCTCTGAAGCACTGAAACTTAACCAAAGCAATGTCTATAGTTTTGAGATCAACTTCAGGAAAAAAATACAAGTTTAAAAAAAGATAATAAAAGGACTACTGATGCAGGAAACAGGGAATCTCAACTAGAAACTCTCATACTGTCATTACAAGACAAACTAGCTGTCTATCTTTCAGAATAAGTAAACAGAGAAAGTCATGGGTGATATGAAGACCCATATGAAGATGTGAAGATACCAGTTTAGATTAATGACATGAATCCAAGACATCAGAGCCATTGTTTTCCTTCTCAAAAAAGTCTGAAAGAAAGTAGAGAGACATTGCATTGTCTTTATTAGTTACTCACAACCAAGCCCTATGCAATATTGAATATTGAATAAGCAGTCATAAAAATGACGGCCTTAGGTCAGAAAATATCACCTGAGGCGGGGGCAGGAGGAGTTATGATTATTGAATTAAAAGGCCATGGAACACAATGCTAGAACTGAAGTAGTTAATTAGAATACAAGTTTGAGGAATTATACCCATGTTACTAGTAAAAATTAGGAGAATAATAAAGTAAAATACAAGAAATAAAATAAATTTAATGAGCATTACAGAATGATAGAACAAAGGACAGGGAAAAGAAAAATATTCAAAGAAGTACCCAGGGAAGAGTAAATATCTCTGAGCAAATGAAAACCATGACTTTTTGAACCAAAAGAATCCCTAAGTACAAAATAAAATAATTTTTAAAAGAATTACATAAGCATATGTCTTTAAATAATAGACTTTTTTTAAATTTTGAAAATAGGGAGGAAATCTGTTACATAACCAGACTGAAAAATGGTTACAACAAAACAAAACAAATAAAAAATGACCTGATCAAATTAAAAAGCTTCTGTATAGCCAAGGAAACTATCGCAAAAGCAAACAGACAACCTACAGAATGGGAGAAAATATCCACATGCTACACATTCAATAAAGGACTGATAACTAGAATCTATACAGAACTCAGAAAAATCAACAAGAGAAAATCAAACAACCCCATTAAAATGTGGGCAAAGGACATGAACAGAAAGTTTTCAAAAGAAGGTAGACTAATGTTTCATAGTTCTCCCTGTATATGTCTCTCATCTCTTTCATTAAATATTTTCCTAGATATTTAATTTTCTTTGAGGCTATTGTAAAAGGTACCACATTTTTGATTTGTAAACAGATGGAAAACTCTACCTTGCTCATAGATTGGTAGAATCAACATTGTTAAAATGTCCATACTGCCTAAAGTGATCTACAGAATTAATGCAATCCCTATCAAAGTGCCATCATCATTCTTTACAGATCTAGAAAAAATAATTCTACTCTTTGTATGGAACCAGAGAAGACCTTGTATAGCCAAAGCAATCTTAAGCAAAAAGAACAAACTGGGAGTTATCAGTTTACCAGACTTCAAGCTGTACTACAAGGCTATAGTAACTAAAATAGTATGGTAATGGCACAAGAACAGAGATATAGACCTTTGGAACAGGACTGAGAATCCAGAGACAAAACCATCTGCATATTGTCATCTAATCTTTGACAAAGCTGACAGAAATACTGGGGAAAAGAATCTCTTTTCAATAAATGGTGCTGGGAGAACTGGATAGCTACATGCAGAAGATTGAAACTGGATCCCCACCTCTCACCTCTCACAAAAATCAATTCACGATGGATAACATACTTAAACCTAAGGTGAAACCTTAAGAATCCTAGAAGAAAATGCAAGGAAGACTCTTTCAGACATCGGCCTAGGCAAAGAATTTATGAAGAAGACCCCCAAAGCAATCACAGCAGCAACAAAAATAAATAAATGGAACCTGATCAAATTAAAAAGCTTTTGCACAGCCAAAGAAACTGTCATTAGAGTGAATAGACAGCCTACAGAATGGGAGAAAATATTTGCTCTCTACACATCTGATAAAGGGCTGATAACAAGAATCTATCTAGAACTCAAGAAAATCAACAAGAAAAAAATCAAACAACCCCATCAAAAAATGGGCAAAGGATATGAACAGAAACTTTCAAAAGAAGACAGAATAATGGCCAGCAAACATATAAAAAAATGCTCCACATCTCTAATCATTAGGGATATGCAAATCAAAACCACAATGAGATATCACCTAACCCCAGTGAGATTGGCCTTTATCAAAAAATCCCAAAGCAACAAATGCTGGCAAGGATGTGGAGAGATAGGAACACTCTTACACTGCTGGTGGGACGGCAAATTAATGCAACCTCTGTGGAAAAGAATTTCGAGATACCTCAAAGAGCTAGAAATAGAAATACCATTTGATCCAGCAATAGCACTATTAGGCATCTACCCAAAGGAACAAAAGTCATTCTATAATAAAGACATCTGTACTCGAATGTTTATGGCAGCACAATTCATTATTGCAAGAATGTGGAAACAACCCAAGTGCCCATCAGTGCATGAGTGGATTATTAAATTGTGGTATATGTATACCATGGAATACTACGCAGCCATAAAAAAAATGATGAACTAATACCTCTTGTATTATCCTGGATGAAGTTGGAGCCCATTCTTCTAAGTATCACAAGAATGGAAAAACAAGCACCACTGTACTCACCATTAAATTGGTACTAATTGATCAACACTTATGTGCACATATGGAAGTAACATTTATCGGGTGTCGGGCAGGTGGGAGGGGGACGGAGGGGATGGGTAAATTCATACCTAATGGGTGCAGTGCGCACTGTCTGGGGGATGGGAATGCTTGTAGCTCTGACTTGGGCTGTGCAAAGGCAATATATGCAACCAAAGTGTTTTTACCCCTGTAATATTTTGAAATTTTTTATTATTTCAGTATATTGTGGGGGTACAAAAGTTTAGGTTATGTATATTGCCCTTGCCCCTCCACCTCCCCCCTGAGTCAGAGCTTCAAGCGTGTCCATTCCCTAGTGAAATTTTTTTAGAAAAGAATTTTGTCTGACAAAAAAAAATCTCTATGAACCACAACCAAACAAAAAATAAAAAATGTTCACCATTATTCATCATCAGGGAAATGTATACATGCATATTAAGACCACTGTGATATATCACTACACACATATTATAATGCATAAAAAAAATTGAATGTAATTCCAAAAACATTAAGAAAATTAGAGCAAAAATACATGCACAATCAGGTATTAAAACATTTTACAATACTACTCCATGATATTTTATTATATTCTTTCATAGTATTAAAATATTTTATTATTAATATGTCTCTTTGTGCATGCTTTGAAATTTTGTGGTTTAGGGAAATAATTGACACGGAATGAAGCCCAGGAGCACTGCATATATAGGAGGAATTCAAAAAGCAACAGTGGGGCAATGTGAGGGGAAAATAAATTTTGCATTCTCACCTTAAATAATACAACAAAAGATATCCAATATAACAATGATTTGAATGTAAAAATAAAGATCTAGTTAAATTTTAAGAAAATTTATTTTATTAAAATATTTAGTATTACTTTGATATTTATTTTAGCATTCTGAAGATCTTTCTTATCATGTATTCTAAAATCGAATTCATTTAATAATTTATTGATTTGACCCTAAAAATTAAATGTTTAGGCATTAAAATCCTAAAATAGAAATTAAAATATAAATTACAAAGGAGACACTATGTATAAGTTGATGTTAAGAGAGTCTTACAAATTACGCAAGAGAAAATTTGGTAAAGTTCTAATCATTCAATTCATAAGATCATACGTACATGATGAGTGCGATGTGCACTGTCTAGGGAATGGACACAGTTGAAGCTCAGACTCGGGGGGATGGGAAGGCATGGGCAATATATATAATCTGAACTTTTGTACCCCCATAATGAGCTGAAAAAAAATAAAAAAAATAAAAAAGAAGTCAAATGGCTAAAAAATATCAAAAAGTTTAAAGTCATCATAAAAGTAAATACAAATTTTTAAAAAGATTTGTTTTTTCTTCTGAAATTTAAAATATGATAATACTTATTTTGGGTAAAAGTGAAAGAACATAGACATTAAAACACTGTGGATCTAAAGAAAAGGTGAATTTCATAGTATGTATCAGAAACTCTTTGAACTAGCAATTCCATATCTACAATTTTATTATAGATAACATAATGTGCAAATTTTTGGCCATCAGAATTCTTCTGTCAGCTTTATTTATAATTGAGTAATTGAAATAAGTAATAAAGTGTAGCCTAAATATATAAAAATAGGAGACTTGTTAAATAAATTGTGTTATATCTGTACTATGAAATGCTATGTAGTAATTTAAAAGTGTGTTATAGAAGAATATTAAATAAATGGGAAAATTTTCAGTATGTTTTGCTAAATTTATAAAGTAGGCTACAAAATAGTATATTCAATTAAGTCATTCTTCAGGAAAAAATATGTACATACACACATATACATACATAGAAAGCTTTCAATTCCATTCTTTTATTATTATTTTAGTGGTACAATTACAGTATTTTAAATTTCATCTTTATGTTTTATATTTTTTACCTTGTCCACAGTGAAAATATATTGCTTTTTATTTAGAAGAACAAATACTTGGATATTCTTAGGAATGAAATATTTATAACACAAAAAAAACCACAAACAAAAGGGAAAGATAAGTGACAAATTTTATGATAATAGCAACAAATAATTGAAAGTGTTATACTTTTAACAATTAAAAGTATAGTCAGAGATTATAATTAAATAATAAAATTTAATTTTTTTAATAGTAAAAAATTCTAAATAATAAAAAATTTTATTATTTTAAATATTAAAATTTAATTAAATAGTTAAAAGTGTCAGAGAATACAAAAATTTAATTTACCAGTAAATGCCAATAGCCAGTAAAGATATGAAAGTTATTCTATTTCACTAGTAATAAAAATAAAAAGTCAACATAGAGATTCTATTCCTTCATCAAAGTTGAGATGTTAAAAAACATAATATTCAGTGCTAGTAAGGGGTGATGTAGTAGGCAATATCTTAATTTGTTTATGGCTCTGTAAATTAGTATAATTTCTCTGAAAATCAATTTGGCATAATTATATGAAGATCTTTTATTGTTCATACATTTTGATGGAGGAATCCATTCTGGTAGAAGGCAGATGGAGGCAATGAGTTTATGTGTAAGTTTATTCAGTGCCAGCCATTATAGTGATAAATCAAAAATGATCATTAATAAAATGAATGAATGGTCAATTATAAAGCATGAATTTAAAGGATTATCATTAAAGTCATTTTTTAAGAACATTTAATGCTGTCATGTAATAAACACCATATAATATTAAATTAAAAAACAAAAACGTAGACTGCTGACATATAATAAATTTCCAACTTTTAAAATGTGTGCTGCATAAAGAGACTGAAAGGCAATATGCAAAATTTAAAGGTGATCTACATCAAGTGGTAAAAGGAGGGGATTTTTTTTTTCTTATTTTTATTTTTCTGAATTTCCAAATTTTCTACAATGAGCTATATTTGTTATATATTAGCAATAAAAACATTTAAAAAGAGCCCAAAATAGCCAAAGCAAACCTAAGCCAAAAGAGCAAATCTGGAAGTATCATACTATCAACCTTCAAATTATACTACAAGTCTATAGAAACCAAAACAGCGTGGTACTGGTATAAAGACAGATCAAAGGAACAGAATAGAGAACCTAGAAATAAATCCAGAGAGCTATAACCAACTAACTTTTGATAAAGCAGACAAAAGCATACACTGGGGAAAGGACACCCTATTCAATAAATGGTGCTGGGAAAATTGGATAACGACTTGCAAAAGAATGAGACTGCACCCCTATCTCTCACCAAATGCAAAAAATTAAACTCAAGATAGATTAAAGACTTAAATGTAAGACTTGAAACCATAAAAACTGTAGAACAAAACATAGGGAAAACTCTTCTGGCCATTGACTTAGGCAAAGAATTTATGACTAAGACTCCAAAAGCAAATATAGCTTACAACAAAAATAAGTAAGTGGGACTTAATTAAACTAAAAAGTTTCTGCACAGCAAAGGAAATAATCAAAAAAGTAGACAACCTACAGAATGGGAGAAAATATTCTCAAACTATACATCTAACAAAAGACTAATGTCAAGAATCTACAAAGAACTCAAACAGATCAGCAAGAAAAAAAAAAACCCCACGAAAAAGTGAGCAAAACAAACACTAATAAGTGGGAGCTAAATGAAGGGTACATATGGGCACAAAGATATGTAAACGACATTGGAAACCAAGAAGGCGGGGAGGGTGACAGAGAGGTGAAGGATAAAAAATTACCTACTGGGTACAATGTACACTATTCTAGTGATGGGTACACTAAAAGCCCTGACTTCAGCATGATACAATTCACCCATGTAACAATAACTACTCATACTCGCTAAATCTATTGAAATTTTAAAAAATTACAAATGAAAATAATGATGATTATGATTATGATAAAGCTGGCAATATTTATTCAGTATGTAATAAATTTATACTTCAGGCTTCACATTCTTTCTCTTATTTTCTTCTCACAACTCTGAAATTTAACAGCCATTATAATCCTCCCCATATTAGAAATGAATAAACTGAAATTTAGAACTGACATGTAATTTTGTAGTTAAAAACCTTTATTTTTTTTTATTTCATCTTATTGTTATGGGGGATACAGAATTGCAGGTTACATACGTTGCCCATGTACCACCGTTCCCCCCAAGTCAAAGCTCCAGGCGTGTCCGTTCCCCAGACAGTGCGCGTTGCACCCATCATGTAGGTATACATCCCTCCCTTTATAATTACATAGAGATTAAATAGCAGAGCCTGCACTTAAAACCATAATAAGAAAAATTTATAATACAAAATTGGGGTTTCCAGCAAGGGGTATAAAAGGAACATGAGCTACACCTGAAGTGTCATCTTTGGTCCCCCACGTGCATCGCTCCTCCTTGTGCTTCACTGTTGAGCTTCTTGCTCTCTATTGAACATGTCAGTTCCCTTTGCATGTGGCATCACTTCTGCCTGCGCACATCCCCTCCTCTACCTGGCTGACCCCTTCGCATCCTCAAAACTCAGCTCTGTCTGTCATGTGATGCTTCCAGATAGGATTAGTCATCTTATCTATTTTCTTATATCTTTTAAAATATTTTAATTATTCAGATATTTTAATTCCCAACTTATATCTTAATCTGTAACCTTCTTCATAGTGTAAACTATCTTAGTCATCTTTTTAGGATGAAGCCTAGTGGCTGTTCAGAATATGCTATTTATTTAACATATGTGTTTCAGACAACTAATTGGATGAATGAATACATGAATTTGACAAAGTTCGTTCATTCTTCCTGGAGTTTTCATTCACCATTAGAGTTCTCACTATTATCAACGACTGCTTTTCCTTTGTCAGAACTCCACTTTCACTAGCAGTTCCATCTCATGACAGACATGTAGTGTGTGGTCCTTGTGGAGAGGACTGGGAAGGAAGAGTGGCAGAGATGAAAGAGCCTGCTGGGTTTCCCATAGAACTTCCAGAAACTTCTGGGAAATAAGAGCTTGCACCCTGTCTCCAGTGTGGGAGACCCTGCAGAAGGTGGTGGCCTATGGCCAGCCCACAGGCTCCTTGTCCCAGGAGCATTGTTTGCTAATTATTTGACTGACTGTCCCAGAAACAGGAACCCATTCTTCCAAGCCCTTTATAACCATAGAATTGTTGTAAAGAAGTGATTTGCTCTTATGTCCTCTGCATCATGAATTTTCCACTGAGGCAAGTCTTCCCTGAGTTAATCAGGAAAATCAAGACCTAGAGAGGTTACACATCCTGTTAAGTCTGTAGGGCCTGGAAGTTTCCTGACCACCCTCCCAAAATTTAAAGTAAAAAATTGGAAAAAAAAATCCTGGGTAATATCAATCTTATTGTTGCCTCAGTTCTCAATTATCTTTTCACATAGGAAGGGGAAACAGGCCCAGGAAGAGAGGAACTGATGAGATCTGCCTAGCATGGATAAAGGAATAGAATTAGGTGTTCTGCCAAACCCTGCCCAAACTTTGTCCAGTTAAGTAACAAACTGGAGAGGTGCTCCTGGTAGATCTGGTCCTTGATAAAGAGCCTTACCTGTGTCCAACGGGGACATCTGCCTTGTTCAGCGTATCTATTAATGGCTGGAGCTGTAATCACCTCACTGCTGCCTTCTGTGTCAGCTGTGAGTGAGCACTCTGTGAGGGTTGTCCCTGCTCCTGGAGCTGGCTTTAGGAGACTTATCCCCAGCAGTGCCTTTTTTGTCTTCTGGGCCTGTTGCAGGGCTGGCACCTATATTTTCCCCCTGGTGTTTCTGGGCTCACCTAAGCTCCTCTTCCTTCCCTTCCTCAGGGGGACCTGACCTTTCTTGGATCTACTGTCCTTTGAGAATATGATGAATTTCAGATGCCAACAGGATAAAATTCAAGAAAGGAAAACCACACTCTCTTCTAGGGGAAGTAACACTATGTAGAGAAAAAGAACTAAAAGTTTGCAGTTAGAGCAAACTAAATTTAATCTCAGCACTGGAACTCTCTGGCCTTGATGATTAGCAATTTTGTTAACTCTCTGAGCTTCAGTATCCATATTGCTTAAAGACAATATACTTATTTTGTAGGGTTGCTGTTATGATGACGTTAAATGGCTTGTATTAATTAAACCTATCACATAGTTAATAATTCATTTATTCAATAAATATTCACTAGGTATCTACTAAATGTAAGGTACTCTTCTAGGCATTAGATTATGGAAGTAAAATAAAAAAAACCAAATAAATTTGCTTTCTGTGTTCATAAACCCAAACTATGAGTAAACAATTAAGAACATAAGACTAGGTGGCTGTTATTAAATACAGGAGGAAATAAACAGGAAACTGTAGGTACAAAAGGGCTCCAATATGTACTCTAATATAAGAATTTTATGTTGTTGTTATTTAGTCCTATACTGGTTGTTGTTAAGGAAAATGTATAACTAGGAAACATAATTTATCGTCCCTAGGTTGTTCAGGTGAGTTGAGTCTATCAAGTTTTGAAATAGCTAGTGAATAGTGTAAGACAAAGATAATGTGGTATTAAGTTGTTTGATTCAGGCTTTAAAAGTCATTCAATATTACAGAAAGAAAAGTCATAATTGTTTATTATGTAGCACTGTTTTAATTTCAAAAGAATGAGGGAAATACCTTAATTTCATCAATAGAAGACTGATTAAAAAATTGTAGATTTTCCACAGAATACAATATAATGGCATGTAACTGTGAATATATATCAATACCTGTGTTAAAAAATTAAGGTGAATATCTAACACCTAGATTTTTCTTTCTAATACCATTTTCCAATAAAAGGATCTGGAGCTTCTTATAGTACAGAAAGTAAGAAAATTCTCAAAAAAACCCCAAAAACCCTACTGGGGATAAATGAACTCAGAAATCAAATGAAACAGTTTCCACTAGCCAAAGCTAGGATAATGTTGGATTATAACACAAAGTAGAAAATAAATACCCATGAGTATATATTGGTGTAAATAAATGATTGGATCAAGAAATAAAACAGGAAGAATAAAAAAATCTTGCAGAAAAATTCCAAGTAATTTACATAGATACTCTGCCCACAAGGAGGTGAAACATAACTCCCCTTTTGAGTGTGGGCTTAGCATGGTGACTTCTTTCCAAAGAGTACAGTGTGAAAAGCCGGGGGGTGGGGAGAGGAACATTATACAGTAGAGGAACCTGATAAACTATCTCAGCCACGTGGCTGAGGTTAACATCAATAGCACTCAGTCATGTTGATAATATGTATCCTTGATAAGAAGTAATGAGAATAGCACTACTCCTGTAATCCTCCCAAAAACCATAACCCCCATCTAAGTAAGAAAGGCCTCAAATCACAACTGAGGGACATTCTACAAAATACTTGACCAGTATTCCTCAAAATTGTCAAGGTCATGAAAAATGAGGAAAATGAGAAACTGGCATAGCCAAGAGAAGCCCAGTGGAGACCTAATAACTTCATGTAATGTGGTATCTTGGATGTGATCCTGGGACGTAGAAAGGACATTAGGTAGAAACTAAATCTGCATAAATTATGGACTTTAGTTAGTAATAATGTATCAGTATAGGTTCTTTGATTGTGGTAAATATACCACATTAGCTCAAGGTGTTAATAACAGGAAATGATGTGTGGGGCACATGGGTATTAGGTAAACTATCATTGCAAGTTTTCCATAAATCTAAAACTAGTATAAAATTTTAAAAGGCTTATTTAAAAAATCAAGGTGAGCATTATATACACACCACATAACATAAACTACATATATTTTATAAAAAGAAAATTATAAATATATAAATAAAATTTATTATTTGAAAATTTCTGGAAAAAGAAATTGATAATAGGTTGATGCCTCTGTGCAAGGAAATGGGGGAACAGAGGTCAGTATTGGGAGAGAAGCTTCTTTTGATTATATATAATTTTTATACTGATGAATATTTTTTCTTAAAATTTTATAATTTTGAAATAATTTTAGATTTATAGATGAGTCATAAGATAATATGGAGTTCCTTTATATAATTCATTCAGTTTCCCCTAAATTTAGCATTTTGGCTGGGCACAGTGGCTCATGCCTATAATCCCAGCACTTTGGGAGGCTGAGGTAGGAGAATTGCTTGAACCCAGGAGATCAAGACCAGCCTGGGCAACACAGTGAGACCCCATCTCTACAAAAAACAAAAATAAAAACAAACAAAAGTCTTACATGATTATGGTTCATTCGTCAGAACTAAAAACTTAGCATTGGCACAATATTATTAACTAAACTACAGGCTTTATTTGAATTTGATCAGTTTTTGCACAAATGTCTTTTTCTGTTCCAGATCTCATTCCAGGATACTATTTTGCATTTAATTATCATATATACTTACTTTAGAAGAGAGTACTAGTCAGGTATTTTGTAGAATGCCTCTGAGTTAGGGTATGTTTGTTGTTTTTCATTATTAGACTATTTTTATTTTTGGCAGGGCAGGCGGATAATGCCACAGAGATGAGGTGCCCACCTTATCACATCGTATCAGGGTGTGCATGAAATCAACATGACTTATCACTAATTATATTAGCCTTAATCACTTGGTTATGGTGGTATATGCCAGGTTTTCTCCACTGTAAAATTACTTCTTTTCCCTTTCTATACTCTATTCCTTAGAAGTGAGTTAGTAAATTCAACCCACATGCAAGAAAGGGAAATTAAGCTCAACTTCCAGAGGGAAAGAGTCTGATTAAATTCTTCTTATGTGCAAAATATTTGGTTTTTTTAAATAAAAAACAGATACATATTTGAAATAAAACAAAACTTACATTCTGGTTCTCCTCCATTGATTCCTAACTTTATGACCTGCAGAAAATTATTCCACATTCCCAATTTCTCATGCATAAAATGCCTAATACATGCTGTGAGAAGGAAACACGATAAAGTGTAGAAAACATGCCAAACCCTGGCGAATGTCATACATGATAAGGCTCTGTCATGATACTATTTGACCTTGGACTTGAACGTTGCCATCAAGGACTGGAAGGGGCATTCCAGTTGACTGTATGATGACCACCACCACTACTATTATTGCCACCAACACTGCTTCTTTAATCACACCAAATTTTTGTCAGATTGCCTTCTTTCTGTCCATCTAATGCACCAAACTCTTTCCTGCTTTAGGAGCTTTACGTAAGTTAATACACTTGTTTCTAATGTTTTTCCTGCTAATTTTTACCTAGATAGCTCCTACTCAGTTTTCTGATACTGCTCTCTCATTTTCTGTTTTCACTTCCTCAGAAAAGACTTCCCTAACTTTCTTGTATTGGGAGTCCAATTTATACTTTCTCAGAGAATTTTTTTCTTTTTCTTCATAGCAATGATAGTAATATATAATCATATATTTGTTTGCAAATTCTTTAATTCTCTTTTCATAGGGCTCTAATGTCCCTGAGGGCAGAGATTCTGTTTTGCTCATCACTGTACATCCAGTTCTTAGCAGTGTGTGTAGAAGAGGATTGGGAAGTGAGCCTGGAATTCGTGGGAACAGTGAGGAAATGCTTATAATAATAGTTTAGAAATAAGAGCCTGACTGGGCTCATGGCAGTGGGCAATGAAAATGGGAACTGAACAAAGGTTTGAGTAAAAAGATTTTTGCCAAGGAAGAATTAACAGGATTAGCAGACTCATTGAACACTTCTTTGATAGCACTTATCAGTGTAGAATTATAAAATAGTAACCCCCTTTGGACGGCACTGTCCTTTTGTTCTTTGATTTTTTTTTTTTTTTCAGAATATTACAGGGTACAAATGTTTTGGCTACATGAATTGCTTTTGTACACTTTGAGTCAAAATTATAAATGTGCCCATCACCCAGATAGTGTGCATTGCACCCAGTATGTATGATTTTACCCATCCCCTCCTCCTTACCCCCACCGGCTTGATTTCCATTGAGTTTTACTTCCATATATGCACACGAGTGTTGATAGATTAGTTCCAATTAAATAGTGAGAACGTGTGGTTTGTTTTTCCATTCTTGTGATGCTTCACTTAGGAGAATTGTCTCTAGTTACATTCAGTTTGTTAAAAAAGGTATTAGTTTACCATTTTTATGGCTAATACTCCATGATATACATATACCACATTTTATTAATCCACTCATGTATTGATGGGCACTTGGGTTGTTTCCACATCTTTGCAATTGTGACTTGTGCTGCTATAAACATTCTATAGCAGATGTATTTTTTATAGAATGTCTTTTTTTCCTTTGGGTAAATACCCAATAGTGGGATTGCTGGATCAAATGGTAGGTCTACTTTTAGTTCTTTGAGGAATCTCCATACTATTCTCCATAGAGGTTGCACTAGTTGCAGTCCCACCAGCAGTGTGTAAGTGTAGTGTTCCTTTCTCTCCACATCCACACCAGCATCTGTTGTTTTGGGACTTTTTGATAAAAGCCATTCTGAGTGGAGTTAGGTGACATCTCATTGTGGTTTTGATTTGCATTTCCCTGATGATTAGAGATGTTGAGCATTTTTTCACATGTTTATTGGCCATTAGTCTATCTTCTTTTGAAAAAAAGCTTCTGCTCATGTCTTTTTTATGTCTTTTGCCACCTTTTTATGGAGTTGTTTGATTTTTTTTTCCTTTTTTGTCTGATTTGCTTGAGTTTTTTTGTAGATTCTGGTTATTAGCTGTGTATTTACTTGTTTGTTTCACTCAAGAAGCCAGGAGCTCCTAGAGGGCAGCATCTTGTTCATTGTTGTACCTTTAGGATTCAGTATATAGATATTCACTGATTGAATGAATGATATGCCAATGAAAGGTGGGGTCAAACAAAGGAATGAGTAATAGGAATTTTTTTAAGATTTGGAGACTGGCAGGATAAGTTTGTCTGGGAGCTTGTTGTTTGTTTGACATATGCCTTGACACCTAAGCAGAAATGTCTCAGAGACAGTTGGAAATAGAAAACTCACATTTCAGTAAGAATAGAATAGATCGAGGCTGGAGAGAAAATTTGGAGATTATGCATTCATTCAAGCATTCCCTGAGTACCTATTGTATGCCAGGCACTGGACTATGTGTCAGAAATACAAACATGAATGACAAACTGTTCTTACTGTGTCTTCTGTGCTTATAAAGATACAATTGCAATGTCTTTAATGCTCAAGTTATAAACACAATATATCATATGTGTACAAAGGAGAATGAACTTAGATTTTCCTAGAAAAATCAGAGAGAAATTCTTAAGAGATAAAACATGAGTTGAACCTTAAATAACATGTAGGTGTTTACTTGGTATTGGGAATATGGGGTGAGAGGCAAGAACTGTAGGCAGGGTAATTGAGTAAAGCTATAAAGATATAATAATAATATCTACCTTTTGTTGAAGACTTATCATGTTCCAAGTAGCTTTATTTAGAGAATAAAAGTAACTTTATGAGTCCTTTCAATGATCCCAAAGAAATAGTTCATCATATATACTAATATTGCATCTATTTATATCATTGGTTTCAAAGGTTTTTTTCTCTTATGACCCTCCTAAAGCCTCTTGGCCTTCCGTATTACATATCAATTCTTTCCTTTTCCTCCTAATGTCTTTCTAGCTTCTGTCTTTATGTTTTGGAGAAGGAATATACTATCTTGAAAAAAACATGATATTTTGGCATCAGGTAGACCTGAATTTAAACCTAATCTCTGACACTTTTTAATTGTTACTTTGCCCTATTTTATACATCTTGTTAATACCTGTGAGGAGTAAATGATACTTCATTAACAAATGCATAGATCACATTTAACAGTAAATATGTGTTAGTTCCTTTATTTATTCTGCTCCCTGGGAAAAGGAGGGAACCTAATAATTTGCTTATATTATAAATTATATATTATAAATAGTAGTGAACACCTATTGAAAATTCTGTGTAACTAATACACTACTTTAAGCTGGAATAAATACAATAGTATGGGAAGAATCATAAAGTTTCATAAGTGTAAGAGGTTCGCTAACATTATTTGATTAACTCACCTGGTACCTCTGTCATCACAGAACAACTGGCTTTTTAATAATTGCATAGTAGTTTTCATTATTCTCATTTCATCGTTACATTAACCCCATGAGATAGTATCATAGCATTCACAGATGAGGAAATGGCAAAATAGAAATTTAGGGTGATTTTCATGCACTTGAATACCTGGTAAATAGCAGACATAGGATTTGAATTCAGGTTTTTTAGACTTTGAATTTTTGAGAGAAATAACAAAGACCATGCCCGGTGACATTAAAGATGCATGGTGGATGGGGAAAGAAAATAGTTTGGTATGACAATAGTTGAATATTCCTTCCACTATATGGCTGGGGTATGGTAAGAACTGAAATTGGAACGAGAAACTGGAGCTGAATGATAAGAGGGCTCTTATAACATGCTAAGAACATTACTTTCATTCTGAATATGAGGGTGAAACATAAGAGTTTTAAACATGATAGTGACAGATCATGACATGTATGTTTAGAAAGAACTCCAAGGAGGCTAAGGAGGGTGGATTGGAGTGAGCTATATGTGTACGTCTGCAGCATGACTGGAGTCAGGGAGACCAGTTAGGAGGTTCTAGCACTAATCCTGGTGGGAGATATTAATAGAAGTCAATGCCCAAGTTTCATCTCCCCAGGGGTGATTTGTTGAAACCCTGTGAATGGGTGGGATGTCTAAGAGAGTATACACAGGGAGGAAAGTAGAAGGCCAGTGACTGAACTCCCAAGACCAATACATTTTAAAAGGACTTGGTAAATAACACAATCTGCACTAAGACATGTAAGGGGAATAGCAAGGGAATCCATGGTTATGGAAGACAAGATGATAAAAAGTGTTAAGAGCAATACACCATTTACATAATCATCCAAGAACACCTGAAGAACATTCGATTTCCTCAAGAATCTCTAGTCTAAGAGCTGGCCCAGGCCTGGGATTACTTGATTCTGTTGTCACTTCTTCCCACCAAGGCCCTGTTCCCTCCAGATCTCCATCTCTCTGAGAGCTGGAAAGGACCCTGGAGACTTCAGAGTAAAAGCCAAGGCATCTCTGCTAACTTCTCTTTCTCTTTAATGCAGCTGTACTTGGGCTGAGCTCTGTTATCACTGATTTCTGTCCTCAATCTCCTCCACCCCTGGGGTTACAGACTAACCAGTCTATTAATGAGCAGTCACAGGCTGTGACTTCATTAAAAAGTAGTTAATGAGGCACTCTGCTGTTCAGGGAGCACAGCCGACTGAGGCTCCCAGTGGCCCATCTTGGGGCCTGGAGGGAAAGCTTAGGTGTCGGGACCAGATCTGGGGAGAGGGATAATGACTCAGGCTGTAGAGACATGCCTCCAAATGAACTCATCTTGGCAAGCAGCCACCTTTGAAGCTCAAGTCCCTGCTGGCCTGCAGGTTTACATGAGTAGGTGCAGTCCAGAGCAGCAGTGATTGTCTTCTGAGCTGTCAGCTCTGCTTAATGCCTGCTCTGCTGACTCAATTTGATGGAGGGCTTTAATTCCTGAGATTAAGAAGTGGCTTTCCTTGCACTGAATTTTCTTGTCATAGCTCTTAATTACTCAAATACAAATTCTTTGACTATTCTCTTTATTAAAAGCTGTGTTGCCTGTGAAATAGAGACTATCACTTATTCCCCACGCCACCACCAAAGTAATTTTTCCAAAATACAGATCTGATTGTTTATTTGTGCTGAGAATCCTTAAATTGATTTACATAGTTCACAAAATAGGATAAAAGCAGCTCAGTATAAAGGGTCTTTCAAGATTTGACACCCATCTACCTCCCCACCCTAATCTTCCTTCAATTCTCCCTCTGATGCCACAATTTTTATTATTCTTTCCACCACTGCCACCATCACCACCACTGCCATCAATGTCATCATAATGGCTAACATCTCTGTAGAAAATATTATGTGGCCAGCATTGTTCTTTAGTGAATTACATGCATTAACTCATTTAATCCTCTTAGCCAAGCAGTGAAGTACGTGTTATGATTATCCTCATTTTACTAAAGGGGAAACTGAGGCACAAGAGATGCTATGTAACTTGCCCAATGTCACAGAGCTGTTTGACAGGATCAGGTCTAAAACCTAGACATTTTAGTTTCAAAGTTCATGCTCTTATCCAAGTATTGGCAAACTACAGCCTATGGCCAAATTCAACCGTCCACCAATCTTTTAGATGGTCCATGAGTTAAAAATGTTTTTTACATTTTTAAGTAGTTATAAAAAAAAATCAAAACAAGAGTAATATCTCTTGATAGGGGAAATTCAACTTTTGGTACTCAGAAATAAAGTTTTATTGGAATAGTCACACTCATTCATTTACAGATCATGGCTACTTTCATGCTACAGCAGCAAAGTTGAGTAGTTGTAACAGAGTTCCTTCATCAGTGATACTGTCATCTGTGGTTGGGGCATTAAAAATCACAGTAATGCCGTTATTGCTTGTCAGTGTTTTGAGTGCCATGTATATCCCTATACTACAGCATTTGATTTATTTATTTTCATTTCCAGTGCATGCCCAGTATGGCAAAATAAAAAAGGAAAGTGGATTTCAAATGGCACATTTTAAGGGCAGTAGATTGTAGATTATTTTGTTAGCAAATTAGATGGCAAAGCATCATGTCTATTATGCAAGGATATCTGGCTACTCTAAAAGAATACAATAAATGTAAAGAACACCAGACTAAGCATTTGTGGCAATATTTTCAGTTCACGATAAGCAAAAGTTGGAGAAATCTGAAAATTTTAAATGGCATATCCTATCACAGTAGAATTTCTTCACAAAAATGAAAATGAAAATGAGGCTACAACCAAAGAAAATTTCCAAGTGGCTCCTTTGTTAGCCAAACAGGAAAGCCTTTACCAACGATGAGTTAATTAAATCATGTTTAATTGCAACAACCAAACAATGTGTCCAGAGAAAAGAAACTTGCCTAAAGCCATTAGCCTTTTGGTAGGAATTGGTCCTTGAAGAATTGAAGATATTAGAAACAATATCAATAGTCAATTAGAAAATTAGACAAGTGATTTTAAGTGTTTTCTTTGGCTTTTGATGAATTGACAGATGTTACTGATGTTGCTCTTTTGCTGTTGTTTATTCAAAGACTTAATGTTGAATTTGAAATGAGGGAAGTGACTGAAACATCAGCCTCTTCGTGGGACAATCTGAGGCAAGAATAACATTCCATAAAGTTGAGAAAACACTAATTCGGTACAACTTGATGTGGAATCTGTTAAGATATGTTACAACTGATGGTGTTAAAAATCTAGATGGAGCAGAAAAAAAGCTCAGTTGAAAAATTTTGAAAAGTTTATGAAAATGTGAAGTATTTAAAGGCTAGGGTTATCTGTTGTATTATTTATCATTGAGTACTTACATGAAAATATTTAAATCTATCATTTGTTATTGAATCGAATGAAATTCATAGTGAATTTCATTTGCTTTTGTGAACATACTATTGATCAGTTCTGTGAATTTTGTCTGAAATAGAAGTTAAAAATCTAAATTGCCCTACCACAGAGCAATTTGATAGGTTAACAATGGTAAAGCTTTATTGCAATTTTTTGAGTGCAGGGTCAAGAATAATTTGCATTTCCTTGATCATTAGTGATGTTAAGCATTTTCTCTTTTTTTATGTGTATATTTTTATTTTCCCCCTCAAAATAGTAGTATACCATACATATTAGTCATTCCTCACTGTTTTTTTTAAAACAGTACATCATAGATAGTATTCTATTAAATACATTAGTACATATAAACATGCCTTATTCTTTATAATGGCTGCATAGTAATCTATTGCACAAATGCATCAAAATTTATTTAACTAGTGGTCCATTGATGGAAATTCAGGTTATCATCAGGTCTAGAATGCATAGTCCATACACATATCATTTCATATTTGTGTTTGTTATCTAGTTAAAGGATGACTTCCTATATGTGGAATTTCTGGGTTAACCAATATAGGCATTTTACGTTTAGAGGATATTGTGAAATTGTTCTTCAAGGAGAGTGTACCAATTTACATTTCCATCAACATGATTTGTTTCTCAAATCTTTTCCCAGCACAAAATGGTTTCCTCTTTGTTAAGTGATTTGCTCCTTGCCAATCTGATAAAGCACTAAAATGAGATGTGACTATAGTTTTATTTTTACTTCTCTTACTATGAATAAGTTTGAGTATATTTTTGTATATTTCAGAGCCATATAACTCCCTTTATGTGAACTATTAGTGTGTTTTGCCACTATTGGGTTGCATGCCTGTCCTATTGATTTGTTGAAATTATTTACATATTAGGCAAACTGGCTTTTTGTTGGGATATGACTTGCAGATTATTTTCTTTAGTTTGGGGTTTATCTTTTGACTTTGTTTATGGTGTTTCTTTCATATGGGAGATTTCACTCTTTATCTAATCTAATTTTGCAATTTTATAGCCTTAGTTCAATTATAAGAAATCATTAGACAAGTCCAAGTGGAGGAACATTTGGCCAAATAACTTCTCAATACTTTTCAAAAGTGACAAGGTCATGAAAGATTAAGAAATTGTTTCATACTACAGAAGCTGAAAGAGAAATAATAAGTAAATGGAACGTGACTCCCTGGATAGGATCCTGGATCTGAGAAAAGGACACTGGTGGAAAAATTGGTGTAATTAGAATAAGGTATTTAGTATTGTGCCAATACAAATTTCCTGGTTCTCATAATTATACTATGTTGTGTAAGATGTCAACATTAATGGAAGCTGGCAGCAAGGCAGGGGTAGGTATATGAAAACTCTCTGCTCTATTTTTGCAATTTTTCTATAAGCCTAAAGTTAATTTTAAAAAGTTTAAAAGTTTTGCAATTTTGGCAGAGGCTTCCAATTGTGCATGGCTCCTGACCTTCTTCCCTGTAAGAACTTAAAAATAAAAAGACTCCAGGTTTCTTCTAGTATAATTTCAGTTTCATTTTTATATTAAAATTTTTTCATCCATCTGGAAGTGATTTCATTTGATGTAAGGATTAAGATAGAGATCTAACAATTTTTTTCCTAAATGTCTAGTATCTGCTCAGTTGCCCATATTATTGATTTGTTGACTTTCTCCCACTGATATTCAATGCCATTTTAAAACTATATTAGATTTTTTTATTTCAGTATATTACAGGGGTACAAATGTTTAAGTTACAAATATTGCCTTTGCCCACTCAAGTCAGAGCTTTGTTTCCATCCCCCAGACAGTACACACTGCACCCATTAGGTATACACCCATCCCCTCCCACCTGCCCAACACCCGTGCGATGAATGAATATGTTTACTGGTCATTTGTATTTCTTCTTTTGAGAAGCTTCTGTTCATGTCTTTTGCCCACTTTTTAATAGGGTTGTTTGTTTTTTTCTTGCTGATATGCTTGAGTTCTTTGTAAATTCTGGTTATTATTCCTTTATCAGATACATAGCTTGTGAATATTTTCTCCCATTCTGTACATTGTCTATTTGCTCTGTTGACTGTTTCTTTAGCTGTGCAGAAGCTTTTTAGCTTAATCAAATACCATTTATTAATTTTTGTGGTTGCATGACTGCCATTGGGGTCTTAGTCATAAATCCTTTGCCTAGGCTGATATCTAGAAGGGTTTTACCTACATTTTCTTCTAGAATCATAATGGTTTTATTCCTTAAATCTAAGTCTTTTATCCATCTTGAATTAATTTTTGTGGGTGGTGAGGGGTAGAGTTCCTATTTCATTCTTCTGTATGTGACTATTCAGTTTTCCTAGCGCCATTTATTGAAGAGGGATTCTTTTCCCTAGTGTATGTTGTTGTCTGCTTTGTCAAAGATCAGTTGATTGTAAGTAGATGGTTTTAT
The DNA here is from genome assembly GCF_041146395.1 of Eulemur rufifrons. NCBI lineage: Eukaryota > Metazoa > Chordata > Mammalia > Primates > Lemuridae > Eulemur > Eulemur rufifrons. The sequence continues at coordinate 57,989,408 of NC_090988.1, read as the reverse complement.
ATCTGGGTTCTCTGTTCTATTCCATTGGTCTATGTTTCTATTTTTGTGCCAATACCATACTGTTTTGGTTACTATAGCCTTGTAGTATAGAAATGCTCGTAGGACATTTCTTGATCTCTCCCACAGCAGAAGTGGGTGGAGCGGTGAGCTGGGCACGATTAGGTTGTGCAAGTCTGAAAGGCCTCAGCATGGCTCAGAGGTCATCTTCCTGGCAGCTAGGGTGAGCCACTGGGAGGAGGGTTGAGGCCAGCTCTCTAAGCCAGAAAGGCTGCTTGTGAGGGAGGGGCCACACACACTTACCAGACTGGCTGTGGGGAGTGAGCTCTGCCCTCTTGCATTGCCCCTGCCCTGGGGCCCTGAATACACTGCACTGGTTGCTATGGCAAAATGGGCTGGGATCTTCCCTGAGGGAGCACTTGCCCTAGTCCTACAGCATGGCTTTCCTGTGGGGGGGATGGGAGCTTGCCTAGTTTGCCACATCTTGGCCCCCCTTCAGTTCTGCCCATGTGGACTCCCTTACCTCTCAAGTCCAGCTCCTAAACCTCCCCCTCAATGTCCCCCAGCTACCCACTGGAGTTTGGGGGGAACAGGATGTGGCCTGCATGTCTGACCTGCTTGTGTGCATCTCTGTGAAATGCCAGTGGGCAGGAAGCTTCCAGACTGGGCTCCCTGGGTCCCCTGAAAGTCCCCAAGGGCAGAGGCATGGGCCCACATCTCCGTGAAAACTTCAGACTGCAGGATGCGCCAGCTGAGGGGAGGTGGCTGCTTGCCAAATTCTTGGCTCAAACTACTCTCCTGGTTGCCATGGGGTCAGGGGAGGAATAAGCGTATGAATGGGAAAAAGCTGGATTTCAGGCCTCTCAGGTCACTATTCTTGGAGGGGTACTCCATATGGAGTGTCCAAGCTCTGGGATCATGCAAGTTCTCCCCACAATTCTGTGGTTGCCACCATGCTTGGGTTTGTAGGGATGAAAAGGCTTCCCAGTAACTTGGTAGCCCAATGATCACTGAAGGAGTGTGGGAAGGAGAAAGGGATCCCCCTTTACCCCTTCACTGGGCTCCGAGCCTCCCTGAGTTTAGTCCTCACTGACATCTTCTTTTCCTTTATCCTCTTCCTTCTCTGCTTTGCAATTTTCGTCTGTGAGATCTCCGGTAGGCTCCGGCACTTCTCTCACTGAAATTCACCTGTGGTGCACCCCCTCTCCCATTTCCCTATCTGGGACCCTTCCTTCTCTCCAGATGGTCCAGCAAGCAATGTCTCTAGTCAGCTGTCTCGCCCCATACCTGTAAATTATTAATTTCAGATAGAAGTAATGGTGCTTTATGGTCTTTTGTATTTTTTGTCAATGAACCCACAAGGGGGATTCAGTGTTGCTTGCCACACAGAAAGCCAATTACTGAGACAATTAGGATTCTCAAGGAAGAAAGGATTTATTGCAGGAGACACTCCTACTGGCAGGGGGAAATATGGACTGCCTCAAATCTGCCTCACCAATCAACAGGGTCAGAGGTTTTTTTGGAGGTGAAATGAATAATGCATGAGGAAGTAAGCATCATTACCTGTTTGGAGTGGAGCATAGGGCACGCAAGTGCAGTGAGAAATCATGCTAGTACATGCATCCCATAATCAAAAAATGACAGATAAGCCCCTCCTAGGGTGGGGATTTTAGTGTTATAATGAGCTAGGTGTTAATATTGGTCATTCTTTAAGCCTTGTGCACAGGTTCAGTGGGTCCTTGGACACAATCTGTGGTGGATTATCACTTGTCTTCTCCAGACAAACAGGTGGTGTGAGGCTTTGTAGTTATCTCATGACTGCAAGGAAGCTCCACTGTTTCTGGGAAAGAAAAGGGAATGCATTAGGGCAACAGAAAGTTTCAAAATCCTGGTTAGCAAATCTTACTGGCCTGGGAACTTGAAACATAAGAGAACTACAAAAAAAGACTATAAAAAATGTTTTCTTACTTTGGGAGTCAGTTACATTTTCACTTCAGCAACACACAAAATTTTAAAATTTGAAGGCATTGAATAAAATATAATAGAGTTGTTGAAGGGCCTATACTGAAGTCAGCTAAGATCCAAAGAAAGCACCATGATTGAAATTATGTTTGTGAAATTTTGAAATTACTTTGATGAGGCTTAAGAACCTGAAAATGAAATTAAGAGATAGAATTGGAAACTCAGCTTATTCTACCTGGGAAGAATAGCCTGAAGAAGGAGTCTATAAGGCCATTGGGCTTATAAAGGAATATGCATGGGGATTAGTGATCCACTTTCCTCTATCCAAGCTAAATATCAACAAATTTAAGAGCCAACACTGCTTCAGGGGCATGTGAAATGAAATGAAAGAATAAGAATTATGTTCTATTTATATACCAGAAGTATTAAAGAGTTTTTTCCTACTCACTGGAGTCAGACTTGTCCAAAGCAAGATAAAGGACCAAGATGACTTTTGATGCTTTTTGCTGTCTTATCCTTGTGTGTCCCCAAGGTTACATTACAGTTTTATACTGTTCACAATATACGTCATATGTGTGCACATTAGCAAAGTAAATACCTGGAATGGATTGGCCACAGAAGTGTCAAAATGCCAAGTATCAAAATGCCAATTGCACCAATAAGAAAAAAAATGTATTAATAAGTCTGAAATGGGCAGGCAAAGGAGTTCGGCAGATGGTAATGATAGGTCGAAACTACTTCTGCGTTCTGCTCTCTCCACTGAGCTTTCCGATGGCCATTTCAAAAGCTGTGTTTTATTCCAATGGAGATGTGAAAAGAGGAATCTCAAAGATGAGACTCATGGTTTCTCATTCAATAGAATTTAGTCTCACTTCTTGATGTCTATGGGATACTGTTTCTGAGGGCTAGGGCCTTGCGGATGGTCCGGCTGAGGGCATTCTTCACTTCATTATTCCTCAGACTGTAGATGATAGGGTTCAACATGGGAGTCACCACAGTGTAGGACAAGGATAGCACCTTCTTGCTCTCAGGAGAATTGTTTGACTTAGGCCGGAAGTAAGTGAGACTTGAAGATACATAGAAAAGGGAGACAACAAGGAGGTGGGAGGAGCATGTAGAGAAGGCTTTATGCTTCCCTTTAGCTGATGGAATCTTGAGGATGGCAGCGGCAATGCGAGAGTAGGAACATAAGATCAACAAGCAGGGTATCATGACAACCAGAATGGTCCCAACGATGGCATAGATCTCAAACAGTGCTGTGTCTGCACAGACCAGCCTCAGCACAGGGGGGCTGTCACAGAAGAAGTGGTTCACCTTGTTGGTGCCACAGAATGGAAAGCTGAAGAGCCATGTGACCTGCACAGTAGCTATAGGAAAGCCTGGAAACCAGGATGCAGCAGCTAGTTTGACACGTGTCCTTTGGTTCATGATGACTGGGTAGTGCAAGGGACTGCAGATGGCCACATAGCGGTCATATGCCATGGTGGCCAGGAGGAAGCATTCAGCCACCCCAAAGAAGAAGAAGAAATACATCTGAGTGGCACAGCCAAGGAAGGAGATGGTTGTGTCCCGGGAAAGCAGGGTCCCCAGCATTTTGGGCACGATGACTAGGTTGAAGCCAATCTCCAAGAAGGACAAGTTTCTGAGGAAGAAGTACATGGGACTGTGCAGCATGGGGTCAGCCAGGGTAACCAGAATGATGAGGCTGTTTCCCATCAGGGTGACCAGGTAGATGACTAGAAATGCCAGGAAAAGTAATGACTGTATTTCAGTAGGTAGGGAGGAGAAGCTCATGAGGATAAACTCACTTACTCTTGTCCAGTTTCCTGCAGCCATAGGTATAGGCAAAAATCCTCAACTGTGGTCATGGAGAGAGATTCTTGATTAGAAGAGTCAGACTCTGGATTTGTTTTTCAGATTCTCTGCTAGTTAAGGAAGGAGAGAAGATCAGGATCTCAGTTGGAAGAGGGAAGACCTTGTGTTGTCTAAGAGTAAAGACACAATATAGAATGGCCAGAGCCTAAGCTCTAAGATGGGGAATAGCTCATCTTTCTCTACTGTTATTCTTTTTTGTGTTCCATTTCCACTCTTACCATATTTCCTAAAATAAATATGATTGTTTTCACACACTCTCATTTTCTCCTGTGCACTTAATATTTTTGTAATGAGGTTAAGTGAGAAGCCTCCTGAGGCAGTGGAATGAGATTCAGATGGAAAAATGGTAGAAAATTTCCATTGATACCTATTATATATCACTCTTCATCAAAGATTCATGGTTTTCATCTTCTTCATCTACTGTCAAAATTATTACTTACATTTCTGTATGCACTTAGGGATTCCCCTTCCAAAACAATTGACAGAGTTTGCAGTGGAAAATGTGTATTGTATCATATTTTGTTTCAAGGTGATTCAAAGCAGGAAAAAGAGAGGTGAGGGGATGTGTGGGAAAGATGTTGACAGGGTGTACTTGTTTTAATGCACTTCTCCCCTTCTCAGTGTAAGAACTATAGACTATTTCAAATCACATAATACTTATTGTTTCTTGCCCAGTCAGACTATGGGGAGCAACTTTAGGAGTTTCATCTTCAGTCCAAAAAAGCTATAATTGACAATTTATTGCCAGTACCTACATAAAGCACTGGCTCTCAAAATTAAGATCTGAGAAAAGTATTGTACTACAACTGTGCAGAAAGTGTCCAAGTAGAGTCTGACTATTTCTCTTTCAAGAATGGGCAAATTAGAAAAAAAAAACAAAAACAAGAGAAAATGAAACATATTCACAGAAAAATTCTGTAAAAAATATGAGCAACATTAGAGTGAAGTTTCAAAGGAAAACAATCATGGATAAGTAGTTAACCTGGACTATATGAAAAAAAAGAATCTTAAATGATATGAAAAAAATTTAGTATTTATTCAATTTCTATAGAAGTACTGGTGATACAATGATTGATCACTCACTGAAGCTTAGAATCTAATGGAGGAGATATTAAGTAATTAATTATAATAAATCACAATGAAGGTCATGATACAAGAAATTTATAGTACATTGGGGGCCCATGGGGAACAGGGATCCCTAATAGGTCTACAAAGACTTTCTAGGCAACAGAGATGAAAATGAAGTTGATTAAAATATAGGCATAATCAAATAGGGTACTACATGTAATTATGAAAATGTTGTAATGAAAATGAATTGCAAGAGTAGAAACAAAATTTTTACAGAAAGTAGTAAAGCATGGACTTGACTTTGCCTATAATAAAACCTTACATAGACAAGCTTGAGGTGCCGTCCCACAAGGTGCATAAAATGGGGAAATAGATAAAAAATAAGGTAAAAATGGAAAATATAAAACAGAAACCAAACTAACAAATAATTAATATTCTTGAAAAAGTGAACCAAACCAATAGAGTGGAAATAATACATAGAAAGAAGATGAAGCTGTTACTAAGCTAAGAAAACTCAATTAGATAATAACAAGAACTCATGAAGCAACAGGCAAAGTCAAAGAAGAAACACTAACAGCTAGCTGTGTCCTGGTGAACAATCTGCTTTCAAGGATATATGCAAAATATTGCAGCATCTATGCAGGAAAAAACGATTTCTTAAAAATAATACTTATCACACTGAACTTGGACTGCTCTGTAGCAATAACAAGTAAATAAAACAAAATCTACAGTTTTGAGCAAAAAATAGTTTGGAGACTTTAGCAACTGTATTTTGTCTTTAACTGCTCAAGCTCACACACACATAAGACTGACAAAATTTTGAATAAAACAAAAAGATCAATGATATAGTAAACATAATATATCAACTATAAACTACTGTTTTATTGTATGTAACACAATCTAGCCCTTTGTATTTCAGAATAAGTAAACAGAGTAAAGTCATGGGACATATGAATACAACTATTTAAACTAATGGGACATATCTATCAAAGGAGATGTCCCTCTTCTGGAAAAAAAAAATGGAAGTAAAGGAGAAACATGTAAATTTCTGTAATCTGTGCTATAAAAAAAATACAATAAATATTGACTATTGAACAAGAAGTCATGAACATGTTCAATATATAGTAACAAAGAAAACTACCTAGAAATAAAATATGTCATTGTTAAAAGGCTGTGACAAACAGTACTGGATACTGAAGGAAACTGAATAAGAGAATGTTTAAGAAATTCTACCTGAATTCTTGGGGAAAACTATGAAGCAATAAAAATGACAAGAGAAATGAAAAATTCAGGAAATAAAAATAGATAAATTTCTAGGAATACAGAAAGATGAAAAACAAAGTGCTAGCAAAAAAAATAAAAACCATTACTAACCATTTTTGAACTGAAACTATTCCTTAGTACACAATAAAATACATGGAAATATATTCACACTAATGTTTCTCAATCAACGTGGTTTTTAAAAAAAATTTTGTGGGTAGAGAAAACTTTTAAAAGCATCCAAATAGGAAACAAAAAATGAAAAAGCAAAACCACACAGGCCACAACCAAAACACCTTTTAGGCTATATACAAAAAAAAAAAAAAAAAAAGAAATCCAAAGAACAACAGATATTTCTGTTGACAGCACACAAAACACAATAGATTCAAGTTTAAAAATTTTGGAGAAGAGAATTAATAATTTTATCATTATCACATAAGAAACCATAAAAATAAATTAAATTAGTTTTCAAATCTACTTAGAAAACAAAATTGACTCAGAAAGGAAGAAATAGAATTAAAAGCAGAAATTAATTTAAAAATTGTATAATATATACGATATATATCTAAAAGTTGGTCCTTTGAAAATTAACTAAAGATAAATTGTTGGAAAATCTAATGAATAAATAAATGAGAAGACAAAAATATGCAATTTAGGAATAAGCAATGAAAAATAGCCTCAGATATAGAATTAAATTTTAAAAATAATGAGAGAATACTATTGTATTAATAAATATGTGACTTTTAATTTTATTTTGAGACAGAGTCTTGCTCTGTCACCTGGGCTAGAGTGCCATGGTGTCAGCTTAGCTCACAGCAACCTCAAACTCCTGGGATCAAGCAATCCTCCTGTATCAGCCTCTTGAGTAGCTGGGACTACAGGCATGAGCCACCATGCCTTGCTAAATTTTTCTATTTGTAGTAGAGACAGGGTCTGGCTTTTGTTTAGGCTGGTCTTGAACTCCTGACCTCAAGTGATCCTCCTGCCTCAGCCTCCCAAAATACATGATTTTAAAAACAAAATTGATAGCTTTCTAGTAGTATGCAAGGTGCAGCCAAGAATAAAACAGATAAACATATGAGTGGGCTAAGCAATTTTATCAGAAGATTACAACTCAAAAGACTGTGAACCGAGGTAGTATAACAGATGAGGTAATTTATTCCTTCAAGGAACAGATAAATCTTGTGATTTATCTTTAGATGAACTATTTCAGGACAAGGAAAAAGATACAGCATTTTCCAAATAATGTTATGACAATTACCTATACTTGTTCTCAAAAGTTGCAAACATAATACACACAGAAAGGCCCAAAGATCAATCTTACTTGTGAAAACAAGTGCAAAATTACAAAATAAAATGTGATCATTTTTAATCCAAAACTATATATGTATGGCCAAGTAGGATTTATTACAGAAATGCAAATACAGTTTGTAATTAAGAAATAATAACTATAAACCAATAGTGAACTAGCTGAAAAAGAAATTAAAAAGGCAATCCAATTTATAATAGCTACCAAAAAATACCTAGGAATAAATTTAACCAAGGTATTTCCTTATGGAGATATTTCAAAATATCTACAAGGAAAACTATAAAACACTGATGGAAGAAATTGAAGAGGTCACAAACAAATGGAAAGACATATCATGCTCATGAATCAGAAGAATTAATATTGTTATAATAACCATGCTACCCAAAGCAATCTACAGATTCAATGCAATCCCTATCAAAATACCAATGACATTCTTCACAGAAATAGAAAAAAACATTTTTAAAATTTGTATGGAACCACAAAAGAGCCTGAATAGCCAAAGCCATCCTGAGCAAAAAAAGCAAAGCTGGAGGTATCACAATACCTGACTTCAAAATAAGCTACAAAACAACATGCTAGTGGTATAAAAACAGACACATAGATCAGTGGAACACAATAGAGAACTCAGAAATAAATCCACATATTTACAGCCAACTGATTTTTGACAAAGGCACCAAGAACATATATTGGGGAAAGGACACTCTCTTCAATAAACGGTATAAAGAAAACTGAATATCCATATGCAGAAGAATGCTTCCAGACTCCTATCTTTCACTACATATAAAAATCAACTCTAAATGGATTAAATATTTAAATGTAAGACCCCAAATTTCAGGACTGTGGTGTATACAAAGATTTTATGGTAAGACCTCAAAAGCACAGGCAACAAAAACAAAAATAGAAAAATGGGACTACATTATACTAAAAAAGCTACTGCAAAGCAAAAGAAGCAATCAGACTGAAGAGATAACCTAAAGAATGGGAGAAAATATTTGTAAACTAGTCATCTGGCAAGGGACTAATATCTAGAATCTACAAGAAACTCAAATAACTCAACAGAAAAAAAAGATCTCATTAAAAAGTAGGCAAAGAATCTGAATAGATATTTCTCAAAAGATGACATACAAGTGGCAAAAAGCTCAACATTGCTACTCATCAGGGAAATGCAAATTAAAACCACAATGAGATATCATCTTACCCCAGTTAGAATGGCTATTAATAGAAAGACAAAAAATAATAAATGCTGACTAGGATGCATAGAAAAGAGAACTCTTATGCACTGTTGGTGGGAATGTAAATTAGTTTCCATTGTGGAAAACACTGTGGAAGTTTCTCAAGAAACTAAATTAGAACTACCATACAATCCAGCAATTCCACTGCTGGGTATTTATCCAAAGGAAAGGAAATCAATATATCAAAGGGACACTTGCACCCCCATGTTTATTGCAGCACTATTCACAGTAGCTAAGATATGGAATCAACCTAAATGTCCACAAATGGAGAATGGATAAAGAAAATGTTGTATATATACACAATAAAATACTATTCAACCATAAAAAAGAGTGAAGTCCTATCATTTGCAACAACATGAATGAAACGGGAAGTCATTATGTTAAGTGAAATAAGCCAGACACAGAAAGACAAATATGACATGTTCTCACTCACGTGTGGGAGCTAAGAAAGCTGACCTTATGGAGGTAGAGAGTAGAATGATGATTAGCAGAGTCCGGGAAAGGTTATGTATGTGTGTCGGGGAGATGAAGAGAGGTTGGTTAATAGGTACAAACATACAGCTACATAGAAGAAATAGGTTCCAGTGTTCAATAGTACAGTAGGGTGACTGTTGTTAACAATAGATTGTATATTTCAAAATAGCTGCAAGAGAAGATTTGAAATGTTCCCAACACATAAAAAATTGATAAGTGTTCAAGGTGATGGATATCTAAAATATCCTCATTTGATAATTACACATTCAGTGCATATATCAAAATATCACATGTATGAGTGGTATAATGGACATTGGAGATTCAAAAGAGGGGCGGGAGGTAGAAGGATGAGGCATGGAAAATTACATATTGGGTACAATGTACACTATTTGGGTGATGGGTACACTAAATGCCCAGACTTCATCACTATACAATATAACCAGGTAATAAAACTCCACTTTTACCCCCTAAACCTATTGAAATTTTTAAAAAATCAAAATAGGATGAAGAAAGAATTCATTTCTAAACTCATTTGGTCTATTTTTTCTCAAAAAATCGTCAATAAAATAAACACAGGTGTTAAATTTTAAAAAGTTAACATATAGGTAGAAATCCAATCTCATATTTTTCCACATAGATAATTACCTGTGCCTGTATCATTTATTAAAGAATACATCCTTTCCCACTGATCTGCAATGCCAATTCTCTCAAATAGCAAGTATTCATACATAGATGGGTCTATGGAATTTCTGTTCTGTTCCATTGGTCTATATGTGTATCCCTAGGCCAATACTATACTTTTATAATAAAATTAAATATCTGGTAGGAAAAAAACACAAAATATCACATGTACCCCACAAAAATGTGCAAATATTATGTGTCCATAAAAAAGAAATAATCAAATAAAATTAATCCCATCAACAATTCAATAAAAAAAAGTGTTAACCTAAGTAGATCCTGAAAATATTTAATGTATTCAACATTTATCTCTAAAAAAATTCAACAGAGTAGTTTTATAATTCACAATTAGAAGACTACTTTCTTAATGAAACCTGAATGTTTATATAAAACAATAGCCAATTCTGGGCTTAATGGTATAACATTAGAGCAATGGCTCTGAGAATTTGGGGATTATGGAACACCTTAGAATCTGACAAAAGCTATAGACTCTTTTTCCTCTCAAATGTACTTATATCCATATGTATAACATTTTGCATATAATTTTTGGTGTCATGGATATTCTGAAGACCATCTATAGATATTGTTGAAGTTTTAATGCCATTATTAGTTTGGAAATTCTGGTGAATGCAAAGGATAATAAAAATAAATAAGAGGCCGGGCGCGGTGGCTCACGCCTGTAATCCTAGCACTCTGGGAGGCCGAGGCGGGTGGATCGCTCAAGGTCAGGAGTTCGAGACCAGCCTGAGCAAGAGCGAGACCCCGTCTCTACTAAAAATAGAAAAAAATTATATGGACAACTAAAAATATATATATAGAAAAATTAGCCGCGCATAGTGGCGCATGCCTGTAGTCCCAGCTACTCGGGAGGCTGAGGCAGGAGGATCGCTTGAGCCCAGGAGTTTGAGGTTGCTGTGAGCTAGGCTGACGCCACGGCACTCACTCTAGCCTGGGCAACAAAGTGAGACTCTGTCTCAAAAAAAAATAAATAAATAAATAAATAAGGCATAAATATTGAAAAAGAAAATAAAGAACTATCATTACTTACAGAAGGAAAGTTATTAAAACTAAGATGTTCAATGAGTTAACCAGTAATACAATATATTTTAAAATGGATATTTTTCCTATATATGGAAAAAGCAGTCAAAAAATAAATTTCAATTTATTAATAAAATATAAAAATCTTGAAATAAACATCAGAAAATATGTAGCATCCTATTTTAAAAAACCAAAAGCCCTTATGAAATGTTATAACATAATCTTGAACAAATTTAGTGTCACAGTGTGTTCACGACTAGAGAAATAGTACCTGCTGGATTTCCAATAGAACTTCTGGAAACTACTGGAGAGGAAGAATTGGTGCCCTGTCCAGTATGGGAGACACTGCAGAAGCTACTGGGTCACAGCCAACCTACAGGCTCCTTGTCAGTTCTGCAGAACTTCCCCAGAAGCATCCCTTTGCTAATCATTTGACTGACTGTCCCAGGTATAGGAATCCACTCTTCTAGGCCTTCTATAACCAATTGTCCCAGAGAAGTAGTGTCTTCTGATGTCCTCTGCTTCATAAATGTTCCACCAAGACAAGTCTTCCCTGAGTTAATCAGAAGAATATCAAGACCTGGAGGAGGTATATGTCCTGTGGAAGCTTCAGGGACTGAAATTTTCCTAACCCAGAAAGCTTTACAGGATAGAATTGTAAAAAAAAAAAAAAAATATCCTGAGTAATGTCTTTCTTCTGTGCCCTTAGATCTCATTTATCCTATGACATAAGCAAAGAAAACCGAGACCCAGAGAAGAGAAAAACCAACGAGATCTTTCCAGCGTGGATAGAGGAATAAAATTAAATGTCCAACCAAACTCTGTTCACACTACCTGGAGAGGGGTCCCTGGTAGATTCAGTCATTGGTAAAAAGCCTTATCTGTGTGCAACAGGAACATCTGCCTAGTCCGGCTCTTCTTGACACCCATGCTTCATGTATGTTCTTTATGCATGTAATCTAAGAGCTCTATATCTGTTTCAGAAGAGCCAAAGGAGGAACCAGGAAAGTCTTACCTCCTATCCTGGCTGATCTATCAATAGCTGCTGTGTGTGTCAGATGTGAGCGAGCACACTACATGTGCTGTGCATGCTCCCAGTCCTGGCTTAAGGAGAGTTATTCCCAGTCGTATCTCTTTTGTCCTTGGAGTGAGTCAAAGTGTTGGCCCCTGTATTTTTCCCCAGGTGTTTCTGGGCTCATCTAAGCTCCTCTTCCTTCCCTTCCTCATGGGGATCTGACCTTTCCTGAATCTACTGTCCTTTGGGGCCCTAAAGCAATGTTAGATGCCAAAAAGATGAAGTTCAAAAAGGAAAAACCATACTCCCGGGGAGGTAGGATTGTGTAAAGAAAAGCACAAAGGTTTTGAATTCTTGGTGACCTAAGTTTAAAACCAGCTCTCACACTCACTGACTTATGATATTTAGCAATATCTTAAACTCCCTGAGTTTCAGTTTCCAAATTGCTTAGACAAAGACAATAAGGCTTATTTTACAGGATAGGTACAATGAGATGGGATGTATTAACATTGATATTAATATAATATGTTACAACATATATATATATATCTCACATTAACATTATGTTACTATAACCTATCATATGACAAATAATTGTTCATTTATTCAACAAATATGTACTGAGTGATTACCACATGCCAGGCATTGCTGTAGATTCAGAGACACAGAAATAAATTAAGTTCCTGTGCTCATAAAGCATACACTTGAATGGGGGAAACCAGGCATTGAGCAAATAAACAATTAGGTATATAAGACTAAGTAGTTGCCACAAAGAAAATTCAGGAGTAAAGAGACAGGAAATGCTGACAGAAAGAATTTAATCAAGTAGAATTTTTTTTTTTTTACTACTCTTAGGCTGATCATTGTTAAGGAAAATGTATAAACAGACTATATAATCCCTTGTCCAAAGGTTGATCAAGTGGATTGAGGGTCCTGGATTTTGAAATGGTTAGTGAACAGTACAAAAGAGAAATAGTGATTCAGGCTTTAAGAGTCTCATAATTTTAGAGACAAGAAAGATTATGACTTTTAATTTAGTGTAATTTTTAACAACAAAAGAATGGGAAACTTGCCTTGATTCCATCAATAGGGGATTGATCAAAAATTGTAAATGTTCCATTGGAATATTCTATAACTGTGAATATATCATATTAATATGGAATAAACTCCCATAAATTTTTACTTGAAAAAGCAAGATGAAGAACATTATATAAACATCACATAAATTAATTAGATATATTTTATAGAAATGAACATTACATACATACATATAAAATATATACAGTTCATCCTTGAACAACATGAATTCGAACTCTGTGGGTCCAGTTATGTGTGAATTTTTTTTTCCATGGGATGCGAAGCCTGCAGGGAGGGTTGATTTTTCCTGTATGTGGCTTCCACAGGGCAGACCATGGGACTCAATTGTACACACATTTCAGTATGCGAGGGTTGGGGAGTGTTGTCCTGGAACCAATGCCCTGAATGCCTCCCTCCCTGATGGAGCACTGCAAATGGAAAATTTCTGGAAAGATACACAAAAATTGTTAATAGTATTGCCTTTGGAGCAGGAAAGTGGGGAACCAAAAAGTTCAGCATTGACAGGGAAATCTTTTGATTATACATTATTTTGCACTTAATTATTTTTTTTTTTGCCTGACTTATTTTTTTTATTTCAGCATATTATGGGGGTACAAATGTTTAGGTTATGTATATTGCCCTTGCCCACCCTCCCAGTCAGAGCTTCAAGAAGCATGTCCCTCCCCCACACAGTGCTCATCACACTCATTGTGTATGTATATACCCATCACCTCCTCCCCCCTCCCATCTGCCGGATGCCTGATGAATGTTATTCCTATATGTGCACTTAGGTGTTGATCAGTGAAACCAATTTGATGGTGAGTACATGTGGTGCTTATTTTTCCATTCACTTAGTAGGATGGGTTTCAGCTCTATCCAGGATAATACAAGAGGTGCTGTATCATCATTGTTTCTTATAGCTGTATAGTACTCCATGGTATACATATACTGCATTTGATTAATCCATTCATGTATTGATGGGCACTTGGGTTGTTTCCACATCTTTGCAATTGTGAATTGTGCTGCTATAAACATTCGAGTCCAGATGTCTTTTATCATGTATATGTACTATGTCTTTCTCTCTAATGCAGCTATGCTTGGGCTGAGCTCTGTTATCACTGACTTCTGTCCTCAATCTCCTCCACCCCTGGGGTTACAGACCAACCAGTCTATTAATGAGCAGTCACAGGCTGTGACCTCATTAAAAAGTAGTTAATGAGGCACTCTGCTGTTCAGGGAGCACATCTATGTTATTGAAAATGACAGAATTTCTCTCTTTTTAAAGATTGAAGGTATTTCTTTGTGTATATACAGTCACACATTGCTTAATAATGAGATACATTCTGAGAAATGTGTTAGGTGATTTCATTGTTGTGTGAACATCACACAGTGTACTTAGACAAAACTAGATGGAATAGCCTATTGCACACCTAGGCTATATGGCATGGCTAATTAGGTTTGCTAATACTTCCTTGAGGATTTTTGCATCCACATTCTTAAAGGATATTGGTCTTTAGTTTTCCTTTTTTATTGTGTCCTTTCCTAGCTTTGGTATTTGACATATGCACTTTCAATAGAAGCTAATATATTCTTAAGACTGAAAAGCATTTGTATAGTTAATGAATAATATAAAAAATTCAGCTATAAAAAAAAGACTTTGCTCACAATTCAATGTCAAGTTTAAAGAGCAGACCAACAAAAATAAATTGCCCTAGAATTTTTGAGGCTCTTTTGTTTCATCACTTATTTTGTTCACACATGTATCATATATCTCTAGCCTCTCAAACTGTCAAAATTTATCTTAATAAGCAATATACTTCTTTAGCACGTTCTGGAATAAAACCCAGAAAAAAGTTCATGTATAAATATTCTTGCATATTTGAAATATCCAACTGTAACTTTAAGTATATTTTCCTGCATAAAATAAGGTTATATCTAAAATAACTGAGTGATTATTTATCATTTTTTCTTAGTTTAAAAATTTATTATTTTCCTTTGTATTTCATCTAAAATATAATACATACTATTTTTTGCTTATATTCTGTATAAATGTTTGCTAAATTTTATTATGGTTGCAGATGAGCCTCTTGCTAATGACTGACCAACATGTTGTGAAAGATTCATGGTGGAAACTGACCGCGTGTCTGGATCTGCACCGTGGATGCCAGGTAGAGCGTCGGGACGCCCACCCGTTATGACCGCGCTTCTCCTCCAGGGCCGCCCTCCTCCGCTCCTCCTTCAGCCTCTGCTCCTCCAACCTCATCTTCCGCTCCTCCAGGTGTTTTTCATGGTGCTGCCTGGCACGCTCTTCTCGCTCTTCTCTTTCTAACCAGATTATTTCTTTGCAGCTGTTTTTCTAGTTCCTCAGGTCGCTCCCGGGCCAGCCGCTGCCGGTCATCAACCCATAGCACAGACGGAGGGTCTGGTTATTTCTTGAGAAGTTGCTATTTTGTCCTTAAGTTGCAGAGGAAAGGCAGTTGGAGGCAATTCTCTTATCTTGCACCTTATAACTGTCAGGTGCTGTTGCACTAGGCACAGCGCCATCGCTACCCCTGTGGCTGTCACCACCAGCTCCTAGTTCTGCCATGGTGCTACATTGACACGCCCAGCTTTTGCTACAAAACTCATTGTCCACTTTTACTGATTCCCTTTACTAAGCAAAACTAGAAACTCTGGACATTATATATAAAACAAACATAAGGTTCTGAAAGTTGGAAAAAGCAGGCTGACTTGCTAGGGATCTTGTGACCCAAGGAATGAAATGGTGATGGAGTTCCCTGAGTTCGCTTTGAATTCATATATCCCAGACTTGATATTGGAGAAGCCAGAAATCTGGAAATGCTAACACACAGAGACAAAAATTGCCCCAGTAAAGGTGTGCTCTCTCTAGCCTAACAACCAAGAAAAGGGCAACCTAGCAAAATGAAAATATTTTAGACAAAAACTACTCTACTTCAGCTGTAAACGATAGGAAAAACTGTGGTTTTATCCCCACCTATTCTAGCAAAGATTTAGTGGGGAGTATGGACTTCTACCCTCACCACAGTGGGTAGGGAGCCAAGACTTTCTCCCCACTGAAAAGTAATGAGTCCCCTGACCAATGCCACCAGATACCAGTGGAGACCACATGAAACGGTTGTACTTATACCCCCATCCATCAGTAAAGATGCACTCTTCTCTCTCTATGCTAAGGTTATGTCAGAGGAGGCCAAATGGAGAGTCAGTATTGTCACCAGCATCTCATTAGAATAAGGCCGCCCACTGTTGTGTCAGTGGAGACCACATGGGGAGAAATAACTGAGCACTCTTACTCCTCCCAAGAAGGTATCTGTGGAGCAATAGGGAGATAAAACTCCCACCCCTTCCCAGCAGTAATGAGAAGCTCCACATTTTGATGTCATTAGAAGGTGAATGATAAACCTAGACTTCTGCCCCACATGGCATGTATCCTCTTTCATTTGGGAGCAGTATCAAAGAAAATTAAGACAGAAGGTTTAAATAAGATCTAAGTCTTTTGAGAGAATGCCTAATATATCGTGGTTTCAATAGAAAATTATTCACCAGACCAAGAAACAGGAAAAATCTCAAACTGAATGATAAAAAAAAAAACCAATAGAGGACAGCACTGAGATTATAGAATGTCAGAGAGATAGCAGAAAAATCTCCAAGCATTTGGAACCTAAATATTAATGGCACTGTTTTAAATAACCAATGGATCAAAGAGTAAATCTCAAAGAGATAAAATCACTTTGAACTAAATGAAAATGAAAATACAATAAATCAAAATTTGTGGGACATAACTAAAGCAATGCTGAGAGGAAATTTTATGGCACTAAATATACACTTTAAAAAAGAGGAAACTTCTGAAATCAATAATCTAAGCTCCTATCTCAAGAACCTAGAAAAGAAAAAGATCAATATAAACCCAAAGCAAATGGAACAAAAGGAATAATAAAGATCAGAGTATAAATTAATGATATTGAAAACAGTAAAGAAAATTAATGAAACAAAAAGCTCATTCTTAGAAAAGATGAGTAAAATTGACAAACTTTTAGAAAAATGACAAAGAAAAAAAGAAGACACAAATGACCCATTTCAGGAATGATAATAGGGTGATCAGTACAAACCCTGAAGAAAAAAAGGATAATAAGTGAATACTATGAACACCTCTACACACGTCAGTTTAATAATTAGAAGATATCTACCAATTCTTTGAAAGACACAAACTGTCACACTCACCCAATATGAAATAGATCTTTTGAATAGCCTGTTAACTATTAAGGAAGTTAAATTCTTAATTTATAAGCTCCCCTAAAGAAATATCCAGGTCCATATGGCTTCACTGGAGAATTCTGCCAAGTGCATAAACAGAATTGACGCCAGTACTACACAATCCCTCCTAGAAAACAGAGGAGAGAACACTTTCCAAATCATTTTATGAATCTAATTTTACCCTGATACAAAAACCAGATAAAGCGTGTCCATCCCCCAGACTCGAGTGGGGCAAAGGCAATATATGAAACCTAAACATTAGCACCCCCATAATATAAATAAAAAAATAAATAAATAAAATAAAATAAATTAAAAAAATTAAAAAAAATTAAAATAAATAAATAAAATAAAAAAACAGGTAAAGTACAACAAAAACATCAACAAAGCTATAGAATAATATTTCTTGTTAACACAAATACAGATATCTTTAACAACTTATTAGAAAATATAATTCAACATGTGTAAAAAGAACTATGCACTGTGACCAAGTGTGATATATTTCAGATATGCAGGATGGTTCAATATTTTAAAATCAATCAACATAATCCATCATATTAAAAGGCTGAAGAAGAAATGTCACATAATATTCTTTTTTTTTTTTTTTTTTTTGTTTTTTTTTTTTTGAGACAGAGTCTCACTTTGTTGCCCAGGCTAGAGTGAGTGCCGTGGCGTCAGCCTAGCTCACAGCAACCTCAAACTCCTGGGCTCAAGCGATCCTCCTGCCTCAGCCTCCCGAGTAGCTGGGACTACAGGCATGCGCCACTATGCCCGGCTAATTTTTCTATATATATATTTTTAGTTGTCCATATAATTTCTTTCTATTTTTAGTAGAGACGGGGTCTCGCTCTTGCTCAGGCTGGTCTCGAACTCCTGACCTTGAGCGATCCACCCGCCTCGACCTCCCAGAGTGCTAGGATTACAGGCGTTAGCCACCGCGCCCGGCCCACATAATATTCTTACATAAAGAAATGCAAAAACCACATTTGACAAAATTCAACACTAATTCATGTTAAAAAAAAAAAAAAACCTCACAGAAAATCAAAATAGAAAATAACTTCCTCAATTTGATAAAAGACATCTATAAAAACCTATTACCAGTGCTAAGAATACACAATGGAAAAAAGGTAGTCTCTTCAATAAAAATGATGTTGGAAAAACTGTATATCCACATGCATAACAACAAAACTGGACTCTTAACCTTACTCATGCACAAAAATCAATTCAAAATGGATTAAAGATTTAACATAAGACCTGAAACTGCAAAACTACTAGAAAAAAACATAGGGAAGGCTGGGCATGGTGGCTCATGTGTGTAACCCTAGCACTCTGGGAGGCCAAGGCAGGAGGATCTCTTGAGCTCAGGAGTTTGAGACTAGCCTACTAATCTGAGCAAGAGTGAGACTCCATCTCTACTAAAAAAGGAAAAAATTAGCTGATCATGGTGGTGTGCGCCTGTTGTCCCAACTACTCAGGTGGCTGAGGCAAGAGGATGGCTTGAACTCAGGAGTTTGAGGTTGCTTTGAGCTATGATGATGCCATTGCACTCTAGCCTGGGCAAGAGAGAGACCCTGTGTCAAAAAAGAAAAAAAAAATAGGGAAAAAGCTTCTTGACATTGGTTTTAACAAAGCTTTTTTTGGATATGACTCCAAAATCACAGGTAACAAATGCAAAAATAGACAAATAAGATTGCATCAAACTAAAATGTTTCTGTACAGCAAAACGAACAACCAACAGAGTGAAGAGACAGCCTAAGGAATGGGAAAAAATATCTGCAAGCCATACATCTGATATGCGTCAATATCTAAAATATTATAAGAAACTCAAGCAACTTAATAGCAAGAAAACAAATAGCTTGATTAAAAAATTGTCAAAGGACTTGAATAGACAGTTCTCAAAACGAGACATGCACATTGCTGACAATTATTTAAAAAATACTCATCGGGAAATGCAAATTAAAACCATAATGAACTATCACATCACATTAGAATGGCTAATATAAAAAAGGCAAAAGATAACAATTGTTGGCAAGGATGTGGAGAAAGTGACCCTTGTATTCTGTTGGTGGGAATATAAATTGGTGCTTCCATTTTGGAAAACAGTGTGGATGTTCATCAAAAAATTAAAAATAGAACTACCATATGATCCAGCAAGTCCACTTCTCGGTAAATATCTGAAGGAATGAAAATCAGTATATAGAAGAGCTATCTATACTCCCATGTTTATTGCAGCATTATTGACAATAGCTAAACTATGGAATCAACCTAAGTGTTCATCAGCAGATGAATAGTTAAAAGAAATGTAATACATATACACATGGAATACTATTTAGCCTTAAAAAAAGAGGAAGATCCTGTCATTTATGACAACATGGATGAATCTGAAAGACATGTTAAGTGAAATAAGCCAGACACAGAAAGACAAATACTACATGATCTTACTTGTATGTGGAGTCTAAAACATTGAACTAATAGAAGAAGAAAGTAGAATAGTATTAATAGTTACCAGGGACTGGGGGAGGGAGGTTGGGTGGGAGGGCAGGGGAGAGATGTTCATCAAAGGGTACAAAGTTTCAATTAGACAGGAGGAATAAGTTCTGGAGATCTACTCTAAGACAAGAAAGTTAATAATAATGTACTGTATACTTGCAAATTGCTAAGAAATGGAATACTAACCAGCTATTTTAAAAAATGGGCCACTGATATACACAATGACCTGGATTAATCTCCAGAGAATTATGCTGAGTGAAAAAAGCCAATTTCAAAAGATTATATAATGTATGATTCTATTACATAGCATTCCTGAAACGCCAAATTATAGAAATGGAGAACAGGTTAGTGGTTGCCAGGGGTTAAGGAAAAGTTCGGGGCAGGAGAGAAATGGGTCTGCCTACAAAAGGGCGACATGAGGACCTTCTGTATCTTGAATGAATCTGTGCGGATATATAGTTTGTGATAATGTACTACAGTTTTGTAATACATTGTCATGTAAGAAATTGGGCAAAGGGTATATAGAATATTTCTGTATTATTTCTTATAATTATCTAACAGTTTTTGGCTTAGCACTCACATATTCCATGAGCATGATCATATTATATGCAACTAATATTGTATCTGTCTTTTCAATATTTTAAAATTTCATGTTGTATTGTGTTGACAAAAATTGCCAAAGCATCATCTTTAACTGTTGGCAAAAAATTTAAAAAAAAAAGAAAAAAATTGCCAAAGCAATACGAAATAATAGGGATAAGGAATATTCTTGCCATCTTCTGCTTTAATAAAAACATGTCTAGTATTTCCCCAGTTGGTATTGCATTTGATTTTAAATAGGTACACATTCCACAAGCTCTTATCTGCAATTCCAAAATCCAAGCAGCTTTGAAAAGTGAACATTTTTTCCTAAGTTTGGAGCCTAAAGTGACAAAATCTATTGAGAATGGATACGAGATTGTTTACAGTTTTCATTTATTTCATGTTGTGTAAATAGTCACATGTTTTGATGTAGAGATATTAATTAATATGCTAGTTATGGAATGCTGCTTCAGAACTCTTTGGGGGTGTTTGAAAGTGTACAAAGGATATTGCCTATTTAAAATCTGAAAAATCCAATTTGTTGTGAATAAAGAAATGTGGACCTGTATTTATTTAAGGAAGTGACCCCTCTATCCTTGTGGGTGTTGAGTTTATTATACAAATTAAATAATGCATATTTAATATATTGAAATGGTTATGGATTAATTTATTTAACCTATTGATGTTGTCTATTGACTTATAATAGCCAAAGGAAAACTGACATCTGACATCAACCTCAATAAATCTAAACTATTGAAAACATCCCTCATTTGGACAACACTACCATACCAACCAAATCAACACTGATTAAACCAGTTGCTGGCTTTGATGGTTTTTCAATTAATAGTACAGTATATCAAATACACACACACACATTTTTGTGCTTTCTTCAAAATAGAGTTTATTAAAGTGTTTATATGTCATATGATTTTACTCAAAAGTAGTTTTTTATTTTAAGAGTATTTGCAGATAGTCTTTTCTATTCTACCCTTCCTTGCTCTTGCTGCACATTCTTATGTTTTGGTCAATTCCCCTTGACCCCCTCAGTATCTTTTCCATTTCAGGACTTTGCTCCTATCATGGGATCTGTGAGACTTATGAGCAGCACACTGACACAGACAATGATAACTGCCCAATCATACTCATTTTGTTCTAATTATTTAAATTTTGAGAAATGTTTTCTCCCAATTACTTCTTAAACTCAAGATCCTTCTCTTACATCTCCATCTTCAGTTCCAACCAAATTGCTGCAAAAGACATTAATTCATTTCTTTTTATGGCTGAGTAATACTCCATAGTATATATATATACATATACCACATCTTGTTAATCCACTCATGAATTATCTAATAATTTGGGACTAATTGATGGGCATACATGGGCACAGAAATAAGTAAAAATTGATGGAAATCAAGAAGTGGGGAGGGGAGAGGGACAGTTAAAAACCTGCTTAACAGGTACAATGAACACTATTCTGGTGAAGGGTACACTTATAGCCCTGACTAAAGCATTATAAAAGCTACCCATGTAACAAAAACATCTGTACCCCCTTAATATTTTGAAATTAACAAAATGAAATACTGTTCCAGGTGCCTTTCTAAGAAACTTCCATCGATATATTAATTCATTTAATCCTCATAGCAATGCTGTAAGATATGTATTACAATGATTCTCATTTTACAGATGAGAAAACAGAGGCTTAAAGAGTTTAAATGATTTCCCCAAAGTCCCACAGCTGAGCACAAGCAGTGTGACTGCAGAGCCCACGTCATTACCTCTACATTATACTACTTCCTGTGGGTTTGGTACTGTGCCACACCTTTTCACAAACTTTGTTTTACTTAATTCTCAAAACAGTTATCATATATGTTATTATCATTTTATGGAAAATAAACATTTAAAACAAAATCCTAGTTTAAACAAAATATCACTTATAAACATGCAACTAAAACATAGAAACCCTAACTCTTCATTCAGTATTCCTCCTATGCCATCATGGAATTAAGGGGTATCACCCACATGGTGTCAGGAGATAAGAGAATAAACTGTGTAGTGTGGTTGATACCCTAGCATGTTCCAGGCCCTCCACATATATTACTGACATTTACTCCTCTCCACAACCCTGTGAGGCATATTAATCTCATTGTACTCATTAAGAATCTAAAGCTTAAAGCAGTTTAGTAAATTGCCCAAGATTACATGGCTTTGTTAGGACATGAGCCCATATTGGCCTGGCCCAAAGCCCATGACTTTTCTTCCAGCAGGAGTAGGGCATGATAGAAAGAAATGGAGACTGCAGAGGAACTAGAAGGCAAGGGGGGAAACTATGAGGCGGGGTATTGTGGCACCTTTTCCTTCATGTAACTTCCTGAAAAACTTCTTTTTTCCTGAGTTTCCCCAACATTCCCTTTCTCTGTCCTCTGCTCTGGTCTCTTTTTTCCCTCTTGTACCTCTTTTGGTCCCTTGGGCTTCTGCCTCAGAGTCATCCCAAAGCATCAGTAGGAGGAGGGCAAAATGGGACTAAGGCAGGGAGGTGCAAGATAAAGTTATCTTACCTGGTTTGGCAGTTCTCTGGCCACAGGAGGAAGAGAAGGTGGAGCCTCTGTCACGTCTTTCTTTGTCTTGACGCTTAAACTTTCTTTCCAATACTCTCCCCAAGTCTTCTCCTAACCAACTAGACCATCTCAGGAGGTCCCTGATGGATCAATGAAATCCAAGTAAGGTGAGTAGATTCTGTTATCTGCTGATTCCTCTTTAAGTGGTCAATTGTCCTATGTTTTCTTTACTTCTGTCTACCCATCTTCTTATTCCTCTCTACATCTAATAAAACCCCAAACCCCTCGATATTTTCCACATCTGGTCCATTCTGTTAATACTTACACTAATATCATTTTCCTGCTCTTTTCCACTCATAGCTGGTCCTTTATTTATACTACACCTGTGCTCTGATCTTCCATTCCTAGCCTCTGCTTGCCACATTCTAGTAATTGTCACCTATCTTCTCTCATTGGATCTATTGTCCATATAGCTAGTTCACCTTACCTAAATTTCATACCTCTTATCCATAAAAGTCCAATCTTCCTGCACTTATTCTACTTCCTCATGTTTTATCAGGTCCCTGCAGCTCTACAAGCAATGCATATTTTCCTTACATATTATTTCAACTCTTTCATATCTTCTGGTAATCCACTTAAATTCTCTATTTAAGTGGATTAAGTGATGGGTACACTTATAGCCCTGACTAAAGCATTATAGAAGCTACCCATGTAACAAAAACATCTGTACCCCCTTAATATTTTGAAATTAACAAAAATGAAATACTGTTCCGGGTGCCTTTCTATGAAACTTCCATCCATATATTAATTCATTTAATCCTCATAACAAAGCTGTAAGATATATATTAGAATGATTCTCATTTTACAGATGAGAAAACAGAGGCTTAAAGAGTTTAAATAATTTCCCCAAAGTCCCACAGCTGAGCACAAGCAGTGTGACTGCAGAGCCCACGTCATTACCTCTACATTATACTACTTCCTGTGGGTTTGGTACCAACCCAAATTCTTTTTACATTCTGCATTCTCTATATTCCATTCCCATTATGTGTAATTCATCTCCTGTGCCCATATTATACCTTCCTCTATTTTTCTATTCATCCGTGCATCCATAAGTCATTCATAATCAGTAACTAAAGCAGACCCTGTAACAGGAACTACTGTCAGAGGAAGAGATAGACATACCAGTAAATAATCTGTTCTGCAGAAGTACGTGTAGTTTTGGAGGGATGAAAACTAAGGACCTATGGGGAAGGCAGTAAAAGGACAGAAGAAAGGGGACAGACATGAGAGATAAAGAGGCACTTCAGCTAGGACTTGGATCAGCTATGTATGGAATATGGGGTGGGGGAAGTGTGGAGTATAAAAGATCTAGGAAACTTCCAGATGTCTGGCATAGGTGACTTCATAGAAGCTAATGCCATTTATTGTGATGGAGGAATAACAATCATAGAAAAGATTTTTCTAGACATAATGCATTTGAAAAATCTATTTCACATCCAAGGAATTATGTCCACTCCTTCCTATAACATTAAGGACATATGGGGCCACTTCCTTTGCATCTACCAGAGAAATGGCAGCAGTAATACAACAAGTAAAATGACATATATGTTTTCATAGACTCTAATAGGAACAGTAATGAGAAGAAACTCACCAAACTTGTGAAGGGAAAAGAAAAAAAAAAGATAACTAATGCCTCTAAAGGAGATGCCACATAAGCCAAGACTTCAAGACTAAATAGAGGCTAGCCAGGCTCACAGAGATTGCATTAGCAAAGCTAGAAGGTGATATACACGTTGTGTGCTGAGAGCTTCCTGATATAAAATATAGTAGAGACTGTGGCAAGAGACAAGGTTTTGATGAAAGCAGTGGCACATCATGAAATGCCTGTGGACCTTCTTAAATGGTTTGAATATTATTGTGTAAGCAAACAGGCACTATGGACAGAGTTTAAGCAGGAAATTAAAATGGTTCCATTTGAGCATTAAGGGTGAGACTACAGGCAGAGAGATCAAATAGGAGTCCATGTGTGAGAGGCTAATGGTTTTCAAGTATGCAGCACATTAAACATGAAGGTAGAAAAGACTGAAGGGTAAGCATGAGGTCAGAGGCCAAGAGGATCAAAAGCACAATAAATGGCATATGAGGCAGGTATAGAGGAGAAGGGATGAAGACTAAGGTTATAAATGGCAATTGTGGATTTGAGGTTCCAATTTATGTATGTGTGTGCATGTATGGTGTGTGGATAGACATGGCAGCTTAGGCTTTCAGGGATGAGAAGATGAAGATATGTCCCTATTGCAAGATTACGAGCTCCTTGAAAACTAAGTTCATGTCATAGGAATCTTTCATGTACCACCACTCTTGGCCTATGGTCCAGAACATAACTGATAGACCCCAAATTTCAAAATAAATAAAATTGTGGGAATGAGAGTGATAAGAAATGTAAGCAATGTAGTTGCTTTAGTATTGAGGGAGGTTTCAAGGGCTCCAGTACTGAGTAATGCCCAAGTACTGATATCAGAGCAACAAGAAAAATAGAAATTCAGAAATAAAATAATCAGCAGGTTGAAGTTTGATTTGTGAGCACATTCTGCCCCTGCTAACCTCATAGGAACAGATTTAAGACTAAAAGTAAGAAATCTTCTGAAAGGAAATAGCATCCAGACATTCAGCTGACTCTACTGTGTCATCCTTTCTAATCTCTACCCTCTGTCCCAAAAAGGATAAAGATAACCCTTTCTTTGTATCAGCTCCCATGTGGAAATTCTAACTTCTCTTCCACATGAGACTCAGAAAGGGCTTGAAGTTTTGAAAGGAAAAAAAATTACCTCTGATACCAAGTTAAACAACTAAAAGTTGTTTTTATATTGGTCTTGATGCTAAAGGAAGATGCTCTAGTCTCATTCCCAGAGAGTTAGTACAACTTTCAGAACTGATGGGATTCTTAGTCCTTTGGCCACCCAGCATTCATTTCCTAATCTGACTTCTAGATGAGTCTTAAGTATTGGGTTCTGTAGGCTTTCATTCTACCGGTGCTGTGACCTGCTTGTGTTCTGCTTTAGTCTTTTTTCCTTGTAGGAGGGAATTGCTTCCCTAGCTGACTCTCCAAGACTTCCTCTCCTAAATATAAATCCAGGATATATTTCACAGTCCCTTCTTCATGTCTCCTGAATGTTTTGGAAACTCTAAGGTCCTGACTTTCTGGTTCCACCTCTTATTATTTCTGTGACCCAGAACAAGTCATTTAACTCTCTATGCTTCAGTTTCTTGGGCATTAAATGGGGACTTTCAATAGTACTAACTCACAGGATTGTTCTGAAGATCAAGAGAATTAATTATGAAAACTTTTTAGAAAACTGTCTGTACTAATAACATATTAGTAAATATTGTGTTATATACTGTCATTGGTCCTTCATGCATAATTTATTTCCTTAAAACAGAGTCACAATCCAGTTCAGAGACAAACCCTCACTTTAGGCCAATACAGATTTTATATTTTTGGTTTTTTTCTGTGTTCTTCAGGTGCCAACTACTGTCATTGTTCCCTGGTGTTTCTCAATATATGCTTTTCCAAAGTTCAAAACAGACTCCTATCCTGTCCCCAACACAAAGTCATTTATTCTTGTCAATGTTTGCCTTAGTTTGTTTCCAGATTACAGAAGAAAGCAATGGCCTCCGCTCAGTGATTAATTATATGCACTGCATGCATTCTGCCAATATAAATCCACCAAGAGAAAGGCTGCGTTCTTGTGGCTGCCTCCTGAAGACACTCTATTCTTATCTCCTGAAGAACAGTGGGCAAGATTTATACCATGGAGCAGAGGAACCATAGTGGGAGAGTGAGTGAGTTTGTGTTGCTGGGCTTCCCAGCTCCTGTGCCCCTGCGGGCACTATTGTTTGCCCTTTCACTACTGGCCTATGTACTGGTGCTAACAGAGAACACACTCATCATTACAGCAATTAGGAACCATTCCACCCTCCACAAACCCATGTACTTCTTTCTGGGCAATATGTCCTTTCTGGAGATCTGGTATGTCACTGTCACTATTCCCAAGATGCTTGCTGGCTTTGTTGCATATAAACAGGGCCATAGACAGCTAATCTCCTTTGAGGGCTGCATGACACAACTCTACTTTTTCCTGGGCTTGGGCTGCACTGAGTGTGTCCTTCTTGCCGTTATGGCCTACGATCGCTATGTGGCCATCTGCCATCCTCTCCACTATCCTGTTATTGTCAGTGGCCGGTTGTGTGTGCAGATGGCAGTTGGCTCTTGGGCTGGAGGTTTTGGCATCTCCATGGTCAAAGTTTTTCTCATTTCTCGGCTCTCTTACTGTGGTCCCAACATCATCAATCACTTTTTCTGTGATGTCTCCCCATTGCTCAACCTCTCATGCACTGACATGTCCACAGCTGAGCTTACGGATTTTGTACTGGCCATTTTTATTCTGCTGGGGCCTCTCTCTGTCACTGGGGCCTCCTACATGGCCATTACTAGTGCTGTGATGCGCATTCCCTCTGCTGCAGGACGCCATAAAGCCTTTTCCACCTGTGCCTCTCATCTCACTGTTGTGATCATCTTCTATGCAGCCAGTATCTTCATCTATGCCCGGCCAAAGGCACTCTCAGCTTTTGACACCAATAAACTGGTTTCTGTACTCTATGCTGTCATTGTACCATTGCTCAATCCCATCATTTACTGCTTGCGCAACCAAGAGGTCAAGAGAGCCCTACGTTGCACTCTGCACCTGTACCCGGACCAGGATGCTAATCCCAGGAAAGCTAGCAGAGATGGGTAAAGGGGAGCTATGATGTCTGATAAAATGCTGTTAAACATGGGCTCGAGATCTTCTATGAAGTCCAGTGGAGTTCTTAGGGCATAAATTAGGGACTAAAGTTTCAAAGGCATCACCAAGGAACTAGTCCAGGAAGAGGAAGAGGGATGGATTACAAACTACAAACTGGATTTCTGCGGTACAAAGCCTTAAAATACAGGCTAGAGGTTGGTTCTGTATTATCTGCTTCATTGTAATTTACACAGACGCTGTTCCATTCAAGGAAGCACAGCATTCATTATGGGAAAGCAATAGGAGACTTCTTGATGGGATCTCTGCCAGCCACAGCCCACCAACTGTAGTCTATGAGGTAATAGAGGCCCACAATCACCCAGGAGGTCACTTTTCCAGTGTCAGTTACCAAGCAAGGAGATAAAAAACCAAGAATTTTTGTACTGTGAACCTATCACACTTCTTGAACCACAGGGGTGTATAAATAAACTTTTCTTCACCAATAATATATACAACTTTATTCATCTGGATAGAGAGACGGTTGTTAGAGGGTATGTCAGTATGATTTCCAGAAATTTAGCTTGCAAGACCAAGAACCCTGAAGATAATGAAAATTCTGTTTCCAGATGTGGGATCCAACTGTTGCTCTGTCTTTTTATAGTTGTCTGCTGCTTAATAAAATTTGCACAAGGCTACTAGCAAGGATATCAGGCATTATTTGCTTATCCATACTTACTAAAAATTTTAATATAATATACATAGCTTGTTTGTGCCAAAACAATGTAAGTATCTTGTTCCAGTAATTTAAAAAATGACTAGGCATAAAGTTTATCAAAAGTCTACCTTCCAACTGTCCCCACAGAGAAAGGTTCTGAAATGGGGTA
Source organism: Eulemur rufifrons (assembly GCF_041146395.1). Lineage (NCBI taxonomy): Eukaryota > Metazoa > Chordata > Mammalia > Primates > Lemuridae > Eulemur > Eulemur rufifrons. The sequence continues at coordinate 57,960,859 of NC_090988.1, read as the reverse complement.
GTGATCTGGGGTGGGAGAGTCCTTCTCTGGGCATTGCTATTGTATGAACTTCCCTTATAGGTTAACACCAGTTAATAGATAGTAAAAACATGATGTTGAATTTCTTCATTGTGCTGTTCTTTATTTTCCATGCTTTTTACAATAAAATGCACTACTTTTTTCAAGTTAAAAAAAAATACCCTAATTCTCAGTTCAAAAATGGAAACCAAACTTCCAGCATAGGAGCAGTGTTTAGCACAGTGTCCTTCATATATTCATCTCTCAATAAACAATGAATGAGTTTGAGTCTTTGTATACTATGGTGAGATTGATGCCCCTCTTGACTTGGACTGAATTTTAATAATCATATGACCCTCATGACTCATATTGAATTGGAGGTCATAAAGTCTCCTAACATTTTTCAAATGAAGTATTAATTATCAGATTAAGTATTCCCAATCCTCCTTTGGCATAACTGATTTTTTCCCATAAACCTAGATACAGGATTTTATTTTATCTTCATTCCATTTGATCCTATTTGTTTTAGACCAGCTACATAATCTGCCAATATTTCAAAATATTGCTTAGATAATACAACTCTTTTCTAATTCTCTTTTGCTAGGCCAGTGTCTGGAGAAGGCACCAATCTCTTGCATCAGTACAGTAGGTGCTAGATCCACATGAATAGGGGTGCTATTCAAAATAGCCAGAGGCAACTAAAATCTATAGGCAAGTGAGGATCAATGTAGGCGACTTCTATCCTCCAAATATCTAGTGGTTCCCACTGATGTTGAATATATGCCAAGTTTCTTGATCTGCCTTTCAAGTTTCTTCATGGCATAGTCTTAATAATCTTTTTGGTCTTTATTTTAACCTCTTGTCCATTACAAACCATGTACAAATGAATTTTAAACTGGGATTAACAATTTTTTACTTGAAATTAGTAATCCAGTATTTTTTTACTATTTGCTAATATATCACATTAACCAGAATCAGAAAACAAACACCTTTCTGGTTAAAGACATTTTAAAAATAACAATTGTTCTGAAAACTCTATTTCCCTTCATTAAGAACCCTTACAGTCACGAACAAGTAAAGACTGAGAAATATCAGATCAGAGGAGAATAAAGAGACAAGATACCTATGTGGAGTATGGTATATTGGATTGTATCTGAGATATTAAAAGAATATTAATGGAAATATTATAAAATATGAATAAAATGCTAAAATATGAATAGTTAACAATAATATATCAATTTTGGTTTCTTTTTTTGACAACTGTACATGGTAATGAAAGATGATTATATTATGGGAAACTGAAACTGAGTAATAGGTATTTGAGAACTCTTATTAGCATCTTTGCAAGTTTTCTGTAAATATAATATTAATCCAAAATAAAAGATGTTTATTTAAAAAAGAAACACATTTTTAGTCCTTTTATACCAAATAATTTTTTATTATGGACATTTTATTTTTTTCTTAATTTCAAAATATCAAGGGGGTACAAATGTGTTTGTTACGTGGCTAATAGAAGTTTGATTGTTTTCAGTGGCTTCCATAAAATAACAATATGCCATCCCTTCCTTTTTTGTTACAGTGATGGGTACAGCCAAAACTTTATTTTTATATGAAGACCTTTTTGGAATTTTTACCTGAAGTTCTAATTGTCATGACATTCATGCACTGATGTTGTTTTAATTTTGCTAATCGATAAGGGAGAGGTAAAATAAAATGTAATTGACACACAGTTACCGCTTTATACATTTAGCAACTCTAAAAAAATTATACCAGCTCTTTCAGATATCACCGCTTGGTGCTAGCAAGAACGTGTGGACAGCTATATGCATGAGGCAGAGAAGAGAGGGCCCATGGGTGAAGTATCTTCATTTTCTCTTAGAATCATTCCTCAGGGCAAGATTGCCTTCCCTGATTTTCATGTTCCATAGTCTGATTTTATAAAAGGCACTCTGGTCCCAGCCTTCCCAGAATTAGTGCCAACTCACAATATGCTTTTAGACAAAGAACACAGCTGGGTGATTGAAGTTAGTCACACATAGCCTTCAAATCCTCAAGGACTGGAGAAGGTTTTCTAAGATTTCTCATTTTTTTTAGGCCCTTGCTCCATCTCTCTCTAGCCACCTTTGGCTACTCACCAAGACACAAGTGCATCTCCTAGGCCTTCATGCTTGTAAAACTTCTAGCAGTCAATTCTAGATTTTACGGTTACTTGAAGCATAACTAGTAGCAGAGACTGAGAGATCAGTAGGCTGTGGACAACTTGATGGACAGAAGGGGCTGTCACTTTACCCTGTTCTTAGCACACAGTGCATACTTCCCAAATGTTCATTAAATGAATGAATGCTTCCTGGGGTCCAAGGCAGTGATGTGACCAGTAGTCACTGAGGAGGCCTGATTATTCTATCGCCTCAGCTTTTGCTGTCCATATTCTAAATTCTTTTCTGTGCTAGTCTCTCCACACTGACAGCCCTCCCATCTCATTCCTACTAATCAAATCATGGCTGTAGTTTATATTCCGGCACAAGTAATATATTACATTTGTGTGGTTATCACAAAGTAGTTTTAGAACTGTTTGTTAGAATTTTTTCATATTTTTTCATGTTATTTATCCATAGTTTTCTTCACCACCCCCTAGATTTACTGAGGTGTGATTGACAAATAAAAATTGTGTGTATTTAAGGTGTAAAACATGATTTTATATATGTTTACATTATGAAATCATTACCATAAGCAAGATAATTAACATATCAATAATTTTACATAGTTACTTTGTGTGTGTGGTTGCATAAGGATAGATGAGATCTGCTCACGTAGCAAAATTAAAGTATATAATACATTATTATTAACTGCCTTCACCATGCTATATGTTAGATCCTCACAAATTATTCATCTTAAACATGAAAGATTTTAGCCCTTTGACCAATATTTTCCATTCCCCACTGCCACCCCCAACCCCTGGCAACCACCATTCTACTCTCTGTTACTATGAGTTTGACTTTTATTAAGCTTCCACACATAAGCAAAATCAGTCAGTATTTGTATTTCTGTGTCTGGCTTATTTCACTTAGCATAAGTCCTCTAGGTTGATATATGTCATTGTAAATGAAAGAATTTCCTTCTTTTTTATTTCAAAATATTAAGGGGGTACAAATATTTTAGGTTACATGGATCACTTTTTTAATGCTTGAGTCCCAGCTATAGGTGTGCCTGTCACCTAAATAGTGTTCATTGTACCCATTAGGAAGGTTTTTTTCCCCTCCCCTGTTCCCTCCTCCCCTCTGGTTGTTTTCCACTGAGTTACTTCCCTCTGTCCATATATGTGTACATCAGTTAGTTCCTATTTAATAGTGAGTACATGTGGTGGTTGTTTTTTCATTGTCGAGATACTTTACTTAGAAGAATGGTCTCTAGGCCAGGCGCGGTGGCTCACGCCTGTAATCCTAGCACTCTGGGAGGCCGAGGTGGGTGGATCGCTCGAGGTCAGGAGTTCAAGACCAGCCTGAGCAAGAGTGAGACCCCGTCTCTACTAAAAATAGAAAGAAATTATCTGGCCAACTAAAATATATATAGAAAAAATTAGCCAGGCATGGTGGCGCGTGCCTGTAGTCCCAGCTACTCGGGAGGCTGAGGCAGTAGGATCGCTTGAGCCCAGGAGTTTGAGGTTGCTGTGAGCTAGGCTGACGCCATGGCACTCACTCTAGCCCGGGCAACAAAGTGAGACTCTGTCTCAAAAAAAAAAAAAAAAAAAAAAAAAAAAGAAGAATGGTCTCTAGTTCCATCCAGATTTTTGCAAAAAGTATTAATTCATCTTTTTTATGGCTGAGTATTACTCCATTGTATACGTGTACCACATTTTATTAATCTGCTTATGAACTGATAGGCACTTGGGTGAATTCCACATCTTTGCAATTGTGAATTGTGCTGCAATAAACATTCAAGTGCAGGTGTCTCTTTGATGAAAAGTCTTCTTTTCCTTTGGGTAAATACCCAATAGTGGGATTGCTGGATCAAATGGTAGGTCTACTTTTAAGCAAAGAATTTATGGCTAAGACCCCAATGGCAATCATGGCAACAACAAAAATTAATAAATGGGACTTGATTAAACTATCAACACTTATGTGCACATATTGAAGTAACATTCATCAGGGCCTGGGAAGTTGGGAGGGGGCAGGAGGGCATGAGTAAATTCACACCTAATGGGTTCAATGTGAACTGTTTGGGGATAGGAATGCTTGCAGCTCTGACTTGGGCAGTACAAAGGCAGTATATGTAACCTAAATGTATGTACGCCTGAAATATTTTGAAATAAAAAAATAAACAAAAATCTTCTGCACAGGTGAGGAAACAATCAACAGAGCAGATAGACAATCTGCAGAGTGAGAGAAAATATTCACAAGCTACACATCTGTTAAAGGGCTAATATCCAGAATTTACAAAGAACTCAAGCAAATCAGCAAGAAACAAACAAACAATCCTATTAAAAAGTGAGCAAAAGACATGAACAGAAGCTTCTCAAAAGAAGAAAGACAAATGGCTAACAAACATATGAAAAAATGCTCACCATCACTAATTATCAGGGAAATGCAAATTAAAACCACAATGAGATACCATGTTACCCCAGTTACATTGGCTTTTATTATAAAGTCCAAAAACAATAGATACTGGCATGGATGCAGATAGAAAGGAATGCTTATACTATGTTGGTGTGACTGAAAATTAGTACAAGCTCTATGGAAAACAGTATGAAGATTCCTCAAAGAACTGCCTTCTTTTTTAAGGGTGGATAATATTCAGCTGTATAGATATATCACATTTTCTGCATCTAGTCATCTGTTGATGTACACTTAGATTGTTTCCAATCTTTTAACTATTGTGAATAATGCTGCAATAAACATAGGAGTGCAAGTACATCTTTGACACAGTGATTTTATTTCCATTGGATATATACCCAGAAGTGGGAATCTTGAATCATATGATAGTTCTAGTTTTAATTTTTTGAACTTGCATACTGTTTTCTCTAATTATTGTATCATTTTACAGTCCCATGAACAGTGTACAAGAGTTCTGTTTACTCCACATTCTTGCCAATGCTTGTTTTGCTTTGATCTTTTTTAAAAATTTAATATGTAATAATCAGATTGATAAATGTGAAGTAATATTTCATTATGGTTTTGATTTGCATTTCCCTGATCACTAGTGATATTGACCATCTTTTATTTATCTGTTGGCCATTTCTATGTCTTCTTTGGAGAAATGTCTACTAAGATCCTTTGCCTATTTTTAAATCAGGTTATTTGTTTTTATGCTATTGAGTTGTTTGAGTTCCTTATATATTTTAAATATTAATGCCTTTATAGATATATGGTTTGTAAATATTATCTCTCATTCTGTAGGTTTCCTTTTCCTTTTGTTGATTATTTCCTTTGCCATGCAGAAATTTTTAGTTTGATATAGTCCTACATGTTTATTTTTGCTTTTGTTCCCTATGCTTTTGAGTCAAATCTAAAAAATCATTGCCAAGACCATGTCATGAGCTTTTCCTCTATTATCTTCTAGCAGTTTTATTACATCATGTCTTACCTTTAAGTCTTTAATTCATTTTGTGTTGATTTTTTTGTGTATGGTGTAAGATAAGGATCCAATTTCATTCCTCTGCATGAGGAGATTGCATTTTCCCAACCTAATTTATTAAAGAGGTAGTATCCTTTCTCCATTGTGTATTCTTGGCAACTTTATGGGAAAAGTTGTTGACTATATATGTGTGGGTTTATCTTTGGGCTCTTTATTTTGTTTCATTAGTCTATGTGTCTGTTCTCCTCTCAGTACCATATTATTTTGATTACTGTGGCTGTGTAATATCATTTGAAATCAGACAATGTGATGCCTCCAGCTTTTTTATTGTTCAATATTGCTTCAGTTGTTTGCATTCTTTGTGGTTCCTTATTTATTTGCATATTTTGTGGTTCCATATAAATATTAGAATTTTTTTTCTTTTATGTGAAAAATAGCAATGGAATTTTGACAGGGATTACATTGAACCTGTAGATTGCTTTGGGTAGTATGAACATTTTAACAATATTAATTCTTCCAATCTGTGAACACAGAGTAACTTTCCAATTTTTGTGTCTTTGATTTCTTTCATCAAAGTTTTATAGTTTTTAGTGCACTGATCATTTATCTCCTTGGTTATTTATTCCTATATAATATATATATTCCTTTATTCAACTTTGATACTATTTTAAATGGAATCATTTTCCAAATTCTCTTTCTGATAGTTTACTGTTAATATATAGAAACACAACTGATTTTTGTATGCTGATTTTTTATCCAGCAATTTTACTGAATTTGTGTTCTACCAGTCTTTTGGTGAGGTCCTTAGAGTTTTCTGTACATAAGATCAAGTTGTCTTCATACAGAGACATTTTACTTCTTTTTTCCAGTTAGGATGTCCTTTTTTTCTTGCCTAATTGCCCTGGCTAGGACTTTCAGTACTATGTTGAATGGAAGTGATACAAGTGAGCACCGTTTTCCTTTTCCTGATCTCAGAGAAAAGGCTTTCAACTTTTCACTACTGAGTATGATGTTAGTTGTGGGCTTGTCACATATAGCTTTTATTATGTTGAGTGCATTCCTCCCATATTTAATTTGTGAAGAGTTTTATCATATTTATTTCAATAGATTTAGGAGGTACAAATGCTTCTTTGTTACATTGATAGTTTGATCTCCTTTTTCCCCAATATTGATGCTTTTATTTCTTTCTCTTGCCCAATTGCTCTGACTAGGACTTTCAGTACTGTGTTGAATATAAGTGATGACAGTGGGCATCCTTGCCTTGTTCCAGTTCTTGTGGAAAATACTTTAGACTTTTCCACATTAGGTATTATGTTAGATGTGGGTTTGTCATATATAGCTTTTATTATTTTGAGGTATGTTTCTTCTATTCCTAGTTTTTTGAGAATTTTTATCATGAAGGGGTGCTGGATTTTATCAAATGCTTTTTCTTCGTCTATTGAGATGATCATGTGGTTTTTGCTTTTACTTCTGTTTATGTGATGAATTATATTTATTGATTTGTGTATATAGAACCATCTTTTCATCCCTGGGATAAAACCCACTTACTTTATGATCAATTATCTTTTTATTGTACTGTTGGATTCAGTTTGCTAGTATTTTGTTGAAGATTTTTGCAACTATGCTTATCATGGATGTTGGCCTGTAATTTTCTTTTATTGCAGTGCCCTTGTCTGGCTTTGGTATCAGGGTAATGCTGGCTTTGTAAAATGAGTTTGGAAGTAGTCTCACCTCTTCATTTTTTGGAAGAGTTTGAGAAGGATGATATTAACTATTCTCTAAAGGTTTGGTAGAATTCATCCATGAAGCCATCTGGTCTTGGGTATTTCTTTATTTGGATGTTTTTGATTATTGAGTCAATCTCTTTACTCATTATTGGTCTGTTCAGATTTTCTATTTACTCATGATTTGGTCTTGGTAGGTTGTATACTTCTAGGAATTTATTATTTTTCCAAGTTATCCAATTTGTTGGAGTATAATTGTTCATAATAGTCTTTTATGATCCTTTGTGCTTTTGTGGTATTAGTTGTAATGTCTCCTCTTTCATTTATGATTTATTTATTTAAGTATTCTCTTTTTATTTTATTGTAGTGAAAGGTCTGTCAATTTTATTTCTTGAAAAAAATTAATGCTATGTGTAATTGATCTTTCCTATTGTTTCTTAATCTCTATTTCATTTACTTCTGCTCTGATTTTTGTTATAGCCTTTCTTCTACTGATTTTAAGTTTGGTTTCTTCTTCTTTTTCTAATTCCTTGAGGTATAAAGTTGGTTATTTATCTGTGATCTTTCTTTTTTCTTCATACAGGTGCTCATTGCTATAAATGTCCCTCTTAGAACTGCTTTTGCTGTATCCTATACATTTTGGTATGCTGTGTTTCCATTTTTGCTTGTCTCAAGATATTTTTTATTTCCTTTTTGATTCTTTCATTGACCCATAAAATGTTCAGGAATGTGTTCATTAATGTCTACACATTTGTCAGTTTTCCAGTTTTCCTCATGTTATTGATTTCTAGTTTCATACTATTTTGGTCATCAAAGATGCTTGATTTTTTTTATTTTTGACAGAGTCTTGCTCTATCACCCCAGGTAGAGTGCAGTGGCATCATTATATCTCAGTGTAACCTCAAACTCATGGGCTCAAGTAATTCTCCTGCCTCCACCTCCTGAGTACCTGGGACTACAGATGTGTACCACCAAGCTCAGCTAATTTTTCTATTTTTAGTAGAGACGGGGTCTGGCTCTTGCTCAGGCTGGCCTCAAACTCCTGAGCTCAAGCCCATTTGCCCACCTCGGCCTCCCAGAGTGCTACTATTACAGATGTGAGCCACCACACTAAGCCTTGATATGGTTTTAGTCTTCTTAAATTTGTTAAGGCTTGTTTTGTGGCCAAACATATGATCTATCTTGGAGGATGTTCTGTGTGCACTGCAGAAGAATGTGTATTCATTTTGAGATTTATTGTACAACATAATAAATATATTTAATAATAGTATATTATATATTTCCAAATTGCTAAGAGGTTATTGAGGTTTTTTGCTCCACTGAGTTGCTACACCTTGATTTTTTTTTTTTTGGAGACAGGGTCTCACTTTGTTGCCCAAACTGGAGTGCAGTGGTGCAATCACAGCATCATAGCTCACTGTAACCTCAAAGTCCTGGGCTCAAGCAATCCTCCTGCCTCAGCCTGTAGATTAGCTAGGACTACAGGCACCTGTCACCACACCTGGATATTTAAAAAAAATTTTTTTTGTAGAGATGGGGGTCTCACTATGTTGCCCAGGCTAGTCTTGAATTCCTGGCTTCAAGTGATCTTCCTGCTTCAGCCTTTCAAAGTGCTGAGATTACAGGTGTGAGCCATTGTACCTGGCCATTACACATTTTGAGTAGACACCTGATTTCTCCCAGAACTATTTTCATTTCAGGATAGCTGTCTAATTGTTGTGAGGGTTAAAGGCTGGGATCTCCTACTCTGCCATCTTGCTGGTGTCACTCCCCATATAACTTTTGATCTTAATATCAATGATAGGATATTGACAAGGAAAATATTTTTATCCTATTTTATGGATGAATAAGTTAAGGAATAAAGACAATTTCATAAGGTCAATTGTTTAAAAAAAAAGTGAAACCTAAATTAAAAACCAAGTCCTCTAATCGGTGAAACAGAATCATTTACCACAATATTACTTGCAAACTATCTTCTTTCCATGAGTCTGGCATGACCCCTATTTGATGAAATCTTTTCAAGGTTCCTCAGTCAGAAAGAATTTCTCCCTCTTTGGAGTCTTCAGAGGATTTTTTTTTTTGCACTTCTTTTATGGCACATGTTGCATTCTGTATTAATTGTGCTGTATACTTCTTATTTTACTTACGACATTATAGGTTAACAGATGACAGAAATCAGGACCTACATATTTTTATCCCAGAGAATGTACAGAACAGTGCCCTATATGTAGTGAGAGATCAGTAAAAGCAGGAAGCATATTTTATACAAAGAATGAAAAGAATGAATGGTTCTATTTCCTTTAACACACTTCTCTAAACCGTTTCTTATCCTGGGTTCTGAGTAATTAGATATTACATCATTTTGTGTATAGGAGTAAGTGAAAAGGATCACACCATACCCATAGATGTAAATAAACATGGTCCAGGATTAAACAAGAATTTATATATGAATAAAGATTCAGCTTCCCAGGTCTCCTGGACATAGTCTTGGCAGTACTCACTATGTTTCCCTAGAGTCAGGACAGACTTAGTGTACGTTGGCCCCTGGGGCAGACACAGGAACGGGTAGGCAAGTGCTGAATACATTATCCTGTCCTTGCTCTTGTCTTTTTGCCTTAGAGCTGCCGTACCTACCAAGTAGGCTAAGCAAGGACCATACGTGGTTCTTTAGAGTATAAGAATCTGCAGACCAGTTTACTTTCTCATGATCAATGTAAATTTCTGAAGAATTTTCACTTCTCAGAGTAAGGACAGATGGACCATGATGAGTGGTTGGAGATACCAAAAGGAATTGACTGATTCCTGAAGAAAACTTCTGGAAAGATCATGAAGGACTTGGCAAAGTGGCTGCAAGTATCATTCTTAAACAGGAGAAAGAGTATTCTGTGGAATGAAATGGGAAAGGAAGATCCAGTACATCTTTACTCAAAGTTTGGGAAATGTGGAGAGGTCTGGATCTTGTAGGTAGTGTTGGACAAGAGCACAAAGAATACATTTCTTGTTATAGAAGAAGTCTGTAAGTGCTGATATTTTCCCTTAAGTACAAGCACATACAGAACTATAAAAGAAGTACTATAGCATAAATAAAGGATTTTTTTAAACCTAGGATATCACAGAAAGCCCATAGCTCAGAGCTTTTGGTTTTAAAACAAGGGCAATAAAATGAGATGATTCTGTATTCCTACATGTTTTAAACCATAGACCTCTGGAGTTTCGTTTGTTGCAAAAAGTGTAGGAAAATATAATGGAAATAGGGGTGTGCTTAAGTAATAAAAGCAATTCATCAAAGAGTCAATTAGGAAAAAGTCATGAGTGATCTATAACTCAAGAGGTTTTCACAGATGCTATAATCCTGTTCTCCAGCAAACTTGGTTTATTTTATTCCCCAGAATATAGCAAGAAAAGTGAGTAAAAGAGAGAGAATGAATGACTGTGTGTTTATAAATACATGTCAGTGAAAATGTGAGCATGTATAATTAAGTAAATATGTCTGAGTCTCATGTGACATAATAACAATACTTACAGAAAATAACTTTGGGTCAAGTCCTGTGTTAAGTGCCTTCCATGCATTATTACATTTAATTCTCACAACACAGTCCATTCAGGTAGGCATTATAATTTTTCCCATTTTATAGAAGAGGGTATGGAAGAACGTAATTGTTAAGTGATCTCTCAAGTATGACACAACTGCTGTGTGATGGAAACAAGACTGAAATATTGTCCTAACACTAAAGTCAGTGCTATTAAATTTTATGCAGAGGCAAATGTATTGTAAATTGTGTGGCTTATGATGGAATTGTGGATTATTACAAATATCCTAAAGAGTAGGGTCCTCTCCATTGGTGCTGCTTCCCACTGGGGCTGGATCATGAGTAATACTAGATCCTCTCTGCTCCCAGACCAGTTTCTTTTCCCCAAAAAATCGTTTTGTCAAAGGCATTGAGGAATGCCATTGAGGAGGCCCAGGAACTCCTTGTTAGTAAACTAAATACTATTACTATTAGTAAAGTGTAGATTAGAGGTTGAGAGTAAGGGACAATCTTTTCCTACCTAGCAAAAAGTGCTAAACTCTGCCAATGTGTGCTGCTATGGAAAAGAGACAGTGGTGCCAATAATATGTATTTCAGCACCTCCTCATTCACTCCCTTGCCATGGAACATTATTTAGAGGGTCACAAGAGAGGAGGCTAGAGAAGTAGGTGGGGATCAAAATATGAACTGCCTCCTATGTTTGATAACTAAGCCTTTGCATTTTTATGTGACATCAATGCAGGATTCATTAAAGAATTTTCCAATAGTTATTATAATTTTTAAATTTCCTCAGTCTATAATTTGAAGAAACTGTGCTGGATCAAAGCCCAGGAATCACCCAAATATTGAACTTTTGGACACTTCTCTGACTGGATGCTATCTTCCATGTTTCCTTTCAGGCAGGAATAAATATTTATGCAGTGAGTTCCTAATTAAATGGAGAACTGGAATCAACATGGGAGAGGTAAATATATCTATGTTCTTTGACAAAAGAGCTGGGAATGACATAAATATCGACATTCCAATCACTGTCATTGGTGAGAGAGAGTTGGAGTGGAAGTGCATTTTGATTCAGGGAGACTTTTACTCAAAAAACTTTAATGAAAATATGTGCTTCACATTTGAAGAAGAGTCCTTATTAACAGAATTTACTTTATGAGTCTCATTCACAGGGAAGGCTGATGTATGAACTTCCATCTCTTGTCTGACATCGTAGCCATCTTCATTAATTGTGGTGTTGCTGAAGAAGACTTCAATATCTCTCAGTGCTTTTAGTCATGCTGGGAAAAAACATCACTCTAGTCAGTGAATTCATCCTGGTGGGCTTCCCCACTGCCCCATGGCTGCAGGTCCTGCTCTTCTTCCTCTTCTTTGTGGTCTATCTGTTAATAGTAATGGAGAATCTTGTTATCATGCTCACTATTCGGGTCACTGGCTCCCTCCATAAGCCAATGTACTATTTCCTGAGTAGCATGTCTTTTCTGGAGGTCTGGTATGTCTCTGTCACAGTCCCCAAGATGCTGGACGGATTCCTCCTGCAGAGACGGCACATCTCCTTCACAGGTTGCATGACCCAGCTCTACTTCTTTGTCTCACTTGCCTGCACAGAGTGTGTGCTCCTGGCAGCCATGGCCTATGACCGCTATGTGGCCATCTGCCACCCTCTGCGATACTCAGTCATCATGACCACAAGTTACTGTATGCAGCTGGTGGCTTTCTCCTACATGAGTGGTTTCACGGTCTCTGTCATTAAGGTCTATTTCATTTCACATGTTGTTTTCTGTGGCTCCAATGTTATGAATCACTTTTTCTGTGATATCTCACCAATCCTCAAACTGGCATGCAAAGACATGTCCATAGCTGAGCTAGTGGACTTTGCTTTGGCTATTGTCATTCTTGTGTCCCCTCTCATCACCACCGTCCTCTCCTATATCTACATTGTCTCCACCATTCTGCGTATACCTTCCACCCAGGGAAGGAAGAAGGCCTTCTCCACCTGTGCATCCCACCTCACTGTAGTTATAATTTATTACACAGCCATGATTTTCATGTATGTCCGGCCCAGAGCTATTGCATCGTTTAATTCCAACAAATTAATCTCAGCTGTGTATGCAGTTCTCACACCCATGCTAAATCCATTCATCTACTGCCTAAGGAACCAGGAAGTCAAGAATGCTATCAAAAAGACCTTGAGGGGTGGCAACTGCCTCCTGCTCAGCTGAGCCCTGCTGCCTCCAGGAAGAGATAGTGTCCCATGCAGGATGTCATTCCCATGACTTTTGTCATGGTCATGTTTATTACTAGCACGGTACTATTGACCTTCAAATCACAGCATGAGAAAAGTAAAGAAAAAAAAGGAAAAATTAAAGGAGAAACTGGATATTTGATATTTATTATTTTAACCATAAGTTACTATTAACATACACTGTAGATACTAAATAAGCACCTTGAAATAATATAATAACAAATATGTAATGAAAAAAAGATACTGTTCTTAGCACATTATACATAAGTTACTTATGATCAGTCACCTGATATTGTAGATCAGGAAACTGAAGCACAGAGAGATTAAATAAGTTGTCTGATATTGCACACCTAATTAATATCAAAGCCATTATTTGAGCCCAGGGAGTCTAGCTCTAAAATCCACTGTATTAGATTCTCTCTATATCTAAAATTCTGTGACAGTAGTTCTAGAGGCATATTAACTAACAAACATTGATGTCTGAAAGAAACAAGCTTTCTAGTGGTTAAGGTATATATAGATCTCAGGATAACTGATCATGCTGCCGTAGCGATGCAGGCGATAGTGGTAGTTGTGATTGCATTAGCTTAGTGATGATGGACTACTACTGATATTGATAATAATGTTGATCATTTCACAATCCTCTTCCAATCTGAGACTCCTTCTGGAACTATAACAGCCGATTTCTCATTATAGAAGTGAAATCAATAGTTTCATGAGAGATGAAAGAATTGATATTATTGCAACTTTTGCAGTTGATATGTGTCTCTTGAGACACTTTCTTTTGAGCTCTTGAATTCTTGTGGTACTCCATGCTATATCATGACTACCTCAGCAAACCAGTGCAATATCATACATCGATATGTGTCTGAGCCAAAACCCTCAATATATCATTATAATATAGGTTCTACATACAAATTAGGTGAAAAGCAAATGCAAATTTTCTAAGGCAAATGAGAATATAAGATATCATTGGGACATCTGTTGACTAGATAAAGAAATGTAGTATATCAGAGAAAATTCTAAAAATTTTCATTAAACTGAGACTGAGTATGCAAGAAATATTGAGGAAGAGCTACTCTGACTGTATGTAATGACCCTTTTAAGTGGGAGTCCAGAATTGGTCTCCCATTTTTATCTAAGCCACTCTCAAAGTTATTCAACATACCTTAACTAATAGTCCTTATATAGTGCTCTTATAATGTTACTCTACTGCTTAAGAATTATTGATTTGAAAAAAAGGGACTTAATAATTTTATTTATTATTATTTTTATTTTGGAATTATTCTAGCATTCATGAACCTCAATAATATCTTCTCTCCATCTTTACCAACTCAACTTTGTATTTTACTTACCCCAATATGAAACATCCATTCCGATGATACTAATCACTTTAATGTACTAAATGATTATGACATATTGATTCTTGTCTTGCTTAACTTACTCACTTATTTATTGAGTATTTCTTGTATCCCTATTAGGCACTATAATAGTCTGTGACGATATAATGGTGAATAAAACAAATAGAAGAAAATTCTTCGGATAGTTTAGAGACAAGCAGGGAAGATAAAGGCACAATGATATTACATGTTACAAATGTGATGATAAAAGAACTGGGTGCTATGGAAGCAAATGATAGGTAGATGGCCAGGATGGGAAGAGAAAATGTTCCAGGAGGAGTAGCATTTAGGCTAACACTTGAAGCAATTAGACAGATAAAAATGATGGGTATTAGTGAGAGTCAGGGGTTGTGGGAAGAGGAAAAGCCAAGAGTCAAAAGCGATGAGGGCACACTGAAAGAACAGGAAGATAATTAGCATGTCTAGAGCATAAAGGGGCGTGAGGACGAAACGGGTCACATGAGGAAGTAGATTTATCTTTAACAATAAAAATCTTGCAATTTGTGAATTTTCTCTTATTAAAAAGTTTTATGGATATACAGTAAATTCCATAAAGGCATTTTCAGTTTCTGCAACCACTAGATCTCCAGCTTGTAGCACTTCTACCAGGTGAATGGTAGTCACTGATAGGGTGAAGCAGGAACAAAGTGAGTTGATTGAATATTTGGCCTTTGCTGCAGCATATTTTCATTCTGAGTAAGAGATATCAGTTATCAATTTATCTGTTTGACTTCCCATTATATTGTGAGTTCTTCTAAAGTAGGAACTAACCTTATTAATCATTGTATCTACAGTACCTGCCATAGTACCTGGTGCTATAGGTTCTTGTGCTGGTCATTCTCTATTCCTCACTCCCAACCCCCAGTTTCCTATTCTCTGCACTCCTCTATCCTTTTGCATATCCCATCTCCAAGGAGGTGATCAAAATTGATCCTGTAGACTGTATTGCTCTGGTTCAATTGGCCTCTGGCTTCCACTTTGGTTGGGCCAATGGGAGGCAGCAGCAGGAAATTGAAGGCTTCAAAGTAAGAAAAGACACGGGATTTCTTCCCTGGCTGGGTTCTGTGACTCTGATAGTGGCTACAACTCCTGAAACAGAGGAACCCCTTCCAAGGCTGCAGCTGTCACTGGGTTTCTGTGCTCTAGTCCTTATGTGGCTCAACATCTTTTGTTGGTTGTCTTCACCTTGCCTGACTCTGTGAAGCGTCATGACATTTAATTCTACTCAAAAATTTCAGCAGAAATTGCTTTCTGTTTCTTTCTGGAATCCTGACTTATATGGCATTTGATTAATATTAGTCAAATTGAAGTAAATCACAGTGAGAATTCCTGGGATAAATATGCCACATTAAAAACTCTCCTATGGGCCGGGCGCGGTGGCTCACGCCTGTAATCCTAGCACTCTGGGAGGCCGAGGCGGGTGGATCGCTTGAGGTCAGGAGTTCAAGACCAGCCTGAGCAATGAGCGAGACCTCATCTCTACTAAAAATAGAAAGAAATTATCTGGCCAACTAAAATATATATAGAAAAAAAAAAATTAGCCGGGCATGGTGGCACATGCCTGTAGTCCCAGCTACTCGGGAGGCTGAGGCAGTAGGATTGCTTAAGCCCAGGCGTTTGAGGTTGCTGTGAGCTAGGCTGACGCCACGGCACTCACTCTAGCCTGGGCAACAAAGCGACACTCTGTCTCAAAAAAAAAAAAAAAAAAAAAAAAAACTCTCCTATGTTTAGAGTTTGAAATCAACAACATAACATAATCAACTTCATTTTCTACTTAAGTATAATATGTGACAGAACTTGCATAAAGTACAAAACCATTTGTTTCACATTTAAATTTTTAAGTATTTATTCATAAATAACTCCTACTTTTCTTTCATCCACATGATGCCACTGCCAAATTGAATTGATTATGAGATGTTTGAGCTAACTCAGTTAGCAAATTTAAACTCAGGTGTTAAACATATTGTGCCCAGCTTTTATGCCATTTATTTTAAGACTCCATATGCCACTACGAAGCACTTAGTTTCTCCAGAGCTAGTTTGAGTAAGTTTACTACCCAGAGAACGACCCCTCTGCAATTTCCCTTTTAGGTTGCCCTTCCTCTCTTATCAAGATAATAAATTCATCATCTCATATACTTACCTTTCTTTGTGGTGAAAACATTTAAAATCTACTCTTTTAGCAATTTTGAAATATACAATGTATTATTATTTATTGTAGTCATTATTCGGCGCAATAGATCACTACAGCTTATTCCTCCATCTGTTCAGCGTTAAAAGGGGGGAAATCCTGTCATTGGCAGCGACATGGATGAACGTGGAGGACATCATGTTAAGTGAAATAAACCAGGCACAGAAAGACAAAAACCATGTGATCTCACTTAGTGTGTGGAATCTAGAAGAGTTAGACTTGATTCACACACATGTCACATTCAGAGCAAAGCAGGCTATGGGGCATCCATTTAGCAGATGTGGATTATGGCAAAAATTTTAAAGCCAGCAGCTTCTGATTCATCAGCCCAATAGAAGCAGCAGCAGCAACCACAGCAACTTTCTCTACTGTGGTTGAGATAAAGGGGTTCTGGACTGAAAATTGCTTCTGAGGCTCAGCCTAAAGAATTTTTCTCTAATCCTCTCAATGATTTTACAAGAACAAAATTCCCTATATGCTTAAACTATCTAGAGTGGATTCCATTATTTGTAATAGAATGTTGACTATTGTGGTCATCCTAGAAAAATTATTATTTGTCCTGAACTTTAATTTTCCTGTTTAAAAACTGGAAATACTAATAACATTTTATAGAATTGTTGAAAGGTTTAAACTACATAACACACGTGAAGTTTTTAGCCAGAGCAGGCACACAGCTTATTATTAATAACATAAGTCTCAGTTTTTTGTGAAGAGTTCCTCTTATATATTCACAGATGTCCTTATGGCCTTACCCATGGTACTCCTCACATGTTTAAAACAGAGATGACCTTAGCCATCTGATTGGGTAGTACTGACCCAAAGGAGTTACACCTTGTAATGATTCTGGTTTAAGAGAGGTTTCTGGTTTAAGAGATTGGATAGTTTTTGTTATGGACCAGAGTGAGAAAGACAACCACGGAAGACTGATTGAAATTTAGTGAGTCTTTGTTAGCTGGCCAGTGGCACGCTCTCCGGCAGGGAATCCCACCGAGCTCGGAGTACGGCCCTGAGCACGGGTTTTGTGACAATTTATATACCCTTCACCATTGCACCATGTGGAACGTTAAACATATACACCTTGGGACATCTTAGGCAGCAATTTCCAGCTTTAAGGTTATGAGATCATCTAAAGACCCTCCGGTCCTATCTGATTAACTCTGTGAACGACACCAATTGGACATCAGACTGAGGTGGGGGGTGGGGGAGGGGATGGGGGTATGCCTACACAATGAGTGCATTGCGCACTGTTTGGGGAGTGGTAACACTTGAAGGTGCTGACTCGGGAAAGGGGGGGTGGGGAAAAAATATGAAACTATTGTTTTTAACTTGCACTGTTCACTTAATAATTTATCATGAATAAAAAAAAAGAGAAAAAAAAAAAAACAATGGAATAAAAAGCAAGCAGGTTCACAGAAGCAGATAGCATCAGTTAGAACAAAGTACAATTTTATACAATCTAAATAAGCATTGTAAAATTTAACTTCATATAGCTGAGCAGTATTGTTAAATCGACTCCCCCTTCCCTTGGACCTAGGACCTGCCTTAGGTCACTTTGATTATTCACCCATTGTACTATGCGAGCAGATAATCATCAATACAGTCAATAATCATGAGACCTTTGTTTTCTCTGCATCTGGGGTGGACTCTGGCCTTCCGCCTAACTGAAGAGACCAGAATTTACGTCTGCTTATCACAGATTTACTAGTCCCTAAAGTATCTGGAATATCCTAGAGTTGCCATGTTTCAGCTATTAATAACCAAATTAATCAAATCAGTAAATGAATGCTGAGAAGCAGTTCTTTATAAGCATACAGGCAAAAATATCACATGAACCGCTACATTAGATGAATGATGAAAATAACAAAGCAAATATACTAATAACTGTGTTTTTCTGTTGAATCTTATAATTATTTTACCTACTTTTATTTCTAATAAGGCTATTAAATAAATAAATAAATTGATGTACTATTTATAGCTCTCTATGTGTCTTTATAAAAATAAATTGAGAAGTTAAAAAGATCTTTCTTCTGGACTATGAATTTTAGTGCACAAAATATGTTTACATGAGTGCTGTAAAGATGACACCAAAATTCTCCTTACCAATGTATTTATATTTTTTTGTCTTATCTTTAATAGAATAGCATTTAACAAAGAACTGAGACATTCTCCAAATACTGTATAATATCTTAAGCTGCTACCACCTCACTTGCTGTTTTCAAAGAGAGATATATGAAGAGGAAATGTTGCAGGCAAAAACACATTAGATCTCTGTCCTCACTCTCCTAATTGGTAACTAGGCCTGGACCAGATCTAAGACAAAGGTCATTTCTTATTCCACTGACTAATTTCTAGAGCTTGAAAAGCCTAAGAAATCTCTTTGTACTCCTCAGACCCACAATCTGATCATCCATCATTCTGCTGGTGACAGGAGATGGAAAGATTAAGTTAGAGGAACTAGAAGGCTGCAGTCTAGTTTAGACCAGAAATGCCATCAGCTTCCTGTTCCATGTGTCTTTTGCCTCATCTCCTACTCTCCTTTGCTTTCATCCGGGCTTGGAGCTTGTTTTCTTCTTGGATCTCTGATAATGAATACTTCTCCTTTTAAGTCTCTCCCTCAGGCTATTCCCAATGACTATTAACATAAGACAGGAAAGAGAAGAGCAATGTAAAACAATCTCAGGACAAGGGAAGTCTCCATGAAAGATGAAAGAGCCAAAATGGGGCTACACTGAAGAAAGAACTTTTGATTTTTTATTTTGTTTATTTTTTATTTTTTTTATTTTTTAGATTTCAGAATATTATCGGGGTACAAACACTTTGGTTATATATATATTCCTTTGCATTAGAGAAAGAACTTTTAAATTTGCTTTGGCCACCAAAGCTCAATTCCCCAGCCCTAAGTATAATTCTGTGTCTTTAATGATTAGGTGGAAGGAGTGGACAGAAAGTTTGCTTTTTTCTAGTGTTTAATATGCAATATCAACACTGCTAAATCATTCTTTTCTGTATTTTGATCCTTTCACCAACATCCCCTCCAAATAATATTAATATCTTAAAGAAACAGGTCATATGTAATAGCTATTTGTACAGAGAAAAGGAAAATCAAGGTTTAGGACTAGGATTAGGATCAGTCACCAGGCTGATTTGCCATGAACCTGTTGCTATTCTTCTCTGTTTCTCCATCTGATAATTACCTAGTATTTTCTCTGTTGACCCATGGAGATCACTAGGGAAATTTCTCTAACTTCTTTGTCGTTTTTGCTCTTGAAAATCCTATTGCATTTGTGAATCAGATCCCCAGGGATGTGTCTTTTGAAAGAACAGTCATCCTTGCTGAGCAGTGGTCGTACTGCAACTGTGGACTCATCCAGCTCTAGGTACTGTCTGGGTGAGTCTATGGGAGGAGTCAACATAAAAAAGCCAGCCCAGGGTCTTGGCAGAGAAACAGATCTATAGTGAAAGCGAGAGAGGACTAGGAAAAAACATGCAGTGAAAAGATATAGAAAGAGAAAAAAAACATTTATGAACAGAAAAATCTCTTCCATCTTGGGCTCTTAGCATCGAACAGGGGCATCCAACAGGCCCAGCAGTAACTTGTGAATTTTTGACTTAAGGGTCTTACCACATACATGAATTGATGTTGCATTCTTTTTGAATTAATAGCAGAATAATTTTTTTTATTTCCCTATAATCCATCTGGAGCCCAGAGCCTTTCCCAGGCAAGGAGAATTACAAAGTCGTGGAAATCTTGAACTTCATAGAACAGCAGTTTTCTGGGATTTAGATTAGGCTGTTCTAAATACTTTAAATTTTTTTTTTCCTTTTCCCTTTCTGTCACCATTTTGCAACTCCTTTCAGGGGGAGAGGCACAGGCTCATGGCTTGATGTAGGCCATCACCTCAGACACTTCTCCACAAATCTGACCACTGGACAACTGAACCAGGATCTCCAGGTCAGACTCAACCAAGAAGACCTACTCCACCAGGTTCCTAAAGAGAAATAAACAGAATGCAATATGGTGAGACATCTGGTCTTTTTAATT
The DNA here is from genome assembly GCF_041146395.1 of Eulemur rufifrons. Lineage (NCBI taxonomy): Eukaryota > Metazoa > Chordata > Mammalia > Primates > Lemuridae > Eulemur > Eulemur rufifrons. The sequence goes on along the minus strand of NC_090988.1, from coordinate 57,940,160 downwards.
TTTTTTTATGTTTAATTATTATGGGTACATAATAGTTGTATATCTTTATAGAGTACATGTGATGTTTTGATACAGGCATACAATGTGAATTAATCAAATCAGGGTAACTGGGGTATCCATCACCTCAAGCATTTCTTTGTGTTAAGAACATTCTAATTCCACTGTTTTAGTTATTTTAAAGTATACCCTAACTTATTACTGATTATAGTCACTTTGTTGTGCTATCAAATATTATTCATTCTATCTAATTATCTAACTATATTTTTACATCCATTAACCATCCCCACTTTATCTCCCTCCTCCCCATTACCCTTCCCAGCCTTTGGTAACTGTCATTCTATTCTGTTGAGACATCTGGTCTTAATTAAACATCAGAAAGCATTTACTTATTGAATGCCAAGCATGGACCAGGAATTTTGTAGATACTAGAGATAAAAGGACAAGCCAAAATAGGATAAAATTGGTATTCTCAAAGAGTTCACAAATCTTACAGTAGTGACAGGTGAGCAAAATGATACCTGTTACCATGATATGATGTTATAAGGTCTAAAATATTATAAATCCAGAAGTGGCACTGATTAATAGCCGGGGGTGATGGACAGAAGGTGGGCGAAGGGAATGAGTGGTTATGGATGGTTTGAAAGAGAGGATGATATCTGAATAGGCATTTGCCAGGTGGCAAGAGTTTCAAGAATAAAATATAAATTTTAAAAACCAAGAGAGCTCAGGCTAATATTAGAGACATTTTCCACATGAAGTCAATGTGATAAGAGATATTCTGTTAGATGTTGCAGGACTCAGTGTGTAGAAATGGGTAGAATTAGTAGAAATAGGAAAAGGTACCTTATCTATTTCTTTCCTCCATGCCACCAATTCCTTCTAATCAAAATGCGAATCATTCCACCATTAACTTTTCATCTTTTTACTCTGTGCCTATGCATTTTTTATTTTCTCTCCTTAATTTATATCTCCCCTCCAAAACTCTACAATGCTTCATTGAGTCTTGGTGATGACTTTCTGGGTTCTCCAGAGAGAAAAAATTAATCTCTACCCTGGATTCCCACGGTACTCAATATTCTATTGTAATATTTATCACAATATGTTATAATGCCTCCTTTGCTCGTAAAGTCTATTTCTCTTGGTATTTTCTGTGCTTGGAACTATCCGGCCCATGATAGTGTTAAAGGCATAGGAAATGGAATGAGAGGAGGGGTAATGGAGTGGGAAACTAACATTTTTAAGATGGGAAAGACCTGGATATTGCCGGAGAGGTAGCAGCAGTAGGAAGTAAGCAGTGGAAAGAAAGGAAAGAGAGGGGTTAATTTATGGTATGAGGTTCTGAAGAAGATACAAAAATATGACCAGTAAAAAACAAGAGGATTATGTTTAGAAACTGAGTGACCATTTTTAAAAGCTGTAGGAAATGATTCAGATCAGAAGGACCTGCCAAAAGAATCTTAACACATCAATAAGATTTTTAAGAATTATTAAAACATCAATAATATTTCTCAACTGCTTAAAACCTTCCAAAGTTGCCCAATCCACTCAGTAAAAGCCAACATGTTCACAACTGCTTAGAAGGCTCATGGTTCTCTGCTCATCATCACTTCCCCGACCCCTTACTTCTATAACTTCATTTTTGCCCCTCTGCTTGCTCTGCTCCAGTCATACTGGACTCCTTGTTCCTCACCTTGTGTCTTACTTTTGTGTCTCTAGACTACCTGTTGATTTTGTCTGGAAAGCTCTTCCGCCAGAGAGCCAGGTGGCTAATACCTTCACCTTCTTCATAACTCAGCTCAATGAGGCCTCTTCCTACCATTCTATTTAAAATATCAACCTGCCACCACTCCCTGCAGTCCTGTTTTCCTTACTTTGCTCTATTTATTTTTACCATAGAATTTATCAATTCCTACATCTATATCCTTATTGCATTTCTTGTTTATTGCCTGTCTCCCTCCACTGGGATGTAATTACTTAAGATCAGGGCTTTTTGCCTGTTTTTGTCTGTTTTGTTAACTGCGCTATTCTAAATGTCTAGAATAGTGCTTGTTCAATAGTGGGTACTCAGTGACTATTTGTGAACAGAATAAATTTAACATACAGAAATAGATAGGATATATGAAACAAAAGCTTCCTGAGAAATGGGATCTACCACAGATGGAGGGTCATAAGCACTAACAATGCTATAAATTTCTGCATTCATGATTTGTTGGATTTTTTAGTATTATAATATAGCCCCTCCTCACCCACAAGTGAATTGAAGTTTAGACAAGTTGAAGTTTACTTTAGATTATAAAGTGAATAAGTGATACATCATGAACTAGAATTCAGGCCTTCTAATTATTTTTCACACTAGTATGTACTTTCTTTAATGTTTTAGTACACCTTTAAATATTGGGGCTCCTTTTGTCCATGTTGAATCTCTTGTCATGTGATTCATTTCTTCTATTATTCCTGAAAGATCAGACACGACTGAGAGTTCATTCACATAAAAATTCCTTCACAACCTGTTCTGTAATTGTTTGGATTTAGGCTACATGCTTCCATACTGCCTTGTACCTCTTGGACAAAAATTATCTCCCTGAGAGAGTTGTTAAAATTAACTAAAGGATAATTATTATTAGAGGAGAAAACAGTCATATTTAACTCCTATTTCACTATGGCAATTTTTCCAACATATATAACCAATTTTTGGTGATCTAGGGGGTTTAGGCCACAAAGTATACAGAAATCAGAAATAATTACTGAATGTCTAGAAAATTCCACATCTTCTTCTTTCTAGTTCCATGAATTCTGCCTTTACCTTTCATTATTATTGTTCTCCTTGAAGAGGTATTTCGCTGTTTAGTTAATTAATTAATTAATTAATTTTAGAGACAGTGTCTCAGTCTGTCACGCAGGCTGAAGTGCAGTGGTGTGATCATTGCTTAATATAACCTTGAATGCCTGGGCTCAAGCAATTCTCCCACCTCAGCCTCCTGAGTAGCTGGGACTACAGATGGATACCACCATGCTTGGCTAGTTTTTTCTATCTTTTGTAGAGATGGGATCTTGCTATGTTGCCCAGGCTGGTCTCAAACTCCTGCCTTGGCCTCCCAAAGTACTGGTATTATAGGCCTGGCCAGTTTCATTTTATTTATAATCTCAAGCCAATTTGCATCTCCATTTTTCTCTTTCTTTTATCCCTACTTATGAAGAATGTGTTTTTAAATTTCAGTTCTTTTCTCAGATCATATCGTGCTCTTGGAAGCCCAGGACCCTTCGGAGTTGTTGGCCCTCCTGACTCCCTGCTCCCAAGGTGGCTCCTTATGTAAAAATTGTCTTCAGACCATGTCCATAATAAGAAAGCATTTCAGTCAAGGAGTAGATAAAATTAATCAGTGTCACTTCTTGCAGTATAAAAATTTTGAGCCAGTCTTTGAAGAGGACATAGATGAATCACACAAATTAATTTGAGAGCAAATGTGAACTACCATATATATATAACTATATATACATATATATGTATATAACTACTATATTTGGATATATAAATATTATTATTCAAATAATATTAAAACACATCCAGCATAGCTGAGGAATAGGCCACAGTTAGTGACTCTCCTGACCAGGAGGGTTTTTTCCAATTCATATGCTGCTTCTATTTTCTCCAGGTTTTGAACTTCCCTGCTTAACTGCCCTGCTTTCTGCACCATCCTGGGCACTTGTTCCCACCACCATGGTTTGCTGCCTTACAAACGCCTCTGAAATCTGGGAATATGCCGATAAGGAAAGTGTTTACTCCAAGTACTACCTGAAGACCTCTTCCTGATCCAGATCCAAAGGCCTGGACCCTGAATCTGACTTCATGATTCTGCTTTGACATTCTTAGCTTTGTGTCTGTGATGGATTTGTTTTCAGATCCTGTGCTGACTCCTATATTTCTGCAGAGGATCTGTGGCATCTCGTAATTCCCAAATCATACTCCAGGTCTAGAGGATGGCAACTGGGTTAAGTGTAACAATAAAGTACACGTAACCCGAGGGCCCCATGCTGCTAATGTGGATCTCACTCTTCAATTTGATGTTATTATTTCTAAATACTTTTGTCTTTTGATGTCCTAACCATGTGGAAGGAAAACATCACCAATATTAGTGAGTTCATCCTGGTGGGCTTCCCTACTGCTCCCTGGCTGCAGGTTCTGCTCTTCTTCCTCTTCCTCATCACCTACGTGTTTGTGCTATTGGAAAATTTGGTTATCATCCTCACTGTATGGGTCACTGGGTCCCTGCACAAGCCCATGTACTATTTTCTGGGTACCATGTCCTTTCTGGAGGCCTGGTATATATCTGTCACAGTCCCCAAGATGCTGGCTGGATTCCTACTTCATCCCAGTACTATCTCCTTCCTGGGATGCATGACTCAGCTCTATTTCTTCATGTCCCTCGCCTGCACTGAATGTGTGCTTTTGGCTGCCATGGCCTATGACCGTTACGTGGCTATATGTTGGCCTCTTCGCTATCCTGTCATGATGACCACAGGGCTTTGTGTGCAGCTGACCATCAGTTCCTGGGTGAGTGGCTTCACCATCTCCATGGCAAAGGTGTACTTCATCTCCCAAGTTGCCTTCTGTGGCAATAATATCTTGAACCATTTTTTCTGTGATGTGTCACCTATCCTTAAACTGGCCTGCATGGACTTATCTATGGCTGAGATGGTAGACTTTGTGCTAGCCATCGTCATCCTTGTGTTTCCTCTCTCAGCCACTGTCCTGTCCTATGCTTTCATTGTCTCTACCATCCTGCACATACCCTCAGCCACTGGGCAGCGGAAGGCCTTCTCTACCTGTGCATCTCACCTTACAGTGGTGGTCATCTTCTACACAGCTGTGATCTTCATGTACGTCCGACCTCGGGCCATTTCTTCATTTAATTCTAACAAATTGATCTCAGCCATATATGCAGTCTTTACTCCTATGCTCAACCCTATTATCTACTGCCTGAGGAACAAGGAGGTCAAGAATGCCATCAGAAAAACCATAGCAACTGGCCGAGCTCTGTTCTTGAGAGATTCTTTTTGCTGAAGATGCTCGGACATTCCTTCTCCTTTCATTTGACTAAACCTCAAAAACACCTTCTTTAGAGGAAAGTTGGTAATTTTAAACATACTGATTTAGTACAATGATTTAGGGATGTAGAGCCAGAGATCAAAGAAAATATCCTTTTCTGTCAGGCCTTAATTAAATGCTTCCTTTTATAAGGCAGTAGATGAAATAGTGAAAACTCTTAAGAGGCATATACTAGTAAAATAGTTAATAATTTTATTTTTCATGAAGAAGATGTTAAAAAATAATCAGTTATTATCTACCTGTTTTTTAGGCTTCTGTTGGTGAGGTTATTTAATTTTGACTTGTTTTCTTTTAAAAATTCTCTCTATATTGGGAGAAGTGCACAAAGAGGTTTTTCTGTAGACAATGTCATGGTATGACCTATTTATTGCTTCCAAGAGGGTTAGGAGACTGTCTCCTTTTATAATCAATTGACCTTGATGATATATCACTTTAACTATTTTTAAAATTTAAGAAAATGAGAGATAAACTTCCCTCAGGCTGTAACAGAAACACTATAGAGACATGCATTACTTGATAATGCATGATAAAAGCGAAAATGGCTTTTCTCAAAGAGTCTCAAAACAACAAATGCTGGCATGGATGGGTCGGGGAGGAAGCATCTGAATGGAAGAAAGCTGGCTCTCTGGCCTCTTGTGACACTCTCCTTGGAGGAGAGCCCCACACAGAATGACCAAGCTCTGGGATCATGCAAGTTCTCCCCACTCTTCCATGTTTGCTGCTGTACCTGGGCTCTTGGGGGTGGAAAAGCTTCCAAGAAATTGGTAGTCTCCTGGTCACCAAAGGCTCATGGAAGGGAGAGAGGGATCACCCTGACCCTTTCACTGCGCTTGAGCCTCTCTGGGTTTGATCCTTGTCGATCTCTTTTTTCCTTTATCTTCTGTCCCTGATTCACAATTTTCTTCTCTCAGGTCTCTGGCAGGCTCCAGCACCTCTCTCTATGATCTACACCTGATCTGCGTCTCCTCTCCCCTCTCCTTTATCTGAAATCCTATCTTCTCTCCGGGGAGGTGTCAAGCAATATCCCTCTTTGGCCATCTTGCCCTCTCCCTCCTTACTTTTTATGGGGTGAATAGAGTGTGTGGTCATGTATCAAGATGGCATGATTCTGCTTGATCAGTTTCATTTGAGCAGTAGCTTTGAATTCTAACTGTACTCTGTCAGATTAGGTAACTTTACAACATACCTGCATTTCACCATAGTGAAATTATCTCTCTAATCAGATCCACTGAATGTGGGGAATGTAATGGAGATCTTGAAATCAACCACTTTTCTGCAACTTTATTGCATCTGGACTCCTTCAAGGTGCTAGTCAATGTCAGTAGACCTCCTTCTTATATATGCTGAAATTTTATTTTCCTATGTGGCAGTTACCACTTTGATTGATATGTCCTTTGATGATTCACTGGTTCCCAGTAGGCTAAATCCCACTCCACATCACTAATAAAGACACTTCCACAGGCTCTCCCACATGCTCCCCCACATGCTCCCAACCAACTTCAATCTGGATTCAGCAGACTTTGAGTGACAACCACAGGTGTATTTCATCCATTCCTGAGATAAGATCCATCTGTTTAGAAATCAGTTATTTAAATAGTAATCCTTGGGATATTTGTCATATTCTTTCCAAACATCTATTTGAACACTATAGAGATATAGCCATAGGTCTTTCCATGAGGCTAGCTTGGTTCTTCTGTAATGCCTCTGAGAAAAGAAAATAAGAAAGATACAAATAAATTATTTACAAAGGTTCAAAGATAGTCAAATTTACATTTATTTTTTGAGTTCCTAAATCTTAGTACAGATGTGAATCCAGAGATGTACTGTAACTTGGTTGGACTCTGTGGTTAAGAAATCAAGTAATTTCCTCAAATAATTAGTGTAGTTCAGCTACATTATACTTCTATATATATCCATACTACTTTGTAGAAAAATGTAAATTTCTCTCCAGCCATAGAAACTAAAAAACAAAACAAAACACACACACAAAAACAACAACAACAACAACAACAGCAAAGTAGGATCTAACAGAATTGGGTCTACCACATTCCAGGTCCCAAATGTTCATAAATACAGAAGACAGGAAAAATATTCAGCAAGCTATAACAACAATATAGTCATGAAATTATAAAATCAGGACCACCTGAAATAATACTGTCAGAGTAAATAAAGAGAAAATAATGGATTTCAGAATTATTTAAAAGGTAGACATGATAAAACTTGGTATCAGTTTTGCTAGAGCTTGAGGAAAAGAATTTAATGCTATCATGATTATTATATTCCTGGTATATATGAATTGTGAACAGTCAACTAGGGTTGTCCAAATCCTACCGCTATTCAGAATGGGAGACAGTGAGTAGTTCCTTCTTTGATGTCTGAGTTCTGTACCAGTAATATATGAGGAGATGTGGTTGAAGTGCTCTTTCCTTTAGATTTTCTAATCCGTCATGTACTTTTTGTTTCCCCAGAGGATTTGACAGACAAATATGTAGTCAAATAGAAGTAGGTTTCTCCTTTGATGGGGGCAAGAACAGTGTATCAAGCAAATTTGGCTTCCACTTTTATAGGCCACAGACACATTAGCAATCGTTGATTTTTATGTGGTTCTGGAGCCAGTCAGATGGGCAGTGTTGGGGAGGATAGAATATTTCCTGTCTGTCATTGCATTTCTTCCTTGGCCTAAGTGGAAAGAAAAAAACTTTTCTACTCCCAGTTTCTGCCCACATGAGCCCAGAGGCTGCTGCTGTCAGTAAGTTGGGAACATCTTGTGGACAGGGCACCAGGCTCCCAGCCCCCCTAGGGCACTTCTCACCCCAATTTCCCTGATTTGATCATTACCCATTATACACCTGTATCAAAACATCACATATATGCCGTAAATATATACAACTATTATGTACCCAAAATAATTAAAAATAAAATTTTAAAAATATTATATATACAAATGGGATTACATCAAACTAAAAAGCTTCTGCACAGCAAAGGAAACAATTAACAAAGTGAAGAAACAACCTGAATAATGGAAGAATATATTTGCAAACTATCCATCCAACAAGGGATTAATACCCAGAATATATAAGGAACTCAAACAACTCAATAGTAAAAAAAAAAAAAATCTGATTTAAAAATGAGTAAAAGACCTAAATAGACATTTTTAAAAGAAGACATACAAATGGCTAAGAGGTATATGAAAAATAGTTAACATATTTCATATACCATAATGTGATCATTATGTTCGTAACGTAATCATCTGGGAAATGCAAGTCAAAGCCATAATGAAGCATCATCTCATCCCAGTTATAATGGCTATTATCAAAAAGAAATAATAACAAATGCTGGCAAGAATGCATTGGAAAGGAAACGCTCATATACTGATGGTGAGAATGTAAAGAAGTACAACCGGCCGGGCGCGGTGGCTCACGCCTGTAATCCTAGCACTCTGGGAGGCCGAGGTGGGCGGATCGTTTGAGCTCAGGAGTTCGAGACCAGCCTGAGCAAGAGCGAGACCCCATCTCTACTAAAAATATAAAAGAAATTATATGGACAGCTAAAATATATATATAAAAAATTAGCCGGGCATGGTGGTGCATGCCTGTAGTCCCAGCTACTCGGGAGGCTGAGACAGGAGGATCGCTTGAGCCCAGGAGTTTGAGGTTGCTGTGAGCTAGGCTGACGCCACGGCACTCACTCTAGCCTGGGCAACAGAGTGAGACTCTGTCTCAAAAAAAAAAAAAAAAAAAAAAAAAAAAAAGAAGTACAACCATATGTAACAGTATGAAGATTTCTCAAAAAACTAAAAATAGAACTGCCATATGATCCAGAAATCTCACTGCTGAGTATATACCCAAAAGAAAGGAAATCAAAATGTTGAGGAGATAATCTGTACTCCCATGTTTATTGCAGCACTATTCACAATATGGAATCAACCTGAGTGTCCATCAATGGATGAATGGATAAAAAAAAAATGTTGTATATATACATAATAAAATATTTTTCATCCACAAAAAGCATAAAATTATATCATTTGCAGAAATATGGATGGAACTGAAGTTGATTATGCTAAGTGAAATAAACCTAGCACAGAAAGACAAATATTGCATGTTCTTACTCCTCTGTGGGAGCTAAAAAAGTGGATCTCATGGAGCTAGAGAATAGAATGGTGGTTACCAGTGCCTGGGAAGGGAAGGGAGCAAGGAGAAATTAAGACAATTTGATTAATGAATACAAAAATACAGTTAGATAGAAGGAATAAGTTCTAGTATTCAATAAAACAGTAGGGAAATTACAGTTAACCAAAATTTTTTGCACATTTCAAAACAGCTAGAAAAGAAGAATTGTAATTTCCCAACACAAAGAAAAGATAAATGTTTAAGGTGATGGATATCCCAATTACCTTGACTTGATCATTACATATTGTATACGTATATCAAAATATCACATGTACCCCAAATATATGTATAACCCTTAATAGATTATGTCAATAAAAATACAAAAATATAAAGTAAATAATGCAAAGATGACTATCTGCATACACTTTACAATCTTGACTTCACTGCCAAGCACAGACAAGGAACAGGTATGAGCAGCTTCTTGGCTACTTTTGAGGCTCAGAGGATACAAATTTTTTTATGTTTAATTAACAAATTGATATTAGAAGAGATTCACAGAACTGAATCTTTGATTACTAAAAAATCCCAAGGTATCTCATTGTGTGAAGAGGTAATAAAGCAGGATTTTCCCAAGGAAAACCTTAGGGAATAGCTTATTTGTATCACCTCTCAGGACCTCAATCTTTCAAGAATTCCTCATAGAAAAAGATTCAGTTCAGTGTTGGTGCTTGAAAAATAATTGTTTACTTCAGCCAAGAACACAGCAGAAGTTTGAAATGAAATCTACTGCAAAGCCCAATTTGTGCTCAGCTGTCAGGGGAGATGGTTGAAAGTCACTGAGACTGAACACCTGACTCCAAATCTACAGCTTAGATCTCTGGATCTCTACTGTACTTAGTACGAGTCCCCTCACCTCAAGTTCCACATCTGGAGAACAAATTCATCCTACACCTCCAGGTAGAAAGGAAGACGCTAAAGTGATCAAGGAGGAAAATCTTGAAGAGAACAAAACCTTCCAAAACCAGAAATCTTGAGTCTGTCCTAGGAGAAACAAAAATCGTTATTGTTATAACCCATAGTCTATTCCGGAGAGGATATTTTTCTTTTCCCCTTCTGTAAAATTCTCAGCCTTAGAAATCTTGCTGTTGGACTCTTTGTGAGGTGGTCAGTTTAGGTGCTGAGAGTCCCAAGAACCTGAAAGTATCATTGTCACTCAAACTAGCTATCCCTTTTCAGCTACAGAATTTCCTTTTCTTCTGATCATCGGCTCTTTTCACCATTTGTGTTTTCTTCCTCTTTTACTTTTCTTATGATCTCTTGCTAGTGATATCCACTGGGCTCACAGGGCACTGCCTAAGATGCAATACGGAGCATCCTGCATCTGGCAACCCATTATCTGGGGAGTAGGAAGAAGCCAAAGTTCGGTGAGTACTAATGTTGAGTGTGTGTGTGCTATAAGCACCAGTATTATAGTCTTCAGAGGTATTGATACACTCTCTCCAGGGGTAAGAGTGAGAAAGACAAGGATTGCAAATTGAGGTTCTGTTCCTACTTCTACTAAAAGAAGAACAGCTACTAATGATGCCCTCTCTTCTACACAAGTAGCCCAGGTAATCATACCTTTTGTTTCTCCTTGTCACAGGATGTCCCCATTTGAAAGAGATCACCTAGCGTGGCCAGCATCAGCTGTGCCTTCCAACTTTTATACTGTGCTTTAGATAGAATGAGTAGTGCAAGTGTGTGACAGTGCCTGTGTAGGAGAAGGAGTCCATTCATTCCTGAATGCCTTCAGCTATTTATTTATTAACTCAGTCAGTGAAAATTTCTTGAAAATGTACTACATGCCTGGAGATTCAGACATATAGAGTGAAATAGGGTTACCACTCTGAAGAAACTTAGAACCATGGCAGGGAGACACACTGGTAAACAAATAATCATGCACACATATATCAAAACTTACCAGATTCTACACATGAAATATACACATTTCATTGCATAAAAATTTATCATAATAAAAGATTTAAAAAATGCACTTATCAAAAATTATTGGAAATTAGGTCAGTAATGGATTATTTTATTGATGTCCTTAAGAAAATTTGACTTATAGTAGTAGTATTAATATTTTTAAAGGTCATGGTAATAACCTTTCATAAGGAACACAGTTTACATTGTAACCCAGCACACACTTACACACACAAATAAAATTGAAACCAATATTTTCTTATAACTATGCTTATATTATCACAAGAGATAGTATTTTCTTTTCTTCTTCAATTTTAATAAATACCAGTGGTAACCCACTAATTCTATCTCGTTACTTGTGAATGTGTTATAAATCAGTTTCCAAAGCACTAACTTAAGCAGGAAATTATTTTGGCTGTTGATGTCACAGACTTTAGCCCTGATACTCTCGTGTCATCTCTTTATACTAAAGCTAAAAGAAAGATTTTTCACATTTGATTTTGCCAGTCCCTCAATGTGTTTTCTGACTATGCCTCCCTGGTCCCTGAAAGCCAGTGGAGCCTCCTGTAGATTTAGGCTAGACCCAATTCAGATACAATCTGGGTAGATATTCATGAATAGAAACTTCACTGTCACCCATCGGTCTTGAAATCAAGTCATACGTGGCAGCTCATGAGGCAGGGGTCAGCCACAATGGTTCTGTTTACATTTCTCCTATACTGACACCTAGACATGGGGACTTATGTGTGAAAACAAACTCTTACTTGTTTGCAGTCTTTGATTTTTCCCTATCTCAAGATGGTCCTGCCTATTCTAGCTTGCTTTTGATTAGTTAAGAAGAAAAGAAAAGAAAAGAAAAGAAAAGAAAAGAAAAGAAAAGAAAAGAAAAGAAAAGATGATCCTGCCACAGGGACTGAATTTCTTCTCTGACACAGCCTTCATTCTAAGGGGTAGTTCTATGCCTAGTACTTCAATCCTTCCCAGGGTTATCAGACTGCAGCTGTGAGTCCCAGCCATTTGCCCATGACCCTTCCCATACTACTTTCCCTAACTCTTTCGGATTTATTTACCCATTATATTGGGTCCAGCCGTCTTATTCCTTGTTTGTTGCTGATGTATAGCAAAGTATAGACTTTTTTTTTTTCCAGAGTATTACAGGGGTACAAACGCTTTGGTTACATAAATTGCCTTTGCACTGCCCAAGTCAGAGCTACAAGCATGCCCACCCCACAGATAGTGAACATCGCATCCATTAGGTATGAATTTACCCATTCCCTCCTACCCTCCCCACCTGCCCGATACCCTATGAATGTTAGTTCCCATATGTGCACATTAGAGTTGATCAATTAGTACCAATTTAATGGTGAGTACATGTGGTTGTTTGTTTTCCCATTCTTGTGATACTTCACTTAGAAGAATGAGCTCCAGCTCCAACCAGGATAATACAGTAAGTAGTTCACCATTTTTTATGGCTGAGTAGTACTCCACGGTATACATATATCACATTTTATTAATCCACTCATTTGAATAGTGTTTCCTGGCTGGCTTCAGAGTGTGGGACCAGTGCCCAATTTCCTACTGATGCACTCATTTAACTGATTGGATATTCTAAATCAAATTGCAGCATGAATGAGGTCAAACGCTGTTATGCCGGGTTAGACATTGTAACTATGCAGACAGCTGTTGTGCCTACATTTGGTCTCCATGAAGAGCCCTGCCTACCACAGTGTGTGGTGCTGTCTGTCTGGCCACTTCTTCACTGTCTTGGATCTGTGACAATGAGGTCCCTTTATGCCTTACTCTTGAGCACTGCCATCACCATCAAGGTTTGTTTCTCTGCCCTATAAAGAATTTAGGGAAGTACCAGGACCATAGATTATAACATGATTGAAAATTGCCTCTTAAAAATTCCCTTTATGGCTTGGAAGACTGATAGTAAATCCACTGGAAACAAAATAGAAAAGTTGACTATTGGCCTCTGCTATTTGATGAAATTAAAGTGAAAATTGGCTGTGTGGCAAGTAAACTAGAAAATAAAAGACAACCTGGACTTTCTACTAAAGGGAGAATTCTTTATATTTTTTCAAATCCATATAATATATTTATATCCTTTTTCTTTATTTCAGACAAATAACATGTAATGTTCTGTGAAGACTTTTTGACATTATCCACACAATTTTTGAACAATGGCTCTTTGGTTGATAACACTCTGCCAGCAAGAATCACCATGAAGTCATATTCCTGATTTTTTGTACCTACCAACCAAACTGCTTCAGTGGGAATATAGGGATGGAAAAATTATAAAATCAAGTATCTTAGATGTTTACAAAAAATTTTTAAATCAAATACATTTGTTCTTCCAATGAGACCTTCATTTTCTTATTTGGTGCTTCAACATAGTCAACATTTATTTGCTCTATTTATGCCAATCCGTAGGCAGGAGTAAACATCAATGGGCAGAGAAAACCAAACATATGTGACTGAATTTATCTTGCTGGGCCTTTCTTCAGATCATCAGACCCATAACCTCTGTTTGTGATATTTCTCATTATCTATCTGCTGACTGTGCTTGGGAATCTGCTCATCATACTCCTAATTCATGTTGACGCTCGACTTCACACACCAATGTACTTCTTACTTAAAAATCTGTCATTTACTGATCTCTGCTTCTCGACAACTATTGTTCCCCAATTGCTATTTCATTTGCTGGTCATGAGAAAGACCATTTCTTTTACTAGGTGCTTTATTCAGATGGCTTTTTTCCTAATAATGGGGTGTACAGAGAGCTCACTTCTAGCAGCGATGGCCTATGACCGCTATGTGGCTGTCTGCAAGCCCCTGCGCTATTCCACCCTCATGACCCAGAGCATTTGTATTCAGCTAGTCATAGGGTCCTGGGCCAGTGGAGCATTTGTGTCTTTAGTAGATACCACATTCACTTTATTTCTTCCTTACCGGGGACATAATATAATTAATCATTATTTTTGTGAGCCTCCTGCCCTCCTGAAGCTGGCTTCTGCAGACACCTACAGCACAGAAATGGCCATCTTTGCAATGGGTGTGGTAATCCTCCTAGGTCCTGTCTCTCTTATCCTTTTCTCTTACTGCAATATCATCTCCACTGTGATTCAAATACAGTCAGGGAAGGGGAGGCTCAAGGTCATCTCTACCTGTGGTTCCCATTTCATTGTTGTTTTCTTCTTCTATGGGTCAACAATATTTACCTACATGCAGCCTAATTCAAAGAAAATGAATGAGGGGGACAAGGTGATCTCAGTGTTCTACTCAGTCATAACATCCATGATGAACCCTTTCATTTATAGCCTAAGGAACAAGGATGTGAAGGGGGCATTTAGGAAAGCATTTGGAAGATAGAACCTCTCAGAAGCAGAAATACTTATGTTGGTATATAATCAGGGGGATGGAGATACTCCAAAGTGGTTTAAATCTTTAACAGCATTTTTCCCAAGCTATCTCTAGTGTGAGACATCAGCAAGGTCATACAGGTACCCTTGCACCCACAGGAATGTGTTCAGGTTTGTCTAACGCAGTCTTGCTCAAGCTTATTCTCTGTGGTTGCAGCCTGCTTGACTTATAACAGCTTAATAGTGGTATACCAAAGAATATTTTTAATAATAAGCAATGTCTTTATTTATACTGCCATTAGTGCACTAATCCATTTTCCACCAGGGACATGATATTTCCTTTTGGTTCTAAACTCCACAGCAGCTTGCTACACTTATCTCATGCCAACATCATCCATATCTATCCATGGATCTTGAAATCCTAGCAGATTCCCCAATTTCCAGTGAGAAGATGTCAATAATTTTTTTTCCCCATGAACCTCTGATACCACAAACATTCCTTGTAGTTCCACACTACTGCTATAGCCAATTTTACCACACGTGGGGGAGCCCTTGGCCTAAACAGCAAGATGTAGGCTCTCACACTCCAGCAAACATCTTTGGTATCTCACACACTGCCCCCTTCCAAGGATAATTACTGGCATGAGGAAATTGGACTTGAGAAGCAAACTTCTTACCTTAGTACTGTCATGTCATCAGCCAGGTGTGGTGGGGCACCCTGGTACTCTCACCTACTAAGGAGGCAAAGGTGGAAGGGTCGCTTGACCCCAGGAGTTTGAGGCTGCTGTGAGCTATGATCACACCACTGCACTCCTGTTCGTGCAACAGAAGAAGATCCCATCTCTTTAAGAAAAAAATAAAATAAAATAAAAAGAACTATCATGTCAGAAACCCCTGTGACGTCAATACTCCACAGCCGCTCCCCTCAGACATGCTCTCCTCTCCTCTGCAGGTCTGATTTTGCCAGTATCCGTTAAGTTTTCCTCTGTGGGAAGTGGAAAAAAATGACTGACAGTTGAGAAGCCATCCTCGAGTTTTCTCTGTGGGCTGAGTTGGCCCCTTTCGTCTTTTCTGTCTACTGCCGTAAACTTCTGTTAAGGCAGAAGCACCATCAGTGACATATCTGTAGCTTTTCACTGGTGTTCAGCATGTGCACTGCCTCTCCATGAGAAGAAAACCCACTATTGTCCTGCTCCCCACCCTTAACTAAAAGTCTAACTCTAGGTATAGGGTGGAATGGGCCAACATTTCATTGGTATGTAGGAATACTACCAATTGCAACCCCTGATTGCCCAAGGACTGCATTCTTTGTGTCCCAATTGTTTTACAAATTTATTCCAGGCCCTAGGCCCCTTTTTGTCAGCCACTGGTGGGGCTAGTGTGCACTCAGGTTTCAGGGTAGAGGATTTCCTTCTGGCTGTGCTGGTCTAAATATTCCCTCCATGGATGCAGCAGAATTCTGTCCTGTGCTGTGTTCCCCTGT
This sequence comes from Eulemur rufifrons, assembly GCF_041146395.1. Classification (NCBI taxonomy): domain Eukaryota; kingdom Metazoa; phylum Chordata; class Mammalia; order Primates; family Lemuridae; genus Eulemur; species Eulemur rufifrons. The sequence goes on along the minus strand of NC_090988.1, from coordinate 57,924,134 downwards.
GACAGGATGGCACTGAGTTTCAGTGCTAAGTTCAGCAGTCACTTCACCCTCCCTCCGCCAGGCACAGATTCTCTCTCCACTCAGCGTGCTGACATGGCACTGCCAGGGGATGGGGGAAGAGTGGCATAGGCAATGCAACACTATCTTTTCTGCCCTCATCAGTGCCTCTTTCTTTGATGTAATTTTAAAACCAAGTACCATGATCACGCACCTGATTTTCAGTTTTTCTGAAGGTGCTTGCTTGCATGTATAGTTATTGAATTTGGTGTTCATGCCAAGGGATGATTTCTGTAGGTTTCTATTTGGCCATCTTGCTTCATCACCTTTCTTTCCTCTATTCTTATAAAAACACCAGACATTGGTTGTAGGGCCCTCCCTAATCCATAATGCTCTCATCTCAAGATATTACTTAATTACACTTACAAAGATCTTTATTCCAAAGATGATCACATTCAGAGTTTCAAGGTGGACATATTTTTTATAGGTGACATAATTTAAACCATTGCAGACTTGAAAGTCTTGCAAAAGTGATTGATTTTATTTCATGTTCAATACAAAGCCAACCTGATATTATGTTTTGAAAGGTTGCTTTGAGTGTTGTAATGGATTGTAGAGGACAAGCATCGAAGCAAGAAAAGCAATCAGTAAGACTGATCTCTATGGCAGGAAGGCACACAAGAGGTGACGGGCTGAACTAGGATTGTAGCAATGGAGAGGCAGAGGAGATGGTAAGATGTGAAGAGATAGAATGTGCAAGTTGAGAAAAGAGGGGAAAGAAATGTCCTTGCTGAGTCTTTGGCCTGAGCAGTGCTGTGGATGCTGGGCAAGACTCAAAAGGGGGGAGTTTGGTGGGGAAATCAGGAATTCTCCTTTGGACTTATTTATGTGGCCCTGTGTTATATACTGACTTAGTTCTAACACCATTCTTCTGTATTTCAATAACTACAATAAAGCTTTCATTTAAATAGTCATGACATCTTGGACTGCACCATGTACCCCTAGTGTGTTTCTCACCTATTAGTGGGAGACAATTAGAGCATTTTGAGTACAAGTGTTCTGATATTCCCTGGTAGTTCTTAGTTTGGTGGGCATCATCCTGATGATGCAGAATACACCTGTGTCAGCTGCCTTTTACATTATCATCATTATGAAGATCTTTCTTTTTCAATTATGACAAAGAACTTTGAGATCCCAGAGGTCCATAGGGTGGTTTGAGAAACATTAGTGTAGTACCCCACGTCAGATGAGATTCAGGTATTTCAGTTTAAGATTACAATAAAAAATGCCTCTGGGTATCTCTTATTGTAGAAAGGTTAAAAAAGTTAGCAGCACTTATTGCTCCAGGGAATACCCTGATTATAACAGCTCTTAGGACCTGAGGTTTGAAGACTTCCTTTAGGAAAACCCTCCAGGGTTATTCCTAGGTGAATTTGGCATTGTGTCCTTTAATACAATGGTGCTCCTTAGTCGGGATAGAAGAAGATGCACAGCCCAGATGTTGTCCCAACCTCAGCATCTTTGGTAAACTGCAGAGGAGTTTGCCTATTAGGATATGGATTAGCAGCAGCCTGCAGAAACCACACCTTATTTCTTCATCACTGCACTGTGTCCTGTTCTTATCTCCTGCCAGCACTCCAGGTGAGAGTAGGTAGGATGCTGAGGAGAAATTAATCCTTTCAAGGAGTATGAAACCTTGATTCTGTTCATGGCGGGGGAGCGGGGAAGGGCTTTGCCTTTCACTCTCTTCGTCTTCTCTCTTTTCTATCTGGCTTCTAGAAAGAATATGTGTTCCTCTTTTTTGTAGCTTCCCCTGAGTAATATCCTCATGAATCCTCTTCTGAAGCTCATCTGGGGAGGGTTAAGCTTTTGATCAAGGATTCCATGGTGACTGCAAAGGCTGTGGACACCCACTCCTGCTCCTTTTGCACTAAAAGCAAATCTACCATATTCTCCTCTGCCTCTTACTGTCTCAGTGCACCCCCTTCTGGGCTTCTGTCCTCATCCTTCTTAGCCATCAGGTGTGGGCATTGGGAGCAGGCAGGACCAGGATAGAACCTGAGCCTCCTGCCATAGAGACACAGACAGAAGCTCCTTGTGGTCAGAACCCCCTGGATAGCCACACAAGGTTGTGTGAATATGCTAGTTTACATGTGTAGTCATAGAGCCCTCTTCCCTGTCCTTAGTTCCCTGTCACACTAAACCCACCCTTCTTCATGTCAATATGGCTGACAGTGAGTTCATAACCTGGTGATCAATGCTCAGAGTTTCTAAGTCAAGATCTTCCCACCCCCAGGTCATAGCTCAAGGTCTCGACAGCCAACATAGCCCCCTCTGCTCACCCGTGCTTCTCTTAAGGGAGTGAATGTGTTGGTGTGGGAATCTAGGCATGAGTCTATTTATTCACTCATTCAACTAACTTTTATTAAACCCCTGCTATGTGTCAAGTCATATTGAAATACAGATGATAGAAATAAATGATGTATGTTACACTACCTTGAAGCAGCAACTCTGCCCAGAGAGACAAATATGTAAACAAATAATTAAAAGACAATGCAACAACTGCATGAAAGGAAGTATGTACAAATATTTTTCTGGATATTGTGAAGATAAAGTTCAGCTCTGCCTTGAAGACTGAGTAAAGAACTTTAGAAAGTAGTTACATTAAAGCTGACTCTAGACAATCAAAGTGTAAAGTCAAAGAAACCAGAATGTTCCCATGGAAACAATATGAAGCTTAGGGGAACTATAAAGTATTTTTGGTGAAAGATCTGGATAAAAGGTGAGGGAAAAGGTAAAAATTTACACTGTGTATATTGACAGAAGGTGGACCCCTCAAAAAATTGGAAGAGAATTAAAAGAATGTTATAAAGTTGGGGGAAGGGGGAAATGGAGAGATACTGATCAAAGAGTACAAAATTTCAGTTATGCAATATGAGTAAGTTCTTGAGATCTAATGTACATCCTGGTGACAACAGTTAATTATAATGTATTATATACTTGAAATCTGCTAAAAGGGTAGATCTTAAATTAAGCATTTTCATCACAGAGGTTGAAAAGGAAATGGTTACCCTGTGAAGGTAATGAATATGTTAATTGGCTTGATTGTGGTGATCATTTGCAATGTATACATATCAAAGCATCAAATTATACACCTTAAACATATGCTACGTTTATATGTCAATTATACCTCAATAAAGCTGTTTAAAATAAAAAGAAACTGAGATAAGGATTCACAATTTTCTAGCAGTATATTTGCATTTTTTTGTTTTTCTACATAAGATGTAGACAATCATAAGAAATAACAGAATTATCAACTTGGGGGTGGAGTTTAGAGAAAATGATTAAGTTGTAGTAGAGTACTAGAAGAAAAGCAGTAAGATACAGTGTCCTACAATCACAGAAAGGGGAGGTTTTGAGGACTGTTTATGGTTAAATTATACCAAATACTGTAAAGACTGATGAGGATATGGAATGGGAAAAGACCTTTGCTTTGATAAAATCATGGTCACAATGGAATCATGGAAATAAAAATAGATTGAAAGGATTTGAGGGGTCAAGATTATGATACAAAGTAGAAGCAGCAAGTGCTAAACATGTATTTGATAAATTTAGTATAAAAACATAAACAAAAATTAGGTAATAGAAAGGAGGAGTAATAGGATCAAGGGAGGTTGTGATTTTTCTCTTTTTTTTCCAAAGGAAAAAAAACCATTTAAAAAAAAATTGTAGTAAAAAGACAAAATGTATCATCTTTACTCATTCTAAGCATACACAGTTATACACCTATATTCCCATTGTTGTGTAACAGATCTCTAGAACTTTTTCATCTTGCAAAACTGAAACTCTATACCCATTTTACAACTCTCCTATTTCCCCTGGCACTAGTTGCTGCAAACTGCCATTTTGCTTTCTGTTTCTATGAGTTTGACTACTCTAAATACCTCAGATAAGTGGAATCATACAGTATTTTATGTTTTACGATGAGTTTATTTCACTTAGCGTATTGTCCTCAAGATTCATTCTTGTTGTAGTATATACTACTGGATTTCCTTCTTTTTAGAAGACAAATAATATTCCATTGTATGTACGTCCAAATTTGGCTTGTCTATTTAGTCATTAATGAACATTTAAGTTGCTTCCACCTCTTGGCTCTTCTGACTTGTGCTGTTTTCTTCTCTTTAAGTAAAAGATATTGAGAATGTTTAATAACGGAATTTAAAAAACAAAAGGAAAATCAAGAAAAACAAAGACAACAAAAAAGAATGTTTTAAAAAGACAACTGGTATTGGTGTTAACATACAGTAACATGAGAGTTGGGTTGATTTCACCCTTGTTCTGCTTTACCTTACTATTATTTTTTTCTTTACCTTTAATTTTTATTTTGAATTATTATAGCTACGTTATAGTTGTACATATTTGTGGAGTACATGTGCATGTGATATTTTGATACAAGCATAAAATGTATGCTAATCAAATCAGGGTAATTGGGGTGTCCATCTCCTCAAGCATTTATAATTTATGTTAGGAACACTCTAATTCCACTCTTTTAGTTATTTTGAAATATATAATAAATTATTGTTAACTGTAGTCTCCCTATTGTCTAACCAAACACTAGATCTTATTTCTTTTAACTGTATTTTTGTACCTATTAACTATCCCATCTTTCTCTCCCCAACCCCCACCCCCCGCCCATCCTTCCCAGCCTCTTGTAACCACCATTCTATTATACTCTCTATCTCCATGAGTTCAAATAACTCCCACATATTAGTAAGAACATGTGATATTTGTTTTTCTATGTCTGGTTTATTTCACTTAACATAATGTCCTCCAGTTCTATCCATGTTGTTGCAAATCACAGGGTTTTGATTCTTTTTATGGTTACAAAATATTCCATTGTGTATATGTTACATGTTTTCTTTATCCATTCATCAGTTTATGGACACTTAGACTGAGTCCGTGTCTTGGCTGGTGTGAATAGTGCTGCAGTAAACATGAGAGTGCACATATCTCTTTGACATACCGACATCCTTTCTTTTGGGTATATACCCAGCAGTGGGATTGTGGGGTCATATGGTAGTTCTATTTTTAGTTTTTTGAGGAACATCCATTCTGTTCTCCACAGTAGCTGTACTAATTTACATTCCCACCAACAGTGTATGAGGGTTCCCTTTTCTCCACATTCTCACCAGTAATTGTTATTGCCTGTCTTTTTGATAAAAGCCATTTTAACTGGGGTGAGATGATATCTTATTGTAGTTTTAATTTGCATTTCAACATGATTAGGTTTTCGGAAAGAGGCAGTAAGTATAGTAATTAAGAGCATGGGACTTGGATCTGGGGACCTGGGGTCCAATCCAGCTATTAAACCTTAAAAATTTTACTTTATCTCCTTAAGGCTCAGTTTCATTATCTACATAAAATGGACACAAAATAAGATCATTCTGAAGATTAAGATAATGCCACAAAGGGCCTAATGCAGAGCCTCTCTGTGAATAGCAGCTTTAGGAAAGGATCTTTATAAATTCCAGAATATAAAGTTGGAGGATAGAAAGAAGGAAGACGTGAGGGTGAAGAAGTAACAAGGGTTCAGATTATAAAGGATCTAGTGAAAAATTATTTATTTTCTGATTACAAACAATATGTTTTTGTATAGAGCATTTGGAGACTATAAAATTATAAAAAGATGAAAAGAGAAAATCACTTGTAGTCCCATCACTAAGAAAAACACGCACATGCACACCTTGAAGAGACAACATTTAAAATGAGAATTATAGAGTAAAATATTTTTATAACCCACTTTTTTATGTTGAATATTTTGCATTTTTTTTTTTTTTTTTTTTTTTTTGAGACAGAGTCTGACTCTGTTGCCTGGGCTAGAGTGCCGTGTTGTCAGCCTAGTTCACAGCAACCTCAAACTCCTGGGCTCAAGCAATCCTCCTGCCTCAGCCTCCCGAGTAGCTAGGACTACAGGCATGCGCCACCATGCCCGGCTAATTTTCCTATATATATTTTTTTAGCTGTCTATATAATTTCTTTCTATTTTTAGTAGAGATGGGGTCTCGCTCTTGCTCAGGCTGGTCTCAAACTCCTGAGCTCAAACAATCCATCCGCCTTGGCCTCCCAGAGTGCTAGGATTACAGGCGTGAGCCACCGTGCCCAGCCTGCAAATATTTTTGATGTCATAAAATATTTGACTTTTTAAGTGGCTGCATAGTATTTTATTTCTTATTTAATGGAATAATTTTGTATTTATTTAAGGATATTTGTCTTTTTTCAAAGCATTATAATTATAGTTAATATAATAAATATCTTCACAGATTCATTTTGCTCATAGTTTTTGACAAAATATTTTTATTACAAAATATTATGATTGTATTTACTTTACCAAAGTATATTGCACATTTTAGTACATTTTCTATATGTTGACAATTTACCCTCATGTAAATTTTAATAATTTTTATTACCAGTAAGACAAGAACATCATTACCATTGAATATTATAAATTTTAAAATATCCTGTCAATCTGATGAGCAAAAAAGGCATCTAATTTTAATTTGCATTTGTTTAAATTATACTGAGATTGAAATTTATTATGAATTGTCAATTTGTGTTTGTACTTTTTCTCTTATAATATTTATCATTTATTGCATTATTACTTTACCATTTTACCTTCTTTTTTCACATTTAAAACAATGAGATATCACTAACTCCATTGAGAATGGCTTTTATGCACAAGTCTCGAAACAACAAATGTTGGTGTGGGTACAGAGAGCTAGGAACACTGCTGGTGGGACTGCAAACTAGTACAACCTCTATGGAAAGTAGTATGGAGATACCTCAAAGAACTCAAAGTAGAACTACCATTTGATCCAGGAATCCTACTACTGGGTATTTACTCAAAGGAAAAAAAGACATTCTATAATAAAGACACCTTGCACTTGAATGTTTATAGCAGCACAAGTCACAACTGCAAAGATGTGGAAACAACTCAAGTGCCCATCAATACATGAGTGGATTAATAAAATGTGGTATATGTATACTATGGAATACTATTCAGCCACAAAAAAACAATGGTGAACTAACACCTCTTGTATTATCCTGGTTGGTGCTTGGAGCCCATTCTTCATAGTGAAGTATCACAAGAATGGAAAAACAAGCACCACATGTACTCACCATTAAATTGGCACTAACTGATCAACATTTATATGCACATATGGAAGTAATATTCATTGAGTGTTGGACAGGTGGGAGGGGGAAGAGGGAAAGGGTAAAATCACACTTAACAGGTGCAGTGCATACATTCTAGGGGATGGGCACACTTGTAGCTCTGACTCGAGCAGTACAAAGGCAATATATGTAACCAAAGTGTCTGTACCCCAGTAATCTGAAATTGAAAATTAAAAAAAAAAAAAAAAAAACATGATGCAATATCGCTTAACACCCATAAAGGTGACCATAATCAAAATGGCAGACAATAACAAGTGCTTGCAAGGATGTAGAGAAATTAGGACCCTCAAACAATGCTAATGGGAAAGTAAAATGGTGCAGTTACTTTATAAAACCGTCTCTAGCAGTTCCTCAAAAGGTTAAACACATAGAATTATCATATGGCCCACCAATTCCATTCCTATGTATCTATCCAAGAGCAATAGAAACATATGTCCACAAAAAAACTTTACACTAATGTTTATAGCAGCATTATTCATAACAGCCAAAAAGTAGAAGAAACCCAAATGCTCATCAACTAATGAATGGTTAAATTAGATATTGTCTATCCATACAATGAAATATTAATATTATTAGGCAATAAGAAGAAACAAAGTACTGATATATGCTACAACATGGAGGAACCTTGAAAGCCTTAAGCTAAGTGAAAGAAGCCAGTCACATAGGACCACATATTGTATGATTTCATTTATATGAAATTTCCAGAATAGGTAAAGATGTAGAAACAAAAGTTAGATTGGTAGTCGTCTAGGGCTGGTTGGGTGAGAGTTGGGGAGAAATGAGAAATGACTGCTAAAGAGTATGGGGTTTTGTTTTGGAGTGATAAAAATTTTCTAAATTGATTGTGATAATGGTTGCATAATTGTGAATATACTAGAAACTATTGACTTGTATACTTTAAGTGAGTGAACTGTTTAATATGTGAATTTTATCTCAAGAAAGCTCTCACTATAAAAAAAAAAAAAAAGAGAGAGAGAGAGAGTAGCTTTTCCTCTGGTTTTAAGCCAGCAGAATGAAAACTTGAAACTGGAAAAAAAACTAGTTGTAAACTATCTCAAGCTTTCAGAAAAGTTACAAGTACTGTACAACACCTTTTTCCTGAACCATTTGAAAATGAGTTGCTGATGTTATGCTTCATTACCCAGAATATTTTATTGTTTATTTCCTTAAACAAGGATGGTCTCCTACATAACCATAAGATTATCAAAATCAGGAAATTAACATTGTTCCCATCTACTCCTCAGATCCCATTCAAGTTTTGTCAGTTGTCCCAACATTGTGTACTTTATAGCAAAAGGATTCAGTTTAGAATCATGCATTGCATTGGCTGTCATGTCTCATTAGTGCCTTTCAACCTGGAAGAGTTACCCAGTTCTTTTTTAACTTTCATGACCTGGACAATTTTGAGGAAAAACAGTTAAGATGATAAATTTTATGTTATATGTATTATACCACAATTAAAAATTAAAAATATTTCTATGTGATCATGAAATAAACTTTCTAAATAATAAATAATAATAATAAAGGAGTTTTAAAATTGTTTTAAATGTATTTTTATTATAATCAACCCCTAATCAACTAAATAATCAAAATTGATCAACACATTTGAATCTTATTGTTAGGTACTTGAGATTTTATTTTACTTTTCTTTCTACTTTTATATATGTTTGGAAATTTCAATAATAGAAATAGTTTCCCCAAAAGAGAATAACCTGATTAAATCTACCCAATGCTTATTTTTGCCCTTTATTCTATAGGCTTAGAAGCCTCTCATTCTGCCTTATCACATTTGGTCTTGACTTTGAATTTTGCTAGAAACACAGTTTAAATCTGAAAGGATAAACAAAGAAAGAAAATGCTAAGGGTAAAAATTACTGACAATATTCATCTTCGTCAATCAAAGACAACAACCATTGTTACTACACTTTGTCCTTAATGACTATTTTCCTAATCTTTTAGTTACTTCTGGATCACAATCCCATTATTATAATGGAATAGTAAATAATATTATGAGCTAGACTTATTTACTGTCCTAAATTCTTTTTTGTTTGTTTGTTTTTATTTCAAAATATTAAGGGGGTACAAATGTTTTTGTTACATGAATACCTTATACAATGCTTCAGTCAGGGCTTTCAGTGTGCCTGTCACCAGAATAGTGTTCATTATACCCAATAAGTAAGTTTTTTATCCCTCAACCCCTCTCACCCTCCTCCCTTCTTGGTTTCCAATGTCCTTTATATCTCTGTGCCTATGTGTGCCCATCCTTTAGCTCCCACTTAGTAAGAAAATGTGGTGTTTGGTTTTCCTTTCCTGAAAAACTTCACTTAGGATAATGGTCTTTACATGGTTCATATTTTATTTAATCTTTACATAAAACAGTATTAGGTATGTATTATTATACCACCATTTTATAGATGAGGAAAGCAAAATACAGGAAAGCTAAGTAATTTACTGTTGGTCACAACATCAACTAGAGAAGCCAGGATTCAAACCCAGCAGTATAGCATCAGAGGCCCCAGTGCTAATCAGGGAGCTATGCTGCCTCCTTACGGCTGACAGCAGTCTGTGAGCTGTGGACTCTCTCCGCAGAAGAAATGACTATGGAGATATAAAGATACCATAAATACAAATATATATACATTCCCTGCACAGAATGTCTAAACTCTGGGATCACGCAGGTCCTCCCACTATTCTGTTTGCTGCAGTGCTCGTGGGGGTGGAAAAGCTTTCAAAGAACTTGGTAGCCTTGTGGTCACCAAAGGAGTGTGAAAGGAGAAAGGGACCCAACCCTTACCCCTTCACTGGGCTCTGAACCTCTCTGGGTTTGATCCTCGCCATTCATTGTTTTTTTTTTTTTTTCCTTTTTTTCTCTTCCTTCTTTGCTTTGCACTTTTCCTCCGTGAGATCCCTGGCAGGCTCCACTGCTTCCTCTGACCTACACCTGGGCTGTGTCCTTCCTCCCCTCTCCTTGCCCTGAAACCCTCTCTTCCCTCTGGGACAGTCCAATGAGTGATGTCTCTAGTCAGCCATGTCCTATCTTGTCAGAATGTTTTATAACTGATTAGTATGTGCCTCTTTTCTTGTTGCCGACCTATAAACAGGAGTAAGCATTCATGGGAGAAGAGAACCAAACCCATGTGAATGAATTTGTCTTCCTGGGCCTTTCACGGGACCCACAGACACAAGTCCTGCTCTTCTTCCTTTTCCTGATCATCTACCTGCTGACTGTGCTGGGAAACCTGCTGATCATTGTACTCATTCACATTGACTCCAGACTCCACACACTCACGTACTTTTTCCTTAGAAACTTGTCCTTTGCTGATCTCTGTTTTTCTACTACCACAGTCCCCCAGGTGCTAGTCCACTTCCTGGTGAAGAGGAAAACCATTTCCTTTGCTGGATGCTCAACACAGATAGTAGTTTTACTTCTGGTTGGATGTACAGAGTGTGCAATTCTGGCGGTGATGTCCTATGACCGGTATGTGGCTGTCTGCAAGCCCCTGCACTACTCCACCATCATGACACATTGGGCCTGTGTCCGGCTGGCCATAGGGTCCTGGGTCAGTGGAGCATTTGTGTCTCTGGTGGACACCACATTCACATTGCGTCTGCCTTACCGAGGAAACAATATCATTAACCATTTTTTTTGTGAACCTCCTGCGCTCCTGAAGCTGGCTTCAGTGGACACATACAGCACAGAAATGGCCATCTTTGCAATGGGTGTGGTAATCCTCCTGGCTCCTGTCTCCCTCATCCTTGTCTCCTACTGGAATATTATCTCCACTGTGATCCAGATGCAGTCTGGGGAGGGAAGGCTCAAGGTCTTCTTCACCTGTGGTTCCCACCTCATTGTCGTTGTTCTCTTCTATGGCTCAGCAATATTTGCCTACATGAGGCCAAACTCCAAGATAATGAATGAAAAGGATAAAACGATCTCTGTGTTCTACTCAGCAGTGACACCCATGCTGAACCCCATCATCTATAGTCTGAGGAACAAGGATGTCAAAGGGGCTCTCAGGAGAGTAACTGCAAAATAGTGTTTTTGGAAGTGGTGATCTCTGATCATGATGACCATTTTAAGGAAGTGGGGAGAAGAGATTTTCTTATAAAATTTTCTCCATTTTCATCTCATTGCTCTACTTTTCTTCTCTTTTCTTATATCTCTTCTCAGATCAGGTCAATAAATTTCCTATTCAAAGCAAGGCACCCTGGTGGACACAGGAAAGAAAGTAAATTAAAAGAAAGAAAAGGAAAAAGAAAGAAAGGAATGAAAAGAGGAGAGGGAACAAGGAAAGAAGGAAAAAAAGAAGGAAGAAAGGAAGGAAGGAAGAAAGGAAGATAGGGGAGCAAACAATCAATTATTTCCTAGCCCATACAAGATAATAAGGAAATTAAAACAAGCAGACATATAACTATCTGTCAAAAAACAAAGAACCAATAAATGACAAAAAGAACTATCACAGAACTATCACACTATCTCATATATGAGAATATATTTCTGGCAAATGGAGTCATTTCCTTTATTCTTGCTTGAATTTACCAAACATTTTTTGAACTCATATTATATATCCTAGGCACAATTATGGAGCTGGGTATATACATATAAAAAATAAAGTCTTCATGATATCATATTTCTAGCATGGTCTTCAGTTCTAAATTTAACAATTTCTGAAATTGAAAGGAGAGCACACTTAGGGAATAAGTAGATGGTAGAATTTTTCTAAGGGTATGTGTAAAGTTAGGAAAATAGTGAAATACAAGGTTGAAACGTAAGACAAAGGGCCCAGATTGAGAAATGCCTTGATTTCAATACTAAAGAATTTGCCCACCATGTAATTCTGAAAAAGACAAAGATTGGAGGATTTATCAGACAATGATGGAAAATGATGATAAAGGTAAGAAAAAGAGGTCTGAGACACTGTTTTAGGCCTACTGAGGCATTTGAACTTCATAATGGGGGCCATAGTTTTGCATAACATGACCTGAAATGGTTCCTGGGTTGCTTGTTAAAAGTAATGTTTCTCAGTACAGGGTGGGGTTTGGCAGTTGACCTCAGGAATTTCCATTTATAACAAACCCCAGGTGATTCTTAACACACTTAAAAAAAAAAAAGCTATGTGCTTTTTAGGTAATAGGATAGCTTTTGACACAAATGAGGTGTGTAATTATTTGCTTAAGTTTGACTCCTCCATTAGATTGTAAGCTCCATGGCAGTAAAGAACATGACTATTTTGTTGATCTCTGTCATACCACTGCAGTGAAGTGCCCAGTCACTGTTGTTGCTCAGAGAACAAGCTTTTGAAGTAATGAATAAAGCTGGAGTTTAGAAAAGAGATATGGATTAGAGAAATAAATTTAGATGTTAACACAAATAAATGCAAGTGGAATTTGACACACCTAAGGATGTATGACAATTTTTAACCAGAAAACCAAGTTCATGAGTGGTTTCATTAAAATGCAGGTGCCTGGCCCTACAGCAGACCATAAGAGTGATGAAGATGGTCTCTCTTTCTCTCTGTGTTTGTGTGTGTATATATATATATATATACATACACACACACACACACACACAGAGATATATATATACATAATATATATACACAACATATATACACAATATATATGTGTGTGTGCACATATATATATACACACAATATATATATTTTTATACATAATGTAATTATGTAATGAAACCCTGGTTGAGACTTGAAGTTACAGAAAGATAGTAAAAAATGATCCAGGACAGAACCCTGGAGTTGCCAACATTTCACGGTGGATGACAAGTAGCCAATCAAGGCTGGAGCAGCAAGAGTCAGAGACTCAGAAGAAAAACTCAAATAAAGATGTGCCAGAAGCAACAAGAGGAGAGGACTTTTAGAAAAGATTTCTAAATGTCTCAGAGCTTTATGTGTTGATAAAAGGCTACCAAATTTGTCAATTATGTCATTATTGACCTTGCAAAACAATATTGTGACAGAATAATGGAATCACAACATGTTAGACATTCAGAAAGGGTACAGAATGCATTTCTGAAAAGGCAACTTTTAAGCTGAAAACTCAATGATGGAAGAGTAAACCAGGTAAAAATGTGGTGTAGGGGTGAGAGACAAAGAATAAATCTTTTTACACAATTTTATTGATTATTCATACCTTTCTACTTTTCAGCTTGTCGAAACCCATTTTTTAAAATGCCATGAGAATTTTGATGGTTATTACATTGAATTTATAAGCTAATTATCAAAAATACTAATAACAAAAATAGGAAATCTTTTTACCTAGGAACATGGCATATTCCTCTATTTCTTCAGTGAAGACACACACACACTTTCATATAATTTTCACATTATTGAAGAGATTATGTTATAGGTATTCCTAGATTTTATAGAGAAGAAATGATGGCACACACATAGCATAGTTCATGCTCTCAAGGAGCTTTCATTTTGGAGAGTGGAGTCAGAGTAAACTAAGGTATAAAAAAGAAAGTTACATATAATAGTAAGTGCAATGAAGACAGTGAAACAAAGTATGTGCTAAAGGCTTTTGGTTCAAGTACATGTTACTTAGATTGGTAACTTCTTTGAGAATTTAACATTTAGGGTAAGAACTCAATGCTGAGAAGTATCAATAGTAAACCAAGCTTTGACTTGGCTAGGAGAGAGCACAGGCTAGGAGAACAGCTGCTAATTGGCCATAAAACAAGGACAATTTTGGACAATGTGATGGACAACAAAGAGGTCAGTGGGGTGAGATCAGAGAGAGTGTAAGGGAGTACAGTTTCAGGTGTGAGCTGAAAGCCAAGCAGAACAAGATTATGTGCATCTGTGTGGAAAAGTGACAAGATCTGATTTATATGTATGAAGGTCACTCTGTGTACTAAGGAGAAAACAGATTACAGCAGGGCAAGAGTGGGAAGAGAAAGACCTCTTAGGAAGATATTATGGAGCAACAGGAAGCAGGTTCTGGTGACTTAGACTTGGGATACTTTGTAGGGGACAACAAGAGAAGTACATATATGTGTGATCTATTGTATAGATGAACCCAGTCAGTTTACTTGTGGAGGTAGTAAGGCAGAACAAACAACATTTACATTTAAGTTTTTAGTTTGATCTGTTGTGTGGTTGGTGATGCCAATGATTTAGATGGAACAAAATGAGGGAAGAATAGGTTATCAGGGGGATGAATCAAAATTACGTTTTGGATTAAGTTTGAAATTCGTATTAGACATGGGAAGTAGTCAACTAGATATATGATCGTGGATTATGCAAGTACTCAGGTATTTTTGGACTCAAAAGCATGTAACCAAAATGTTTGTACCCCCATAATATCCTTAAATAAATAAAAAGCATGTAGGTGATATTTAAACCTATCTAACTAGAAATTACTCAGGAAGAGATTCTTGAGTAATAAGAAAGGAAGGTTCAGGTTAGTACCATGGGGAACTTCCAAATTCAGAAAAAGAACGTGATTCAATGAGGTGAAAATAGGGAAGAAAGAGGCAAACCAGAAGTGTGTGCTGTCTGGAAGCCAACAGAAGAAAAATTTTCAAGAGGAAGGGTATGGTCAACTGTACTAATGCTGCTGAAACGTTGACAGAGGAAAATACAGAAATCTCCGTTTTATTTAGCACATCAGTGACGACTTTGACAAAGAACAGGTCCATAAAAAGAGACTAGAGTTTGATTGAAAGTGGGCTAAGATGTGAATAGAAGATCAGCAGAAGAGAAAGTGGACATAGACACTCTTCTGTAATTTTTTCCTATGAAAAAAAGCTGAAAAAATGTGACAATAACCAAAGGGGACTGGAGTCATGGAAAGGGTTCTTTATAATGGGGATTACCAGAATGTATTTGTATTCTCATAGTTGTGATCCAGAAAAGGAGAAAAAATGATTTCAGGTGAAAAAGATTCTACAGGAGCAAAATTTTGAGAGGTCAGTGAGATTGGGACCCAAAGGGCTAGTGGAGGTCAGCCTTTGATAGCAATGGTAATGAGGGAAAACCAGAAGTGTGTGTGCAGATGCAGGTACTTAAGAGAGTTAAAAAGGGAAAGATGAGGGGTTTTGAGGCTGACTGCTTCTGTTCTAGTGAAGTGAGCGGCAAGGCATCAGCTAAGAGTGAAGGTGTGAAATAGTCATTTTAATCCAAGGACTGAGACTAGGTTTGGGAAGTGTAGTCATATACCGCGTTCTAAAAGGCTAGCATCAAAAAAGTGCCCAAATCACAAATTAATTTACAAGTTGAATATATTCACAATCGAATTACCAGTGGGCTTTTAAGATGTGAATGATAGAATTGAATGTTTTCAGAAAGAGTGAAGAAGAGAAAGAATTTAGAACTGAAGAGATAGCCAAAAAAAATAGAACAAATTAATAGAAAAGGGAAGGATTAACTCCAGTGAGAATGACTTTTATCAAAAAGTCCCCAAACAACAAATGTTGGTGTGGATGCAGAGAGATAGGAACACTCATACACTGCTGGTGGGATTGCAAACTAGTGCAACCTCTATGGAAAATAGTATGGAGATACCTCAAAGAACTCAAAGTAAAACTACCATTTGATCCAGGAATCCCACTACTGGATATTTACCCAAAGGAAAAAAGACATTCTATAATAAAGACATCTGCCCTCGAGTGTTCATAGCAGCACAATTCACAACTGCAAAGACTTGGATACACTGGAAGTGCCCATCTATACATGACTGGCTTAATAAAATGTATCTGTATACCATGGAGTACTATTCAGCCATAAAAAAACAATGGTGATCTAGCACCTCTTGTATTATCCTGTATGGAGCTGGAGCCCATTCTTTGAGATAAAATATCACAAGAATGGAAAAACAAGCACCATGTGTATTCACCATTAAATTGGTACTAATTGATCAACACATATGTGCACATATGGGTGTTGGATGTTGGGCAGGTGGGAGGGGAGAGGAGGAGATGGGTAAATTCACATCTAACAGGTGCAGTGCATGTTTTCTGGGGTTTGGGCCTGCTTGTAGCTCTTACTCAGGTGGTGCAAAGGCAATGTATGTAAACAAAGCATTTGTACCCTCACAATATTCTGAAATAGAAAAAAATTTAAAAAAATGTTGACTGTCCCACAGTAATGTGTATTAAAATACATAAATTTTATTCTTCTTAATAAATAAGAGTTTTATGGAAAAAACAAATGTTACTAGAAAAGTGTTAATTTTGGAAAAATGTTGAAAACCTCACTATTTTCCACACAAGATAAATTAGAAATTTATTAGAAAACTTAAAAGACCCCTGTAATATTCTGAAATTAAAAAAAAAGAAGTAAGCTGTAAAGGTATGTAAATTGTGATGCCACTTATAAAAACTTTCAACACACATGAAGCAATATATTTTGTTTATAGATATAATTATATGTAATAGATAGTAAAAATATGCACAGGAAGGATGTATACCAAGGTTATCTCTGGGCAAGGAGGGCTTTGAGTATGTATGTACTGTTTTATTTCTTCATAAAAATATTAGAGTCAAATATTAACAAAAATTAACATATAAGTATCATATATTTTTTTCATTTTTCTGTATGTTAAGATATCAAGAAAAAAGACAAGTAGCTATGCAGGATGCATAAGTTCTGGAATTCTAATGTAAATGTGGAGAATATAGTTAATGATAATATATTGTATATTTGAAATTTACTAAAAGAGTAGATCTTAAGTGTATGTTCATTAGCTTGCGTGTGATAATTTCATAATGTATATGTAGATCAAAACATCACATTGTACACCTTAAGTATATACAATTTTTATTGTCAATGTACATCAGTAAAGCTGGGGGGAAAGACAAAGAAAATGGAAGAAAAAAGATATCTTTTACTATACAAATATTTTTTTTAAAATTTCTCTGTCTAAAAATCCCTGCCATAGAGATATTAGAAGTCAAATAACAAATTGAGAAGAAGTTATTGCCATGATCATATAGTGGTTAGTATTCTGCATTTTAAAAAAAGTTATTATTACAAATATGACACTCAAAGTATTTGTGTCCTTAATCTGTAAAGAACTTCAACAAATCAATAAGAAAAATGTGAACGAATTACTTAAGCAAATTAAAATAATAGACAAATATTACACGTTATCAATTAGTAAAGACTACGTAAAATTTAACATGGAAAAAGATGTGGTGGGTTAAGTACACTTTTACTGCTGGTAAGAATATAAAATGTTTGAAATTTTTAAAAAATCAATTTGTCTGTTCATATGAAGAATATTAAATAGATTTTAACCTTGGTTTCAGTAATTTCACTCACAAGAATTTTTCTAAGAAAAAAAATAGTCACACACCCAAGAGATTGACATTACTGATTTAGTACATACAAACACATACACGTACTAACACAACAGTGTTAAATAGGCCGGGCGCGGTGGCTCACGCCTGTAATCCTAGCACTCTGGGAGGCCGAGGCGGGTGGATTGCTCAAGGTCAGGAGTTCGAGACCAGCCTGAGCGAGACCCCGTCTCTACTAAAAATAGAACGACATTATATGGACAACTAAAAATCTATATAGAAAAAATTAGCCGGGCATAGTGGCGCATGCCTGTAGTCCCAGCTACTCGGGAGGCTGAGGCAGTAGGATCGCTTAAGCTGAGGAGTCTGAGGTTGCTGTGAGCTAAGCTGACGCCACGGCACTCACTCTAGCCTGGGCAACAAAGTGAGACTCTGTCTCAACAAAAAAAAAAAAAAAAAAAAAAAAAAAAAAAAACAGTGTTAAATATATAACAATGATAAAATAGCTAATAATATTACAAAACATTCATATGATGTATATTATGCCCCCACTTAGTATTTTCGAGGCCACTAATTCTGAGTTAAAATTTATTAAATCCTCATTATATACCAGATGCTGCCCTACATGTCTTATATTTGTATTTGCTAATTTACTTAATCTCCACAATACTATGAAGTAGGTCATATTGCTAATGTCCATTAACACTTCGCAGACCTGCCGACTTAGTTACAACAGATTATGTAACATGTCAAAGTTATATAAATAAGTGGTGCGTATTGAATTCTAACATCTGTACTCTGATAACTGACCCCAGACTCATTGCAGTGCCCTATATTGCCACTATATAATACAGGAGAAAAACATCATATGCTAATACAGGAAAAAAAAATCTCTTGTTTTACATGCACAGATCAACTCAGTAAAATGCATGCCTGTGTTCAAATGAAAGGAAATTCATCTAAATATGTGTAAGAATGATCTCTGGATAAGGAGATTTTAGGTGGTTTTTGCCAATTTCTAGTGTTCTGAATTTCATTAATTGTTAAAGGAAACTTCTCTCGGGGTTATATGTGAAACCTTATCACTATATTATTTAAAAAAAAAGAAAAAGAAAGAGCCAATTTTTACAAACCGCAATATCACCCAAAATAATGTCAATCAACCATATTATTTCATATTATTTTTAAGTTTCAAAATACAACTCAAGCATATGTTCACATCTTTTATTCTAAATATTCTCAGACTTAAACTAGTACAGTGTAATTAAGCTAGTAGGAAAATGTGTTATGTTGTCCTCTCCTTCTTCAGAACAAATACACAGACACACTGACTCACGTATATACATTCACAAAGGATATGAACTCTTTGCAATTGTTGGGATGTTTCAAGAAAGCCTTGGGTAATGGAAAACTACTGTTTTGTTTTGCTTATTTCCTTGTTATTAGCAAGAAATAAGCATAGCTGTTTATCATGGATCTTGCTTATGGAATGCCTTCACTTTCTATTTTATTCATTTCATTAATAATTGGATTTTAGGCACTATAAAATATTTCCATGTCAAAAACCAACAAACAAAAATAAAAACAATCGAGCAAAGATACCCGTTAGAGTCTCCATATTGCTGATGTTTGGGAGGAGGAAAAAGAGTGAGTATAATGGAAATACATACAAATTACTACCAGTTGGGGCATTAGATAAGACATTATAAGATTTTTGATAAGGTCAATTGGTCTAAAATTTGTGCAAATCGCAAGATACCTCCCCCTTTGATGTTTGGGTCTTCTCAGGCCACCCACTTGAAATTTTCATTTCTCTGTCTCTTATGCTGGTCCAATATCAGCTCCCCAGCTAGGGGTCATGTCTCAAGTTGCTGATAACCTCTAGACCCGTTTAACTAAGTAGCTACTTGGGAAATTAGAGAGTAAATTTTAAGTAGAGTGAAGAGTAATTTTAAATAGTGTAAATCATACCAAAATTACTTCCTGAAGAGAAGATTTAAGGAGCATTTGACAAGGCCAGTTTTATTCCTTCACTTATCTATTAAAAGGCATACTCTGCATCATATTTGTTTTGCCCTATGTATTTGATTCATAGCAGAAATCTTCTGGCTTTAGGAGAACGAATTTTGGAAACCATGAGCCCTCCCCAGAGGGTGGATTGTGTTGGTGATATGTGCTTTCCCAGGACCCTTCTCAAGGCCCCCATGACCTCCTTATTCCTCAGGCTGTAGATGAGGGGATTCAGGGCTGGAGTGACAATTGTGTAGAACACAGAGATGATGTTGTCCTGTTTGGGGCTGTGGAAGGAACTGGGCAGGACATACATGAATGTGGCCGCTCCATAGAACATCCCCACCACAGTTAGGTGGGAAGAGCAAGTGATAAGGGCTTTCTTCCTCCCCTCAGTGGAGGGCATATGGAGCACAGTGATTAGGATTAGTGTGTAGGAGGAAACAATGGCAGAAAGGGGGAGCAAGAGGAAAGTCACACCTGTCACATACACCATGAGCTCGTATCTGGAGGTATCAGCACAGGCCAACTTCAGCACGGATGGGATCTCGCACAGCAGGTGCCTGATTTCCCAGGACATGCAGAAAGGGAAGTGCATGGTGTACATGGTATGTCCTAGAGCACTCAGGGATGCCAGGATCCAGGATATGGCCACCATGAGCCAGCAGACCCTTGGCCTCATGAGGAACATGTAGTTCAGAGGATGACAAATGGCCACATACCTGTCATAGGCCATGAAGGCCAGTAGGAGGTCCTCTGCACCACCCAGTGTCAGTGCCAGGAACATCTGAAGGGCACAGCCTCCAAAGCTGATGATGTTTTCTCTGCGCAGAAAATCAGTGAGAGTCTTGGGAGTGACAACAGATGTGAACAGGAGGTCCATGAGAGAGAGTTGCCCAAGCAGGAGGTACATGGGCACGTGGAGCCGGGCGTCCATTGTGATGACCAGGAGCAGCAGGCCATTGCTGGTCAGGGCCAACGTGTACAGGACTGCAAGTGTAGCACAGAGCAGTTCTGGAGAACCACTGTCACTCAGGATCCCCACCAAGATGAAGCCCCTTCCCAAGGTGGAGTTCCAGAGCTCCATTCTGTGTGGTTTCTTTAGTTGCCTAGAACCAGAGGGATTCTTAGTGAATTTTTGCTAAGATGAACCCTAGTTTTGTAACATCAGAAGCCCCTTACAATATTCAATGAAGTGACACTTTTTCCACTGGTAACAGGCTTTGCCTTTTTTTTTTTTAATTTTGACTTTCTTCTTGATTTCTAAATTTATGACTCTTTTAATTGTATCTTGATAAAAGATGCATCTAAATAGAGAACAGACATTGCAGTAATAGCTAAACACTAAGAAATCTCTACATGAAACTATTATTCAAGACATTAAACCTGGACATGTATCTTTCCAGGAAGATTAAATTGCCTCTCTCTTAAGATTAACGAAATAGTCTTCCAACATATTCTTGATTATCGTTGTACCTATGCGTTAGTATAATGTTTGAGTAATGACTTAAATATCCAGTTAGTTTTCTGCATAAACCTGTTTTGTTTTGATAAGAAATTCCAAACAGGTACACAGACTGGATTTCAATAAATCATTTCCATTTCTTTTTCCATAGAGCTTATATCCACATTTGTTTGCAGCACTCATGGCTGTAAACACAAGCCTCATTGAAAGACTAAAACGTGTGCCCCTTAGTTACCTCTCTTGACCAGCCCCACATTCTCCAGGAGTTCGAGAGAGAGGGGATTTGGGCCTGTCAGAGACTAGGGGATGTTGTGTTTGTTTGAAAAGGTGTTGCATTTAGAACTAAATCTTTAGGATCAATGCAAACATATGTATGTTCCTTAAAAACAGATTATGATATAATATGAGCCTGGGAGGACTCAGAAATATAATAGATGAGGTCCTTCCCAGGAATAACAGGGTGTTTGTATTTGGGGAAAAAAGAATAAAAGACCATAAAAGAGCATCTATGTTATGTTGTAATTGGGCTCAATAACATTATCCCCTCCCCTGCCTTTGACTCAGATGTCCACTCTCTCTTCTGCAAGGTCAGAGCATCTATACATCTACACTGGATGGAAAGGCCACAGAGATAGGGAGGAAGAACTCCCTTTCTGAAAAGCTGGTGTTAGCATGTGGTACCCAATCCCATAGAGAAGCCGACAGAGACAGAGGCCCAAGATTGGCAGAAGTTGGTGTGTACATGATGCAATGGGACAGATAAAGCCAAATCTGAATGTGCAGTTAAAGATTTGGAAGTGAAACATCCTTTTGTAAATCATTTCTCCACATAATGGCATATATATTTAAACATTTCATTGCCTTCTTATGGGTCCATTAATACCGTAATGGTTAACAAGTATGAGAGCATGCATCAGTCATATCATCAGTTATTAGACAGTCCTTTGAGGACGTTCATCATCTGATGGGTGCAAAAATGCATTACCAGAGGCCAGCATAGCCCACAGGATCTTAAGATAGGTGTCAAGATTTACACCAGGTAGCAGATACCCAGACCTGGGCTGTAGCATACAGTCTTCATCAATCCTAATTGGTTCTCTCTGCATGTTCAGAAAATCAACAATAAAGGGATTGAGATGTGCCATAGAGCCCAAGGCACTAAGCAGTCTGTCAGGGAAAGTAGTTTAAGTTCTTAGGATCTGCTTTGGACTCTATTTTTCCTACTCAGCATGCCTAGAGGCTACACATTTCCCTGAAAGAGAGACAAAGTCCTTACCTCAGGTGGTGAGAAGCCTAGCTGCCCAGCACCCAGACTTCCCTGGGGGTTGTTTCAAGGTCCAGGGTTTTCCAGTAGAAGTGGAGATGGAGGATGTAGCTTTATTCAGGAGTATTCACTTGGTTTAATTTTTGCTAAATTGGGTTAAATGTCTGAGGAGTCCAAACGGGATCAACTGACAAGACCCCTCTGTTCCTTCCACTTATCTGCCAGTCTTCTCTGGAGATGGCAGTGGATACAGACAGACAGCTAATACAGGATGTGAGCAGCTTCCTATGGGGAGAGAAGATGACTTCCCTGCAGATTCCAAAGGAGGGATCTCCTCTAGCCCTGAAGCAGTTGTCAGACTGAGTTCTTGGGTCCAGATACTCAGACTTTCCTTTGTTCCTGCTAGGGTCTGGGAGCAAAGATGAAAGCTGCAGAATTCTGGAGGAAGATATTAAAGAGCTGCCCAAAGGAGACCCAGCCACTCACTGTCCCAGGGGCCAACAGTGAGCCAGGGCCTTGTCCTCGGGGAGGCTTCCCTATTTTCTCATCCCATGATTTCTTCCCTCTACTCTATTCTACCCCCATCTTCAGAGGGACTTGTCCTCTCGGCTGAAATGGCCTTCCCTGGAAATGCTGAGCCAGGATCAGGATGCTAATGAATCCTCTTGGGTGTGTTTCCTGGCCTGGTATCCTCATACTCTTTTCTTGCTAAATGAGCTGTGAGGCCTTATGTTTTTATTCACCACAAGGGAAGCTGATGCCCATTTCTAAATTAACTGAATAGACCAGGAAGCAAGGGCTCCTTGTGTGCCAGCCCTCTGCTCCAGAGCATAAGGTGGGTTTCCTGGCTTCTGTGGGCTGCTGCTTCCTTCTTTATGGTGATTTTAGCCTGGATTATTTCCTATTCAATAGGAAGTCTATAAATGTAAGAGTCTGTAAATGTGAGATCTTTTCTTTACTGACTTTCTGCAAGCCAATGCAGCTTTCGTGTGTTCATGTGTCTTGTTACTTGTCTGCCACCAGTGATGCTTGAAGAGAGAGTGGATGATTTTTTAAGTATTGGGCAGGAAAATAAAAAGAAATCCACACACAAAGCAATACTGAAGTACCACAACACAGTACGGAAATTGTGGAGTGTCAATATTAATGTCCCCAGAGATAAAAGACAGCTTCCCCACTAAGTAAAGAGAATTAGATGACAGTAGATTATCAATGGCAGAAATGGGGCATGGGAGAGATAGCTTCATAAGTGCTGAGGGAATATAACTGCAAACCTGGAAGTCTATGCACAACTGAACCGTCATTAACAAATGAGGACAAATCAAAAACAAAAATGAAAACAATTTACCCTCAAAGATTCCCAATAAAATAATTTCAGCAACAAGGAAAGTGACTCCAAGGGAATATATACAATACAGGAGGCAATAGTGAGCTCATAAATGGAGTCAATAAATGAATTGGTAAGCTTAATTCTTGAAAAATAATGAATACATTTATATTTTTAAGAGTAAAACTAAAATTCTTCACAAAAATAACAACATAGGAGTGGGATTTTCCTGTAGGTTACTTAAAAAAGGATGTAGAAGTAGAATATTAAAAGCCTCATACTCATATATTTAAAAATATCATTTCCTTTTTTTGTTTTCATATACTATTAAAGTACAATTTACATATAGTAAGAAACACCTTTTTCGGTATATGGTTCTGCAAGTTTTGATAAACATATATAGTCATGTAACCGCCAACAAATCAAGATATAGAAGTTTCAGCAACCCTCAACAGTTCTCTGGTACCATTTGTAATCATCCCCTCCCCACACCAAAACTCCTGTCAACAGTCTGATCTGTTTACTGTCACTATTATATTTTGCCTTTTCCAGAATGTCATATAAATGGCATCATACGTTTTGAGTCCAGCTTCTTTTGCTTAGCCTAATATGTTTGAGATTCATCCGTTTTCTTGTGTCTATTAGTAGTCCGTTCCCATTTATTGCTGAGTAGTATCCAACTGTATGGATCTACCATAATTTGTTTATCCATTCACCAGTTGCAGGACATTTGTGCTGCTTCCCATTTTGTTGGTTACTGAAAAAGCCATTATAAACACTCATGTACAGGGGAATGTGATTTGAAGGGAAGGATTTCCTAAGATGGGAGATACTAGAGCATGTGTGTAATCTGTAGTAATGTTCTAGGAGAGAAAGAGGGGGGAGAGAGAGAGAGATGTAGAGGAGAATCAGGTAATTACAAGATCAATTTATTTGAGTATTAAGAGAACTATGTATGAAGAGCATTAGTGGAAGGTTTGGCCTGTGATAGACTTTCAAAAGACCAAAAGCTCTGCGAAGATGTTTGGTAAATTGGTAGTGGAAGATGACAAAGTCCTAGATGATTCCTTCTAGTTTCTCAGTGATGTATGATACACATCCATAAACTGAGAGTAAAGGTCTAAAGTAGTATTTTCAGAGAATAAGACAGTGATTGTATTAGCATCATGCAGTAAGAGACCATATTCTTGATACAGAAGACTGAATATTGCAAAGAGCCAAAATTTCCAAATTAATTTATGAGTTAAATATGACCACAGTGAATATAACAATGGGATTTTTTGACAACTGGTGGATCACTTAAAAGTTCATCAGAAAGAATAAATAGATGACAAAATTTAAGAAAAGATTAGTAACAAAAAATGAGGAAAGGGAGTCTTGATAGACCATGGCAACTAGCAAGCTAGCCCAGAAAAACTCTATATTAAAAGTCTATGGTCAAGAAATTGTAAAAATAAAAATAAATTTTTTAAATGATTATTAAAAATGCTAACAGGAAAATCACCTAGTCGAAAAGACAATAACTTAAGGACATATATCATATACCTAAATAATTTATGGATTAATTTTAAAATTAAATGTGATTTCACCACATAAACAGAATTAAAAAACAAAAACCATATGATCAATATTAACTGACTTCAAAGTCTATTAGTACTACAAGGTTATAGTAACCAAAACAGCATGGTATTGTTATAAAAGTAGAGACATAGACCAATGGAACAGAATAGAGAGCCCAGAAATAAAGACACCTGCCTACAATCAATGGATCTTTGACAAAGCAGAGAAAAGCATACACTGGGGAAAGACTCCCTATTCAATAAATGGTGCTGGGAAAATTGGGTAGCCTCATGCAGAAGAATGAAACTTGATCCCTATCTCTCACCAAATACAAAAATTTACTCAAGGTAGTAAAAGACTTAAATGTAATAAAAATTCTAGAAGAAAACAGGAAAAACTAACTTCGACATTGGCCTAAGTAAAGAATTTATGACTAAGGCCCCAAAAGCAAATAAAATGAAAATAAAAATAAATACATGAAACTTAATTAAACTAAAAAAGATTCTGCACAGCAAAAGAAATAATCAACAGAGTAAACAGACAACGTACAGAGTGGAAGAAAACATTTTCAAGCTATACATATGGAAAAGCAAGAGATTATTTTTTTGAACAGAGAAGTCTTGATCATATTTGGAAGCTAATTAGAGGCTTGAGAGAGGGCTTAAGATACAAGAAGAATACGTAAATGAATGAGTAAAGAGAGAGAGCAGGCAGTGAAGATGAGAAAGAAAGGATTTCAGTAGTATTTGCAGAAGTCAACCTAAAGTGGAAAAGGAGCATTTATTCTTCTGAAATAAAAGCCCAAGGAATAAAACTAGTTCCTAAATAAGACAATAAAGAGGTGAAAGAAAGTATACATCTGAGAAATTTAATCATCTGTCATCTTTATTTCACCTACAAAATATAAAGAAAAGTTGAAAGTCAGGTATGTAGGGACTAAATTATTACCATAAACTCACTACCCAAAATACAAGTAGGACCTTGACAATATCCTCATCTCCCGACAAAGTCATCAGCAATCCATCTCCCTGTCTCTTTTCATTGTAATATCCCAAATTCTGTGTCCATCATTCTTTCTTCATTTTTATATAGTTTCATTGAATGTACATGTATTCATAAAAAGTTTATTTTCATTTAAGTTCTTAACTCTATAAAAACAGTGCTATGATAAATATAATCCTTGGGACTCTCTTTTTTCCCCTTAATATTAGTTTGTTGAGTTATTCCTTTTGTTGTATGTCCTCCTGGTTCTTTTGTTTTGATCCCTGTATAGTAATCCTTTGTGTGAATATTTATCTATTCCATAGATAAATGGTGGGCATAAACGTTGTTTCCAAATTTTGTTCTAGTGTGAACAGTGCTGCTCTTACATTTTACATATGCAAAACCTTCTTTTCAGTACATTCCTTTTATAAGGAGGCAAATAAAAAACATTTTATATTATTCTTTTCTACTTCTGCAATAATTTTCTCAGGTTTTTTTTATAATCAGAAAATGTTATTTTTAATTTTCTTTTCTTTTTTTTTTTTGAGACAGAGTCTCGCTCTGTTGCCTGGGCTAGAGTCCCATGACATCAGCCTAGCTCACAATAACCTCAAACTCCTGGGCTCAAGCAATCCTACTGCCTCAGCCTCCTGAGTAGCTGGGACCACAGGCATGCACCACCATGCTCGGCTAATTTTTTCTATATATATTTTTAGTTGGCCAGATAATTTCTTTCTATTCTTAGTAGAGACGGGGTCTCACTCTTGCTCAGGCTGTTCTCGAACTCCTGACCTCGAGCAATCCTCCCGCCTCGGCCTCCCAGAATGCTAGGATTACAGGCGTGAGCCACCGCGCCTGGCCTATTTTTAATTTTCTTACAATTGAAAAAGAAAAGATATAATGCCAGTAGCAATTTTCAGCTTTTACGGGTGAAATGAGTGACTACAGGGAGATTGATGGATGAGGAAGATATGGCAAAGAATTGGATGAGAGACGAGAAAGGCCTGAATTAAAGCAGTGATGGGAGGAGGCAGGTGTTGTGTCATCATCCCAGAGCTCTGAGCTGCTGAACCCACTGGTCACAGAATACATAGGCACATGCACATGCATGAGAGGGAGTAGAAAGGAGAAACAAAGAACTGATAAAGCACAGAAAGGTTTAATAAATCAGGGCTGGATGCTAATTAAAGGTCAATGAAGGAAGATCTGATATTAACAGAAGCACTGTATAGGTAACTCCCTCTAGCTGGTAATAGCCCAGGCAGCATTTCAGAACCCATGAGATATACTTTATAATTTCGACAGAGGGCTGGACAGGGGCCCCTTGCTTCTGGGTCGGTCACTGACACTATTTGGCCAGAAATAGCCTCAGCAGGTCCATATGGGGCAGAACAAATCTTCAGGCTTCCAAGCTCATTTGGTGGATGAAGTTTGCAGAAAGGTCAATCCAGGAGACACACCCAGGGGATTCATTAAAATCACATTTCCAGGAGCTACACTTTCAGGGGAGGTCATGTCAGCTGGGAGGATGAGACCGCAAAGCCTCCCCCAGGACAGGGCCCTGGCTCACTGTTTCACCAGGGACAGTGAGGCAGGGAACTGGTGGGTATCCTTTGAGAAGCTCCTCCCATACCTCTCTCTGCAAATTCCTGCTGTGCTCATCTTTTATCATGGACCCTAGCAGGAGAGAAATAGATGAAAACATATGAGGACTTAGACTCAAGAACTCATCCAGAACCACTCCAAAGCTGTGAGTCTTTCTCACAAGGACAGTGGATGAGAAAAGTTTGGGGAGATTCAGCTACTTGCTTCCCCAGGATTCTGCCCTAGGTTCTCAACTGCCTGTCTGCGTCCATCTCTATCCCCAGAGAGGACCTGAAACTCCAGTGACCGGAGGAGCTTTGACCTCTGATCCCAGGTACCGCCATACACATACCTATATCCATCCCCACCAGGAGAACCACCTAGTTCCTCTTTCTTTAGCTTCTTGAACATCTTCATCCCTCAAATGAATTCCAGGGCAGGTGGTGTAGTTTGGCAGCCGTGCCCCTCCCCATCTGAGGTATGGGCTCTGTCTCTGTTTCAAGACAATGTGTGGGATCCGGAAGTCCCGAGAAATGGGGTCAAGACCTTACACTGTTCTGCTTCTCAGATTCTCTATTTCCTTGGGCTTTTAGCTCACTCATGCCTCTCTATACTCTAGCCACCTTGTACATGTGGGGACACCCATAATCATTCTGTACCACTGGCCAGACCCGAGTTCCTAGAATTCCTGATGCTGGCCTTTTGGTAAAAATATTTACCTTTGGTACACCTAGATTTTCCTGGCCAGCAGTAGTCTGATTTGGGTACCCAAATGAATAGTACCTCAAAAGAAAACTATTTAAATCAGTTGAAGTGCCTCTCCCCTACATGCCTGCTTGACACTAAATCCAGTGCCACAGAAAAAGCCAATTGAAGTGAATACAAAATTGTAAATAAACTGAGCAATGACACTGGGTCTTGTTAACAGACTCTGACCATCCATGAATTACAACAATGCCTCACTGTTATTCTTAGCCTCTGCTGACTTCTGTTGGTTTGACGTCTCTACACACCACCAGCAGTTTTCCAAAAAGAGGCGCTTTCTCTGTAGGTCCAGTGTGTATTCTCTGGCCTTTCTCCTCAGAGAGGCTTAAATCAGAGGGAGGAGGAAGGTAGGTAGGATTCCTGAGTCCTCGTTACATCAACTTAGCCAAACCCTGATTTTTCTCCTCTTTGAAATCCCATTCTGCACTCCTAGTGCAGAAATCTGGGGCAATTTGCACAGTTAATTATTTTCTTCCCTTTATTCCCCTGTATATTCATCTTTTTATTCAACAAAACAAAAGCATTTCAAGTCTAATATCTACCTTTTTGCCTATTGACAACAAAAAGACAAGTGCAAATAAATTCTGAGTACTGTTCTTGGTAGATATTTATGGAAATGTAGTCTCTATACTTGTTTGGAATTTCATATCAAAACAGGTTTATGCAGAAAACTAACTGGATATTTAAGTCATTACTCAAACATCATACTAACGCATAGGTACAACGATAATCAAGAGTATGTTGGAAGACTATTTTGTTAATCTTAAGAGAGAGACAAATTAATCTTTCTGGAAAGATACATGTCCAGGTTTAATGTCTTGAATAATAGTGTCATGTAGAGATTTCTTAATGTTTAGCTATTACTGCAATGTCTGTTCTCTATTTAGATGCATCTTTTATCAAGATACAATTAAAAGAGTCATAAATTTAGAAATCAAGAGACAAAGTCTGTTACCAGTGGAAAAAGTGTCACCTCATTGGATTCATGTTGGGTATTGAAAAGGGCTTCTGATGTTACAAAACTAGGGTTCATCTTAGCAAAATTCACTAAGAATCCCTCTGGTTCTAGGCAACTAAAGAAACCACACAGAATGGAGCTCTGGAACTCCACCTTGGGAAGGGGCTTCATCTTGGTGGGGATTCTGAGTGACAGTGGTTCTCCAGAACTGCTCTGTGCTACACTTACAGTCCTGTACACGTTGGCCCTGACCAGCAATGGCCTGCTGCTCCTGGTCATCACAATGGACGCCCGGCTCCACGTGCCCATGTACCTCCTGCTTGGGCAACTCTCTCTCATGGACCTCTTGTTCACATCTGTTGTCACTCCCAAGACTCTCACTGATTTTCTGCGCAGAGAAAACATCATCAGCTTTGGAGGCTGTGCCCTTCAGATGTTCCTGGCACTGACACTGGGTGGTGCAGAGGACCTCCTACTGGCCTTCATGGCCTATGACAGGTATGTGGCCATTTGTCATCCTCTGAACTACATGTTCCTCATGAGGCCAAGGGTCTGCTGGCTCATGGTGGCCACATCTTGGATCCTGGCATCCCTGAGTGCTTTAGGATATACCATATATACTATGCACTATCCCTTCTGCAAAGCCCAGAAGATCAGGCACCTGCTCTGTGAGATCCTGCCTTTGTTGAGGTTGGCCTGTGCAGATAC
The DNA here is from genome assembly GCF_041146395.1 of Eulemur rufifrons. NCBI lineage: Eukaryota > Metazoa > Chordata > Mammalia > Primates > Lemuridae > Eulemur > Eulemur rufifrons. Next base: position 57,894,021 of record NC_090988.1, on the reverse strand, counting down.
CTTTAGATATGAGCTCATGGTATATGTGATGGGTGTGACCTTCCTGATCCCCCCTCTTGCTGCTATACTGGCCTCCTACATGCTAATCCTGTTCACTGTGCTCCATATGCCCTCCAATGAGGGGAGGAAGAAAGCCCTTATCACCTGCTCTTCCCATCTAACTGTAGTGGGGATGTTCTATGGAGCGGCCACATTCATGTATGTCCTGCCCAGTTCCTTCCACAGCCCCAAACAGGACAACATCGTCTCTGTGTTCTACACAATTGTCACTCCAGCCCTGAATCCCCTCATCTACAGCCTGAGGAATAGGGAGGTCATGGGGGCCTTGGGAAGGGTCCTGAGAAAGCACATATCACCAACACGATCCACCCCCTAGGGAGGGCTCCTGGGCTGCCTCTCACCATTCCTTTTGCAAATCAAACTTCTACATTCATCCATTCTTTAACATTACATTCCGAGATGACACATACACTTTTCAAAATTTTCCTTTATTTTCTACTGTGCAGCTAGTGTGTATAATGATCTTAAGCTGAACCCACCTGGCACATATCACACTGACCTTGGAAACCCATGTTATAAAAGGGATTAGAAGGGGAAAAAATACTTAAATGGATGCCTTAGAACAGTAGTCCCCGGCCTTTTTGGCACCAGGGACCGGTTTCATGGAAGACAACTTTTCCACAGATCATGGGGCTGTGGTGGGTGAGAGGGGAGTGTGCTGGGTGGGAAGAAGGTTTCGGGATGATCTGAGCAAAATACATTTATTGCGTACTTTATTTCTATTATTATTATATTGTAATATATAATGAAATAAGTATACAATTCACCATAATGCAGAATCAGTGGGAGCCCTGAGCTTGTTTTCCTGCAACTAAGGCTACCACTAATCTGACAAAAGGCAGAGCTCAGGTGATGATGCAAGCGATGGGGAGCAGCTGTAAATACAGGTGAAGCTTGGCTTGCTGCCACTCACCTCCTGCTGTGTGGCCTGGTTCCCAACACCCAAGGAACCTGGACTGTCCCGCGGCCCGGGGCTCAGAACACCCACTCTTTGGTAGGGCATTGTCCTGACGCATTCCCAAGTAGACATGGTAGGAAATTAGCTTTCCATTTTAACATCATGTAGCGGTGAGAAACAGCAGTAGTTTTGGACTGACCAAACTAAACAGATTCTTAAACTATTAGAAGGGAGAAGAAATTCCAGAAGATATATTAGACTTCCTGTTTATTAAGTAGATGGTTGTTTCAGCAATAGCAGAAATGAATAATAGGTATCTGACTGCATTTGTAGTCGAGATGTGAAGAGAAGTTCATACTGATTACATGAATAATGATAAATATCTATGTCAAGATAGAAGAGGAGGAAGAAAGGGAGCCTAGCATTTCTACTTGGAAACTTTGACAGAGTCTTTCTGAAAAGGGGCATTTTTTACATTGCCTAAAACTAAAATTAAAACAAACAATGAATAAAACAGAATTGTAAATACCCAGGCTTAAAGTGAGCAGTAAAGATACAATAACAGAGATACTTTGTGCAAGTTGTTTGAATTTTTAAAATATGTGGCCTTACAGATATTCAGATGTGTTTTGACATCAAAACAATTGTGAGGAGCTTATATTCTTGAAGTTAGCATATGTATATGTCTGTGTCCACAGGAAAGGAAGTATAAAATACATGATTCACTTTCTAGGTAGCCTAAATATGCTTTATTTTATCATTTCATTTATCAGTGGGGGAAGATTTATAACAAAAGCTGGGAACTTAAAATTCATTGAGTGCAGAAACTCCAAAATACCTTGACTTATGTAGGTGTCATTATTGTTGAGAATGGTGCCTTGTGAAAACACAGAAATTCCTTTTATTCTTTACAGAAATAACCTTTAATTGCTTAATCTATAAAGCTAAGCTACAATATAAAAGCTAAAGCAAACTTATAAAGTTAAATCAAGCTTATTATAAAATCTGAGAAAGTTCAGAAATTCAGAAAGAAGCAACAATCACCTATAAAGTTTTTCCTTCGTTTTTTCTTATATATTCATGTATTTTACTGAATTTATATATACATGATGATTAAGGTCCTGGTTTTTGTCATTTAAAGTTTGGTGAATCTTTTTACTTGTTGTGAGGGTATATTTTAGAGTAGTGGTGTGGAGGAAGGGGGCCAGAGGGTCTGACTTTGAATCCCTCTCTCCCCTTTAATCATCTGTGCATCTTTGAATGCTACATTAAACTCTTTGTACCTCAGTCTGCTCAAGTTAAAAGTGGTGATAATTACAGGCCTGATTTGATGGTGGTGCTGGGTGGAAATAAGTTAATAAATACCAGGCACTCAGACCACTGCCTGGTAAATTGTACTTATCATAGATTGTTAATTATATGGATTAATAGTAAAAAGCCTTAAAAAATGTAATATTATTTTATTGTTTTATTTTATAAATAAAACATCTGTTTATTTTACTTATTTTTTTGAAAAATATTGTATCTATTAATGGGGTACAAAATGATGTTTTGATACATGTGTACATTGTGGAATTGCTAAATCAAGCTAATTAACATATGCTTTACCTCACATATTTATCATTTTTTTGTGGTGAGAACAGTTAAAATTTACTTTCTTAGCAATTTTCAAGTGTACAATATAGTCTTATTAATTATAATCATCATGATGTACAATAGGTCTCTTGCATTTATTTGTCCTTTCTAACTGAAATTTTGTGTCCTTTGACCAAAATCTTCCAAATCCTCCCACCCCCAAATCTAGTAACCACCATACTCTCTACTTCTGTGAGTTTGACTTATTTATATTGTACATATAAGTGAGATCATGTAGTATTTTTTGCTATGCCTGGTTTATTTCACTTAACATAATGTCCCCAGCTTCATTCATGTTGCTATAAATGACAGGATTTCCTTCTTTTTTAAGCCTGAAGAGTTTTCGTTGTGTATATTAAGTTCCATTGGTCTATTTGTCTGATTTTATACCAGTACCATGTTGTTTTGATTACTATAGATTTGTAAGCCTATTTTGAAATCAGGTAGTGTGATGACTCCAGCTTTGTCCTTTTTGTTCAAGATTGCTTTGGCTATCTAAAGTCTTCTGTGGTTCTATACAAATGTTAGGATTTTTTTTTATTTCTGTAAAAAATGTCACTGGAATCTTGATAAGGATTGTATTGAATCTATATATTACATTGGGTAGTATGAATATTTAAATGACATTAATTCTTCCAATCAGTGAACACAGGATATCTTTTCAATTTTTGTGTCTTCAATATCTTTCTTCGATGCTTTATAATTTCAACATGTAGATTTTTCACATATACAGCCTACAGAATGGGAGAAAATATTTACATGTTATACATCCGACAAAGAGCTAATAACTAGAATCTATATAGAACTCAGGAAAATCAGCAAGAAAAAATCAAACGACCCCATAAAAAGTGGGCAAAGGACATGAACAGAAACTTTTCTAAAGAAGATAGACTTATGGCCAAGAAACATATTTAAAAAATGTTCAACATCTCTAATCATCAGGGAAATGCAAATCAAAACCACAATGAGATATCACTTAAGTCCAGTGAGAATGGCTTTTACCAAAAAGTCTCAAAGAAAAAACAAATATGGCATGGATGCAGAGAGACAGAAACAATTATACACGACTAGTTCCACAGCAAACTAGAACCATCTCTATGGAAAGTAACATAGAGATACCTCAAAGAACTAAAGTAAAACTACAATTTGATCCAGCAATCCCCCTAATGGGTATCTACCCAAAGGAAAAAAAGACATTCTATAATAAAGACATCTACATTCTAATGTTTATAGCAGCACAACTCACAATTGCAAAGATGGGGATACAACCCAAGTGCCCATCAATACATAAGTGGACTAAAAAAATGTGGTATGTGTATTCCATGGAGTTCTACTCAGCCATAAAAACAATGGTGAACTAGCACCTTTTGTATTATCCTGGATGGAACTGGAGCCCATTCTACTAAGTGAAGTATCACAAGAATGGAAAAACAAGCACCACATGTACATATCATCAAATTGGTACGAACTGACCAACACTTATATGCACATATGGAAGTAACATTCATCGGGTGTCCAGCAAGTGGGAGGTGTGAGGAGGGAATGGATATATTCAACCCAATGGATGAGGTGCGCACCCTCTGGGGGATGGGAACACTGTAGCTCTGACTCGGTTGGTGCAAAGGCAATATATGTAACCTAAACATTTGTACCCATCATAATATTCTGAAATAAAAATAAATAAGTATGTAAACACAATTTGTTGTAGTTTTGTCTTTTGACAAATCTGGTGATTAATTAAGGGACATGAAGGAGACTGTGGATGCTCCTGAGATCCCTTGAGTGAAAAACACAGGAAAAGCACAGTAACTTCCTTTTGGGGGGAGGGCGGTCTTCTGTCTTCCTCATAGAGCCTCAAGAGTCTTATGTCCCTCTCAGGTCTGACCTCTGCTATTTTTTGCATTTGAGCTCCACAATCTCTTTGGCTTTTGGGGATACCAAGGATTAGTTTGTGCTTTGAGAGAGTCATTAATTGTGAGGCATGGGTTAGTTTGTGATGTGGCACAGTACATGACCTTGGAAAAACAAACACCACTTGCGGGGAGTTAGCTAATCTCCCAGCAAAGAATAGGGTCCCTCAGGCAGGGGTCGTTGCAAAGGATGAAAAAATAGTAGAAAATAGAAATAAAACAATACACAGAGGCAAAAATATAGTTTATAAAGAATAGATTTATGAATATAGAAAAACCGAGGTGCTTGGGGGTCCCCACAATATCCCCGTAAATTGTGGAGCTAAGACTGAAGTTTCACATTACTATTTATAGGTACAGTGATTGATTGCCAGAGGTAATAGATTTACATAATAACAGGTAGTTCCTTTTAGGTTCAAAGTCTCCCAAAAGGTTTTTATACGTCCCTTAATTAACTCTATCTATGTGAACAAATGGTTACAAAATCTTTTTAGGACAAACTTCTAAGTTTTAAGATAAAACTATCACTTTAGCAAAACAGAGACATAGTGGCTTCATATTTTATCTGGTTGCTATGTATTGGGACAGATTCTTTAGAAGTCAAGGAAGAGCTGTCCCTTAGGCTAATTACTTTAGCTATAGGTGTCTGTCTCTGGTGGCATGTCTTTTTTGATCAGCTCCCCATCCTGTGGCTCCATGCAAACCTGCTTTGTCATTCTAAGCAGGCCAGAACCACAGGCTTGAGACCACAGCATCGCCTTGGAACCCAGCTGCTACTGACCACTGAGACGCCCTCCTGAGGCGAGGCAGCTTCTGATTTGCGAGGTAACACATTCACATAGTCGTTCAGGGCAAAGCCTTGCAAAACTCCTGAAATCATTTCTGTCTCTAATATTATAGGGGGCATTTCCATAAATCAGTATTTCTTAGACACAACAACCACTTGTATTCAATACTAAAATTGGAACTACTTGATCAATACTTATGTGCATATATGGATGTTAAATTTAAGGGAAATCTCGTAGGTGGGAGGGGACAGGAGAGGATGGGTAAATTCACACCAAATGGGGATAATGCACACTAACTAGCTGAAGGGCACACTTATAACTTTGATTCATACTATACAAAAGCAAATTATGTAACAAAAATGTACGTACCCCGTAATATTCTGAAATAAAAATAATAATAAAACTATAAATCTAACTGAATCGTAAAAAAGAAATTAATAAACTCCTATTTTCTTTTCCTCAAATCACTTGTCCTTGTTATTCTTTTATTATTAATATTATTATTTCAGCATATTGTGGGGGTACAAAAGTTTAGGTTACATATATTCCCCGTGCCCCTTCACCCCCCCCCCAGTCAGAGCTTCAAATGTGTCCATCTCCTAGACAGTGTGCATCGCACTCATTGTGTATGTATACACCCATCCCCTCCCCCCATCTGCCCTTGTTATTCTGATGCAACCTCACAGAGAAGTGCAGAGCTTTCAGTAACATAATGAGCAATTCAAGCATGATTGTTCAGAATGAGTAAATTAGGTGAATGTAAATGGGATAAAAGTTTATAAGTGAACTTTTCATCGTTTCAAAAATCTTTTTCAGTAACATAGTCTTAAAACTGTATTTATGAAATGTTTCAGTCATTTCTAAGTAAGATATAATGATGAAACATTAATTGTGGAACATAAGTTAAATTTTATTTCTGGATTCTTAAATATTATCGAAAGACAAAATAAACTATGAATTATTTGATTCTGAACAGTTAATTTTGTGGAGATTGCTGTTAAGGAATGTACTTCAGTTTCTTGGTAATTTTAAATCCAGGCATCATGATAAAACATAAACATGATAGAGTGGAAAAGCCTAGTGGGTGCTCACAGCATGGGGGGCGGGGTGGAAAGAGAGCAGGGAGAGGGCGTGGCATCCCAAAGAAAGACAAGGGAGATGCTGGCTGCTAGGCCGAATGGCTTGCTTCTTTTATGGGGACAAAAAATAGTAATTGTCTTTCTTGTTTCTTCTGTTCTTGGAGACTTAGTTATCTCTGAAACTTATAGCAGGGGATGTGTTTTGCCCCTGAGATACGCTTTGGGCAGCAAACAAAGACCTGAAGTTTACACTCCTTGCTGTCTGTCCAAGAGCTTCTCAGGAATACCTGGGAAGCTACAGAAACAAATTCTAAAGGCTGTGAGCTGGTGAATGTAAAGAGAAAGGTTTACATTTTCTTTAGGCTCTTTTGTGAAAACAGAGTCCCAGCAGGTTGCCTGCCAGCAGAGAGAGCAGAGAGCTCACAGGATTGACCTTTACTATTATTTGTAATTATGGGATTAGATAATTTCTTGTTATGTCAGCAAGGCCTTACAAAACAGGCTTCCTTTTAATCAGCTGATTTTTTGAAAAAGGAGAAAAAAAAAAAAAAGCAAAGATGAAAGTGAAACCAGTTTAGTGCTTCCTGCTTCCACCCAAAATTCAGTTCTCTCTCACACATACCAAGCCAAAGCGTGGGCTGGAACAGTGACTCAGCGCTAATCAGTCTCAGGGAAAGATTCCACTCTCCATGCAGATCTCTCTGCAGCAATCTGAAGACGGGAACTTAGCCTTTGGACACAGGTAGGTGAAGGAAAACTTGGGAAATGGAGGAGACAGAGAGATACACTAACAAACCCAGGAACTAAAACAGAAAGTGATGTAAATAGTCATAGGAAGCAGTCAGACAGGGGATTAAGACATGCTGAGAACACAAATATTGAAAAGTTGAACAACCCAAAGGACAGATTTCACACACAGACTCTGTGGGAGCCACAAGGCTGGTTTATTTTCCCGGGTGCGAGTGGGCTGAGTCCAAAAAGAGAGTCAGCACAGAAAGGGGTTTTGTGAGAGTTTTTATAAATGGGGATAGTTGACCTCCTCCCAGCTGCCCTGTTCAGTTCTTTCTTTCTGGGGATCCGTATTGTTGTTGTGGTCAGGCAGGTGAAGAATTGCTTCCTGCTACATGCAGTTTCTGTGTGGCAGAGGACGGTGGGTGGGCAGAACAGCTGTTTGTAAGAAATTCTTTTTCAAACAACCAACTCCTACAACCCCTTTGTCCCAGTCACATCCATCCTTCTGCTCTGGCCTGGTTCTTATCAGGAGAGCTAGGGAGGGATAGCCTTCCTCTCTAACAGGGAGGGAGGGGGAAGGAAAGCTGGCTGCTGCTGTCTGTTAGATCTACAATGTCCAGGGACTCTCCAGACTCCTGCAGCTATTGTTTTACAAGCCTAAGTTTTGCATTAACCACATTCTGTCCTATACGTACTTTTCAGGTTCCCACCAGGAACAAACCTAACAAATAGGAATTTGGCATCATCATTGTTCCAAAAAATAGCTACAAATCTGGGAGAAGATGGAGTACATAATCTAAACAGACAAGAAACAATTTGGCAATCTGTATTTGTTAGAGTGGGAAAGGCCAGTAGGTGTTCATGGCCTAGATGGAGAATGATTTCTCATGCAGAAATTAAGATATGAGAGTAAAAAAGGTTTATTTTGTCCTTTTAGAGGAGGGAGGGAGGGATGGAGGCGGGGGAGAGAGAGAGGGAGAAAAGGAGAGAAAGAAAGAGAGAAGGGAAAGGGGGGAAATAGAGCAGGGACATGGTGTGGCATCCCAAAGAAAGAGAAGGGAGTGCCAGCAGCAAGGCCAAGTTGCAGCAAGTAGATAACAAGAACCACAAGGATGTCAAAATCTGAGAGTTGGTTTCCTGCCTTTCTTGGGGGAAGAGATTATCGCAGGAGATGTGATTCTGTCTTTGAGATATGGTTGAGGCTATAGTTCATATTCTTCTGCTGTTGAAAATGGACTGTCTTAAAACTTAGATTAGGTCTGAATTTGGTTTTGTATTAATGTTATGAGATAGTGCAAAATATAGGGTCCAGAAATGAGAGCTAAAAGTAGAGGCACTACAAGTGTTAGTCTAAGATCACACATTGGAAGAAGAGTTTACAGATTTGAGAAGGTAGAGGGTCTCTTGGACTGTAGGCAGATAGAGATGTCATGGAGTGCCCATAGTGGGGGATGTAAAGTAAGGTTAGTATTATTAGGATTTTCAGCATGGGCAAACGACTGATCAGCCCGCAATGTAAGTTGGGCTGTGGCAGTATTTATACATGGATACAAGAAGTATAAAGAGGAGGCAAGGGACCATAAGGAGCCATATATACCACAGCATATTACTGGAGCCTGGTATCCATGATGGCCTGGACTTTCAGGGAGTTTCTTGTGGGTAGAAGCAGGTTTGGGAGTGTCTGTAGCTTTGAGTCCAAAGAGATGACACTAGGACAGGATCTGAAGCTCAGCTATAGTGATGGAAGCAGTGATAATTATTTAAAAGGAACTCTTTACAGGTTCAAGGGGACCCAGTTTGTCCTGGAAAATCCTTGAGTAAAATTTAGCCTCTAGACTGTAAGAGTCGCAGTCCCTTTAAGAAGTTGTCCAGTGAGTTTTACTGTGGGGTGGGGGTAGAGAAAGACCACAAGGGAACCAAATGTTTACTAGTTTTATCCCTTGAAATTGACCCTTACAGCAGTGAATAAGGTTGGGCCAGGTAGACTTTAACAGTTTAAATCCTGGAGATATTAGGTAAACTTTGTTATTTAATACAGTTTAACATACCAGTAAGCCAAATAAATTTTTTTTGGACTTCTGGTGTCTCTATTATGAAAAGCTAGTTTGAGATTACAAATGAATTTAGAATTTTTTTTCTTGGAAAGCCTATCAAACATTATAGGTCTAAAATACTTGTTTAAATAAAATCATAAGTCACTTATAAAACAATGGCTTTTATTTCCCCAAGAGTGATTGTCTTTGGAAGACTTAAAAGGCAATATAAAAGGTATATTGGTGTAAACCTCTGCCCTCAAAGTTTAGTTTCATTCTAGATAGTCAAAAACCCAACAAAGATAATACAGGGATTATTGTGACAAAGCATAAAATTTTTGCTTCTTTTAGGCCAATTACTGAAAAAGTAAAGAAAAACCTTCTGTAGTGAGATAGTTTTAATTACAAAATAAAACAGGTTATAGAATCAAAGTGAGTGTACCATGTAATTTTATGAGGAATGAATTAATATTTTAAGAAAACTTTGTTTTAACCAAATTTTTAAAAAAATTATAGCCAACTGGATCACATACTAAATTTCTTCGTAAATTTTCATTTATAAACTTTAACTCAACTCTCACGGACCATCTACAAAACATGTCTAAAACTTTCTGTTTTGTCCCAACTTTCCCTTTTACTAAATAATCAGTCCTTTTAGGACAAAAATAATATATAAGATCCTTTGTTTCTAATATTGTTCTTCTTTTGTTTAACCTTTCTTACCAAAAATATATTTCACACTCATTGCCTTTTTATGTCTCTTTTTCTTACTCATAAGTTATTTTCTATTCTGTTTTTAATAAAATAATTGATGTAAGTGCTTACTTTTTCTTTAAGCCAATTAATTAGAGCTCTTTTATATATTTTGGTAATGAAACATTACATACACATAACATATATGGACAGGCAAATGTATAGACATATAGATATTTTTAGGTGAAACAACGTCTGAAGTTTTACAGTTTGAAAGTTCAGAAAATACCAAGGAAAGGAAAAAGTTACATGTCAAGTTCCAGTTAAGCTTTTCCCAGAAGTCAGAAAGGAAGCCATAAGATCTTCGACCAGTGGGAAGGTTGCTCTCCTCCATGAAGATTTTCTGGCTACAGAATTATTGGTTGGCAGTTGTTGGTTCCCCCACCCCCACCCCCAGCACTTGAGTATGTTGTCCCACTCCCTCCTGGCTTAAATGGTTCCTGGTGAGAAGTCTAGTGCCAAATGATTCATAGTTCCTTTATATGTTGTTTGTTTTCTTTTCTTTTCTTTTCTTTCTTTCTTTCTTTTTTTTTTTTTTTTTTTTTTTTTGAGACAGAGTCTTGCTCTGTTGTCTGGGATAGAGTGCCGTGGCATCAGCCTAGCTCACAGCAACCTCAAACTCCTGGGCTCAAGCTATCCTCCTGCCTCAGCCTCCCGAGTAGCTGGGACTACAGGCATGCACCACCATACCCAGCTAATTTTTTCTATATATTTTTAGTTGTCCAGATAATTTCTTTCTATGTTTTAGTAGAGATGGGGATCTCGCTCTTGCTCAGGCTGGTCTCAAACTCCTGACCTCGAGCCATCCTCCCGCCTCGGCCTCCCAGAGTGGTGTTTCTTTTCTTTTGCTGCTTTTGGAATCTTCTCTTTGTCCTTCACCTTTGAGAGTTTATTATGTGCCTTGGGATAACATTATTTTGGTTGAATGTGTTTGGTGATCCCTGACCTTCCCGTACGTGGATATCTACATCATTCTACAGGTTTGGAAAGGTTTTTTTATTATAACATTTGCTTGAATAAGCTTTTTACACCTTGCTGTTTTTTAACCTCCTCTTGAATGCAAATAAGTCTTAGATTTGCTCTTTTGAGGTTTTTTTTTTTTTATATCGTGTAGGCATTCTGAATTTCCTTTCATTCTTTTTTCTTTTCTCTCCTCTCTATTTTAATTGGAGTAAGATAGTATCTTATTGTGGGTTTCAATTTGCATTTACTTGCTGATTAGTGATGTTAAGCATTTTTTCATATTTTTTGTCATTTGTATATCTTCCTCTAAAAGATACCTTTTCATGTCATTTGCCCACATTTTAATGGCTTTTTTTTCTTTTGATGAGTTGCTTGAGTTCCCTGTAGATACTATATATTAGTCATTTGACAAACTCGTAGTTTGCAAATATTTTCTCCCATTCTGTAGATTGTCTACTTGCTCTATTGATTATTTCTTTTGCTGTGCAGAGTTTTTAGCTGAATTAAGTTCCGTTTGTCTATTTTTTTTAATTGCATTTGGTTTTAGAGTCTTAGTTATAAATTCTTTGCCTAGGCCAACGTCCAGAGGATTATTTCCTAGGTATTCTAGGATTTTTATTGTTTCTGGCTTTACATTTAAGTCTTTAATCCATCCTGAGTTAATTTTGTATATGGTAAGAGATGGGGATCCAGTTTCATTCTTCTGCATGTGGTTATCTAATTTTCTCAGCACCATTTATTGAATAGGATATTTTTGTCTGCTTTTCGAAGATCAGAAGGTTGAATGTGTATGGCTTTATTTCTGGGTTGTTCTCTATTCTGTTCCATTGATCTATGTGTCTACTTTTATGGAATAAAGTACCATGGTACTGGAAGTACCATGCTGTTTTGGTTACTATTGCCTTATAGTTTAATTTGAAGTCAGTCATACAGAATGGGGAAAAATTGAAAGCATTCCCACTTAGAACTGGAACCAGACAAGGTTGCCCACTGTCCCCACTGCTATTCAACATAGTGCTGGAAGTCTTTGCAAGAGCAATCAGGCAAGAGAGCAGAATCAAGTGTGTCCAAATGGGGACAGAAGAGATCAAACTCTCACTCTTTGCTGATGATATGATATTATATCTAGAAAACCCCAAAGATTCAACCAAGAGACTCCTGGAACTGATAAATGAATTCAGTAGAGTCTCAGGATACAAAATCAATACACAAATCAGAGGCATTCATATATGTCAGTAACAGTCAAACTGAGAACCAAATCAAAGACTCAATACCCTTCACAATAGCAACAAAGAAAATAAAGTACCTAGGAATACATTTAACTAAGGAGGTAAAAGACCTCTACAGTGAGAACTATGAAACACTGAGGAAGGACATCGCAGAGCACGTAAACAGGTGGAAAACCATACCATCCTCATGGATCGGAAGAATCAACATTGTTAAAATGTCTATAGTATGCAAAGTGATCTACAGATTCAATGCAATCCCTATTAAATTACCAGCATCATTTTTCACAGATGTAGAAAAAATAATTTTACGCTTTGTATGGAACCAGAGAAGACCCCATTTAGCAAAAGCAATTTTAGGCAATAAGAACAAAATGGGAGGTATTAATTTACCAGACTTCAAACTATACTACAAGGCTGTGGTTATTAAAACAGCTTGGTATTGGCACAAGAACAGGGACACAGACCAGTGGAACAGCACTGAGAATCCAGATATAAAACCATCCTCATATAGCCATCTAATCTTTGACAAAGCAGACAAAAATATACTCTGGGGAAAAGAATCCTTATTCAATAAATGGTGCTGGGAAAACTGGAGAAGAATGATACAGGACCCACACCTTTCCTTACAAAAATCATTCTACTTAGTAGAATGGACCCATTCTACTAAGTGAAGTATCCCAAGAATGGAAAAATAAGCACCACATGTACTCACCATCAAATTGGTTTCACTGATCATCACCTAAGAGCACATTCAGGAATAACATTAATCGGGTGTCGGGCAGATGTGGGGGGTGAGGGGATGGGTGTATACATACATAATGAGTGCGATGCGCAATGTCTAGGGGATGGGCACATTTGAAGCTCTGACTCGGTGTGGTAGGGAGGCAAGGGCAATGTACATAACCTAAACATTTGAACCCCCACAATATGCTGAAATAATAATAAAAAAATTGAAGTCAGATAAAGTGATGCCTCCAGTTTTGTTCTTTTTGCTTAGGATTGCTTTGGCTCTTTGTGTTATTTTTGGTTCCATATGAATTTTAGAATAGTTTTCTCTGATTCTGTGAGAAATGGCATTGGTGTTTTGATAGGAATTGCATTGAATCTGCAGATTGCTTTGGAAATTATGGCCATTTTAACAATATTGATTCTTCCGATCCATGAGCATGGGATATTTTTCCATCTGTGTCATCTCTGATACCTTTTAGCAATGACTTGTAGTTCTCCTTCTAGAGATATTTTACCTCCTTGGTTAAATGTATTGCTAGGTATATTTTTTTGCACTTATTGTAAATGAGATTGAGCTCTTGATTTGGTTCTCAGTTTGGTCATTGTTGGTGTATAGAAATACTATTGATTTTTGTGCATTAATTTTATAACCTGAGACTTTTGCTGAATTCATTTGTCAAATCTAGGATTCTTTTGGAGGAGTCCTTTGGCTTTTGTAGGTATAAAAATCATATCATCAGTAAACAGAAATAATTTGATTTCTTCTTTTTCAATTTGGATGCCTTTTATTTCTTTCTCTTGCCTGATTGCTCTGGTGAAACTTACAGTATTATGTTGATTAGAAGTGACGAAAGGGGGCAGCCTTGTCTTGTTTGCATTCTCAGGGGGAACACTTTCAACTTTTCCCCATTCAATATGATGTTGGCTGTAGGTTTCTTATATACAGCATTTATTATTTTGAGGTATGTTCCTTCTGTGCCAAGTTTGTGGAGGGTTTTCACCATGAAGTGATGCTGTATTTTGTCAAATTGTTTTTTTTTGCATCTATTGAGATGATCGTATGGTTTTTGTTTTTAATTCTGTTTATGTGGTGAATCACATTTATTGACTTGCATATGCTGAACCATCCTTCCATCTCGAGGATAAAACCCACTTGATCATGGTGTATTATCCTTTTGATGTACTGTTGGATTCAATTTACTAAGTATTTTCTTGCATGCTTTTACATCTAAGTTCATCAGTGATTTTGGTCTGTAGTTTTCTTTTTTTGTGCATGTTTTCTCGGCTTTGGTATCGGGGTGACACTGGCATCATAGAGTGAGTTAGAGAGGATTCCAGTCTTCTTAATCTTTTGGAACAGTTTTGGTAGGACTGGCATCAGTTCTTTGTGCACCTGGTAGAATTCAGCTGCAAATCCATCTGGGCCTGACCTTTTATGTTGTTTTTCTTGGGAGATTTTCATTACGGATTCAATCTTGCTACTTACTATTGATCTACTCAACAGTTCTATTTCTTCCTGGTTCAATGTTGGGAGATTGTATGTTTTCAGGAATTCATCCATTTCCGCTAAGATTTCTAATTAATGGTTTATGAGCATATAGTCTCTGATGATCTTTTGTATTTCTGTGGTATAAGTTGTAATGTCTCCTTTTTTATTTTTGATGGTGATTTTTTGGATCTTCTCTCCTCTTTTCCTGGTTAGTCTAACTAGAGGGTCATCAATTTTGGTTTTCGTTCTGAAAAACCAACTTTTCATTTTGTTGCTCCTTTGTATTTTTTTGTCTCTATTTCATTTAGTTCTGCTCTCATATTTGCTGTTTCTTTTCTTCTGCTAACTGTGCATATGGTTTGTTCTTGTTTTTTGAGTACCTTGTGGTGCAACGTTAAGTTGTTAATTTGTACTCTTCTTTTTTGGCACTTAATGCTATAAAATTGCCTCTTAACAATTCTAAAGGAGATTAATATGGATAGAAGGAAACCAGATGCTTTTCATCAAGACAATAAAAGAATGAAATGAAATTATTTCAAGATTATGGGTGCTACCGCTCCCATCACAGGCCCAGAGTGCCAAGGCCTGGGAAACAGAACTATGTCAAAAGAGGCGCCTCAGCATTTGCTGCCCTGTGTTGTCTCAAATCTCTGCTCCCCACATTCTAGTACTGTGTTCCTCAGTCATCCCAGCTGTGGCTCCAGCTGGCCCAGCTGTGGCTCAGACAGTTGCTCTGAAAAATACAGGCTGTTAACCTAGGGCTGCCTAGGTGCCGATTCTACAGGCACTGAGAGTGCAAGACCTTCAGAGGCATAGCTACCTCCACCTAGATTTTAAAATATGCTCTGAAGAGCCTCAAGATGCAGGCAGAGAATTGCCATGGAGGCAGCTCTACACAGAAAGTCCCCACTAGGGCAATGCCCAGAGAAGCCATAGGGACAGAGCTGCCACAGAGTCTCTCACTAGGGAAATGCCCAGCAGAACCATGTGGACAGAGGCACCCCTGAGACTCCAAAATTATAGAGCCAGCAGAGTGCAATTCCAGCCTGAGAGAGGTGCAGGCACCCAACTTCAACCTCTGAGAGCCTCTGTGTGGGCTGCACCCAGCAAAGCCAGGCGAGCCCTCCAGGCATTTAGGGGCCCACCCCCCCACCTAGTATGTCTAGAAGGTAGGGTATGGATTCAAAGAACATTATTCTCAAGGCTCAAGGTTTAATGTTGTTTGTTTTCTTGGATTTTGGACTTCCTTGGGACCTGAGTTACCCTTTCTTCTTGTCCATTGCTCACTTTTGGAATGGAGATGTCAATCCTTTGCATGTCCCATCAATGGAGCTCCGCACTCATGAATGATCCGTGTCTTATAAAAAGGCTGGAGGGAACAGATCTTTTTTTGGTCTTTTGCCCTTCTGCCTTCTGCCATGTAGGGATGCCTCAACAAAATGCCATTATTGAAGCAGAGATCAGGCCCTCATGAAACACTGAACCTGCTGGTGCCTTGATCTTGAATTTCCCATCCTCCAGAATTGTGACCAATAAATTTTTATTATTTATAAATTATCCAATCTTGGATATTTTGTTACAGCAGCACAAATGGACTATGACAGTTGCATAATCAAGCATTTTTATGATTTCATTCTCCTTCTGTTAGTTTGGCAGTTATACACTTTTTTACTATTCCATTTAGAGGCTACATTATAAATTTCAGCATGCATCCTTGAGTTTAAAAGGTTACCAAAGTCAATTTTTATTTTGACCTTCCTCTTAAATACACCAAGGACATGGAAAAACTTTAAATCTATTTGGCCATTCTCTCCAACTTGCATGCAATTGTTATCACATATTTTAAACCCCAATTTTTTATGCATTCATTTAGATATATCAACATATTTATCTCTCTTGTTCATCATTTCTTCCTGCAAATCTGACCTTCTACTGATGACATTTTGCTTCTCCTGAAGAGGACCCTTTAGTAGTTTCCTTAATTTGAATTTTCTAATGGCAAATTTTTAGCGTATTTTTGGTGTATTAAAATATGCTAAATTTTGGTTTTAAATGTCCTTTTTCCACCAAAATTCCTTAAGGATATTTCATATTATATAGAATTCTTGTTTGTGAGTTATTTTCTTTCAGAGCATTAAAGATTCCATTCCCGTTTTCTGGCTTTCGCTAGAACTATTAGGAAGTTAGCTCTCTCTATTAGGTTTTTGAAGGTAAGCTTTGTTCTTCTTTGGGTGATGTGGTTTTTTGTTTCTTTGTTTGTTTTGCTTTGTTTTTCTGCAGTTTCACTTTGATATGTCTGAGTGCAAATTTTATTTGTCTTTAATTTGTAATGGAAAATTTTCAGTCATTATTGCTTAAAATTATTTACCTCTTGTCAGATATTCTTCATTACCTGGTAAACTCTTTGAGGTTTAGAAATTTTTTTCTTAAAAAATTAATCTAACTATTTTATATGTCTTCGGCTGGAAATGTTGGTCTGAGTTGCTTAATCTGCCTTAAAGTGTAGGTTCAAATTTAAGAGGCATTGGAGAAGATGGAAAACACAACATAAAATAACTATAGGATGGTCCCTTAGTCTCTTTGTGTTGCTATAACAAAATACCTGAGACTGAGTACTTTATAATAAACAAAAACTTACTGGCTCACAGTTCTGGAAGCTTGGAAGTCCAAGATCAAGGCACCAGCAACTGAAAAGGTCCTTCATGCTGCAAAATCACATGGCAGAAGGCAGAAGAGTAAAGGGGCAAAAGAGGGACAAACTCAATCTTTTATAATAGCATTAATCCCACCTCTGAAAGCCAATCCCTCATGGCCTCATTACCTCTGAAACATCCCACTTCTTAATACTGTTGCAGTGGTAATTAAATTTCAACATGTGTTTTGGCAGGGACAAGCATTCAAACTATAGAGAATAGGTTGATATTATAGCAATCTAACAGACACAATGAAGGCAAAATTGAAGGGAAACCTGGTAGGGGGTAAAAAAGAAGTGAAATTGAAGAGATATTTATGAGGGTAAATTGAAAAAAACATGATGCATGCACCAAATTCACATTAGGAAGAAGAAGGATGAATAGGACACTCATTGGCCTGGAAGTATGGTTGTGCCATTCAGTAGGACAGGAATTATGGGAGGAAGGGAAGCTTGAATAATATACAAAGTTGAAACATGTGAAATCTCATCTCAACTGCTGTCCAAGGATATGTCCTGAAGGCAGCTGGATGGAAAACATAGCCTTGATAAAACACTGGGTACAGGAGAGCTTTTGGGTCTACAGACACAGATGTAGATGGCATCACTACATTCAAGTAATTGAAAGATGTTATTAATTAGGGAAAATGAAAAGTAAGAAGTGAGCGATAAACATAAAGCAGGTTAGAGGTACATTTAAAAGGACAGGACAGCAAATAAATATGAAATGAGCTAAGGAGTGATCAAGAGATAGGAAGGGAACCAGACAACACAGGTTTCAAAGAAACTAATAGACGAAAGACCATCAATTGGTGGCATCACTCTTGATTTAAAAATAAATATCAAGCTATCAAAATCATGCATATTTTCAAATTCCGTCTCTCAACTTAATGCTTTCCATGCAACTGATCCTGTGTAAGGAGAAATGCCAAAATCAGGCTACTAAGTTAAAACTCACTCTGACAACTAAAAAGGCGATCGATCCTGAGAACACCGACAGTGATGTCTTGCACACACAAAAAAGGTGTTAACAAAAAATACATGTTGGAACAATTAAAGGAGGGAAATGAGAAAGCCTTGGGCACTTGCATTATGAGTATACTCCCCCTTCTGGCCACGTGGCTGACACTATCTAAGGTCAGAACACAGTCATGCTAACTGAGTGTCTGTTTTTCACACAGCCATGGCCACAGCAGAAGACACCCCTGTTGAGCCTGTCCCCAGAGACAAAAGGAGGCAAGATCTCCAGGAGATGCTGGAAGAAGTAGGCCTGACTGTTGAGTACTGGCTTCCTAAGCTTCAGGAAGACCTGGGTGTGACCTGTCCCCAGGCCTTACAACACCTAGAAGAAAAAGACCTCCAGAACCTGAAATCTCAGGCAAAATATCCATGGGAGGAAAGGGCCTTGGAAAAGCTTCTGAACCTGGCACACTCAAATAGTCTGTCAGAGTTACAGAAGTCTCGGATAGAGAAGACAAAGGAAAAGCAAGAGCAGGCAGCACAGGCGCTGAAGGAGCTGAAGGACTTGATGTCACAAGGAAAGCAGCGAAACAAAGAAGCAGTAATGAACAAAGAAGCAGAGCTGAGGGAAGCAATGGACATCCCCAAAGAGTACTGGCCACTTTCTAAAACATCCCTAAAAGAAGTCATAGACAACATGCAGAAACAACTTGAACTCACAAAGCTGGAACTATCTCAGCGGCAAAACCTCCCAGATAAAGATTTGGTGAGCTGGGCATCTGGAGGGTTGGCCCTCCAGGGAATTTACAAAACCACTGACCAAGGGGGCCTGATAGAGAAGAATGAGAACCTACTCAGAGTCCCCAAGGACTTCTCACTCTTTGGTCCTAGGCAGGGCACACGGATGGAAACAGTAGAATTTACATCGTCTGAAGAAGAATTCAGGTTCACTCAGAAAATAGAGAAGGGGGAATTTAGTGCACTTATCTCAGGCAAGGGTGAAGGTTGGGGAGGTAGTCTCGAAGCTGGTTTTGATCACAGCAAACATTCAGAATCCAAGACAACTCAACGACAACATTCTGAGCATTCTTATTTGTGCTCAACCAAGTTCAGCTACATCCCCCTGGCCTCCTGCTACTTTCCCTTTGATCAGCTCCAGTTATCCAAGGCTGCTCTCCGGGAATTAAAATACATTGAAGACCTTCTGGATCAGACAGCAGACTCAGGCAGATCCTTCTTACTGAGAGACGAGGCTGAAAGATTCTTCCACAGGTTTGGCTCTCATGCTAACCAAGGCCCTCTGCACCTGGGGGGCATCTACTGGTGGAAAGCCGTTTCAGAGGGTTTCCACAGTCGGCAGTTGAAAGAAGTGAAACAGCAGTCAGCAAAGGCCCTGCATATTTTCATAAGTGGCAGCTTCAGTACACCTATAGCAAAAGGTGCTGGAGGTGTGAATGTGTCAGATTCTGATTCAAACAAAACTTCTGAGTCAAATGCTTTCCAAAATCTCCAAGCTACAATCCAATTATCTGTGGCCCAGACTGGTGGCCCACCAGGAGCAAATAACTTTGTCCAGTGGAAAGCTGGCCTCATTGCCAGCAATCAAACCTGGTTTGTCATTGACCGGGGACTTGAGCTGGTACCCATTTGGGACATCATCCTCTCCAACCACAGAAGTGATTTTAAGTATCCTCTTCAGGTGGCTTGCTGTCTGAAAGAGCACTATACTGGTATGAGTACCCATACTGCCCACATCCTGTATGAAGAGGAACTCCTAAATGCTACGGTGAAGGCTATTGCTTTCCTAGAGGCTGTGAAATCTCAGAAGAAATCTGCTTTTGATAAGCCACTTAAAAACTGATAAATTTCAAGGAAACAGTTGAGTCAAATACTAGAGAGTTATGACCCTTGGATTAACATATGCCTCACAGATTGGGATCTGCAGAATTTTCTAGTAAAAATTGTCAACTTTTGCAAGGAGACTCCCAATTATAAAACTAAATTTATTAAATCTCAGTTGAATGCCCTTCTGCATCCTCACATAAACAGAGTAACAAACTTCCCTCAGGCTCATTCCCTCATGCACTGGATCTATGAGTCAGAGCCAGAGCAAGAGCAAGTCAACATTTCCCAATTTCCTGAATTAATTAAAATCTTAAAAGAAGCCGAGAATGACCTCATGGAAGCAAACGTCAAATCTGAGTCCCCAGAAACAGTAGAGAAATCTCAAAGAGAGGCCAGTCATGAGATCAGCAGGGCTCTCCGCTGCTTATTGAATAACCTCCAAGAAACAGACCAGCCAGACACACAGCTCTTGCTACTTTCCATTGCAGCTGGTGCAGGATATCATGTGGAAAACAATACTTTCCAGCATTTCCTGGGGTGTGATGAGTTAAGCTTCCTATTGGATGAAATTCAAACTGCACAGAATAAATACCAGGAGCTCAAAAATATTTGCAGCTACAGGGCTCAAGCATTCCTGGTGCTCACAGGTGTGACAGCCACAGCTGGAGTCACAGCTATACCTCTAAAAGAGAAAACACAACGCATGGCATTAATAAGACATCACATGGGAAACTCATTTTCGCAAGAAGTTGAACATGTTCTCACCAAACCTGGAGCAGATCATGATTGGGAAAACCTCGAGAAAGACTTACAATTGCTTATTGATGGAGATTATGAAGGCACCATCTCTTCTTTGCAAGTGGATGAGGTGAGAAAACAATTGCAGAGTCTCTTCCATGGAAAGAAACAACCCCCTAAACCACATGGTAATGAAAATAAGAAATGGGAGAAATGGAAATGGAAAGGCTCCAGAAAATGGAGCCTTCCTAGACTTACTCCAGCGTCTAGGCCTAGAACATGACTACCCAAAAAGGATGAGCAGAGCTAACTTCCATCTGATCTACAAGACTTCTGTGTACAAAACCCAGCCCAGCTCTGAAAGGGAGCTTCCCTTCTATTTCCTGCAGAAGCTGATGATGCTAGATTATAAACTGAGATACCTGGTCTTCAAAGATGATAGAAACCCAGAACACCAAGTCTATCCAGGTGCCTCTAATCAGGAAAATGAGGCGTTTGATCCATTTGAAGACAGTGATAGTCCCACTAAGCCTTCAGACACTAAACCTCGACCCCACATTCACCCAGTGGATATTCAGATGGCAATTTTTCACTGTGCAGATGATTTTGCCAGACAATATATTTTGGCCAAACTTTCCATTTGTCAGTTTGCCCTCCCTCTTGTGGTGCCTAATCCCTGCACTTCTTAAATTGAATTTTCTCTGTGGTCACTCAGACAAATTAGGAGAAGCTGGCAGCAAGGGAAGAAGAGCAGTTACAAAACTCAGCAGATGTGTCGTGTCTCTACCCCTATTGTGTCCTTTATTAGAGTTGGAAATGGCTTCTCTGCTTCCAAATCTCAGATCATGAACTGTCTTCTCAGTAAACATAAACATGATGTGTTTTTTCACCGACACTGAAGAGGTAGCAGCAAAGACTTATTGCTGGGCTTTATTTCTTCTAAAGGCTCTAGGGGACAATCCATTTCTTAGCCGTTTCCTGCTTCTAGAAACTGGCCGTATTCCTAGACTGATGACTCCTTTCCATCTTCAAATCCAGCAATGGCCTGTCAAGGTTTTCGCTGTGCCATTCTACCTCTGACCCTACTGCCTCGCTCTTGTGATTACACTGGACCCTTGTGATTACATTGGGCCCACCTGGACAATGTCCTCATTTCTGAGATTGATAATTGAATTGCATTTACAAAGTCCTTTTTGCCATATAAGGTAATATAGTCCCAGGTTCCAGGGATTAGGATGGGGACAATTTTGGCAGCCCTTTATTTATCAATATCTCACTGAAAGAGAGAATAACTCACAATGACTCAGGCAGCTATAAAAGATGAGTTAATCGTTTTCTTTTTTACTTTTGAAACCAAAATATAACAGTTACACTAAAAAAAATTACAGAGATTGTACATGTACAGCTCAATGAATCTATCACAAACAAACATACAATAACCATCACCTAGGTCAAAGTATACAACATTACCAAAACCTGACAACTTCCCCCTTCTGCCTTCTTCCCACGATGTATGTTTTGTGCCTGACTTCCTTCATTCTACACTATTATTTTAAGATTTATCCATGTTACTATGTGGAGCTATATTGGCTCCTTTTCACTGTTGTATAATATTCCATTATATGGCCATCTCACATTTATTTATCCATTATGCTTATGAACATTTGGGTTATTTCCAGCTTGGGAGTGTTTTAAATAGTATTGCTACAAGCATTTTTGCGTATGTCTTTGGTGTTACCGAACACCATGACCATTATCATAAACACACATTTCCATTGCTAGGAGTAGAATTGCTGGGTCATAGCATATACACATTTGCAACTCCAGTAGAGAATGCCAACACATTTTTTAAAAGTTTCTATACCAGTTTATGCCCTTATCAGCAATGTATGAGAATTCCAGTTGATTCTCGCACTCACCAACACTTAGTTTTATCACTCTTTTTAATTTTGGCCATGCTGGAGTATACAGCACTATTTCAATATAGTTTAGGTATGCAGTTCCCCAATTAATAACAAAGTTATGCATTTTTCATGCTTTATTGACTATTTGGATATTCACGTTTATAAACTGTCTGCTCAAAGCTTTTGCCTCTTTTTATTTTGTGTTGATTTTACAAGAGTTCTTTACATAATCTACATGCAAGCCTATTCGCAGTTATAACTTCTGCATACATGGCTTCTGCCACAAAATATGTATGTACATTTGAAATTTAAATTTCACCTGATTTCTCATTAGATCAGATATCATTTCAGTTTTTAGTACACAACTAAGCAAAACAAAGAATTTCACAGATTTGTGACAAATAATTCTCAAACATAAAGAGTAAAACTTTTAGCAGGGTATGGTAACTCTATCCTGTAATCCCAGCTACTCGGGAGGCTGAGGCAGGAGGACTCCTTGAGCCCAGGAGGTTGCAATGAGCCAAGATCACATCACTGCACTCCAGCCTGGGAGTCAGAACGAATATCTGGAAAAAAAAAAAAAAAAGAGTAAAGTTGGTATTAAAATACATCTCCCAAAGACGTGGATAGGACAAATTTTTCTAATTAGTTCACTTATCTTTAGATGAATAAAATACCCAAACCTAAAATGTGACTGCGTTTGGTGAAGAGTAACAGCAAAAACAAATGACCAGGGCACTTGGAAGTACAGGGTTTAAAAAGTGTATTAATGATTTTTGTTGAAGGCATTGTTTACGCTATTAACAACTTAATCAAATAAAACTAATCTACTTAAGAAAACTCTTAAATAGATGGTAGGAATGAATAAATGTCCCCAGAATTAGTGGAAGAGTGATGAGTGAAAGACTTCAGCCAGGATTATAAAAGAATCTCTATTTACATGACCCAAATCTTTATCAAAAGCTAATGAAAGAACTTTATACTATGTAAATTGACCTCTATAAAGGTGGTTTAAAAAAGAAAGGAAATGTTTTTCTCATGCAGCTGAATAAATGTTCATGACAACTTACTTTCAACAATATAAATTGCTTTTCCTCTTATATGCAACATTAAACTGTTGGAATAAACATAAACTTTTCTCTTAATTTTTGAAATGAGAAATACGCAACTGAGATCTAAGTGAATGAAAACACTCATTGAACTTTTTCTCATTTCTGAAATTAATGAAAATGCACTAGGATACACATTGTAAAAAGTTTTATTTCCCAGCATGATTTTTATAAATCTTTAATATTCTAACTCTAAAATAGATAAGAGTACATGATGTTGCCATAAATTTGTCATATGGATGAAATTAGACAGTATCACCTTCAATATTTCTTACTAATAATCTCTATGATTTTCTTAATAGGGCTCTCCTTTAGGAAAAAGTCTTTGGTTTGACAATTGTCAGGAGTTAAAAGAGATGAAGCCACAAAGAAAAATTATTATTCTTGCTCTCCTTACTACAATATATCTGATTACAGCATATTCTATCATGAGCGCAAAATATCATTTTTTTGTTTTCTTACACAAGAATATTCAGAAGAGACAAAAATACCATTTCTAATGCCACATTTAACTCTTTTTTTTTTTTTTTTTTTTTTGAGACAGAGTCTCACTCTGTTGCCCAGGCTAGAGTGAGTGCCGTGGCGTCAGCCTAGCTCACAGCAACCTCAAACTCCTGAGCTCAAGCGATCCTCCTGTCTCAGCCTCCCGAGTAGCTGGGACTACAGGCATGCACCACCATGCCCGGCTAATTTTTTCTATATTTTTAGCTGTCCATATCATTTCTTTCTATTTTTAGTAGAGATGGGGTCTCGCTCTTGCTCAGGCTGGTCTCGAACTCCTGAGCTCAAACGATCCGCCCACCTCGGCCTCCCAGAGTGCTAGGATTACAGGCATGAGCCACCGTGCCCGGCCCACATTTAACTCTTAACAGAATAAGCATGAAAAAGGAGGCTTCACATATACCAATTTTTTTTTTTTTTTGAGGAGAAGGAAAGAGGAGTTTATTAATTTGCCAGCAAATGAGGAGGTTGTCAGACTCCCACCTCAAAGTACCAATGTCCTGTATTTGAGCAGAGGTGCAGAGCTTTTAAAGGTTCTGATCAATCCCATAGTCCCATCTTTGGCTAAGACAATCTTGTGACCTCCACCCGGGCAATTCCCCTAAGCCATCTCCTGGGGCACAAAGAATAAAGGACATGCCCCTGCTCCTCCTGACCACTGGCCTGAGGCAGGGATGTAGGTTTTAGTTCTCAAAAAAGGTGAAGGGTTTTTGAAGACACAGAAAGTATTTTTACCCCTTTCCATCCCATTCTCTCTGTTACATATTCCCCACTGTCAATTTTACCCTTCCATATCTATGGGAAGAGGGGTGATGTAGTCATTGTGCTACTTCCTGCTCAACTGGGGTGATGTTTTACATGGAAGGCTTATACTTATATATGCCATTGTAAAGCTTTGGCACTGTATTTGCAACAATAGATTACCAGGTGGAAAGAAGTTATAAGCAAAAACTACAACAGTGAGGACTGACAAGGTGAAATGGACTATTGCCTTGTACACAATGGGCTGGGTTAGAGAAGAAACATGGGACCTGTGTGCAGAGCTATTAGTTGCACTCAGCAGGTGATCTGAGAGACTCACTTCCTTAAATTTAGAAATCATATACAGAAATACTTGCACCAAACAAGGTTCAAGATGACAAACCCAGCAGCAAGACAGATCAACAAAAGAGGCGATAGCCTGAAGAAATCCTAAGGATTTGTCCCTCTATCCTATAGAGAAAACGAATAATCAAAGGTTAGCAAAAATAGGAGCATTTTCATTTTTCCCTTCTCTTTAAACAAACACTTTTTAGATTTCCCTAAAGGCTGGCCCATCCACTAGGGGCTTGGGACCTCTTCTTCCATGGGATACCTCTTGACTTCGGTATCATGGACCCAAGGTTTTCATTTCTGACAATTTCAATGAGGTGTCAGTTAGCAGAGGCACTTCACATGGTCCCTTCCACTTCTCTTACATCAATGTTTTGATTTTTTCCTTCGTTTGACCCCCTGGAGTTTTCATTCAGAACAATGTACCACAATAAGATTCAAGATGGGCACAATGAATGGCTTTCTTTCTTAACATGACAGAAGGGTCAGTGGGAAAGGGGAGGTAGGAAAGAAGAACAAAAATGCTATCTCTACTAGACATATTCCCAAGATCAATTTTGGAAAAGAGGTGTATGGATGTTGAAGACCTGGAAGAAATTACTGTAAAACTATCCATACAAGTGTGTCTCCTAGAAAGTCATTATGTTCCCCCAGGGGTCTGCATACTTCAGTTTGAAGATAGCTTTCCTAGAATATAAGCCCTATGAATGCAGGGACTTGGTATGCTTTTTTCATTGTTTGTGTGGGATATTGTCTGTTTGCCTCCCCATATATACTCGCCACCCTTCTGTGTCCTGTTCTGTGCCCTGAAACTGGGCTACATTGCCTTCTGGTTTCTGCATGAGTGAGGCTACAGGGAAGGACCAGCAAATGATCAAAAGGAGAGTGAGTTCTGATTCCCCCAGGTCCCTTTTCACACTTCTTTCCCTCCCCACGCATCGCTGTTACCATACAGCTACCCTGTCCAGCTTCCCCTTCCCCAAGGAATTTTTTCCCACCCTTCCTTGCCCCTTCAGGCCTAAAGGTGGTAATGGCTCCAACCTTGCTTCCCCAATGCCCTGCCCAATTGTTTTTGTTAGCTTTCCTAAATCCAATCCACATCTTACATAATTTGAATGTGTCATCTGTTTCCTGTGGGGATCCTGCAAGTATTCAATGTTTGTTGAATGAATAAATGATTGCCCACCTCTTCCAAGTCACCATCTTTTTATCCCCATTACCACAAATGCTTCTTAACTTTTCCCTGACCCTACTCTTGCTCCCTCCACCCATTTTCCACAGCTTAAGCTAAAGAGATATAGTCATGTATTACTTAACAACAAGGATATGTTCTGAGAAATGCATCATTAGGCAATTTTGTCATTGCACAATCATTATAGAGTGTACTTACACAAACCTAGATGGTAGAGCCTACTATACACCTAGGCTCTATGGTATAGCCTATTCCTCCTAGGCTACGAATCTGTAGAGCATGTTACTGTACTGAATGCTGTAGGCAACTATAACACAATTCAAGTATTTGTGTATCTAAATATATCTCAATATAGAAAAGGTACAGTAAAAATATGGTATTTTAATCTTATGGGACCACCTTCATATATGGAGTCCATTACTGACTGAAACATGTCATTATGTAGTCCAAGACTGTATTTAAAGTGCAAATCTGATCATGCTCCTATTTATCTTTAGGTCTCAGCTTAGCCATCACTTCCTCAGAGAAGCCTTCCTTGACATACTAAACTACACGGCTTCAATTTCCTTCATTATATATTCCCACAAAAATCCATATTGTCCCTTTCTAAGTATATAAACCCACTTATATATACCTGTTAATGTTTCACTCCCCACTAGAAATATATGCCTTATAAGAATAGTATCCAGTGAATGCCCAATGGCTAGTCCAGTGCTTGGAGCATTAGTAAGTTTCAACAAACTTATTGAATGAATGAAAGAAATGGGTAGGGTAGAGGTACTGACTTTAAACTCATTACTGAGCTATGTTTAAATTCAAATGCAGTTCATCTCTTTCCAAGATTAGAACCTCTTTTCACTTTTTCCACAGGCACTTTCCTCAGTTTCCTCACCTGCACCATAACTCAGGTGTTCTTAACCTGGAGGTCACAGACACCCAAGGAGTCAATGAATAATTCAAGAAGTCCATGAACTTGGATGGAAAAAAATATACATTTACTTTCACTGACCTGTGACTGAGACGTAACATTTTCTTTGATTTCTATGTAAGCAGCAAAGCACAACAGTATTAGTAGCAGTGATTCTTCTCCAGTAAAAATCATCCATATTTTGGTATCATAATACAATTTTTGTATATACCTCAAAATATCATTATGTTCACCACTACTTTAAAAAATTACAGTACTTATTAAACCCAATACTAGATCTTGTTACTTCATTAATTAGCAAAACAACAGATATTATGTCAGCAATTTGGAGATTTTAAAAAAATATTTCAATAACAACATAATTGGTTTCCTTTGTAGCACTCTGTATTTTATTTCATGCATTTAAAAATGTCATTCTCAGAAGACTAGGATTGGTCAGTCTTGGTTGAGAAGCACAAAAAAAAAAAAATTGTTACAAAATCTTGGACTGGAAGATCAGCAGGGCTCTCCCAAATGGATCCAGTTTATAGCTATTGTCTCCTTGGATGTATCTATTGTCCAATTTGTATCTGGTTCAAAATAGATTAAGTTGGGGATAAAGAAAAGAACCAATTTCCAGTGTTGAAGAAATATATCAGCTAGGGTGAGAGAAAGGACCCAAAACAAAAGCAAATCAGATGGTTTAAAAATAGTGCATTCAGTGACATGTCTGAGTTCAGGCTCATAGGAAGAGGTGAGCTGGAGAGATCTTTTTAACAACTTAGACCCAGGAGTGAAAAGACATAGAGAAAGAGACATACCACCCAGAGGTACAATTGGTAAGATATTCAGCATTGAGGTATGATGAAAGTTGGCTGACAAGCAATATGCCTAGTCACACAAAAAATTCTCAATAAATATCTAGCAAATGAAAGAGAATGGAGAGGATAAATAATTGTTCTAACTAGAGGTGGTGAAATCATAAAAAATCAAAATTCTATTTTTTTAAGTTTTTTTTGCTTTTGGTTTTTGTTTTTCACAAACTTGTATTGGCAGACTTAGAAAAGGGCAGTACTAGCATGGGGGTGGAGGTAAGGAAAGAGTAGATGGGATGCATGAGTTAGAGTCCCTCTGTGACCTTAAAGGACATTATAATTTTAGCAGCAGGCAGTTCATCCCACTAATAATACTACAAGGAAATGAGGCAAGGAGGGGAAAGAACACTACATGAATAAGCCAGTTGGACACAGCTAGCCACCATTTCCAGAGTGAAACATCTTTATAGAGGGTTATGCTGATTTTATCCACACTCCATGTCCTTCTAGTGACCTAGAACACTTCAACTTCAGTTGCATATACATCAGGAGCTTACTTCATAAGTTCAGTTGTTTACAAGGTTTCTTGTTTCCATTTGGGATGTTTTAACTTGTTGTTATCCTTAATATCCTAGTGACTCTGATGTAAAAAAAAAAAAAAAACACCTCACTTTTAACTGAGTCTAATACAAGCACCATTGCATTAGATACTAGAGGTAAGTTATGTCTTTGTCCTATCCTTCCCAAAATATGGGATTCAGAGAGGGGTTAAGACCCTGTGGTAAGGGAGAAAAAAATTTATATGTGTGTGTGCACGTGTTTGTGTTTGTGTGTGTGTGTCTAGTCCCTATGATACTTCTAGACATTCAGGATTCTAGGGATAGAACCAAAAGTTGGTTTGGGGTTCAAGCAACAGTTGCTTCCTACCATCAACACTAAATTCCTGATCGAACACTTGCAGAGCTCCCTCTACTGGCTTCCAGAACACTGCTCACAGAGGCTTCCACAGTCTAGGATGCAGGCATTCAGGAGTTCTCTGCAGTGGTGAGGCCAGATCCAATCTCCTTCTCCCAAAAGAGGTTATGGACAAAATTATTCTAAAGGCTGGAATCTTTCTTCTGCTGCTGCCTCCCAAAATATTGACTGGGACCACTTTCCTCACTCCTGCCAGACTGACTATGGTCACTACCAACACTTCTTCAGGGGCTCAACCTGGATTCTCATCAGTTACTCCCAGTCCTGACTCAACCAGAATACTCAGATCTATTCTGAGCACCTTCCCTGGGGGCTCTGATGGATACTCAGAGCCAATGGGTACCAAGTGGTAGGAAGTCAGAGCAGCGTGGCTCGGGTGCAGGAATAAGGGGATGACTTGTCTGTAAAGAATTTTAAAATTGTAAGAAAAACCAAAAGTCAGTCTGATTTTAATTATCACTGTGTACATAATTCTAGACAAAGTTAGTGATACAATAACCCTCACCAAAAAATTATTTTGTTACTATAAAAGTCCTAAACAATTGCTATAGTTACTGTAGAGTTACAATAATATCTATGTAGCCTTCAATTTCTCATTTTTTTAAACATATGCATTAAAAAATATTTTATTCTACATGCAAGTTAACTTGGAGAACTACCAATTACACAAACTATGCCACACATATTACTTTGGACATAAATTCATAAAAGTTTAATTATCTTTCAAGTTCACTTTACGTGCATTTCATGACTCCAATTCCTGTGGTACAATATATTCCTACTTTTAGAACAGTAGATTTAAAAAAAATTGTAGTCATATGGGACTTTTCTTTTATGAGGTTTTTTTTTTAATTATTGTGAAATTTCAGATAAAGCCAACTGAACACAGAAATATCTGCAAACAGACATAATAAGGCTTGAGCAACATAGAAATCGGTACAACATCAAGGTTTAAAATTGTTCCTTGAGTATCAGCCCACAGAGATTGTGGAGAAAGCCAGTAACTTCGCAAAAACAAAATGTAACGAAATTGGCATGGAAAAAATAATCAAATTTTGAAGACTGCCAGAAGACACAAGAGATGATGGTCTTGTATTGCCAGACAAAGTCAAAAGAACAATGTTTGTACTACAATTGTTTTCGCCAAGTAGACACACCTTCTAAAACAGTGGATCAAATAATGTCAGTGTCGATGTTCATTTTCTCTGAGTTTTGCAGAAGAAAATCTTCACAAGTTTTTAGCAATAGAAAGTTATGGTAAATTTTCTGGTAAAACTATCTTAGTAAAATTTTTCAACTGCGAAGACAATTGAAAGCTGCAAGAATTATTCCCAAAGAAAAAAGACATAGATGGTACTATAATTTCTATAATGTATCGTGAAGTGTGATTTCTATAAATCTCTGCCAACATAACCATATGTTTATTACTTTTCCTATTTATATATCTGTTACTTCATAAGAAGAAACTTTTCAAAATTAAAATTAACAAAGAATTGTCCTTTGGTTACCTATAAGCTAAGGCAGAGTGACAAATCTATACTAATTCACTCCTTACATGCTCATGTTCAGTGGTCATGAACATAAACATGTGAGGAGTGAATTAATTTCCTAAGGATTCCGTAACAAAGTATTACAAACTGTGGGACTTACAACAACAGAAATGCATTGTCTCAAGGCTCAGGAACTTACAAGTAAGGAATCAATGTGTCAGCAACAAGCTCATGCTCTCTGAGGGATCTGGAAAACAATATGTTCTATGCCTTTCTTTTAGCTGCAGGTGTTTCCCAGCAATCTTTCGTGTTCATTCGCTGATTTGCAAATGCATAAATCCCATCTCTGCTTTCAAAGTCACATGGCATTCTCCCTGCATGTCTCTCTTCACCCGGTCACCTTCACCCTGTGTGTCTCTTCACACTCGTGCTTTTTATAAGGACACCAGTCATTTTGGATTAGGCACCCTATAACTACTCCAATATGACCTCATCTTCACTAATTACATCTGCAATGACCCTATTTCCAAATTAGGCCACATTCTGAGTTACTCCAGGTTAGGACTGGACATAGCTTTTGGAGGGGAAGGGGATATAATTCAACCCCTAACAAGGACCAATTTTGACAGTCACTGTAAATTTGCAGGTGTTAAGGCTCAACAACAAACTATACTGCCATTGTTCTATACTTTAACACATAAATGTGTACGTATGTTTTCCCCTTTTTTCAAAATAAATACACTGATGCAATTTAAGACTATTAATTCATTACTTTTCCTCTTAGTGCTGTAATTTTTTCTTTAACTGGAATGATTGCTTCAAAAGGAAGTTTTCATTATCTGTGCTTCCTTTCTGGCCATCGTTATTATTCATTTCACCATTACTACTGAAAATCATTGTTAAAAATGATTCGCCAAGGTGTCAGCCTGCAGGACCCCGACCTCCTCTGGCGCCTTTCCCCAAAGATACTCACTTTCCCAGCAGGCTTTGCAGCGGAGCCTCCCATCGCCCTAAATGCTACATGTCTTCTGACACAGCACAGGCGAAACCCGACAGCCCCCTTATCCCACACTAGGGGGCGCCTCGTTCTCCGGCCGGACACCGAGCATTCCTGGCGCCTGCAACCGGTCCAGCTCGCCGCCTATAGAAATAGTCAACACACCTCTTCTCCGCCCTCCCCCACAGTGCCAACGAGGCAGGCTCCGCAAGGGGCGGGCAGAAGCTGGAAACATTCAGCTGTCCGTCGCCTCCCCCATCTCCCACGGCCGCGTATTTCGCCGACTGGCCCTGGGTCCCGAGTCCCGCATCCACATGTTGCGGAACTTGCTCACGGGACTGGTGCAGCACGAACGCATCGAGGCGACATGGGCGCGCGTGGACGAGATGAGGGGCTACGCTGAGAAGGTGAGGAGCGGGGCCCCCTTGTCACCGCGCGGGTCGGGCCTGAGGGGGCGGGGCCCCGCTGCTTGCGGAAGGGGAGTGGGACCGCCCCAGTAAACTCTTCCCCAAGTCTGAATCCCTTAGTACTCTGAGCTGAGGCCACTCCTCCGGCACCTCAATTGGAAGACTGGTTAGCACTGCGGAGTAGGAGGGGGCTTAGATTAAGTGAATGAATTGCCATCCAGCATCAGAGAAATTAGATTGGCACCCTGCTTCTTGCTCGGGCTGGATCCTCCACGTTTTGTCCTCACAGCTCATCGACTATGGGAAGCTGGGAGACACCAACGAACGAGCCATGCGCATGGCTGACTTCTGGCTCACGGTGAGTGCGTCCTCTCTGCCTCCCAAATCACACCCTTTGCTCCCAGTGGAGGACGGGGTTGTTGGAGAAGGGAAATTGGGTGGAATTAAGCTAGGTTGCTCACTTATGGACCAGTGTTAGGAACTAAATTACAAACGTTATCTTAAATTAGTTGAACTGCATGTGAATATTGCCTCTGCACAACTGCCTATAAATGACCCCTTTGTGTAACTTTGACCCTGCCAGATCGGGGGCTGGGGAAGGTCTATGTACATGTGTGTGGATCTTACCTTTGCGAGTGGTTGAAAGTTAAATGCCTCTGCACTTGTGCTTGACTCTGCTGTCTCCTGAATAACTCTCTCCCTCTAGGAGAAGGACTTGATCCCAAAGCTGTTTCAAGTACTGGCCCCTCGGTACCAAGGTCAGAATGGGGGCTACACAAGAATGCTGCAGATCCCAAATCGGAGTGAGCAAGATCGAGCCAAGATGGCAGTGATCGAGTATAAAGGGAACTGCCTCCCACCCCTTCCTTTACCTCGCAGAGATAGCAACCTTACACTCCTAAATCAGCTGCTACAGGGACTGCAGCAGGACCTCGCCCAGAACCAAGGAGCAAGAGTCCACAGCTCCCACACAGCTCAAACACCAGGGATTTAACTGGATCTGAAGGATCTACAGCCCATATCGATGCCCAAGATCACAGATCTTTGGAGCTCTTTTAGTCTCTGATACGAACTGGAGCTAAGAGTTAGTTGTAAAATGGACAGTCTTAATGGGGCTGAGAACATTCTGGGGAGCCAGGTGGCCCTGTGTTTGCACAATAGATAAAATTCCTTCTATGAGTGTATATAAATTGGATGTTTTTTAATCCTTCCCCTGTGATTTCTGGAGAATGAGAACTATCCAGATGCTCAGCCTACCTGGGAGAAAATTCATAGCTTAATGTTTCCAGTCCTTAGATTTGGGTTGGTTTGGGGTAGCACAGTTGTTTTCCTCAATGCCACTTTAGATGGGGCATGTATCCTATCGTTCTAAACTGGTTCCCACATGTGATTGTGTTTTGACATTTAGTCTCAGAGACAGTGAGCCCCGGGGATTTCCTAGAGAAAGAGCACTTCCTAACAGGAGTAAGGAGTGAATACCTGCAAGTGAAACGTCCTTAAACAATCCATTACCTTAGGAAGCTTTAGGGGATACTACAACCATTCCTCTGTTTCTGGGCAGCATCACACATTACCTTCATGTGCCCCCCTCAACCCCTGAATGGACCTTGGAGTAGGGGACCTAAGAACTCAGATGTCCCACCACCCCGGTCAAAGGGGTGCAGGCATTCAGCAGAGGATGTTGGGCTCCAGGATAAGCTCCTTCCTCTTGGTGGGGGGAGGGGTGAATGAGAGGGTCAAAGTGAAAGGCGGGTTAGGAAATTAAAGCTGCTGGGAATTTCCTGGAAGTTTTTATTGTTGCTAAATCTGGGTCTCTCTGGGAACTCACAAAAAGGGAAATCCGGCTTCAGAATGGGCAGAGTATGTGAGAAGCAGGGAGCTCCTTTACATCCTCTCATTACTCTGAAGGCAGGCTTGTCCCAGCCAGGCTGCCCATGCCTTAGGCTCAGGCTTGACTAGAGTGGTGGAACTGGGAAGACTTGGGAAGAGCCATCACCCTTGGCCTGAACACTTGATGGGATGGCCTGATTGTTGCCATATCCCCAGTAAAGTGGGAAGAAGAGATTTTATCTTAGGCTGCACCTTCAGAGTGTATTAGGCCCACTGAACCCATACATTGTCTGAGATAATAAGTCAGGGTGAGGGTAGAGGGATCATTGGTCTATCAGATAGACATGAGTTTCTGTGACAGAACTATTCTGGTGCTGTGTTGCTGCAACTGCCCTAGTCTAAGATTTATCTGCTCCCATCAGGGCTCTCCATCCTTTTGTCTACTCCAATTTGTCCTACTGCCCAAAAGCTCTTACATTTTGAGTGACATATACTGGACACTCAAAACATTTATCAAATAAATCTGCAAGTCTGATGCTTCCCCCAAAATTTATCCATCTTCCTTTCTTCTTAGTGTGAACATTCACCCCACTTAGATATCTAGGAGCCATCCCTTTCTCCTAGAGAAAGCACTTTCCTTAAAGTTAAAATCACAATAGGTGGATTATGGCTGTGTTCCCAGTGTTTCCTCTTAGCCCCCAGAAATATATCTCACTTTGGGGCTCTCAGCAGTTCCTTACATGCATATTAAGCATCTGCTAATCCCCAGCATCATTTTATGCTGTGTGGATAGAACATTTATCAAATGTTTTCATATGTCAGGCGCTGGACTAGATACTAGGGATACAGAGCTAAGAAGAAATGACCTCTGCCATCAAGGAACTCACAAGCTAATGGGCCACTACCACAGTGACCTCAAGAGCAATACATCCCCCTTAATGTTTTGGCCCAAATAAGAGTACATGAATCGTAGAACATTTGCTAAAGGTTCAGGGATAACACAAGGAAAATAAAGTGTATCAGGAATTTTACTAATCTGGCCCACAAATATCTTTTCACCTCAGTTGGTGGAATGTTCCCCCAAGTTCACCTAAGCACCTCTTTAATACATTCCAGACCCAAGAGCACACCACTTTCGAAGGTTCCCCGTCTTGGGCTCCAGTTCTTTACTGTAAGGTTGACAAAAGTAACGCCTACTCCCTTCTCAGAAGGTAACAAATTTAGTCTTAACAGTTAGCACAGAATAAGCCCAGTAGCTAAAGCAGATGACTAGAAAAGTCAGAGACAGTGTTCTTCCACTCATTCTGCATTGGAATTAACAAATCATGTTGAGTTTATTTCCATAATGTTTCTCAAATCTGCAGTCACCTCTCCCTAATATCAAATCCAAGACATCTCTATCCTGGATTACTGCAGTAGCCTCCTAACTTGCCTCCTTCCACACAGCAGCTGTAGTGATAGAAATCTGATCATCTTACTGCCCTGCTGATAATCTCTAGTCACTCATTTCCTATAGGAAACAGTCCAGATTCCTTAACATGATTCTTCTCCTTGCTCAGTACTCCGGGTACTTCCTTTGCCTCTAATGCTATGCTCCAGAAGCCTAAAAGTCATTTCGGTTGTTTCCTTGTGCACAGGTCCCCTTACCACCTTCTGTGAGGGGACAGCCTTTCCCTTTTTACCTGTACAACTTAACACCCAGATTTGGCATCTCCTGAATGACTCCCCTGACCATCCCCACACCTGAGGTCATTACTATGTCAATCTAGGTGCTTCTGCAATGTTTCCATAATCACACTTCATGTACCACATTGCATTACAGTTCTCTACAGTGGATTAGTTCCCAAGTATCCATCCCAGATTAGTCTAAAGCTATCATGGTATTTCTATCCACTTGCTGTTGATGGGTTTGGGCTGGACAGGCCTACACTAATTCGAGGCAGTGAGAGAATCCAGGCTCTATTCTGCTGGATAAGAGTAAGTTGGCATGTTATTCTAAGTGCCACTGGGGAACTGGTTTTGGGTTGAAGATGACACTGAGGATGGCAGTGTCTAAACTAAACTATAAATACCTGGAACTCCCAAGCTGTAATCCTAGTTATGTTGAAATAATCTTTTTGGTGATTATTCCCATTTGAGTCTGTGTTTTCTGTTAATTGCTACTGAAAGTAATTCAATACATTACTTTGTGTACCATCACACCATTAGTGCTTCTAAAACAGATTTTTACTATGACCCACAGATAAAAAAAATACTTTACACTAGAACGTAATATTCACAAACATAAATAATTGAAACAAAATCATCACAAAACATTATTTACTTTTACAAATATGGTACACGCTAATATTTTCTACTCTTTTCTTGTTCACCTTTTTAAAATGCTGGTCCCAATTCACTAAATTGATTTTACAACACACTAATGGAGTACAACGTGCTCTTTGAAAAACACTGTTCTCAACCAGCATTCCAGTGACTAACCAGCCTTTGCTGGATAAAATCTAGACATTTCATGACACAATTGCCCTCTGTGGCCCAGTCCCAGCCACTTCTCAGCCTCCTCTCATACCATTATTTGTTGCCACCCTTCATAAGAAACTGCTTGCTATCCTCTGAATATGTAACTTTGTGCATGGTGTTCCCTCTGTAATGCTTGCCCTCTTTCAAGTCACCTCCTACTTGTCATTCAAGTCTTTGCTCAGAAGTCACTTTGTTGAGGCCCCCAAACTCCACATCACCCTCCAAATGGGGCTAGCTCTCCTGTGGGCACATACCCAACAATCACATATACTACAGTTTTCTGTCTACTTAACTGATTCTTTCATTCAACCACAATTCTGAAGCCAGGGACCAGGACTCATTCTTCTTGATAATGCTCCCATAAGGCCTGATACACGGTAGGTGCTCAGTATATGTTTACTAACTGAAGAGTCAGCCATTATTATGTCCATGGCATATTCCACTCTCTGGCTGAACTTTACAAAACAATAAACATGGTACTGTGCGAGGGGACACGTTTAAGCTACACTGCTGAGTATACCAAGACAAAAGAAATGGTCTCCTTCCTCTCCAGGGAATTACATGCTAATAAGGAGTGTCAAGAATGTAAGCATATGTCTAATTCATTTGCCACACATTTTATATTCCAATTTCCTGGACTGTTTCTAACCACCCATAAACCGAAAACACCTATACATTTCCCAAGACTAGAAAAAGCTGAAATGACACCTTTTTGGTGAAATATTCATGAAATTCCACAGGCAAAGTTCAGCATTATTCCAGTGATCCAATTTCTTTCTTATTTTTTTAATTAACACATTAATCACTACCCATGCTGTACATTAGATCCCCAGAACTTGTTCATCTTATAACTGAAAGTGTGGACCCTTTGATCAACATCTCTCCATTTTCCCCACACCTCAGCCCCTGGCAACCGCTGTTCTACTCTGTTTCTATGAGTTCAACATTTTAGATGCCACATGTAAGATCATACAATATTTGTCTGTCTGTGTCTAACTTATTTTACATAGCATAATGTCTCCTAGGATAATCCATGTTGTCACAAATGGAAAGACTTCCTTCCTTTTTATGGCTGAATAAAATTTCATTGTGTATATAAACATATACATTCCATTTCTATCTTTATCTACTTGTGTGTCAGTGGACCCTAGGTTGTTTCTGTATCTTGGCTATTGTGAATAATGCTGTAATGAACATGGAGGTGTAGATATCTCTTCAAGATACTGATTTCATTTCCTTTGGATATATACCCCAGAAGTGGAATTGCTGGATAATATGGCAGTTCTATTTTTTTTGAGAGTTTTTGTTTTGCTTTGTTTTGTTTTGTTTTGGAATGGCACCATCTGGGGGATGGGCACACTTGTAGCTCTGACTTGGTTGGTGCAAAGGCGATATATGTAACCTAAACATTTGTACCCCCCATAATATTCTGAAATAAAAATAAACAAATATATAAACTCAATTTGTTGTAGTCTTGTCTTTTGACAAATCTAGCAATTAATTAAGGGACATGAAGGAGACTGTGGAAGCTCCTGAGACCGCTTGAGTGAGAAACACAGGAAAAGCACAGTAACTTCCTTTTGGTGCAGAGGGGGGGTCTTCTGTCTTCCTCACAGAGCCGCAAGAGTCTTAAGTGCCTCTCAGGTCTGACCTCTGCTCTTTTTCACATTTGAGCTCCCCAATCGCTTTGGCTTTTTGGGATACCAAAGAGTAGTTTGTGCTTTGGGAGAGTCATTAATTGTGAGGCACAAGTTAGTTTGTGATGTGGCAGAGTACATGACCTAGAAAAACAAACATCACTTGTACTCAATACTAAATTGGAACCACTTGATCAACACTTATGTGCATATATGGATGTTAAATTTAAGGGAAATCAAGTAGGTGGGGGGGGGGAGGGGATGGGTAAATTCACACCAAATGGGGATAATGCACACTAACTGGCTAAAGGGTACACTTATAACTTTGATTCATACTGTACAAAAGCAAATTATGCAACCAAAATGTAGGTACCCCTGTAATATTCTGAAATAAAAATAATAATAAAACTATAAATCTAACTGAATAGTAAGAGAAGAAATGAATAAACTCCTATTTTCTTTTCCTCAAGTCACTTGTCCTTGTTATTCTGATGCAGCCTCCAGGACAAGTGTGGAACTTTCAGTAACATAATGAGCAATTCAAGCATGATTGTTGAAAATGAGTAAATTAGGTGAATGTAAATGGGATAAAAGTTTATAAATGAACTTTTCATTGTTTCAAAAATCTTTCTCAGTAACGTAGTCTTAAAATTGTATTCATGAAATGTTTCAGTCATTTCTAAGTCAGATATAATGATGAAACATTAATTGTGGTACATAAATTTTATTTGTGGATTCTTAAGTTTTATAGAAAGACAAAATAAACTATGAATTATTTGATTCTGAACAGTTCATTTTGTGGAGACTACTGTAAAGGAGTGTACTTCAGTTTCTTGATAATTTTTAAATCCAGGCATCATGATAAAACATAAATGTAAGGCTGGCGACCATAAAACCCCTTCCCCAGAAGTTCCCTTAGTGGAGACTGCCAGCCCCCCCCAACCCCCGACACAGCCAAAACTTAAACCACATCTTGTCACTGTCACTGCTAGCTGAACACTCAGTCCGCAGCCAAGCTACATCCTGTCACTGTTAAAACCAGGTCAGACCGCATCTTGCCTGCCGGGAACTTAAGCCCAGGCCAAAAACAGCAAACGCTACATACAATTCTCAAAAGAGCCCCCTCCCCTCACCTCATATAAATACCCTTGCCTCAGTCCCAGGCGGTGCGACTTCTCCGGGCCCCTCTCTCCCAGGACCCGTGATCCTCGCCCTGGAATGCTCAAATAAAGCCTCATTGCTTACCCCTTTCTACTCTGCTCCTCTTTCTTTCTCTGGCGCCGACCATCCTAAAACCTTACAATAAACATGTTAGGGTGAAAAAGCCCGGTGGGTGCTCTCAGCATGGATGGAGAAAGATTTCTCACACCGAGTTTAAGATATAAAAGTAAAAATGTTTGTTTTATCTTATTAGAAGGACA
The DNA here is from genome assembly GCF_041146395.1 of Eulemur rufifrons. Classification (NCBI taxonomy): domain Eukaryota; kingdom Metazoa; phylum Chordata; class Mammalia; order Primates; family Lemuridae; genus Eulemur; species Eulemur rufifrons. The sequence continues at coordinate 57,854,691 of NC_090988.1, read as the reverse complement.
TAGAGCCATGGGGGTGGGGTGGGATGAGAGCAGGGAGAGGGCGTGGCATCCCAAAGAAAGACAAGGGAGATGCTGGCTGCTAGGCCGAATGGCTTGCTTCTTTTATGGGGACAAAAAAAATAGTAATTGCCTTTCTTGTTTCTTCTGTTCCTGGAGACTTAGTTATCTCTGAAACTTAGAGTAGGGGACGTGTTTTGCCCCTGAGATATGCTTTGGGCAGGAAACAAAGGCCTGGAGTATATCCCCCTGCTGTCTGTCCAGGAGCTTCTCAGGAATACCTGGGAAGCTACAGAAACAAATTCTAAAGGCTGTGAGCTGGTGAATGTAAAGAGAAAGGTTTACATTTTCTTTAGGCTCTTTTGTGAAAACAGAGTCCCAGCAGGTTGCCTGCCAGCAGAGAGAGCAGAGAGCTCACAGGATTGACCTTTACTATTATTTGTAATTATGGGATTAGATAATTTCTTGTTATGTCAGCAAGGCCTTACAAAACAGGCTTCCTTTTAATCAGCTGATTTTTTGAAAAAGGAGGAAAAAAAAAAAAAAAAGCAAAGATGAAAGTGAAACCAGTTTAGTGCTTCCTGCTTCCACCCAAAATTCAGTTCTCTCTCACACATACCAAGCCAAAGCCTGGGCTGGAACAGTGATTCAGCGCTAATCAGTCTCAGGGAAAGATTCCACTCTCCATGCAGATCTCTCTGCAGCTATCTGAAGACGGGAACTTAGCCTTTGGACACAGGTAGGTGAAGGAAAACTTGGGAAATGGAGGAGACAGAGAGATACACTAACAAACCCAGGAACTAAAACAGAAAGTGATGTAAATAGTCATATGAAGCAGTCAGAGAGGGGTTTAAGACATGCCGAGAACACAAGTATCGAAAGGTTGAACAACCCAAAAGACAGATTTCACACACAGGCTCTGTGGGAGCCACAGGGTTGGTTTATTCTCCCGGGTGCGAGTGGGCTGAGTCCAAACAGAGAGTCAGCACAGAAAGGGGTTTTGTGAGAGTTTTCATAAATGAGGATAGCTGACCTCCTCCCAGCTGCCCTGTCCAGTTCTTTCTTTCTGGGGATCCGTATTGTTGTTGTGGTCAGGCAGGTGAAGAATTGCTTCCTGCTACATGCAGTTTCTGTGTGGCAGAGGACGGTGGGTGGGCAGAACAGCTGTTTGTAAGAAATTCTTTTTCAAACAACCAACTCCTACAACCCCTTTGTCCCAGTCACATCCATCCTTCTGCTCTGGCCTGGTTCTTATCAGGAGAGCTAGGGAGGGATAGCCTTCCTCTCTAACAGGGAGGGAGGGGGAAGGAAAGCTGGCTGCTGCTGTCTGTTAGATCTACAATGTCCAGGGACTCTCCAGACTCCTGCAGCTATTGTTTTACAAGCCTAAGTTTCGCATTAACCACATTCTGTCCTATACGTACTTTTCAGGTTCCCACCAGGAACAAACCTAACAAATAGGAATTTGGCATCATCATTGTTCCAAAAAATAGCTACAAATCTGGGAGAAGATGGAGTACATAATCTAAACAGACAAGAAACAATTTGGCAATCTGTATTTGTTAGAGTGGAAAGGCCAGTAGGTGTTCATGGCCTAGATGGAGAATGATTTCTCATGCAGAAATTAAGATATGAGAGTAAAAAAGGTTTATTTTGTCCTTTTAGAGGAGTGCAGGGAGAGAAATGAGAGAGAGAGAGAGAGAGAGAGAGAAAGGGGGAGAAAGAAAGAGAGAAGGGAAAGGGGGGAAATAGAGCAGGGACATGGTGTGGCATCCCAAAGAAAGAGAAGGGAGTGCCAGCAGCAAGGCCAAGTTGCAGCAAGTAGATAACAAGAACCACAAGGATGTCAAAATCTGAGAGTTGGTTTCCTGCCTTTCTTGGGGGAAGAGATTATCGCAGGAGATGTGATTCTGTCTTCGAGATATGGTTGAGGCTATAGTTCATATTCTTCTGCTGTTGAAAATGGACTGTCTTAAAACTTAGATTAGGTCTGAATTTGGTTTTGTATTAATGTTATGAGATAGTGCAAAATACAGGGTCCAGAAATGAGAGCTAAAAGTAGAGGCACTACAAGTGTTAGTCTAAGATCACACATTGGAAGAAGAGTTTACAGATTTGAGAAGGTAGAGGGTCTCTTGGACTGTAGGCAGATAGAGATGTCATGGAGTGCCCATAGTGGGGGACAGAAAGTAAGGTTAGTATTATTAGGATTTTCAGCATGGGCAAACGACTGATCAGCCCGCAATGTAAGTTGGGCTGTGGCAGTATTTATACATGGATACAAGAAGTATAAAGAGGAGGCAAGGGACCATAAGGAGCCATATATACCACAGCATATTACTGGAGCCTGGTATCCATGATGGCCTGGATTTTCAGGGAGTTTCTTGTGGGTAGAAGCAGGTTTGGGAGTGTCTGTAGCTTTGAGTCCAAAGAGATGACACTAGGACAGGATCTGAAGCTCAGCTGTAGTGGTGGAAGCAGTGATAATTATTTAAAAGGAACTCTTTACAGGTTCGAGGGGACCCAGTTTGTCCTGGAAAATCCTTGAGTAAAATTTAGCCTCTAGACTGTAAGAGTCGCAGTCCCTTTAAGTTGTCCAGTGAATTTTACTATCAGGTGGGGGTAGAGAAAGACCACAAGGGAACCAAATGTTTACTAGTTTTATCCCTTGAAATTGGCCCTTACAGCAGTGAATAAGGTTGGGCCAGGCAGAATTTAACAGTTTAAATCCTGGAGATATTAGATAAACTTTGTTATTTATTTAATACAGTTTAACATACCAGTAAGCCAAATAAATTTTTTTTGGGACTTCTGGTGTCTCTATTATGAAAAGCTAGTTTGAGATTAAAAATGAATTTAGAATTTTCTTTCTTGGAAAGACTGTCAAACATTATAGGGCTAAAATATTTGTTTAAGTAAAATCACAGGTCACTTATAAAACAATGGCTTTTATTTCCCCAAGAGTGATTGTCTCTGGAAGACTTAAAAGGCAATGTAAAAGGTATATTGGTGTAAACCTCTGCCCTCAAACTAGTTTCATTCTAGATAGTCAAAAACCCAGCAAAGATAATACAGGCATTATTTTGACAAAGCATAAAATTTTTGCTTCTTTTAGGCCAGTTACTGAAAATGTAAAGAAAAACCTTCTGTAGTGAGATAGTTTTAATTAAAAAATAAAACAGGTTATAGAATCAAAATGAGTGTATCATGTAATTTTATGAGGAATGAATGAATATTTTAAGAAACCTTTGTTTTAACCAAAGTTTTTAAAAAATTATAGCCAACTGGATCACATACTAAATTTCTTCATAAATTTTTTTTTATAAACTTTAACCCAACTTTCACGGACCATCTACAAAACATGTCTAAAACTTTCTGTTTTGTCCTAACTTTCTCTTTTCCTAAATAATCAGTCATTTTAGGACAAAAATATTATACAAGAAATATTATACAAGATCCTTTTTTTGTAATATTGTTCTTTTGTTTAACCTTTCTTAACAAAAATGTATTTCCACACTCATTGCCTTTTTATGTCTCTTTTTCTTACTCATAAGTTATTTTCTATTCCATTTTTAATAAAATATTTGATGTAAGTGCTTACTTTTTCTTTAAGCCAATTAATTAGAAATCTTTGTATATTTTGGCAGTGAAACATTGCATACACATAACATATATGGACACACAAACATATAGACTTAGAGATATTTTTAGGCGAAACAACATGGAAGGTTTTACAGTTTGAAAGTTCAGAAAATGCCAATGAAATGAAAAAGTTACATGTAAAGTTCTAGTTAAGGTTTTTCCAGAAGTCAGAGAAAGGAAGCCATAAGATCTTTTCCTAGTGGGAAGGCTGCTCTCTTCTATGAAGATTTTCTGGCTAAAGAATTACTGGTTGGCAGTTGTTGGTCCCCCCAACCTCACCCCCAGCACTTGAATATTTTGTCCCACTCTCTCCTGGCTTAAATGGTTTCTGGTGAGAAGTCTAGCGCCAAATGAATCATAGCTCCTTTATATGTTCTTTCTTTCTTTTCTTTTGCTGCTTTTGGAATCCTCTCTTTGTCCTTCATATTTTAGAGTTTATTATGTGCCTTGGGATAACATTATTTGGGTTGAATGTGTTTGGTGATCCCTGACCTTCCTGTACCAGGATATCTACATCATTCTACAGGTTTGGAAAGGCTTTTCTGTTATAATATTTGCTTGAATAAGCCTTTTACATCTTGCTGTTTTTTAACTTCGTCTTGAATGCAAATAAGTCTTAGATTTGCTCTTTTGAGGTTATTTTTTATATCTTGTAGGCATTCTTAATTTCCTTTCATTCTTTTTTCTTTTCTCTCCTCTCTATTTTAATTGGAGTAAGACAGTATCTCATTGTGGGTTTTAATTTGCATTTACCTGTTGATTAGTGATGTTAAGCACTTTTTCATATTTTTTTAGTCATTTGTATATCTTCCTCTTCCCTTTCATGTCATTTCCCCACATTTTAATGAGTTTTTCCATCTTGATGAGTTGCTTGAGTTCCTTGTAGATACTGTATATTAGTCATTTGTCAGACTCATAGTTTGCAAATATTTTCTCCCATTCTGTAGGTTCTCTACTTGCTCTGTTGCAAATATTTTCTCCCATTCTGTAGATTGTCTACTTGCTCTGTTGATTATTTCTTTTGCTGTGCAGAGTTTTTAGCTCAATTAAGTTCCATTTGTCTATTTTTGTTTTATTCCATTTGGTTTTAGAGTCTTAGTTGTAAATTCTTTGCCTAGGCCAATGTCCAGAAGAGTTTTTCCTAGGTATTCTGCTAGGATTTTTATTGTTTTTGGCCTTACATTTAAGTCTTTAATCTATCCTGAGTTAATTTTTGTATATGGTAAGAGATGGGGATCCAGTTTCATTCTTCTGCATATAGCTAATTTTCTCAGCACCATTTATTGAATAGGGTATTGTTGTGCTTTTCAAAGATCAGTTGGTTGTATGTATATGGTTTTATTTCTGGGTTGTTCTCTCTTCTGTTCCATTGATTTATGTGTCACTTTTATTCCAGTACCATGCTGTTTTGGTTACTATTGCCTTATACTATAATTTGAAGTCAGGTAATGTGATGCCTCCAGTTTTGTTCTTTTTGCTTGGGATTGCTTTGGTTATTTGTGTTATTTTTGGTTCCATATGAATTTTAGAATAGTTTTCTCTGATTCTGTGAGAAATGGCATTGGTGTTTTGATAGGAATTGCATTGAATCTGCAGATTGCTTTGGAAATTATGGCCATTTTAACAATATTGATTCTTCCGATCCATGAGCATGGGATGTTTTTCCATCTGTGTCATCTCTGATACCTTTTAGCAATGATTTGTAGTTCTCCTTCTAGAGATATTTTACCTCCTTAGTTAAATGTATTCCTAGGTATATTTTTTTGCAGTTATTGTAAATGAGATTGAGTTCTTGATTTGGTTCTCAGCTTGGTCATTGTTGGTGTATAGAAATACTATTGATTTTTGTGCATTAATTTTATAACCTGACACTTTTGCTGAATTCATTTGTCAAATCTAGGATTCTTTTGGAGGAGTCTTTAGGGTTTTGTAAGTATAAAAATCATATCATCAGTAAACAGAAATAATTTGATTTCTTCTTTTTCAATTTGGATGCCTTTTATTTCTTTCTCTTGCCTGATTGCTCTGGCTAGGGCTTACAGTACTATGTTATTAGAAGTGATGAAAGTGAGCATCCTTTTCTTGTTTGCATTTTCAGGGGGAACGCTTTCAACTTTTCCCCATTCAATATCATGTTGGCTGTAGGTTTCTTATATACAGCATTTATTATTTTGAAGTATGTTCCTTCTATGCCAAGTTTGTGAAGAGTTTTCACCATGAAGTGGTGCTGTATTTTGTCAAATCCTTTTTCTACATCTATTGAGATTATTATATGGCTTTTGTTTTTAATTCTGTTTGTGTGGTGAATCACATTTATTGACTTGCATATGTTGAACCATCCTTGCATCTCTAGGCTAAAACCCACTTGATCATGGTGTATTATTGCTTTGATGTGCTGTTGGATTCAGTTTACTAAGTATTTTCTTGCATATTTTTACAGCTAAGTTCAACAGTGATTTTGGTCTGTAGTTTTCTTTTCTTGTGCATCTTTTCCCTGCTTTGGTATCAGGCTGATACTGGCATCATAGAATGAGTTAGAGAGGATTCCAGCCTTCTAAATCTTTTGGAACAGTTTTGGTAGGACTGGCATCAGTTCTTTGTGCACCTGGTAGAATTCAGCTGCAAATTCATCTGGGCCTGACTGACTTTTTATGTTGTGTTTCTTGGGAGATCTTTTATTATAGATTCAATCTTGCTACTTACTATTGATCTACTCAAGAGTTCTGTTTCTTCCTGGTTCAATGTCAGGAGATTGTATGTTTTCAGGAATTCATCGATTTCCTCTAGGATTTCTAATTAACGGTTTATGAGCATATAGTCTCTGATGATCTTTTGTATTTCTGTGGTATAAGTTGTAATGTCTCCTTTTTCATTTCTGATGGTGATTTTTTGGATCTTCTCTCCTCTTTTCCTGGTTAGTCTAACTAGGGGATCATCAATTTTGGTTTTCTTTTTGAAAAACCAACTTTTCATTTTGTTGCTCCTTTGTATTTTTTGTATCTATTTCATTTAGTTCTGCTCTCACCTTTGCTGTTTCTTTTCTTCTGCTAAGTGTGCATATGGTCCCTTCTTGTTTTTTGAGTTCTTTGAGGTGCACGTTAAGTTGTTAATTTGTGATCTTTCTTCTTTTTTGGCTTTTTATGTGATAAAATTGCCTCTTAACAATTATAAAGGAGATTAGTATGGATAGAAGGAAACCAGATGCTGTTCATCAAGACAATAGAAGAATGAAATGAAATCATTTCAAGATTATGGGTGAATCACATCACAGGCCCAGAGTGCCAAGGCCTGGGAAACAGAACTGTCAAAAGAGGGGCCTCAGCATTTGCTGCCCTGTGCTGCCTCAAGTCTCTGCTCCCCACATTCTAGTACTGTGTTCCTCAGTCATCCCAGCTGTGGCTCCAGCTGGCCCAGGTGTGGCTCAGACAGTTGCTCTGAAAAATACAGGCTGTTAACCTAGGCAGCATCCACACAGTGCCGATTCTACAGGCACTGAGAGTGCAAGACCTTCAGAGGCATAGCTACCTCCACCTAGATTTTAAAATATGCTCTGAAGAGCCTCAAGATGCAGGCAGAGAATTGCCATGGGGGCAGCTCTACACAGAAAGTCCCCACTAGGGCAATGCCTAGTGGAGCCAGGGGAGTAGGATCAATGCAGAGAGTCCCCACTAGGGCAATGCCCAGAGATGCCATAGGGACAGAGCTACCACAGAGTCTCTCACTAGGGAAATGCCCAGCAGAACCATGTGGACAGAGGCACCCCTGAGACTCCAAAATTATAAGAGCCAGCAGAGTGCAATTCCAGCCTGAGAGAGCTGCAGGCACCCAACTTCAACCTCTGAGAGCTTCTGTGTGGGCTGCACCCAGCAAAGCCAGGCGAGCCCTCCAGGCATTTAGAGGCCCAACCCCCACCTAGTATGTCTAGAAGGTAGGATGGATTCAAAGAACATTATTCTCAAGGCTCAAGGTTTAATGTTGTTTGTTTTCTTGGATTTTGGACTTCCTTGGGACCTGAGTTACCCTTTCTTCTTGTCCATTGCTCACTTTTGGAATGGAGATGTCAATCCTTTGCATGTCCCACCAATGGAGCTCCGCACTCATGAATGATCCGTGTCTTATAAAAAGGCTGGAGGGAACAGATCTTTTTTTGGTCTTTTGCCCTTCTGCCTTCTGCCATGTAGGGATGCCTCAACAAAATGCCATTGTTGAAGCAGAGATCAGGCCCTCATGAGACATTGAACCTGCTGGTGCCTTGATCTTGAATTTCCCATCCTCTAGAATTGTGACCAATAAATATTTATTATTTATAAATTATCTAGTCTTGGATATTTTGTTATAGCAGCACAAATGGACTATGACAGTTTCATAATCAAGCATTTTTATTACTTCATTCTCCTTCTGTTAGTTTGGCAGTTATACACTTTTTTACTATTCCATTTAGAGGCTACATTATAAATTGCAGCATACATCCTTAACTTTAAAAGGTCACCAAAGCTGACCAGGCGCAGTGGCTCACGCCTGTAATCCTAGCACTCTGGGAGGCCGAGGCGGGTGGATTGCTCAAGGTCAGGAGTTTGAGACCAGCCTGAGCAAGAGCGAGACCCCGTCTCTACTAAAAATAGAAAGAAATTATCTGGCCAACTAAAAATATATAGAGAAAAAAATTAGCCGGGCATGGTGGCGCATGCCTGTAGTCCCAGCTACTCAGGAGGCTGAGGCAGTAAGATCCCTTAAGCCAAGGAGTTTGAGGTTGCTGTGAGCTAGGCTGATGCCATGGCACTCATTCTAGCCCAGGCAACAAAGTGAGACTCTGTCTCAAAAAAATAAAAATAAAATAAAATAAAGGGTACCAAAGTCAATTTTTATTTTGACCTTTCTCTCGAATACAGCAAGGACCTAGCAAAACTTTTGGCCACTCTCTCCAACTTGTATGCAATTGTTATCGCATATTTTAAACCCCAATATTTTATGTGTTCATTTAGGTATATCAGTGTAATGCTCTCAATTTTGATTTTAAATGAGAGTATTTTTTCCACCATAATTCCTTAAGGATATTTCATATTGTATAGAATTCTTGTTTGTGAGTTATTTTCTTTCAGGGCATTAAAGATTCCATTCCCCTGTTTTCTGGCTTTCACTAGAACTGTTGAGAAGTTACGTTTTTGAAGGTAAGCTCTGTTCTTCTTTGGATGATTTGGTTTTTTGTTTCTTTGTTTGTTTTGCTTTGATTTTCTGCAGTTTCACTTTGATATGTCTGAGTGTAAATTTTATTTGCTTTTTCTGATGTTTTCCTAAATTTTGTCTTTAATTTGTAATGGAAAATTTTCAGTCATTATTGCTTAAAATTATTTACCTCTTCTGTCAGATATTCTTCATTACCTGGTAAACTCTTTGAGGCTTTAAAATTTTTTTTCTTAAAAAATTAATCTAGCTGTTTTATATGTCTTCAGCTGGAAAGGTTGGTCTGAGTTGCTCAGTCTGCCATTAAAGTGTAGGTTCAAATTTAAGAGGCACTGGAGAAGATGGAAAACATGATAAAATAACCATAGGACGGTGCCTTAGTCTGTTTTGTGTTGCTATAACAAAATACCTGAGACTGAGTAATTTATAATAAACAAAAACTTATTGGCTCACGGTTCTGGAGGCTTGGAAGTCCAAGATCAAGGCACCAGCATCTGACAAGGTCCTTCATGCTGCATCATCACATGGCAGAAGGCAGAAGAGTAAAGGGGCAAAAGAAGGACAAGCTCAACCTTTTATAATAGCATTAATCCCACCCCTGAAAGCCAAGCCCTCTTGGCCTCATTACCTCTAAAAGATCCCACCTATTAATACTGTTACAGTGGTAATTAAATTTCAACATGAGTTTTAGAGGGGACAAGCATTCAAACTATAGAAAATAGGTTGATATTATAGCAATCTAACAGACACAATGAAGGCAAAATTGAAGGGAAACCTGGTAGGGGGTAAAAAAAGAAGTGAAATTGAAGAGATATTTAAGAGGGTAAATTGAAAAAACATTAGAAAGATGAAGGATGAATAGGACACCCATTGGCCTGGAAGTATGGTTGTGCCATTCAGTAGGATAGGAATTATGGGAGGAAGGGAAGCTTGAATAATATACAAGTTGCAACATGTGAAATCTCATCTCAACTGCTGTCCAAGGATATGTCCTGAAGGCAGCTGGATGGAAAACATAGCCTTGATAAAACACTGGATACAGGAGAGCTTTTGGGTCTACAGACACAGATGTGGATGCCATCACTACATTCAAGTAATAGAAAGATGATATTAATCAGGGAAAATGAAAAGTAAGAAGTGAGCGACAAGCATAAAGCAGGTGAGAAGTACATTTAAAAGGACAGGAGGGCAAATAAATATCATGAAATGAGCTAAGAAGGAGTGATCAAGAGATAGGAAGGGAACCAGACAACACAGGTTTCAAAGAAACTAATAGAGGAAAGACCATCAATTGGTGGCATCACTCTTGATTTAAAAATAAATATCAAGCTATCAAAATCATGCATATTTTCAAATTCCGTCTCTCAACTTAATGCTTTCCATGCAACTGATCCTGTGTAAGGAGAAATGCCAAAATCAGGCTACTAAGTTAAAACTCACTCTGACAACTAAAAAGGCGATCGATCCTGAGAACACCGACAGTGATGTCTTGCACACACAAAACAGGTGTTAACAAAAAATACATGTTGGAACAATTAAAGGAGGGAAATGAGAAAGCCTTGGGCACTTGCATTATGAGTATACTCCCCCTTCTGGCCATGTGGCTGACACTATCTAAGGTCAGAACACAGTCATGCTAACTGAGTGTCTGTTTTTCACACAGCCATGGCCACAGCAGAAGACACCCCTGTTGAGCCTGTCCCCAGAGACAAAAGGAGGCAAGATCTCCAGGAGATGCTGGAAGAAGTAGGCCTGACTGTTGAGTACTGGCTTCCTAAGCTTCAGGAAGACCTGGGTGTGACCTGTCCCCAGGCCTTACAACACCTAGAAGAAAAAGACCTCCAGAACCTGAAATCCCAGGCAAAATATCCATGGGAGGAAAGGGCCTTGGAAAAGCTTCTGAACCTGGTACACTCAAATAGTCTGTCAGAGTTACAGAAGTCTCGGATAGAGAAGACAAAGGAAAAGCAAGAGCAGGCAGCACAGGTGCTGAAGGAGCTGAAGGACTTGATGTCACAAGGAAAGCAGCGAAACAAAGAAGCAGTAATGAACAAAGAAGCAGAGCTGAGGGAAGCAATGGACATCCCCAAAGAGTACTGGCCATCTTCTAAAACATCCCTAAAAGAAGTCATAGACAATATGCAGAAACAACTTGAACTCACAAAGCTGGAACTATCTCAGCGGCAAAACCTCCCAGATAAAGATTTGGTGAGCTGGGCATCTGGAGGGTTGGCCCTCCAGGGAATTTACAAAACCACTGACCAAGGGGGCCTGATAGAGAAGAATGAGAACCTACTCAGAGTCCCCAAGGACTTCTCACTCTTTGGTCCTAGGCAGGGCGTACGGATGGAAACAATAGAATTTACATCTTCTGAAGAAGAATCCATGTTCACTCAGAAAATAGAGAAGGGGGGATTTAGTGCACTTATCTCAGGCAAGGGTGAAGGTTGGGGAGGTAGTCTCGAAGCTGGTTTTGATCACAGCAAACATTCAGAATCCAAGACAACTCAACAAAAACATTCTGAGCATTCTTATTTGTGCTCAACCAAGTTCAGCTACATCCCCCTGGCCTCCTGCTACTTTCCCTTTGATCAGCTCCAGTTATCCAAGGCTGCTCTCCAGGAATTAAAATACATTGAAGACCTTCTGGATCAGGCAGCAGACTCAGACAGATCCTCCTTACTGAGACACAGGGCTAAAAGCTTCTTCCACATGTTTGGCTCTCATGCTAACCAAGGCCCTCTGCACCTGGGGGGCATCTACTGGTGGAAAGCCGTTTCAGAGGGTTTCCACAGTCAGCAGTTGAAAGAAGTGAAACAGCAGTCAGCAAAGGCCCTAGATACTTTCATACGTAGCAGCTTCAGTACACCTATAGCAAAAGGTGCTGGAGGTGTGAATGTGTCAGACTCTGATTCAAACACAACCTCTGAGACAAACGCTTCCAAAAATCTCCAAGCTGAAGTCCAATTTTCTGTGGCCCAGACAGGTGGCCCACCAGAAGCAAATGGCTTTGTCCAGTGGAAAGCTGGCCTCATTGCCAGCAATCAAACCTGGTTTGTCATTGACCAGGAATTTCAGCTGGTACCCATTTGGGACATCATCCTCTCCAACCACAGAAGTGATTTTAAGTATCCTCATCAGGTGGCTTACTATCTGAAAGACCATTACACTGCTATGACTCGCCGTACTGCCCACATTCAGGATGAAGAGGAATTACTAAGTGCTAGGAAGGAAGCTAGGGCTTTCCTAGAGGATGTGAAATCTTGGAAGATATCTGATCCTGAAGAGAAACTTAAAAAATTGATAAATTTCATGCAAACATTGAGTCAAAAACTAGAGAGTTATGACCCCTGGATTAACATATGCCTCACAGATTGGGATCTGCAGAATTTTCTAATAAAAATTGTCAACTTTTGCAAAGCGACTCCCAATTGTAAAACTAAATTTATTAAATCTCAGTTGTCTGTCCTTCTGGATCCTCACATATACAGAGTAACAAACTTCCCTCAGGCTCATTCCCTCATGCACTGGATCTACGAGTCAGAGCCAGAGCAAAAGCAAGTCAACATTTCCCAATTTTCTGAATTAATTAAAATCTTAAAAGAAGCCGAGAATGACCTCATGGAAGCAAAAGTCAACTCTGAGTCCCCAGAAACAGTGGAGAAATCTCAAAGAGAGGCCACTTATGAGGTCGGCAGGGCTCTCCGCTGCTTATTGAATAACCTCCAAGAAACAGACCAGCCAGACACACAGCTCTTGCTACTTTCCATTGCAGCTGGTGCAGGATATCATGTGGAAAACAATACTTTCCAGCATCTCCTTGGGTGTGATGAGTTAAACTTCCTACTGGATGAAATTCAAACTACACAGAATAAATACCAGGAGCTCAAAAATATTTGCAGCTACAGGGCTCAAGCATTCCTGGTGCTCACAGGTCTGACAGCCACAGCTGGAGTCACAGCTATACCTCTAAAAGAGAAAACACAACGCATGGCATTAATAAGACATCACATGGGAAACTCATTTTCGCAAGAAGTTGAACATGTTCTCACCAAACCTGGAGCAGATCATGATTGGGAAAACCTCGAGAAAGACTTACAATTGCTTATTGATGGAGATTATGAAGGCACCATCTCTTCTTTGCAAGTGGATGAGGTGAGAAAACAATTGCAGAGTCTCTTCCATGGAAAGAAACAGCCACCTAAACCACATGGTAATGAAAATAAGAAATGGGAGATGATAGAAAATGGAGCCTTCCTAGACTTACTCCAGCGTCTAGGCCTAGAACATGACTACCCAAAAAGGATGAGCAGAGCTCACTTCCATCTGATCTACAAGACTTCTGTGTACAAAACCCAGCCCAGCTCTGAAAGGGAGCTTCCCTTCTATTTCCTGCAGAAGCTGATGATGCTAGATTATAAACTGAGATACCTGGTCTTCAAAGATGATAGAAACCCAGAACACCAAGTCTATCCAGGTGCCTCTAATCAGGAAAATGAGGCGTTTGATCCATTTGAAGACAGTGATAGTCCCACTAAGCCTTCAGACACTAAACCTCGACCCCACATTCACCCAGTGGATATTCAGATGGCAATTTTTCACTGTGCAGATGATTTTGCCAGACAATATATTTTGGCCAAACTTTCCATTTGTCAGTTTGCCCTCCCTCTTGTGGTGCCTAATCCCTGCACTTCTCAAATTGAATTTTCTCTGTGGTCACTCAGACAAATTAGGAGAAGCTGGCAGCAAGGGAAGAAGAGCAGTTACAAAACTCAGCAGATGTGTCGTGTCTCTACCCCTATTGTGTCCTTTATTAGAGTTGGAAATGGCTTCTCTGCTTCCAAATCTCAGATCATGAACTGTCTTCTCAGTAAACATAAACATGATGTGTTTTTTCACCGACACTGCAGAGGAAGCAGCAAAGACTGTCTTTTGATGGGAGGCATGGTGGAAATTTGTTGGTTCTGTCCTGGAGGGGACGAAGAGGACGGACTCGACAACTGTGTGACTTTCATGAATCTTCATGGAGATGCAAAAGAACATAAGCGGCAGCTCACTTTCCTGAAGGAGGTCTCTTCTCTGATTGTGGTCCTCATGTCAACTTCTGATAACAGTGAAGAAAACCGAAAAATTGTCCGTGACATGGGCCAGTCCTCAAGACCTTTGATCTGCTTGCTAGATAACAAAGAAAAAACCACGGCCAAAACTTCTGGCCAAAACTTCCAGTCAAAAGTGACAATTGGCATCAGGAATAGAAATGCAGCAGAATTAACAGAAGAGCTCACAGCCACAATCAGACGTTTGCTAGAGCTCTCTGACAGTGCTCTCAGCTTAGAGGACTGTTCCCGGATTGCTCGTACGCAAGGATTCCTTGTTGATGAAGACCAGAGAGATTGCAAGGAAGCCAAAGAAAAGGTACAGAGTCTAATGGCTCTTGCAGGAGAAATGAAGTTGTCTCAGATGAAGAAAAACTTATTACCCCTTCAGGGACAACTGTGGCATCTCTGGTGTAAGAGGGACAAAGAACTCTATCGTCTGAGAGAAAAGGGAAATCGGAGCATTGAACAACACAAGAGTGAGATTGAGACAGATAAGCAGAAACTACGGCACAAACAGCTGACTAAAGCCATTCCTCTCAATAATGTCATGCAATCTTTCCTTCAGATTCTCCATGAACATTCAGAAACGCACACCAAACTGTACTTCTTGCAGTGGCTGAGTGTGTTTTTAGACAATCTGACTGCAGAACACTTGGAAAAACTGTGTGAGAAGCATAGCCCTTTGTGGTCACTGGTACAAACGGAAAAGGAGGAGGCACCTAGCGACAACTCTCTGAAATACCAGCAAAATGAAATAGAAGCCATCTCCAAAGAGATTAGTGACTGTACCCTGGGAATTGGGCAATTCCTCAGAGAAACTGGCCAGATTTATGAAGCTCTAGAAGAAACTTCCTCCCCAAAAGATACCCTTCTCTTCTCCCTTCCCCAAATTGCTGCAGACCTGATGATATCTGGTGTTCCCATTGAGCTGATGGATGGAGATGCTTCATATGTGCCCTTGAAGTGGATAACAGCTGTTTTTGACAAGGTCTCTGAGGAACTTGGAGACAGACGGGTGTTTGTTCTCTCTATTCTTGGCCTGCAGAGCTCAGGGAAGTCCACCCTGCTAAATGCCCTTTTTGGGCTGCAGTTCACTGTCGGTGCAGGGAGGTGTACCCAGGGGGCCTACATGCAGCTCCTGAAGGTGGAGAAGACATTCACAGAGGAGCTTGGCTTTGACTTTATGCTTGTGGTGGACACAGAAGGACTTCGATCTCCGAACTTCAGCAACAAATCCCAGAATAGGGACAATGAGTTGGCAACCTTTGTCATTGGACTTGCAAACTTGACTCTGATCAATATTTTCGGGGAGAATCCATCAGAGATGCAGGATATCCTACAAATAGTTGTCCAAGCCTTTCTGAGGATGAAACAGGTAAAAATCTTCCCAAGTTGCCTCTTTGTCCACCAGAACATGGGAGACCTTACAGCTAAATACCAAACTATGGAAGGACGAAGGTCACTACAGCAGAGACTAGATGAAATGGCAGCAATAGCTGCTAAACAAGAACAGTGCTCAGACGTAACCTGCTTCAGTGATGTCATTAAGTTTGATGTCAACACTCACGTCTACTACTTTGCTCATCTCTGGGATGGTAATCCCCCAATGGCCCCTCCCAATCCTCGCTATAGCCACAATGTCCAGGAACTGAAATGTAAAATTCTTATGACTGCTGAACAGGAATCCAGGGGAAATATCATGAAGATATCAGATGTAAAATTTCGAGTTCAAGATTTGTGGAGAGCCCTGCTGAGCGAGAACTTTATTTTCAGTTTTAGGAACACCCAAGAAGTCATGGCCATGAGCAAACTGGAAACCATGTATAACCACTGGACCTGGCAGCTGAGGAGTCACATGCTGGGCTTGCAGAACCAGCTGATCAACCAGATTCAGAATGGAAAGATTCAGACATTCAAATCAAGCACCCTTGAGGCCGCAGTTACAGAAAAATATGAAGCTATCGAGCAAGAACTGGAAAAATATTTCAGTGAAGACCCAGAGAGTGAAATACTGGTTCAATGGAAAGCAAATTTTAAAAATAAGCTAATAAGCCTTCAAGACACACTTATTTCAGAGACCAAAAGAAAAGCCAATGAACTTATTGGTTTTAAAAAATGTCAAGAAAGGCTGGATAAGAAAAAGATAGATTATGAAAATGAATTATTAGAAAAGAGTCGAAAGTTGGCTTTAACTGTAAAGGGTAGAGAATTGAGTGAAGAAGAGTTACATGAGAAATTCAATCAACTTTGGGAAAAATGGGTCTATGATGTGTGCCCAACTCTACCTCAAGTCACAGAGCCTGACCCTGATGGGGATTGTGAAGAAATCCTTTTCCACTATTTCAAAAAGGAGATAAACATGCTGAAGACTTCTGGAAAGAAGTTTCAAATCAATTTTGATGAACATGTCAAAATGAATAAGAACTATACAACATTGGAGGTCTGTGATAAAGAGTCCATTAGTAGGATTACTGAGTCCATTGTTTCAAAATGTATGGAAACTATTAACAACATTTGCAAGCAAAAGTGTGATTATAATGCAATTTATTTCCATAACATCCTAAGAATAATAGAGGAGGAAGTGAAATCTGCATCTACTGAGGAGGCATATACATTTACAGATAAATATACCATGGACTTATCTTTATGTTTATTCCAAAAAGCATCGGAGAATTTTAAGCAAATCCACAGGGAATTTAAGAGAGCAAATGATCCTGTACAATATTTGGAAAGCAAGAAAGATGACTTCTTCATGAGTTTTAAGATCTCCTGCCAAGGAGCAACCTCCATAAAAACGTTTGTTGATTATCTGTGGCACAAGCTCACTCCTGCTGTCTCCACCACCATATGGAAAAAAATGACCATTAACATTGCTGGGGACATGCGAGCTACCTGCCCTGCATTCAATGGAAACAGGGCTAACCTGGAGAAACACATTCTCATCTCTCTGGCAGAAGAGGAAAACTTTGATAATTACTGGCAATATCTTCATAATCCAAAATCGTTTTTTAGAAGTTACATCGAAAACCATATTAAAAGATATTGTTCAGACAAAGGAAGTGAAAAAATAAAGACTCTTTTAAAAATAAGTTTAGACAGCATCAAGAATATCATCCTCTCTTCTATTCACGAATCCACAGCAATAGCTAAAGATAAAAGCAGCACTGTGTCTGAGTGGTTGGATTTGTTCTGCGATCACCTGGGAAGCAACTTGATCTTTCCACGAAAAGACTTGAAAAGCATTGAACACCAGGAGATAAAAGATATTGAGTTTCTCAAAGAAGCCATGAGTACAGCTTTGGATCCTGCAATGAAGAGAGTAGAACAAAATTGTTCAGGTATGCTTGTGGAAAAACTGATTCCTGAAATAGAGAAAATCCTCTCTGAACATCTCAGTGGCTGCTGGAAACAATGTCCTTTCTGTAAAGCAATTTGTACAAATACCATTCCTACACATGAAGGAGACCACAGTGCTCCCTTCCACCGTCCTCAGGCTGTCAATGGGTGGTACAAAGATACAACAGATCACTTTGTCATTGATTACTGTACTAGTTCTGTAGCAAGCAAGCATGGAATAATTTTGGAAGATGATCAGAAAAGCTTATATAGGAACTATCGGCAGGCAGGAGGAGATTATGCCACATGGAGTATTACCCCAGATTCATCCCCCCAGCCATATTGGAAATGGTTTATCTCTCACTTCAGATCAAAGCTAGAAGAAAACTATCACAAAAAATTTGAAGGTAGAGGTGAAATTCCTCAGGCGTGGGCAAGAATCACAAAGCAGAATGTGCTTGATGACTTGAAAAGACAATAATACTCAATCACCACAAAAGAGCCTCTGTATCTGAACAAAAGAGTCACAATACCTGAACAATCCCAAAACAACTCCTCTTGACAATTAGAATCTTCATTATATCCATTTTTAAAATGAAATGGGAAAATATAAATCAATTAACGTTTCAAGAGATGAAGAATTTCTCTGAATGGTCTTCATTTCTCCCTGTCACAATTCCTTCTCGTTTAAAAACAAATTACTAAAATATGTGTATATATGATAAAATCAAATAAAATCCATTTTAAAACACCTACTTCATGTTTTAAACTATCTTTCTAGATACAGTATTTTTATTTTAAAATATATGATGTCTCAGAGAAAGTCATTTTAACAGAGGAAAATCAAAATCATTACAGCCTGCTACAAATTTCTGTAGAATAATTCTATCAATATTTCAACCAACATACAGATCTTGGCTGGAAGCTACAAATTGACTTTTTAATTTTTTCAAGGAAATATTCCCCCTCTGAAGTTTTGAGGGAAATTTAATAACCCTTCAATATAAAAACATTCATAGAGAATTCATGATTCCCAGGCATAGCAGTATTTAGACATATTCTGTTCTAGGAAAGAATAAACCAGAGACTTGACCAGAACAGAGTCTTCATCAATGCAGGAAACTTCAAGCAAATATGGGAAATAGAAAGTAACTTGTGAGTAAGAGAAAGAGATTTAAAAAGGCAATGAGTGTGGAAATATATTTTTGGTAAGAAAGGATCTTGTATGGAATTTTTTTTTTGTCCTAAAATGACTGATTATTTAGGAAATGGGAACATTAGGACAAAATAGAAAGTTTTAGGCATGTTTTGTAGACAGTCTGTGCAGGTTGGGATAAAATTTGTAGAGGGAATTTATGAAGGAATTTAATATGTGATCCAGCTGGCTATAATTAAAAAGAAAATTTTGGTTGAAACAAAGTTTTCTTAAAATATTTATTCGCTCTTAATGAAATTCCATGATATACTCATTTTGATTCTACCATCAGATAAAGACAGTTCCATGCTTCTCCCAAAATCAATAATATCTGTAACGCCCCCAAAGAACACCGCCAAAAGAGAGCCGTAGGTCTCATGCTGGTGGGAGTCATGACACTCTTAAGTTTAGCAGCATTGGCAGGAGGAATTACATACAATGTACTCATAGCCAAAAATATCACTACTTCTATGGCTGTGGTGGCCCCAGATACAGGAGAAAACTTTAAACTCCTATCAGCTTTCCTTAATTTGTTAGCTGTCATGGTAAGAGATAATAGACTAGCACTGGATTATCTCTTAGCTTCAAAAGGAGGAGTCTGTTCAATTGCAAAAAGCTCACACTGTTTCTATCTAAACACCACAGGACAGGTGGAAGAAAGGACATAATGGATTCTGGAAAATGCAGAGTAGCTAAAAAGTTCTCTGAAAAGGACTCAGTTTGGAACTCTATCCAATCTGTCCTCCCAAAATGACCTGGCTCGTACCCTTCTTAGGACCCCTAGTAATGATTATACTAACTCTCGTCTTCAGCCCCTATTGCAACTTTTTCTATGTTTTCTTATAAACAGAAACATTTAATATTTAATATTTAAGCCATTGCCCACAAATCAATCAGAGAGATCTTCATGATGGAACAAGCCTTTCCACACCTCCAACTCAATACCCAATTCTGACTTCACCCTTTATCAACAGAAAGTAGTCAAAAACATGACGACGCCTGCTTCCCAATAATTCTACTTTTTAATTTTTACCCTTTCCCATACCTTGCCATTCCTTTTCTTGTATGTATATAATAAAAAGGGTGGAATGTTAGGCTTGCTCAGGGTGGGAACTCAGAAAGTATGTATTGGATTGAATGCGGTTAATGGAAAACTTAGACAGTTTCACATAAGGCCTATGAAACAATAGCTACAGGAGTCTCGAGACTCCAGAGGCTGTAAATCTAACCCTGACCACAGACAACTGCGGCAATGCCAGCAGCAACTGGTTACTGTTCAGAAAAATTCACCCTCCCCAAACTTCCATTCAAACTTCTTATAAAACCCAAGGCTTTCTCCTTCCAGGCATGGATGCTCTTTTCAGCCTCCACCTTTCTGCACCAAGACGCTCAAATAAACAGCATTCTGCTGCACCTGAGGCTTCATGTGTCTCCCTCTCAGCTCCGTACCTAATAAAATATTTGTAAGGTTTTTGGATAGGCCGGTGCCAGAGAAAGAAAGACAAGCAGAGTTGAAAGGGATAAGTAAAGAGGCTTTATTGGAGTGCTCCCGGGAGAAACCAGGGACTCGAGAAGTCACAGTCGCCTGGGACTGAGGCAGGGGTTTTTATAGGGGGGAGTTGGGGAGGGCTTTTTCTGGGAACGGCAGCAGGTGCTGTTTTCGGCCCAGTTTCTAGGTCACAGAAAACAGGATGCGGTTGAGCATGGGCTGAGGTGTTCAGCTAGCAGGATGTAACTCTGAGGCAGGCTTTTGCCTACCAATGCAGAGAGTAATCTGCCGTTAGCAGAGCTTCTCTTTTTTATTGGGGAGGGGGTTCCCACCTCCAGCCTTACAGTCTTCATTACCAGAAGCTGGGCTGATCGGAGTAGGGAAAGGGGGAAATGTTGTCAAAGGCTACAATGGGAGAAGAAGCAAGAAGATGAAAGTAATTCAAGATGAAAAAGCAGACATAAGTCAAGCGTTGAGAGTTAGGGAACACCACCTTGCAGTTTTAGTTAAGAGCACAAACTCAGAAGTTAGACTGCTTAGTTGCTCATAGGGCCTCCACTATTTACTAGCTATAAGACCTTGGATGAGTTAGTTAACCTGTTTCTGTTTCATTTCCTTCATCTATAAAATGGTGCCATCTCATGGTGGACGTATGAGGATAACTTGAAATAATATCTTTGCCTGGCACGTGGTATGTGTTCCAATAATGTTAGGAAATATTAATAGCAACAGCAGCAGCAGCAAGAACAGCAAAAGTCATGTTAACAGAAGTAATTATAGTAGGTAATATTATTATTATTGCTCTGATATTATACTAAAACATAGTTGTGCCTACAGTCCATTCTCAATTGTAAGTTCCTGAAAAAAGAGGGTCCAAGTTCTATATTTTGACCCAAGTAGTCATTACAAAGGTGTTTGCTTTATTGTTTCCTGTACCTGTATTTTATTTGCTCTAAATAGGACTTTAAAAATAAAACATAATTTAAAATGTAAACCTCAAAAGGGGCTAAGGAAAGGAAAGAAGAAAGGTTGCTAGGCCAGAGAAGCATTAGAGTATTGTTGGCTTCCTTTGCAACAGCTATCTAATAGCCCCCAAATTCAGTATTATTTTTAATGAAATCCAAGGTGCTTACATTTATTCTAAATTGGAAAAGATGTGAACCTGGGCATGTACTCCTGGGAACAACCTCCCTAATAGTTTAATTATCTTTGGTGCTTTCCCTTTGAACCATGGGAACAATCATGTTTATCTTGTAGTTCACATTGTGATTCCCATCAACTCCTCTGTGAAGACCCAGAAATGTGCCACCCAGATCCTCCCCTTCAAGGAAGCACTTGCTGCCCAGTTGAGAGGGGAGTGAAGTAAGCAGCCAGTCTTCAGCTGTCAGAATCTGCCTCAATTGCAGAGAGCCTCTGCACCCGAGGTCATACTCTTCCTGGGACACATCCCTTCCTGGGACATCCTGTATGCAGAGACTGAGTAAGATGGAATATAAAGACAGACCCAGACATGTTAGCCTGACACAGGATGCTCTGTGTGTCTTCATTTGCTCCAGAACTCTCTACCTGGCTCAGGAAAGTTTGTAAGGCCTGCATCACAGTGCCATTTCTTTTTCTGCCAATTCCTACTTCCACCCCCTTTCTTTCACAGGTGTTGATCCCTAATCTGCAACATCCTGCAAGGCCTTGGTAAAGATTGCTACATCCAGATAGATTTAAACAATGGGGTTGTGGATAATAAAGAAACAGTGCAAAAAGAAAATAAGGGCTCCTCTTTCCAACACCCATGGGAAGAGAGCAGCATCCTTGCAAGGGGTGAGAGAATGCAGGCCTTCCAGAAGGGACCAGCAGGCAGGAGTGAGCAGTGGCCAGGAACATGCAACAGAGCTGCTAGTTGGGCAACTCATAAGTAAGTGATCGTTAGGAAACAGAAAACTAGTGGATGGGAAAAAAAAGAAGTAAAACTGATGAGCAGAACAAGAATAGATATTTTTTCCACATGGCCTTGGAATTGAGGATAGATGGAGTGGAGTCAAGGAAAGAAGCCTACGCCTTGCAAATGCATTCTTAGAAGGAGTGATTTAATTTAATAGTTAAATTAAACCAAAACAAGGAGCCTTGCCTTGGTGTTATATGCTTCAGTCTGGAATAGTTCTGGCAGAGCAAAATCTTTATCATCCTATGTACTAAAGGGGCACCCATGGGTGCAAGTAGAGAATACCCCCTTCTATCTGCCAGGTTAAATCTGTAAAGTTTACCCAAAGCCTTTCCTGCCTTAGCACCTACTTATTCTGAGTCTCTGCAGTCCCAGGAAGGCTGGAAAATGGGAATCCTAACATAGATTTACAGATACAGAATGGCAGTCTCAAGAGCAGCTACTTGTCTTTGTAAGAGCATCATAGACTCTCCCTACCATGAATTTTCCTTGCTTTTTCTATGCCTACCATTCTAACTATAGCTATCCTTCTTATGGCCTTCCCTCTTATTGCTGAGGCCCTAGTACTATCCTCTCTGGCTTCTGGCTGAAGCTACATGGAAGTTGCAGGCCCTCCTTTTACCACCAGGTGGTGGAAAAGTGCCTTATAAAGAATTCTGAGATTTCTCAACTTCAGCACTGTTAACATTTAGGGCCAGATAATTTATTGTGGGGAACTGTCCAGCACACTGTAGGATGCTTAGCGTCATCTCTGGCCTCTACCCACTAGATGTTAGTAGGACTCCCCACAGTCATGACAACCAAAAATGTCTCCAGACATTGCCAAATGTCCCCAAGACATTGGGATTGCCCCACCTGAGAACCACTATGCATCATGACCCTAAAGTTAGAATAGAAGAGAGAAATAGAATCAAATTTTGATGGCATGTTTTTAAAAAGCTTCGTTGTTTTGTTCTAATAAAATAACATGTGTTCAATGAAAAAAATTCAAAACTTTGGGAAAACGAAGTGGCTCTAGTGGAGCCACATAAGGCTAGGGAGAGCCAAGCATGTTGTGCCCTGCACTGCCCAGATTAGCAAACAATACAGTCAGGATGGCTAAAGGTGACCCCAAAAAAACAAACATTTTTAAAGGGCAAGATGTCTGCTTATGCCTTCTTTGTGCAGACATGCATAGAAGAACATAAGAAGAAAAACCTAGAGGTCTCTGTCAATTTTGCAGACTTTCCTAAGAAGTGCTCTGAGAGGTAGAAGACATTATCTGGGAAAGAAAAGTTTAAATTTGATGAAATGGCAAACACGGACGCATTATGCTATGATCAAGAAATGAAGGATTGGCTCTTCTTCTTCCCCTCAAGTGGCCTGAGGTGATCTGTGAAAATGGTTTGCTATTCACTTGACCCAGAAAACCCTAAAAAATCATGCAAGTCAAGAGATTCAAATCTTCGTGTTCACTTCAAGAACCCTG
Source organism: Eulemur rufifrons (assembly GCF_041146395.1). Classification (NCBI taxonomy): domain Eukaryota; kingdom Metazoa; phylum Chordata; class Mammalia; order Primates; family Lemuridae; genus Eulemur; species Eulemur rufifrons. The sequence continues at coordinate 57,831,348 of NC_090988.1, read as the reverse complement.
GTGAAACTGCCCAGGCCATCAAGGGTATGCATAAACGAAAAGCCACCAGGTATCTGAAAGATGTCACTTTAAAGAAACAATGTGTACCATTCCAACGTCACAATGGTGGAGTTGGTAGGTGTGCCCAGGCCAAACAGTGGGGCTGGACACTGGGTCGAGGGCTCAAAAAGAGTGCTGAATTTTTGCTGCACATGGTTAAAAATGCAGAGTAACGCTGAACTTAAGGGTTTAGATGTAGATTCTCTGGTCATTGAGCATATCCAGGTGAACAGAGCACCCAAGACACGTTGCCAAACTTATAGAGCTCATGGTTGGATTAATCCATACATGAGCTCCCCCTGCCACGTTGAGATGATCCTCACCGAAAAGGAACAAATTGTTCCAAAACCAGAAGAGGAGGTTGCACAGAAGAAAAAGATAACCCAGAAGAAACTGAAAAAACAAAAACTTATGGCATGGGAATAGATGCAACATAAAATAAATGCAAATAACAGTGAGAAAAGAAAAAAGAAATGAAGGATTATACACCAGCTAAGGGAGGCAAGAAGGGCTCTAATGCCTCCCAAAAAACACTGACTGGATTCTTCCTGTTCTGTTCAGAATCCTGCCCCAAGATCAAACCCACAAACCCTGGCATCTCTATTGGAGTTGTGGAATAACTTAAGTGAGAGTGAAAAGCAGCCTTACATCACTAAGGCAGTGAAGCTGAAGAAGTATATGAGAAAACTGTTGCTGACTCTAAGTCTAAAAGAAAGTCTGATGTCATAAAATGTCCCACTAAGGTTGTACTGGAAAAGGTGGAAGAGGAAGAGGAGGAAAAGGAGAAAGGGGAGGAGGGCGGAGAGGAGGAGAGGGAGAGGAGGGGAAGAGGAGGAGAGGAGAAGGGGGGAACTGTTTGTCTCCTTGTGAATACCTTAGAGTAGGGGAGCGTCATAATTGACACATCTCATTGAGAAATGTCTATTGCTCTCATTTAGGTTTAATTACAAAATTTGATCAGGATCATATTGTAGTCTCAAAGTACTCTAGAAATTGTTAGTGGTTTACGTGAAGTGACCATGGGTGTCTGGAGCACCTTGAAACTGTATCAAAGTTGTACATATTTCCAAACATTTTTTAAAATGAAGAGGCACTCTCCTGTTCGCTTCACTCTGTGCACTTTGCTGTTGGTGTAAGAAGGCATTTAAAGATGTTCTGGAATTTTTTTTAATTTGTAAGGTGTTGTTAACTATATGGTTATTGGCTAGAAATCTTGAGTTATCAAACTATAGGTATACTACACACTTATAGTTTGTAAAAAGAACAAAACCACCAAGACAAACTCCTGATGCTCCTTGCTTGAGGCTGTGGGGAAAAAATGCCTCTTCGGGAGGGGCTGTAGCTCAAGGTGTGCCCTGTGAGGCTGGACCTGTTGACACTGTGGTGGGCATCCGTTTAGCTTCAGACTGTCTTGTTTTTGTATGTAGTGACATAGCTTTCTGCTGCCATTCTTAGCTGTTGGCAAAGAGCAAGGAGGGGTTCAGCTGGCATGAGGAGTGTTTGGATTTTTTTTTTTTTTTTTTAGTTAAGGGCTATAGTTTTTAAACTGTTTCTGTAAAAAATTGTACAACACCTCATTGTCAGCAAAGAGCCACTGCATGAATGAAAGTTCAAGAATGTTTTGTACCTAAACAAGTTTGCAACGCTCTGTTATTTTTTTTTTTTGTATGTTTAGAATGCTGAAATGTTTTTGAAGTTAAATAAACAGTATTTCATTTTTAAAATCGTTCTCTATTTGAAAAGTCTAAATTTCTGACTCACAACAGTCTTAGCAGTGAAACAACCCCCACTCCACTGTATTTGCGGACTAGCCACTCTATAGTGTTGTAACTTCTCTTTTACTCGACACGGCCAGCTTGCTTTGGGGCTGAGATGAGGGAGAGGGCTATCTGAAGCTACTGCGCGATTTTGTTTGTGTCTGAATGGCATTAAGATGAAGTCTAAACTACTGAATGTAGGAGTTGAGATAAGGACACAGGCAAGGTTCCGCAGCCTTCAGAGGTGCAGAAAGGTGTACAGTTAGGATTAAGATTGTGTAGGTTTAACATTTTATCTTCCCTCCGCCCCCACTTTTGGGGCCAAGTGTATTGTTAAACAGCCAAAACATCTTTCAGAGTGTATGTCAAAAATTCAGACCTTATTTTTCCTCTTCACACTCCCACGCCCCCAACACATATAATGCAATGTTATTTGTGCTCAACCTTCGAGGAGGACTTAAGCTGCTGTTGTCTCCTGGACCCCAAGGAGGGTGGGTGGGGTGGGGTGTGTGGTAGGGGACAATATCTGTTTTTTGCTCCTGCTTTTCTCCTTCAAACACCAAACACCCCAAGGGAGATTATAGGCTCCATCTTGGGTCACCTGAGCTATAAGTCAGGCGGATGAAATCAATCATTTCTAAGCACTAAATGTATTATGGAAAGTAGAGTGGTCCACTTATGATTTGAATTCATTTATAGGAAATGTAGATTGTTGTTCAATGTTCTTAAACTGAAAGGAGTTTGGTTTGTGTTTCAGTGGCTGTATTAGTGAATGGTGTAACATTTCATCCAGGTTGGGGTGAGGGGAGATGCCACAGTGGCAACTGGTGATATTAATACCATTCTGAAGGCTGATATGAACATACATGTTTGCTGCCTGTAGTAATGGAGGATGCAGTACTATGTTGTGGGTAACTGTTAGTATTGCCCAGCGTTAATACTTGGATGTATATGTTTGAGGCTATGAAGCACATGGGAGTGTTTTTGTGGTATTATATAATATTGATTTTAAGAGAAAGTAGGTTTTTCTTAAAATTCACTATGTGGAACCTTGTGTGTCTGGAGGCAGTATTTTCTCTGCCCTGTCAGGTCCTGGATGGGTACAGGTCATGGTCATGGTCATGATCATGGTCATGGTCACAGCTCAATCTCTGTGTACTCAGAGCCATTTTGTCTCACATCAGAGCTGTTTTCCTAAATGTGTTTCTCCAGCTCTTCTAGAAAATGACCACTAATTGGAAAACTCTTGGTTGTGAGATTTGCCCAGACCCTTGTTCCTGAATTGCCCCTCCTGCTCCAGTCATGCCCTTGTTACTTGGCATTCTAGGCTAAAGCTTCTGCTTCCCAGTACATGATGTACCATGCCAAGATTTGGGAGCTGTGCCCAGCCTTATCAAATATGGAAGAGAAACTCAACTTGTAGCCACGGGAGTGGTTTTTGGCTAAGTGCTGCCCCTCTATCTAGTTGTAAGTAGACGTACCAACCAGAGAGGGGCAAAGACTGGAAGCAGGTGACTCTCAAGTTGAGGCCACTTGGCCTATTAGCTGCTTGCAGCAAGCTCACTGCTCTTAAGCTTTTCACACCAACACAAGATTGCTCCTCTAATGGAATAATGCCCTGTAGCTTCTCTGAGACGCTATAAGTGGCACGATGCTACCACCTAAGGCTTAGGTTTAGCTTGATTTGTGGGCCCCTTGTATGTGTTCAGTGCCAACTTGTTGCTTTTTTTTTTTTAATCAAAACAATAGTATTTGCTTCCTCTAACTACCTCTCTCTTCCAATCCCCTCACCCCATTCTTGAATGGCATTTTATCCTTTGGAAAGAACAAGGCTATGATGCAGTAACTATTGTCTGTGTCTCTTGTGTGTTTGTTCTTTCTTTTTTTTTTTTTTTTTTTTGTTGAGACAGAGTCTCACTTTGTTGCCCAGGCTAGAGTGAGTGCCGTGACATCAGCTTAGCTCACAGCAACCTCAGACTCCTCGGCTTAAGCGATCCTACTGCCTCAGCCTCCCGAGTAGCTGGGACTACAGGCATGTGCCACTATGCCCGGCTAATTTTTTCTATATAGATTTTTAGTTGTCCATATAATGTCTTTCTATTTTTTAGTAGAGACGGGGTCTCACTCTTGCTCAGGCTGGTCTCGAACTCCTGACCTCAAGTGATCCACCCGCCTCGGCCTCCCAGAGCGCTAGGATTACAGGCGTGAGCCAACGCGCCCGGCCTTGTGTGTTTGTTCTTATCACAGATGTATTTGGGGACATCAGATGCATTCATTTTCTATAATAAAGTTCCTTAATCAGTATTCCCCCCACAAAAAAAAATGTTGACAAACATAAAAAAGGAAATTAAAAACATAAAATTCCACCATTCAGATTAACCTCCTTAAACATTTTAATAACCATCCATCCAGACATATGGACACATACTTAAATATGTAGAGTTTGCATACATGGAAATGTATATTGTATATGCTCTCCTATAATCGCCTTTTCCACTCATAATCTACTGTGGGGATCTTTCCAGGTCAACAAATATTGATATAATTTAATAATTAATTTTAATACCTACATAATATTCCTTTGCCTGTACCTAACCAGGTCTCTACTCACAGGCAACTAGGTTCCTAAATGTTCACTATTATAAATAACACTGCGATTAAAATATTTGAATATACACGTTGCCATCAATTTGTCTTATGGATAAAATTGGACCGTATCACCTTCAATATTTCTTACTAATAATCTCTATGATTTTCTTACTCGGACTCTCCTTTAGGAAAAATCCTTTGTTTTAACAATTGTCAGGAGTTAAAAGTGATGAAGCCATCAAAGAAAAATTATTATTCTTGCTCTCCTTACTACAATATATCTAATTTCAGTATATGCTATCATGAACCCAAAATACCATTTTTTTCTTTTTTTTCCACAAGAATATTCAGAAGAGACAAAAATACCATTTCTAATGTCACATTTAACCCTTAACAGAATAAGCATGGAAAAGGAAGCTTCACATATACCAATTTTTTTTTTTTTGAGGAAAAGGAAAGAGGAATTTATTAATTTGCCAGCAAATGAGGAGGTTCGCAGACTCCCATCTCAAAGTACCAATGTCCTGTTTTTGAGCAGAGGTGCGGAGCTTTTAATGGTTCGGATCAATCCCATAGTCCCATCTTTGGCTAAGACAATCTTGTGACCTCCACCCGGGCAATTCCCATGAGCCATCTCCTGGGGCACAAAGAATAAAGGACATGCCCCTGCTCCTCCTGACCACTGGCCTGAGGCAGGGATGTAGGTTTTAGTTCTCAAAAAAGGTGAAGGGTTTTTGAAGACACAGAAAATATTTTTACCCCTTTCCATCCCATTCTCTCTGTTACATATTCCCCACTGTCAATTTTACCCTTCCATATCTATGGGAAGAGGGGTGATGTAGTCATTGTGCTACTTCCTGCTCAATTGGGGTGATGTTTTACATGGAAGGCTTATACTTATATATGCCATTGTAAAGCTTTGGCACTGTATTTGCAACAATAGATTACCAGGTGGAAAGAAGTTATAAGGAAAAACTACAACAGTGAGGACTGACAAGGTGAAATGGACTATTGCCTTGTACACAATGGGCTGGGTTAGAGAAGAAACATGGGACCTGTGTGCAGAGCTATTAGTTGCACTCAGCAGGTGATCTGAGAGACTCACTTCTGTAAATTTAGAAATCATATACAGAAATACTTGCACCAAACAAGGTTCAAGATGACAAACCCAGCAGCAAGACAGATCAACAAAAGAGGCGATGGCCTGAAGAAATCCTAAGGAGTTGTCCCTCTATCCTATAGAGAAAACGAATAATCAAAGGTTAGCAAAAATAGGAGCATTTTCATTTGTCCCTTCTCTTTAAACAAACACTTTTTAGATTTCCCTAAAGGCTGGCCCATCCACTAGGGGCTTGGGACCTCTTCTTCCATGGGATACCTCTTGACTTTGGTATCATGGACCCAAGGTTTTCATTTCTGACAATTTCAATGAGGTGTCAGTTAGCAGAGGCACTTCACACGGTCCTTTCTACTTCTCTTGCATCAATATTTTGATTTTTTCCTTTGTTTGACCCCCTGGATTTTTCATTCAGAACAATGTACCACAATAAGATTCAAGATGGGCACAATGGGCCGGGCGCGGTGGCTCACGCCTGTAATCCTAGCACTCTGGGAGGCCAAGGCGGGTGGATTGCTCTAGGTCAGGAGTTCGAGACCAGCCTGAGCAAGAGCGAGACCCCGTCTCTACTAAAAAAATAGAAAGAAATTATCTGGCCAACTAAAATATATACAGAAAAAATTAGCTGGGCATGGTGGCGCATGCCTGTAGTCCCAGCTACTCAGGAGGCTGAGGCAGTAGGATCACTTAAGCCCAGGAGTTTGAGGTTGCTGTGAGCTAGGCTGACGCCACAGCACTCACTCTAACCAGGGCAACAAAGCGACACTCTGTCTCAAAAAAAAAAAAAAAAAAAAGATGGGCACAATGAATGGCTTTCTTTCTTAACATGACAGAAGGGTCAGTGGGAAAGGGGAGGTAGGAAAGAAGAACAAAAATGCTATCTCTACTAGACATATTCCCAAGATCAATTTTGGAAAAGAGGTGTATGGATGTTGAAGACCTGGAAGAAATTACTGTAAAACTATCCATACAAGTATGTCTCCTAGAAAGTCATTATGTACCCCCAGGGGTCTGCATACTTCAGTTTGAAGATAGCTTTCCTAGAATATAAGCCCTATGAATGCAGGGACTTGGTATGCTTTTTTCATTGTTTGTGTGGGATATTGTCTGTTTGCCTCCCCATATATACTCGCCACCCTTCTGTGTCCTGTTCTGTGCCCTGAAACTGGGCTACATTGCCTTCTGGTTTCTGCATGAGTGAGGCTACAGGGAAAGACCAGCAAATGATCAAAAGGAGAGTGAGTTCTGATTCCCCCAGGTCCCTTTTCACACTTCTTTCCCTCCCCACACATCCCTGTTACCATACAGCTACCCTGTCCAGCTTCCCCTTCCCCAAGGAATTTTTTCCCACCCTTCCTTGCCCCTTCAGGCCTAAAGGTGGTAATGGCTCCAACCTTGCTTCCCCAATGCCCTGCACAATTGTTTTTGTTAGCTTTCCTAAATCCAATCCACATCTTACATAATTTGAATGTGTCATCTGTTTCCTGTGGGGATCCTGCAAGTATTCAATGTTTGTTGAATGAATAAATGATTGCCCACCTCTTCCAAGTCACCATCTTTTTATCCCCATTACCACAAATGCTTCTTAACTTTTCCCTGACCCTACTCTTGCTCCCTCCACCCATTTTCCACAGCTTAAGCTAAAGAGATATAGTCATGTATTACTTAACAACAAGGATATGTTCTGAGAAATGCATCATTAGGCAATTTTGTCATTGCACAATCATTATAGAGTGTACTTACACAAACCTAGATGGTAGAGCCTACTATACACCCAGGCTCTATGGTATAGCCTATTCCTCCTAGGCTATGAATCTGTAGAGCATGTTACTGTACTGAATGCTGTAGGCAACTATAACACAATGGCAAGTATCTGTGTATCTAAACATATCTCAACATAGAAAAGGTACAGTAAAAATATGGTATTTTAATCTTATGGGACCACCTTCATATATGGAGTCCATTACTGACTGAAACATGTCATTATGTAGCCCAAGACTGTATTTAAAGAGCAAATCTGATCATGCTCCTATTTATCTTTAGATCTCAGCTTAGACATCACTTCCTCAGAGAAGCCTTCCTTGACATACTGAATTATACAGCTTCAATTTCCTTCATTATATATTCCCACAAAAATCTATATTGTCCCTTTTAAGTATATAAACCCACTTATATATATCTGTTAATGTTTCACTCCCCACTAGAATTATATGCCTTATAAAAACAGTATCCAGTGAATGCCCAATGGCTAGTCCAGTGCTTGGTGCACAGTAAGTTTCAACATACTTATTGAATGAATGAAAGAAATGGGCAGGGTAGAGGTACTGACTTTAAACTCATTACTGAGCTACGTTTAAATTCAAATGCAGTTCATCTCTTTCCAAGATTAGAACCTCTTTTCACTTTTTCCACAGGCACTTTCCTCAGTTTCCTCACCTGCACCATAACTCAGGTGTTCTTAACCTGGAGGTCACAGACACCCAAGGACTCAATGAATAATTCAGGAGGTCCATGAACTTGGATGGAAAAAAATATACATTTACTTTCACTGACGTGTGACTGAGATGTAACATTTTCTTTGATTTCTATGTAAGCAGCAAAGCACAACAGTATTAGTAGCAGTGATTCTTCTCCAGTAGAAATCATCCATATTTTGGCATCATATTACAATTGTTGTATATACCTCAAAATATCATTATGTTCACCATTACCTTAAAAAATTACAGTACTTATTAAACTCACTACTAGATCTTGTTATTTAATGAATTAGCAAAACAACAGATATGTCAGCAATTTGGAGATATTTAAAAAATATTTCAATAACAACATAATTGGTTTCCTTTGTAGCACTCTGTATTTTATTTCATGCATTTAAAAACATCATTCTCAGAAGACTAGGATTGGTCAGTCTTGGTTAAAAAGCACACAACAAAAATTGTTAAGAAATCTTGGACTGGAAGATCAGCAGGGCTCTCCCAAATGGATCCAGTTTATAGCTATTGTCTCCTTGGATGTATCTATTGTCCAATTTATATCTGGTTCAAAATAGATTAAGTTGGGGATAAAGAAAAGAACCAATTTCTAGTGTTGAAGAAATATATCAGCTACGGTCAGAGAAAGGACCCAAAGCAGAAGGAAATCAGATGGTTTAAAAATAGTACATTCAGTGACATGTCTGAGTTCAGGCTCATAGGAAGAAGTGAGCTGGAGAGATCTTTTTAATAACTTAGATCCAGGAGTGAAAAGACATAGGAAAAGAGACATACCACCCAGTTGTACAATTAATGAGATATTTGGCATTGAGGTATGATAAAATTTGGCTGACAAGCAATATGCTTGGCCACACCATAAAATCTCAATAAATAGCTAGCAAATGAAAGAGAAAGGAGAGGATAAATAATTGTTCTAAGTAGAGGTGGTGAAATCATCAAAAAATATTCACACAAAAAAATCAAAATTTCTTTTTTTAAGTTTTTTTTGCTTCTGTTTTTTGTTTTTTACAAACTTGTATTGAAAGACTTAGAAAAAGGCAGTGCTAGCATAGGGGTGGAGGTAAGGAAAGAGTAGATGAGATGCATGAGTCAGAGTCCCTCTCTGACCTAGAAGGACCTTATAGTTTTAGCAGCAGGCAGTTCATCTCACTAATAATAATACAAGGAAATGAGGCAAGAAGGGGAAAGAACACTACATGAATAAGCCAGGTTGGACACAGATAGCCACCATTTCCAGAGTGAAACATCATTATAGAGGGCTATGCTGATTTTATCCACACTCCATGTTCTTCTAGTGCCCTAGAACATTTTCATATAGATCAGGACTTATTTCATAAGTTCAGTTGTTTACAAGGTTTCTTGTTTCCATTTGGGATGTCTTAATTTGTTGTTATCCTTTATATCCTAGTGACTCTGATGTAAACAAAAAAACAACTCACTTTTACCTGAGCGTAATACGAGCACCATTCCATTAGATACTAGGGATAGGTTATGTCTTTGTCCTATCCTTCCCAAAATATTGGTTTCAGAGAGGGCTTAAGACCCTGACATAAGGGGAAAAAAATGTATGTGTGTGTGTGTGTGTGTGTGTGTGTGTGTCCAGTCCCTATGATACTTCTAGACACTCAGGATTCTAGGGATAGAACCAACAGTTGGTTTGGGGTTCAAGCAACAGTTGCTTCCTACCATCAACACTAAATCCCTGATTGAACACTTGAAGAGCTCCCTCTACTGGCTTCCAGAACACTGCTCACAGAGGCTTCCACAGACTAGGATGCAGGCATTTAGGAGTTCTCTGCAGTGGTGAGGCCAGATCCAATCCCCTTCTCCCAAAAGAGGTTATGGACAAAAATTATTCTAAAGGCTGGAATCTTTCTTCTGCTGCTGCCTCCCAAAATATTGACTGGGACCACTTTCCTCACTCCTGCCAGACTGACTATGGTCACTACCAACACTTCTTCAGGGGCTCAACCTGGATTCTCATCAGTTACTCCCAGTCCTGACTCAACCAGAATACTCAGATCTATTCTGAGCACCTTCCCTGGGGGCTCCGGTGGATACTCAGAGCCAATGGGTACCAAGTGGTAGGAAGTCAGAGCATCGTGGCTCGGGTGCAGGAATAAGGGGATGAATTGTCTGTAAAGAATTTTAAAATTGTAAAAAAAAACCCAAAAGTCAGTCTGATTTTAATTATCACTGTGTACATAATTCTAGACAAAGTTAGTGATACAATAACCCTCACCAAAAAATTATTTTGTTGATCTAAGTCCTAAACAATTGCTATAGTTACTGTAGAGTTACAATAATATCTATGCAGCCTTCAATTTCTCACCTTTTCAAACTTATGCATTAAAAAATATTTTATTCTACGTGGAAGTTAACTTGGAGAACTACCAATTACACAAACTATGCCACACATATTACTTTGGACATAAATTCCTAAGAGCTTAATTAACTTTCAAGTTCACTTCAGGTGCATTTCATGACTCCAATCCCTGTGGTACAATATATTCCTGCTTTTAGAACAGTAGATTTAAAACAATCGTAGTCATATGGGATTTTTCTTTTATGAGTTTTTTTTTTAATTAATGTGAAGTTTCAGATGAGGCCAATTGAACACAGAAATATCTGCAAACAGACAGAATAAGGCTTGAGCAACATAGAAATCAGTACAACATCAAGGTTTAAAATTGTTCCTTGAATATCAGCCCACAGAGATCGTGGAGAAAGCCAGTAACTCCGCAAAAACAAAATGTAAGGAAATTGGCATAGAAAAAATAATCAAATTTTGAAGACTGCCAGAAGACACAAGAGATGATGGTCTTGTATTGCCAAAGTCAAAAGAACAATGTTTGTGCTACAATTGTTTTCGTCAAGTAGACACACCTTCTAAAACAATGAGTCAAATAATGTCAGTGTCGATGTTCATTTTCTCTGAGGTTTGCAGAAGAAAATCTTCACAAGATTTTAGCAATAGAAATTTAGGGTAAATTTTCCAGTAAAACTATCTTAGTGAAATTTTTCAACTGCGAAGACAATTGAAAGCTGCAAGAATTATTCCCAAAGAAGACATAGATGGTATCATAATTTCTATAATTTATTAAGTGTGATTTGTATAAATCTCTGCCAACATAACCATATGTTTATTATTTTTCCTATTTGTATATCTGTTGCTTCATAAGAAGAAACTTTTCAAAATTAAAATTAACAAAGAATTGTCCTTTGGTTACCTATAAGCTAAGGCAGGGTGACAAATCTATACTAATTCACTCCTTACATGCTCATGTTCAGTGGACATGAACATAAACATGTGAGGAGTGAATTAATTTCCTAAGGATTCCGTAACAAAGTATTACAAACTGTGGGACTTACAACAACAGAAATGTATTGTCTCAAGGCTCAGGAACTTACAAGTAAGGAATCAATGTGTCAGCAACAAGCTCATGCTCTCTGAGGGATCTGGAAAACAATATGTTCTATGCCTTTCTTTCAGCTGCAGGTGTTTCCCAGCAATCTTTCGTGTTCATTCGCTGACTTGCAAATGCATAAATCCCATCTCTGCTTTCAAGGTCACATGGCATTCTCCCTGCATGTCTCTCTTCACCTGGTCACCTTCACCCTGTGTGTCTCTTCACACTCGTGCTTTTTATAAGGACACCAGTCATTTTGGATTAGGAGCCCAATAACTACGCCAATATGACCTGATCTTAAATAATTACATCTGCAATGACCGTATTTCCAAATTAGACCACATTCTGAGTTACTCCAGGTTAGGACTGGACATAGCTTTTGGAGGGGAAGGGGATATAATTCAAGCCCTAACAAGGACCAATTTTGACAGTCATTGTAAATTTGCAGGCGTTAAGGCTCAACAACAAACTATAATGCCATTGTTCGATACTTTAACACATAAATATTTAGGTACGTTTTCCCCTTTTTTCAAAATAAATACACTGATGCAATTTAAGACTATTAATCCATTACTTTTCCTTTCAGTGCTGTCATTTTTTTTCTTTAACTGGAATGATTACTTCAAAAGGAAGTTTTCACTAACTGTGTTTCCTTTCTGGCCATGGTTATTATTCATTTCACCATTACTACTGAAAATCATTGTTAAAACTGATTCGCGCTGGTGTCCGCCACGCCAGCCAGCCACTGCTCCGGCCTGGCAGGGCAGTCAGCCTCCCGGACCCCAACCTTCTCCGGCGCCTTTGCCCACAGATACTCACTTTCCCGGCGGGCTTTGCGGCGGAGATTCCCATCGCCCTAAATGCTACAAGTCGCCCGACACAGCTCGAGAGGAACCCGACAGCCTGCTTATCCCACACTAGGGGGCGCCTCGTTCTCCGGCCCGTCACGGAGCGTTCATAGTGCCTGAAGCCGGCCCAGCTCTCCGCCTCTAGAAAAGGTCAACACACCTCTTCTCCGCCCTCCCCCAGATTGCCAACGAGGCAGGCTCCGATGCTCCTGCGCAAACACGTCCACCACGCACCGACCTACAGCGCATGCGTCCTGTGAAATTGGCACTGCCCGGCCTCCCCTCCAGAGTTTCCAGTTCCGGCCTCCTAGCGGCGCGCAGAAGCTGGAAACATGCGGCTGTCGGTCGCCTCTGCCATCTCCCACGGCCGCGTATTTCGCCGAATGGGCCTTGGTCCCGAGTCCCGCATCCACATGTTGCGGAACTTGCTCACGGGACTGGTGCGGCACGAACGCATCGAGGCGACATGGGCGCGCGTGGACGAGATGAGGGGCTACGCTGAGAAGGTGAGGAGCGGGGCCCCCTTGTCACCGCGCGGGTCGGGCCTGAGGGGGCGGGGCCCCGCTGCTTGCGGAAGGGGAGTGGGACCGCCCCAGTAAACTCTTCCCCAAGTCTGAATCCCTTAGTACCCTGAGCTGAGGCCACTCCTCCGGCACCTCAAATGGAAGACTGGTTAGCACTGCGGAGTAGGAGGGGGCTTAGATTAAGTGAATGAATTGCCATCCAGCATCAGAGAAATTAGATTGGCGCCCTGCTTCTTGCTCGGGCTGGATCCTCCACGTTTTGTCCTCACAGCTCATCGACTATGGGAAGCTGGGAGACACCAACGAACGAGCCATGCGCATGGCTGACTTCTGGCTCACGGTGAGTGCGTCCTCTCTGCCTCCCAAATCACACCCTTTGCTCCCAGTGGAGGACGGGGTTGTTGGAGGAGAGAGATTGGGTGGAATTAAGCTAGCTTGCTCACTTATGGACCAATGTTAGGAACTAAATTACAAACGTTATCTTAAATTAGTTGAACTGTATGTGAATATTGCCTCTGCACAACTGCCTATAAATGACCCCTTTGTGTAACTTTGACCCTGCCAGATCGGGGGCTGGGGAAGGTCTATGTACATGTGTGTGGATCTCACCTTTGCGAGTGGTTGAAAGTTAAATGCCTCTGCACTTGTGCTTGACTCTGCTGTCTCCTGAATAACTCTCTCCCTCTAGGAGAAGGACTTGATCCCAAAGCTGTTTCAAGTACTGGCCCCTCGGTACCAAGGTCAGAATGGAGGCTACACAAGAATGCTGCAGATCCCAAATCGGAGTGAGCAAGATCGAGCCAAGATGGCAGTGATCGAGTATAAAGGGAACTGCCTCCCACCCCTTCCTCTGCCTCGCAGAGATAGCAACCTTACACTCCTAAATCAGCTGCTACAGGGACTGCGGCAGGACCTCGCCCAGAACCAAGGAGCAAGAGTCCACAGCTCCCACACAGCTCAAACACCAGGGATTTAACTGGATCTGAAGGACCTACAGCCCATATCGGTGCCCAAGATCACAGATCTTTGGAGCACTTTTAGTCTCTGATAAGAACTGGAGCTAAGAGTTAGTTGTAAAATGGACAATCTTAATGGGGCTGAGAACATTCTAGGGAGCCAGGTGGCCCTGTGTTTCCACAATAGATAAAATTCCTTCTATGAGTATATATAAATTGGATGTTTTTTAATCCTTCCCCTATGATTTCTGGAGAATGAGAACTATCCAGATGCTCAGCCTACCTGGGAGAAAATTCATAGCTTAATGTTTCCAGTCCTTAGATTTGGGTTGGTTTGGGGTAGCACAGTTGTTTTCCTTAATGCCACCTTAGATGGGGCATGTATCCTGTCGTTCTAAACTGGTTCCCAAATGTGATTGTGTTTAGACATTTAGTCTCAGAGACAGTGAGCCCCGGGGATTTCCTAGAGAAAGAGCACTTCCTAACAGGAGTAAGGAGTGAATACCTGCAAGTGAAACGTCCTTAAACAATCCATTACCTTAGGAAGCTTTAGGGGATACTACAACCATTCCTCTGTTTCTGGGCAGCATCACACATTACCTTCATGTGCCCCCCTCAACCCCTGAATGGACCTTGGAGTAGGGGACCTAAGAACTCAGATGTCCCACCACCCCGGTCAAAGGGGTGCAGGCATTCAGCAGAGGATGTTGGGCTCCAGGATAAGCTCCTTCCTCTTGGTGGGGGGAGGGGTGAATGAGAGGGTCAAAGTGAAAGGCGGGTTAGGAAATTAAAGCTGCTGGGAATTTCCTGGAAGTTTTTATTGTTGCCAAATCTGGGTTTCTCTGGGAACTCAGAAAAGGGAAATCCGGCTTCAGAATGGGCAGAGTATGTGAGAAGCAGGGAGCTCCTTTACATCCTCTCATTACTCTGAAGGCAGGCTTGTCCCAGCCAGGCTGCCTATGCCTTAGGCTCAGGCTTGACTAGAGTGGTGGACCTGGGAAGACTTGGGAAGAGCCATCACCCTTGGCCTGAACAATTGATGGGATGGCCTGATTGTTGCCATATCCCCGGTAAAGTGGGAAGAAGAGATTTTATCTTAGGCTGCACCTTCAGAGTATATTAGGCCCACTGAACCCATACATTGTCTGAGATAATAAGTCAGGGTGAGGGTAGAGGGATCATTGGTCTATCAGATAGACATGAGTTTCTGTGACAGAACTATTCTGGTGCTGTGTTGCTGCAACTGCCCTAGTCTAAGATTTATCTGCTCCCATCAGGGCTCTCCATCTCTTTTGTCTACTCCAATTTGTCCTTCACACTACTGCCGAAAGCTGTTACATTTTAAGTGACATATACTGGACACTCAAAACATTTATCAAATAAATCTGCAAGTCTGATGCTTCCCCCAAAACTTATCCGTCTTTCTTTCTTATTAGTGTGAATATTCACCCCACTTAGATATCTAGGAGCCATCTCTTTCTCCTAGAGAAAGCACATTCCTTAAAGTTAAAACCACGATAGGTGGATTATGGCTGTGTTCCCAGTGTTTCCTCTTAGCCCCCAGAAATATATCTCACTTTGGGGCTCTCAGCATTTCCTTACATGCATATTAAGCATCTTCTAGTCCCCAGCATCATTTTATGCTGTGTGGATAGAACATTTATCAAATGTTTTCATATGTCAGGCCCTGGACTAGATACCAGGGATACAGAGCTAAGAAGAAATGACCTTTGCAATCAAAGAACTCACAAGCTAATGGGTCACTACCACAGTGACCTCAAGAGCAATACATCCCCCTTAATGTTTTGGCCCAAATAAGAGTACATGAATCGTAGAACATTTGCTAAAGGTTCAGGGATAACACAAGGAAAATAAAGTGTATCAGGAATTTTACTAATCTGGCCCACAAATAACTTTTCACCTCAGTTGATGGAATGTTCTCCCAAGAGCACACCACCTTCAAAGGTTCCCCATCTTGGGCTCCAGTTCTTTACTATAAGGTTGAGAAGGCCTACTCCCTTCTCAGAAGATAACAAATTTAGTCCTAACAGTTAGCACAGAATAAGCTCAGTAGCTAAAGCAGATGACTAGAAAAATCAGACACAGTGTTCTTCCACTCATTCTGCATTGGAATTAACAAATCATGTTGAGTTTATTTCCATAATGTTTCTCAAATCTGCAGTCACCTCTCCCTAATATCAAATCCAAGACATCTCTATCCTGGATTACTGCAGTAGCCTCCTAACTTGCCTCCTTCCACACAGCAGCTGTAGTGATAGAAATCTGATCATCTTACTGCCCTGCTGATAATCTCTAGTCACTCATTTCCTATAGGAAACAGTCCAGATTCCTTAACATGACTCTTCTCCTTGATCAGGCATCTGCTCAGTACTCCGGGTACTTCCTTTGCCTCTAATTCTATGCTCCAGAAGCCTAAAAGTCATTTCGGTTGTTTCCTTGTGCACAGGTCCCCTTACCACCTTCTGTGAGGGGACAGCCTTTCCCTTTTTACCTGTATAACTTAAACCCAGATTTGGCATCTCCTGAGTGGCTCCCCTGACCATCCCCACACCTGAGGTCATTACTGTGTCAATCTAGGTGCTTCTGCAATGTTTCCATAATCACACTTCATGTACCACATTGCATTACAGTTCTCTACAGTGGATTAGTTCCCAAGTATCCATCCCAGATTAGTCTAAAGCTATCATGGTATTTCTATCCATTTCTGTTGATGGGTTTGGGCTGGACAGGCCTACACTAATTCGAGGCAGTGAGAGAATCCAGGCTCTATTCTGCTGGATAGTAAGAGTAAGTTGGCATGTTATTCTAAGTGCCACTGGGGAACTGGTTTTGGGTTGAAGATGACACTGAGGATGGCAGATTAGAACTAAAACTATAAATACCTGGAGCTCCCAAGCTGTAATCCTAGTTATGTTGAAATAATCTTTTTGGTGATTATTCCCATTTGAGTCTGTGTTTTCTGTTAATTGCTACTGAAAGTAATTCAATACATTACTTTGTGTACCATCACACCATTAGTGCTTCTAAAACAGATTTTTATTATGACCCGCAGATAAAAAAAAATACTTTACACCAGAACATGATATTCACAAACATAAATAATTGAAACAAAATAGTCACAAAACATTATTTACTTCTACAAATATGGTACACACTAATATTTTCTACTCTTTTCTTGTTCACCTTTTTAAAATGCTGGTCCCAATTCATTCACTAAATTGATTTTACAACTCACTAATGGAGTACAACGTGCTCTTTGAAAAACACTGTTCTCAACCAGCATTCCAGTGACTAACCATTGCCTTTGCTGGATAACATCTAGACATTTCATGACACAATTGCCCTCTGTGGCCCAGTCCCAGCCACTTCTCAGCCTCCTCTCATATCATTATTTGTTGCCACCCTTCATAAGAAACTGCTTGCTATTCTCTGAATATGTAACTTTGTGCATGGTGTTCCCTCTGTAATGCTTGCCCTCTTTCAAGTCACCTCCTACTTGTCATTCAAGTCTTTGCTCAGAAGTCACTTTGTTGAGGCCCCCAAACTCCACATCACCCTCCAAATGGGGCTAGCTCTCCTCCTGTGGGCACATACCCATCAATATACTATACAAAAACATATACTACAGTTTTCTGTCTACTTAACTGATTCTTTCATTCAACCACAATTCTGAAGCCAAGGACTGGGACTCATTCTTCTTGATAATGCTCCCATGAGGCCTGATACACGGTAGGTGCTCAGTATATGTTTACTAACTGAAGAGTCAGCCATTATTATGTCCATGGCATATTCCACTCTCTGGCTGAACTTTACAAAACAATAAACATGGTACTGTGCGAGGGGACACGTTTAAGCTACACTGCTGAGTATACCAAGACAAAAGAAATGGTCTCCTTCCTCTCCAGGGAATTACATGCTAATAAGGAGTGTCAAGAATGTAAGCATATGTCTAATTCATTTGCCACACATTTTATATTCCAATTTCCTGGACTGCTTCAAACCCCCCCTTAGACGGAAAACACCTATACATTTCCCAAGACTAGCCAAAAGCTGAAATGACACCTTTTTTGTGAAATATTCATGAAATTCCACAGGCAAAGCTCAGCATTATTCCAGTTATCCAATTTCTTTTTTTTAATTAACACATTAATCACTACCCATGCTGTACATTAGATCCCCAGAACTTGTTCATCTTATAACTGAAAATGTGGACCCTTTGATCAACATCTCTCCATTTTCCCCACACCTCAGCCCCTGGCAACCACTGTTGTACTCTGTTTCTATCAGTTCAACTTTTTAGATGCCACATGTAAGATCATACAGTATTTGTCTGTGTCTAACTTATTTCACGTAGCATAATGTCTCCTAGGATAATCTGTGTTGTCACAAATGGAAGGACTTCCTTCTTTTTTATGGTTGAATAAAATTCCATTGTGTATATAAACATATATGTTCCATTTATATCTTTATCTATTTGTGTGTCAGTGGACCCTAGGTTGTTTCTGTATCTTGGCTATTGTGAATAATGCTATAATGAACATGGAGGTGTAGATATCTCTTTAAGATACTGATTTCATTTCTTTTGGATATATATCCCAGAAGTGGAATTGCTGGATAATATGGCAGTTCTATTTTTTTTTTTTTTTTTTGAGAGTTTTTGTTTTGCTTTGTGTTGTTTTGTTTTATTTTGTGACAGAGTCTCACACTGTCACCCTAGCTAGAGTGCAGTGGCTTGGTCATAGCTTAGCACAACCTTGAACTCCTGGGCTCAAGCTATTTCCTGCCTCAGCCTCCTGAGTAGCTGTGACTACAGGCACACGCCACCATGCCAGGTAATTTTTTCTAATTTTAGTAGAGATGGGGTCTCACTCTTGTTCATGCTGATCTCAAACTCCTGACCTCAAGTAATCCTGCCACCGTGGCCTCCCCAA
This sequence comes from Eulemur rufifrons, assembly GCF_041146395.1. Classification (NCBI taxonomy): domain Eukaryota; kingdom Metazoa; phylum Chordata; class Mammalia; order Primates; family Lemuridae; genus Eulemur; species Eulemur rufifrons. The sequence continues at coordinate 57,812,664 of NC_090988.1, read as the reverse complement.
GTGCTAGGATTACAGGTATGAGCCACCGCACCCAGCCTATTTTTAATTTTTTGAAGAACTTCCATACTATTTTCTGTAATTGCTGCACCAATTCACATTCCCACCAACAGTGTACAAGGGTTCCCCTTTCTCTATATCCTCAAAAACACTTATTATTTTGTATCTTGTTTATCACAGCCATGCTAACAGGTGGGGGGTGATATCTCATTATGGTTTTGATTTGCATTTCTCTGATGATTAGTGATGTTCAGCACTTTTTCATATACTTGGTCATTGGTATGTCTTCTTTGGAAAAATGTCTATTCAAGTCATTTGCCCATTTTTAAATCAGGTTCTTTGATTTTTTTTTGCTACTGTGTTGTATAAGTTCCTTATATATTTTGGAGATCAATGCCTTATCATATTAACATACAGTTTGTGAATATTTTCTCTCTTTCTTTGGGGATGGTTTCCTTTGATGGGCAGAAGTCCTTTAGTTTGATGTAGTCCAACTTGTTTATTTCTATTTTGTTTGCCTGTGCTTTTGGTGTCATATCGAAAATATCATTGCCAAAGCCAATGTCAAGGAGCTTTTCCCCTATGTTTTCTTCTGGGAGTTTTACAGTTTCACATCTTACATTTAAGTTTTTAATCCATTTCAAGTTAATTTTTGTATATGGTTTAAGACAAAGGTCCAATTTCATTCTTTTGCATATGGCTATCCAGTTTTCCCCAACATCATTCGTTCCCCACTGTGTATCCTTGGTGCTCTTGTCAAACATTAGTTGACGACATACACCTGGGTTTATTTCTGGGCTCTCTGTCCTGTTCCATTGATCTATCTGTCTATTTTTATGCTGTACTTACAAAACAATATGGTACATACTGTTTTGATTACTATAGCTTTGTAAGATAGTGTGAAATCAGAGAAGGTGATGCATCTAGCTTTGTTCTTAATCAAGATTGTTTCAGCTACTTTGGTGTCTTTTGTGCTTCCATATGAATTTTAGAATTTTTTTCTCTTTCTGTGCAAAATGCCATTAGATTTTTGATATGGATTGCATTGAATCTGTAGATCACTTTGGGTAGTATGGGCATTTGAATAATATTAATTCTTCCAATCCATGCATGCAAAGTATTTTTCCAGTAATGTCCTCTTCAATTTCTTTCATTAGAGTTTTCAGTGTATAGATCTTTCTCCTTGATTAAATTTATTCTTAAATATTTTATTCTTTTTGATGCTGTTGTAAATGGGATTGTTTTCTTTGTTTCCTTTTCCACTGTTCCAATTACACCGTACATTCTTCATTATAGCAATACTATAATTATATTGTTTGGCACCCATCACTAAATGGTAAACTCCTTAAGGACAAAGAACACATCTAATTCACCTCTCCCACCACCCAGTAAAGAACATGAGACAAAATAGGCATCTATAAATGTTCATCTGTTGAATGAATCAATGTGCTATACTGAGTTCTTCAGCCTAACTTTGCATTTTGGACCCACTAACTCCTCCCTTCTCCTGTTTCCTCCTCCTTCATCTGAAAAACAATTTCCTGCAAAGCTGATTCCCCATTGTTCATGCCTGGCTAATGTCCATGCCCCTAGGCTTTCCTCTCTGTGCTCTTAAATGCATAGCCTTAGGGTAGCTCCCCTTTAACTCTGGGACATACATATGGTAGTTAAATCTGAGATGCCTTAATAATAGAATTGGTCTATGTGCTTCCATTTTGAGGACAGTTTAAACTTTTTTGACATTTTGTGTTCTGTTTCACATTATATCTGTTTAATATAAAAATCATGTTTTTAGTTCTTGCTAGTTAAATATTGTACATCACATACACACACACACAAACACACACACACACAACCACACAACCTTCTATCAAAATTGATCCCCTGGGAAGACAGGCCTTGTTTACACGTTGCCTTCACATATACCTTAGTACACCACTGTGTAGCCCAGTATGGAAAGCACAGCATTAAAGGAATTTTACTGGTATTCACTTCAAAGGGAGGAAAACACAAAAACTGTACCTACGGATGTCACTGAAAGCTTAATGGCATTGTCCTCTCGTAATTTCTAATTACTTTTCCTTAAAATGATTTCAGAAGCTTTTCTATAATTATTTTCTTCTGTTATCCCAGAAGGAATAAAAGAAAGGGAAGATAGTTCAGTTTTGTATGTGCTGCCTTTGAGATGCCTGGGAGCACCTGGAGCTTGGGAAAGAGGTCTTTGCTGGGAAAAGAGATTTGAGAGTTGTCAGCAATTAAAGCTTAAGAAATGGATGGAGTGACTCAAAGTGTATATGTAGAGGGAGAGAAGGCTGAGGTCAGGTATTAGGGGACAGACAGAAGAACCTATGAAGGCACCTGAGAAGTTGTCTTTAAGAAAGGAAAGAGAACCTTCAAAATTCATCATGGTACCTAGCACAGTGCCTTCTTTGTACATAGGAGGCACTCAATAATTATCAAATAAATTTGGCAAGCATATTTCTTCTCCCTTCAAAGCACTGTGTTAGTATTGAGAATATAGGGATAACCCCTCAAAGGCCCAACAGACCAGTTGGAGGGACAGATCATAAACAAGTACAACATAGTAAGACTGGTACTTTGAAAGTGGTTGCACATGAGGCATCCTGGAGTACCAAGAAAGAAGGTCAGTGTGGAACTTCTCAGAAGAAACAATCCTAGGGATGAATCTTAAAGAATCAATAAGAATTCATCAAGCATGAGGGAGAGAAGTCAGTTGGGAGGGCATTCCAGGCAGCAAGATCTGTAGGTATAAATGCACTGAATTAAGAAACAGTATGGAATGGTTGAGAAATTGCAAGTAAGTAATTTGGTACAGCTGGGATTTAGTATATGAGGAAAAAGTGAAGGAAATGAAGCAGGAAAGCCAGGCAAGATCATGTTACAAAGGGCCCTGTAAGACATGAGAAAGTGTTTGGATTTTATCCTGAAGACTAGGGGAAGCCACTGAAGGATTTTTAAATGGAGAGAAAAGGGATCAGATTTACATTTCAGAAAGATCATTCTTGCATCAGACTGGAAGTTGGGTCAGAGGGGCAAGACTAGAAGCCAAGAAACCAAATAGGAGGCTAGTTAAGGAATCCAATGGGAGTTGTTGGAAAACCAGATGAGGCCAAAGCCAGGGAGAATGGAAAGAAACTGATAGATCAGATAGCTGTAGAAAAGGTAGAATAGACCAGACATTGTGTGTGGTTATATGAGATGGGGGAAGAAGTTAAGAGTAAAGGACAGGCCAGGCATGGTAGGTCATGCCTGTAATCCTAGCACTTTGGGAGGCTGAGTTGGGAGGATCGCTTAGGGCCAGGAGTTTGGGACCAGCCTGAGCAAGAATGAAACCTCATTTCTATTAAAAAAAAAAAAAATAGAAAAATCAGCTGGGTGTGGTGGCATACACCTGTAGCCCCAGCTACTTGGGAGGCTGAGGCAGGAGGATCGCTCAAGCCCAGGAGTTTGAGGTTGCAATGAGCTATGACAATGCCACTGCACTCTAGACTGGGAGACAGGGCAAGACCCTGTTTCAAAAAAAAAAAAGAAAAAAAAAAAAGAAAGAGTCAAGGATAATACTAGGTAGAGAAATTTCATCCACAGAAGATGAGAATAGCAGAGGAGAAGTAGATCTGGGATTACTGTGATGAACTTTGTTGTAGACATATTCAAGTTAAGGAGCTGTCTTGATAAGAGATTTTCTGGAGCTCAGAGGATATACGTAAGCTAGCAATTCAGACTTTAAAATCATACACACATACATGGGAACTGAAGCAATTGGTTTAGATGAGATATCCCAGACAGAAAATATAGAGTAAGAAAAAAAGAAAGCCTAGGATAGAGCCAACCTACAAAAGCCAGACAGAGAGAGAAAGAGGAGCCCTCTTAAGAGGATGTAAAGGAGGACTACAAATAGTACATTGGTGTCTCAAACTCTAGGGGAAGAGAGTGTCAAAAACATCAATTTGTGTCTATCTCCCTCAGTAGATTGTGAGTTCTTTGGAGCAGACATTGGTTAATTTTTGTATTCTCAGAACCTAATGTTGGCCAGACTCCAGAGTAGTGGTTTAATGAATATCTTCAGCCACTGTACTTGGAAATTAGAACATTCACTGTTGACCTCTGATAGAGCTGTCTCTTGAGAGGGGCAAAAGCAGAAACCATAAAGACAACTCAAGAAGTTTGATGACAATAAAAAGAGGAGACAGGGCAGAGACACATCAGCAACTTGAAAGAGAGACACATTATAAAAGGGAATTTTGAAGATTAATGCAATCATTTTGTAGTAAGCACTTTTGCCAGGCCTTAGCTGTAGAAACAGACCTGAAGGATACGTGTAAGTTGATGGAAAAATACAAAATCTTGGGTTGAGAGCAAGGGGACATGGAGCGTTCTCCTCATTCCTCGTTGTAGCTTCCATAGCACTTCCACCTTTGTGTAAAGGCCCTTCTCTTTTGGAACGCAAGACATTGGCTGTACCACCTCATCCTGCTGGGCTTGGCTTTTGTTGCTAAGGGATAAGAAGTCTAGAGTACCTGCTGGTCCACCCCACATGAAGCCAATTGTCAAGCTTGCAGTTTGAGCATGTCTATCACTGAGGAGAAAGCATGTAAAGTATGTAGTCCAGAGCTAGTCATAAAACAAACCATTAAACTTAGTCAACTGTAGGTGTAACAGGATAGATTAGAACAAACAATGTCATGAATTAAAAACATGACTGAGAACTCAACGTGGAGTTAGCAGAGACTGAAGCAAATACAGGAAGATAAAAAACCTCTCTGGAGGAGTTTTGTAAACACAGAACCCAATCCCCCTCCATTTTTTTTATAACAGGCTGGACCATTCATGCTGAGCTGATGGGAGTTGGGGGTGAGGGAAGACAGCTCCTAGTCACTCACACATTCAGTGAAGTCTTGGGCCCAGTGATGTCTTACCATCCCAAGACCTGCTATTATCCTATCCATGTGTTTGCCACATCCATGTAGATGTCCCATCCAAGCTCTGTCTCCACAGTTCTATATTGTCCTCACCTCCAGTAACCCATCCAGCTAGCCCACTCTGTTTACAGCTTCTTGTCTCTGGCTTCTTCATCCTTTTACACACAGATATCAAACCTCCAACCTCTTGAAACTCCAGCCCTTTGGACCCTCTCTTTTATCCACATGTTTAGCATGCCTTTTTTCCTTTCCAACCCAGCCTGAATGTCATGATCCAACACCACCATTCTCATGCCAGCCTTGTCTTTCTCTTCCACCCACCTACTAATCACCATATGTTTTCTATTCCTGAGCCCTCATCACTGAGCATTCATAAGAATAATAACATCACAGAGCCATTGGAATTGATACCAACAGAGCTGTTACACAACTCAACAAGTTTGTGTGGCCCAATCCTGTCATCTCATTTGCTCCTGCAAACTTTCTCCACTTTTCTTAAACCCTCTACATCATCTTCACCTCTTGCTATCAGTGCTTAACCTCATTCCCTACTTCTTAGAAAAAAAATGGAGGCTGTAAGTATAGTCTCCTCAATTCCTTATCCTCTTGACCCTTATCTGCACCCAGGAAGTAGACAATTAACTGAAAGTGTATTTATTGAAGACAAGTCACTCAATGCCCAAGATATCCAAAGGCCAACTCACCAAATTTTCTAAATTTTTCAACTTAAAAATATTTGCTTCTGGACACCAAAATCTAATTTGGTAAATTATCAATTCACCAAAAGTTGTTTCTATTAGTGATTTATAAAGTTTATAGCAATTGTTTTGCATGGAAAGGTTTAATACTTTTGTGGATTTCCTTCTTTAAAGTTTTCAATTGGTTTCATTTTGACTTCGTATAGTTTTAGTTTTACCAAAGTCTCTTCATTAGATTCATTAAGCAGCAGATTTCAAACTCCATTGTGTCAGTTTTGTGTGTGACACACATTTCATACACTTATGATTCAGATGCCCAAAACAAATAGATAATGTTCATTTTATCAAGCTGATAAACAAGTCTATTAATTAAAAACAGTTAAAATGAGCACTTCCCAACTTACTCCATGAGGCAAGTATTACCCTGATACTAAAACCAAACATATAAGAAGAAAACAAAAATACAGATCAATACCTCTTGTGAATATACATGCAAAATTTCTTAACAAAATACCAGCAAACCAAATCTAACAGCATATAAAAGGAATTACAGGCCAGGCGTGGTGGCTCATGCCTGTAATCCTAGCACTCTGGGAGGCCAAGGTGGGCAGATCGCTTGAGGTCAGGAGTTCGAGACCAGCCTGAGCAAGAGCGAGACCCATCTCTACTAAACATAGAAAGAAATTATCTGGACAACTAAAAATATATAGAGAAAAAATTAGCCGGGCATGGTGGCACATGCCTGTAATCCCAGCTACTTGGGAGGCTGAGGCAGTAGGATTGCTTGAGCCCAGGAGTCTGAGGTTGCTGTGAGCTAGACTGATGCCACGGCACTCTAGCCCGGGCAACAGAGTTGAGACTCCGTCTCAAAAAAAAGGAATTATACACCATGCTAAGTGGGGTTTATCCCAGGAATGCAAGGTTAGTTTATCATCCTAAAATCAATTACTATAATACACCATCTCATACCAATAGAATAAAAAAAATGAAGCCACATGAACATCTTGGTACACACAGAAAAAGCATTTGAGAAAATTGGACAACTTTTCAACATAAAATACTCAATAAACTAGGAATAAGGGGAACTTTCTAAACCTAATACAAGGCATTATGAAAAACCACACCTAACATCGTACTTAATATTAAAAGACTGGATGATGTCCCCCTAAAATCAGAAACAACACAAGGATGTCCACTCTTGCCACTTCTATTCAACATTGTACTAGAGGTTCTACCAAGGTAATTAGGCAAGAAAAATTATTTATTTATTGACATTTACTGAGACATTTATATTGGAAAGGAAGAAGTAAAACTATCTCTATTCACAGATGACATGCATGGTCTTATATGTAGAAAATCCTAAGGAATCCACCCCCCCCAAAAAACCCTATTAAAATGAATAAATAAGTTCAGCAAGGTTACAGGATGCAAGAGGGGTATGCAAAAATCAATTGTATTTCTACACAGTAGCAACGCACAGCCCAAAAAGAAATTATTAACGAAACAATTCTATTTACAATGACATGAAACAGAATAAACTGCTTAGGAATAAACTTAACAAAAAAAGGACAAGATTTATATGCTGAAAACTACAAAACATTTTTAAGAGAATTTTTAAAAGGCCTAAATAAATGGAAAGACATCACATGTTCACAGATTAGAAGATTTAACAGTATTAAGATTTCAAATTGATTTATAGATTCAACACAATCCCTATCAAAATCACAGCTGCCTTTTTTGTAGAAATTGTCAAACCAATCCTGAAATTCATATGAAAATTTGAGGAAAAGAATAGCCAAAATATGACATTTTGGACTGGATGATGCTAAAAAAAAAGAAAAAGAAAAAGAAAAAAAAAGAATAGCCAAAATAATCTTGAAAAAGGAGGAAAGAGTTGGAGAATTCAGACTTCCTGATGTTGTTTATTTATTTTTTTCTGAGACGGTGTCTCACTCTGTTGCCCAGGCTAGAGTGCAGTGGCATCATCATAGCTCACTGCAACTTCAAATACCTGGGCTCAAGCCATCCTCCTGCCTCTGCCTCCCAAAGTGCTAAGATTATAGGCATGAGCCACCATGCCCAGCCAGACCCTGATTTTAAAACTTACTATGAAGTAATCAAGACTGTGGTACTGGCATAGATCAATGGAATAGAAATCAGAATCCACAAATAAACCTGTACATTTATGTTCAATTCATTTTTGACAAGGATGACAAGAAAATTAAATAGGGAAAGAGAAGTCTGTTCAACAAATGATGCTGGGACAACTAGATATCCATATGCAAAAGAATGAAGTTGGACCCCTATCTCATAACACATACAAAAATTAACTAAAATGGATAATTGACCTAAATGTAAGAGTTGAAGTTATTAAAACTCTTAGAAGAAAACATAGCAGTAAATCTTCTTGACCTTGGACAATAGTTTCTTAGGTATGACACCAAAATCACAAGCAACAAAACAAAAATTAGTTGTTTTTGAACTTCATTACAATTAAAAATGTTTGTGCTTCAAAGCACATCATCAAGAAAATGAAAAGAAAATTCACAGACTGTGAGAATATATTTGCAACTCACATATCTTATAAGGAACTTATGTCTAGAATGTATAAAGAATCCTTACAACTCGACAAGAAAAAAACAACCCAATTTAAAAATGGTCAAAGGATTTGAATAGACATTTCTCCAAAGAGACATAGCCAATTTCTAGTTTGACAAGAACTGGGAGTCCAACCAGGTTCTCAAGGTGAAGACTGGAGGAAATTTTCTCATGCTTCCAGCAGGGGGACAGAAACGGTAACAAATTTGAAATATGCCCAGAGTTCTCTGCTCTCCTTAAAAGGCCTGCCCTCAAGAAAAACTATTTTACCAGAGGTTAACCAACTTGGGTTTTACCAAAGCCTAACGAACATGGCTGAAGGGAAATACCCAAACTTCATCCCCCTCTAGCTTTCTTGTCTCTCTAAGGTGAGAAGCACTTGTGAAGGTCACAGCCCAGGGACATAGGCTCACTAAAAGACTGAGCTTTAATCATAAGAATGCTCTCCTCCCCCACCCCTGTCTTCTTACCAAATCATTAGGCTCCTATGTAACAACAGGTGGTTACAGCTAAAAGAACTGCAAGCTTCACACCCTATTTAAGAAGGAGTCTCTAGAAAAACCCAAAGACAAAAACAAGAACTGTCCTCCTACTGTTAGAGTAGGAGACTAGGAAACAGGGCTGAGACCAGAAACAGGGGCTTGAAGACTGGATGCCAAGTGTTAAAAGTAAATAACCCTCAAGGAGAAGCTAACTAGAGGGACTGATAACCACAGGCAAAAACCAGCTTCAACCAGCTTGTCAGCTATCTCTGTCACTTTACTTGAACTTTGGCTAATTACAATATCATTTACACATTGCAGTTTTAAAATTTCACCGCCCTTGAAATAGCCATGACAGTTTTGAAACAGCCATATAAAGTATTAAAATGGGAGGGAAACCAATCCTAGGAATTACTACCCAAATTCTTAGTAAAAGCCAACCAAGTCTTGAATATTCCTCCCCTTATTAGTAAGACTTCAAAAGACCGAAAACCAGTTCCCCCAGTGAAGCTGCTCTTTTCAAATCTGTCCATTCTCTTTCTCTTGAGACTATACTTTCACTTTCAATTAAAAAAAACTGTTGTTTGCTTGATTTAAGTGGTACATCCTGAAATTCTTTTCCTATCACCAAGAACCTGGGGAAAAAACTCCACTCAGAGGCCACTAACAATACCACAGCTACAGCAAGTAGTAAATACAGCCGAAATCCTAGCCAGATAAATGCAAAACCTCACATTAAAGTGCTATCTACCTCAGTTCCTTTTATCTAATACTTCATATCCAGCTTCAGCAAAAAATTACAAGGTATTTGAAAAGGCAAAAAAAGAAAAAACCCTACAATCTGAAAATGCAAAACAAGCATCAGAACTAGACTCAAAACTATGGCACATATTTTGGAATTATCAGATTGGAAACTTAAAATAACTATGATTATATGCTAAGGACTCTAATGGAAAAAGTGAATAGCATACAACAACAGTGGATAATGTAATCAGAGCAGAGAAAAAGCTAAGAAAAAATCAAAAGGAAATGTTAGAAATTAAAAACATTGTAATGGAAATAAAGAATGTCTTTGACTGAACACAGCCAAGAGGAGAATCAGTGAGCTTGAAGATCTGTCAATAGGAGCTTCCCAAACTGAAAGCAAGGAGAAAAAAAGAAAGGAAAAAGGGCTGAGTGTGATGGCTGGTGCCTGTAATCCCAGCTACTCAGTCTGAGGCAGGAGGATCACTTAAGCCAAAGAGTTCAAGACTGTCCTTGGTTACATAGCAAGACCCCCATCTCTAAAAGAATTAGCCAGCTGTGGTGGTGCATACCTATAATCCCAGCTACTCAGGAAGCTGAGGTGGGAGGATAGCTTGAGCCCAGGAATTTGAGGCTGCCATGAGCTATGGCATCATCATGTCACTGCACTCCAGCCTGGGTGACAGAGTGAGATCCTGTCTCTTAAGAAAATGAAACAGAATATCCAATAACTGTGGGACAATAACAAAAGGTATAAAATATATGTGATGGGAACACCAGAGAAGAAGAAAGAAAGGGAGAAAGGAACAGAAGAAATATTTGAAGAAAATTTTCTGTAATTAATGACAGACAGCAAGCCACAGATTCAGAAAGCTCAGAGAACAAGTAAGATAAATATTGAAAAAATTCTATGCCTGGGCATATCAGAAAATCAGAAACTACAGAAAATCAAAAACAAAGAGAAAATCTTGAAATAAGCCACAGAGGAAGATATATAAATGCTCAATAAGCATACAAAAAGATGCTCAACATCTTTAGTTATAGGGAAATGCAAATCAAAACTACAACAAGATACCACTTCACATCCACCTGGGTAACATTTAAAAGATAACAAGTGTTGGCAAGGATATGGAGAAATTGGAACCCTCGTACACTGCTTGTGGAAGTGCAAAATGGTGTAGCTGCTTTAGAAATTGTTTGGCAAATTTCCTCAAATAGTTCCTCAAAATGTCAAACAGAGTTACATACCATACCAGCAATTCCACTCCTAGGTATATAACCAAGACATATGTCCTCACAAAAACATATATACAAATGTTCATAGCAGCATTATTTATAATAGCCCCAAAGTGGAAACAATCCAAATGTCCATCAACTGATGAATGGATAAACAAAATGTGGTATATCCATGCAAGGGAATATCACTAAGCCAAGAAGTGAAGTACTAATATGTGATACATGCTACAACATGGATGAATGAATGAATTATGCTAAGTGAAAAAAGCCAGACTCAAAAGGCCATATATTATATGATTCAATTTATATGAAATGTCCAGAATAGGCAAATTCATAGAGACAGAAAGTAGATTATTGGTTGCCAGGGGCTGGGGAGCGGAAGGAATAGAGCGACTGTTAATGAGTGTGGGGTTTCTTTTTGGGTGATGAAAATATTCCGGAATTTGATTGTAGTGATGGCTGCACAACTCCATGAATATACGAAAAACCACTATGAATTGTATACTTTAAAGTATGAACTTTATGGTATGTGAAGTGTATCTCAATAAAGCTGTTACTTAAAAAAATAAAAAATAAAGCCAAAGTAAAAACTTAACTATTTAGAAGTAGTAACAACTACATGATCACTAAGGATAAGCAGAGATCCTCCTAAAGTACAGTCTTCCTATGGTGATATGAACAGAACTGGCAGAAATTCTGCAAATATTTTTCAGATATCACTATGGTAGGAGACCCATTTATTAATGGCCATCATGATATCTTGGAAAAACTGTCTTAAAATAATGAGTTTATAATAGAATTTATATTATATTATTAATTTTATCACTTACTGTAGTAACTACTATACTGTTTACCAACCAGTATAGAAATACAGTAGGGCCATATTTTAGCCCACATCTAATATCTATTAAAATTACAAATGCGCAAAAAATGTTAAAGAAAAAGGCAAACTATTGGATTGAAAATATTTTGGAAGAGAGTATCCCCCCCATATTGTTTAATCGTTGACAAAATGTTTGACATTTGAGTCATTGCATAACACTTGCAGAGTAAAATGAACACGAAATTCCCATTCCCAAAAGTCAAAGATCCAAAATAAGGAAAAACTTAGAATACACTGAATTTTGGCCAGCCATAGCAAAATGACTTCAGCGAAACAGCTGCAAATAAGTTAAAAGTAAAACTAAGCTAAACTAAATTGGTCAACTGATACTTTGTAGAAATCCTCAAAAGTTGTTAAAATCAGCCCAACCATGCAAATTGTAAGCTTTACACATAATTAAAAGAAACAAAATTTTGGTGAATTGACAAAATTGGTAAATTCCAGCAAATTGATCACTCGTGAATTGAAATCCACAAAACTGGCTTTCATTACTTCCCATCCCAGTGGAGAGAGGAATCCTTCCTCGTCTCCACATTTAAGCCCTACACCTGTGTTCTAGATCCCATCACCTTCTGCTTTCTCTGGCTCTTGCTCTGTGGGAGAGAATCGGGAATTTCCTTTTTCTTTCCTAGAGTCTCTACACGGAGTTGAAGCCCTTCGGAGCCTGGAACACATCCTAACTCTTGAAAGATCCCAACTCAAACAGTGCTGGACTCTGGCCATTTTTAAATACTCCTGCTCGCTTCTTCCAGGGCTGAGCTCTACTAAGAAGCTCTAATGACTTGTGACTTCTGAGTGTTCTGAACTGGGTGCTAAGGCTTGGAGCAGTTTGAAACCAAGCACTGATGATACCCAGTGCCTCCTGCTCACTAAGAAGGAACAGATGAATAACAGAGCCAGTGAAAATTGTCTGCCTCTCATCCTGTCATTCAGGATCATTGTTCACAAGCCAGACCTTTTGGGTCATTTTTTCTTCCCTATTTGGTCTTCCCTACACTGAGCTGCTCTTCCTTGCTCCTAGTTAACTGGCCTCCCACTGCTTCCCTGCCTTTTAGCCCTTCTCATCGTGGACCTCCATTTCATGGTGACAAACTTCTGAATTTTCAGCTCCTTTATACAACTTTGAGCCTCCATTTCCTCTGTAAGAGACTGGCTTCACTTAAGTACTCCACTTCTGCACGTTCTTCCACATGTCTGGGGAGGAGAGGGAAAGAGTTGCCACTCTCCAGGCTCCCCAAGGCCCAAATAGAGACAAGTACTTCTCCATCCCTACCCACCAACCATTGAGAATCATGCCATTTTATTATACAAGCCTCTACCCTCCTCAGTGTTGTCATGAAATGACCTTCCCTCTTTCTCATCAAGGTCTTAGGTGTAGTTGTGCATATATCCTTTGTTCTCTCACTGGCATCCTCAACTCCTTGGTCCTTTAGGCCTGTAAGGCCACCAGCCATCATTACCCTTAACAGTGTCTCCACTCCTTTCAAACTTTCCTCAAGATTTCTAACATACTGCCTCCCCTACGCCCATTTTCCACAAAATCCCAACTCCTCTCCAGAGAGAATGAGATCATCAGGTAAGATGGCCTCAGATTCCTGCCTTGTCCACTTTCCTCCCCTACTGCCACATAGCCTCACACACATACTTATCTGCATCCCCATTCATCTTCCCATTTAGCCTTGGAGGAAGACGTACTTCTTTTCCTGGTAAAGAACAATCCCTCCCTGTCATGGTTAATTCTTCAGTCCCTTCTCTCTCCTTTGAGACCTTGCTCCATTCTTTCCGTCAGCTCCTTACCCACAGTGTTAAACATGCTCCTGTTGCTTTCTTCCAAGCAGCTCTCCCTCAACCCTTCCTCCTCCCCACTCCTTCTGCCTTCTGCCACCCCCATTACTTACCTTCTCTCTCTTTCTCTCTCTCTCTCTCCTTCTGCAGGCACAGCATACATGTGCTACAATGGTGAACAACCAGGTTTACTGATGACCTGTAATATTAGAATTTGACCCAGTCAGAGAGGTCAGGCAGGATGTCTGTGATGAAGTGATGATTCGGCTAAGACCTGAAGGTTAAATGAGAGATCACTTAATAGAGGAAGGGACCAAAGTATGCCCTGGGCAAAAGGACAGGTGTATGCCAAAGCATTTTTAATAATCAGTCTGAAGGGGAGCTGCCACCTTTTAAGTGACTGTGCCCCCTGCTCCCAAGATTGATCTGGATGGGTACCTGGATCAACCCAGACCATCCAGAGTCTTTCCCCAGGATTTCTGAATTTGTTGTTATAGGGTCTATTTTTTTAAACTAAGTACACATATAATGCGAATTTGAACATTAATTTTAAAAATCAATACGAAGGAGGAGAAGAGGCAAATCTTCCATACAGGAGAATTTCAAATAATATATATCATACATACTCCCCTAGGAGGCGGAGTTTAATGTCCTCCCTTTCCCCCCTGCCCTGAAGTATGGGACTTAGTGACTCACTTCCAAAGAACAGGATATGGAAAGGAAAAAAAAAGTAGCTTTACAGTGGAGAAACCTAGCAGATACAACCTTAACTCAGTGATCAAGGCTGATATCACCAGTGAAAATTCATGCTGATATCATGTACCCCTTGATATGACATGGTGAGAAGGCCACTTCACCACTGTGGTATTCTTTCTCTCCAATCTAATCATAAGGAGAACATCAGAAAAATCCAAATTGAGGGACATTCTACAAAATGCCTGGCCAGTACTGTTCAAGACTGTCAAGGTCTTAAAAGAAAAGATGGAGAAACTGTTGCCGACCAGAGGAAACTAACTAAATGTGATGATTAAACAATTTGGTATCCTGGGATAGAAAAAGGACAGTAGTGAAAAAACTGGCAAAATCAGAACAAAGTCTAGAGTTTAGTTAATAATAACATACCAATGTTAGGCAATGTTAGTTAGAGGAAACTGAGTGAGGGGTATATGGGATCTCTTACTACTGTCTTTGCAACTTTTTTATAAATCTAAAATTATTCCAAATAAAAAGTTGATTTAAAAATCAATAGGAGAAAATGAAGCTGACAAGCAGAATAAAATGAAATTAAAAACAAACCAGAGAGACAGAGAAAGTCTTGATGATATTAGATTCTGGTTCCATTTGCCAGTCATGTCCCAGGTTTGGTTACCTGGGCCAACATATCTACTCTCTTTCCTAAGCTAATTCAAATTTGGTTTCTTTCATGTGCAATTAACTTTTCACTCCTATCACTGCGGTTTTACCTCCACTTCATCCTTATCTCACTGTGGCCTGGTGTCTTTTCCCTCCTCTCCTTTGATCACTGAGATCATCAGCTAGCTACATCCTGATTCCAAAATCCAATGGAGATCTGTCAGATTCATATTACTGCAGCATTTTCATTCTGTTGACAACTCTCATTCTAGTGCTGTTTATTTCCTTGGCTTCTATGATAACTCATTGGACACTACTCTCCTGTTTGATTCCTATTTTGTGGGCTGCTTCTTCTCAATCTTCATTATGACTCTTCTTTTGTTAGCCACCTCTTAAAGGCTGCCCCGAAACTCTTCTTGCTACACACTCCCTGTGAGCAACCACATCCATTCTCATGGTTCCCCTTACCACTTATATACTGATGGCTCTGAAAATTCTATCCTCATCTCAGCTCTCTTCTGAGTTCCAAATTTTATACTCAACTGCCAATTAGACATCTTCATTTGGATAAGTCACATCCATCTTAAACTCACCATATCCCAAACCAAATTTATCATCTTACCTTTCTCCCCACAAACCTGCTCCTCCTTTGTTTCTCCACCTTCATAAGTAGCATCACTAATGTAGAACCGAGGAACATGGAATCCATCTTACATTCTAACTTCCCATGCCGCCCCCTCATTTCTAGTCAGCCACCAAGTGTTGTAGATTTATCTCTATAACTTCTTTCATATATTACTTCTCTTTTCTTTTCTTTTCTTTTTTTTTTTTTTTTTTTTTGAAGCTATGAAAAGGTTTATTGCTCATCTACAAGGCTTTCTGGGGAGAGCCGGGCAGGCGTCTAAGTTGGTCCAAAAATAGTTTGAATGAAGGGAGAAGTAGGTGGCTTTGGTTTTTATTGTGATCAAGGGGTGGGAGCAGGGTACTTCTCTTTTCTAATCCTACTATCACTATCTTAGTTTAGACTCTCATTATAAGCTGGGCAATTAAAACCGATTCCTATCTGGTCTCCTTTCATCCTCAGTGTTGTGGCCAAAATGTGGTTGACAACATATAACCTGATCATTTTATTTCTGTTATTAAGTAAACCTTCCAATGGCTCCCCAGAGCCTGGACTTTTTTCATGACACATCATATTCTTCATGATTTGGCCCCATTTATCTTTCCCATTTTCTCCTCCTACACTAGCCAATATGCCCAACACTTTAGCCAAGTCAATCTTCTCAGTAGTATACTGTTACCTGTATACCACCCTCCGTGGCCAGAGTTATTTTCTTTCATGCCCTTGTGATCTTGAATATGCTGCCATTTATTCTGCCTACAAGTCCTTTCTCCAACTTTTTCCTCTGCTATGCTTCTACTCATCCTTCAAGATCCAGTTCCAGTGTCATCTTTGTGACACTATTTGCTGATGTCCCAAACCCAGTCGGGATTCGGAATCCCCCCATGTCCACAACCCCATGCTCTCCTTTTATTATACTTTATGTTGCTAATTTGCAGGTTTGTTTTCACAGCTTGCTGTGAGTTCCTTAGTCATGCCTTAATTAACTGTGTATCTTAACTATAAAGCTGGTACATAGAGGGCATTTAAATGTGTCTTCAATAAATGAAGGAAGCAAGAAAATAAATGAATTTAGGTTCTTCTGTTTGAAAAACTTTCTCACTCCCTAAAACCACTGTCCCCTCCCCTGGCTATAGGTCTCTTTCCTTCCCTGTAGTCAAGCCTCTTTAAAGAATAATCTCTATTCCAAATCTTCAGTTCCTCACCTTCTACTCACTCCTTTATTACTGAGTGCTGGCTAGCTTCCATCCCTACCACACCACCTACCTGTTGTCCCCAAGTTGTCTACCCCCAACCCCAGCCAAATTCAATGTATACTTTTCAGTCCTCACCTCACTGGTCTCCTCTGTGTCATTCAACCCTGATGACCACTCCCTGCTTCATGTCTTCTTCCTTGGACTTTCCCTTGACTTCAATGACGTTTTTGCTTCCCTTTCTTTCTCTTCCTTCTTTGGCTATGTCTTCTCACTTTCCTTTGAGGGCTGCTCCTCCTCTTCTCAATCTTTACCTGTTGGAACTTCTCAGGGTTTGCCCTAGACCTTCTTCTCTTTCTAATATACATGCTCTCCCTGAGCAATCTTATTCACTCCCTTAGTGCCACCTGCCACCTGCCACATTTACCAGATAAGGCAACCCAGACCTAAGGTGATTCCTCTATTCCCAGTGAGAAAATCCAAAAAGCTTTTTGACCAACCTGAAAATTTATACCTTTAAGGATGAGAATGAAACAATCAAAAGTTCTACTTCTATTAGTTGATGGATTTTGTTATACATATATTTAAATTCATATATCATATATTGATTTATAAATATTATTTGTTTCCATTCACATAAATTATTAAACAATTTTATGCATACTCTTAACATGCAGCCTCAAAGGCAGTGTCTTTCTCATCGTTGCGGTCACTTTTTCAGCCATCTTACATGTTTTCCCAGAACAGATGACCTTCTCTTCAGCCTAAGTGAAGGGCTCGGGAGAGAACACAGCATGGTTAGAATCCACAGACGATGCAGTCCTTGGAAACTTTATCTCAAGTCACAAGTCCCATTTGCATCACACTAGGGCAGTTGGTTTTTGGCATGCATCCTGAAGGAGTGTATTCATGACTTCTAAAAAATCACTTAATGTATTGCTTTTTAAAAATTATATTTTTAATTATTATTTTTTTTACTGAAATATAACACTTATACAGAAAAGGACACAAATCATAAGTGAGCTGAGGCTCAATGAATTGTCACAAAGTGAAACACTTATATAACATCACTCAGGTCAAGAAACAGAACATTTCCAGCATCCCAGAAGCCTCTCCAAAGTACTACTGTATCGCTTTTTAAAGCAATCTTTAAAATGCGTATTTAGAGACATCCAACACATGCAGTTGTGAGGTCATACTACCAGGAATAGTTACCAAAGCTGTGTTTAATTTCTTTGACTACGAATTCTGTGGCAAATGACCTCTACAAGCATCCAAAATAGCATTGTTCAGGGCATTTCAGGTTAATTGGTCTTGCCCAAACAGTAAAAATAGTTGCATTTATTGGCACTTACTCTGTGCCAGGTACATAGTGTTTTACATACGTTAAATAATTTAATCCTTAGGCCCATTTTATAGATGAAAAAACTGAGGCAGAGACAGGTTAAGTAACTTTCCCAAAGCCACACAGCTTGTAAATGGCAGAGTCTGGACCCTGAGCCAGGCAGTCTGGCTTCACAGTCCACAAGCTTAGTCACCATACCATACTGCCCTATCCAGTGGTTTGTTGTTCAAAATAAAGTAAATGAGAGCAAACCCTGTAATATGAGAGACTTTGTAAGGACACAAATATAAGGTTACTCCCTCTTTCCTGAGGGATGATTTTGGAAAAAACAAAAAAGCAAAAACCTCACCCTCTATTCAAGCTTATACAGTATTTGCAGATGACTCCCAAATATTTATGTCCATCCCAGACTGCTCCTCTAAGGTATAGACCTACTACCCAACAGGCACTTCAAAGTCAGCAGCCCCCAAACACAAGTCATCATCTTTCTGTACTAAGCCCCTGCGATCTCCTCCTGCTCCTTTTGTCTAGCATAGCCAATGTCATCAGCATCCACGCAGCTGCTCAAGCCAGAGACTGGGATGTCATCAAGGACCCCAGCCTCTCCCTCGCTCCTGTCTTCCAAAATCAAACTCCCTTCTTCTGCTTTAACTGAAACTTGTTCTTTCTCCCCAGAAGTTCCTGACTGCTTTGTACCGTTTGTACACGTCTCAAGTCCAGAAAACCTTTCGTTCTCACAGCCTACCCACAGTCTTCAAGAAGGAGAGGAATCAAAACTCTTCTAGTTCCTTTAAGACTGCTTACTCTTCATCTATGTCTGATTTCACCTCTCCCAAGTTGGCTCCTCAAGGCCCTTCCCACCTCCCTGCCCAGTCCCCTTCTCACTTTATTTTTCTGGGGAGTATACTCTGAGTTAGAGCACTACCCCGAAATCTCTTCCTTCCCATACCTCCCAATCTCTAGCCTCAAATTTGGAATAAGGAGGAAGTGAGGGAAAGAGAACCCTACGGAATGAAGGAGGGAAAAGGGAAAAAGAGCAAGGGATGATGAAAAGTGACTAGCAGGAGAGAAGGTAAAGATTAAGATAGAAGAAGGGAATGAACAAAGAGAAGGGGTAAGGAAAAACGGGATGAGAAGAGAAGGAAGGGGTGAGGAAAAGGGATGAGTAGGAGATGAGGAGAAAGACACATGGAGAAGGGGTGGGGAGAAAGGGATAAGAGGAACAGTGGGGAAGGAGATGGAGAGAATGGGATACGGAGAAGAGGCTGGGGAGAGAGGAAGGAGCAGGAGGGGTGGGGAGAAGAGAAAGGGGAGAAAGGGTAGGGAGAAACGGTTGGGAGAAGGGGTGGGAAGCAGGGGATGGGGAGAAAGCGAGAAGACGATAAAGGTGGGGAAGGAGAAGAGAAGACAGGCCGACTAGGACAGTGAGCGAGGAGAGGGGCCATGGGGAATAGGGGTAGAAGATGGAAGAGGAGGACGAGAAGGAGGTGAACAGCAGGGAAAGAGGGTGCAAGAGAACCGGATCGGAGGGGAGGACGGGGCGAAGTGACCGGGAGAAGCGAAGAGAACCGGGACGTGGGGAGGGCGCGCGCTGGGCCGGATCCGGAGCCGGGGACTGGGGCCGGGAAGTCGAGGGGCGGAGGGAGGACGGGCGGCGGGGGGCGGCGGCGCGGAGCGCGGGTGGGGGCGGGGGCGGCGGCTCCGCGGGCGGAGGGGCGGGGGCTCGGGTTACCGCGCGGAGGGCGGGGGAGGGGAGAGGAGGGGACGGGAAAGGAGGGGACGGCAGGGGAGGGGAGGGGGCGCGGGGCCGCGGCGGCGAAGCTCGCATCCTCCGCGGGGTGGCTGTGGAGGAGGCGGCGCCCCGGCGGCGGCGGCAGAAGGACCGATCGACGGCCAAGGGCTCGCGGACCGACGGCCGGCTGCCCGAAGTGGATCGCCAGCCCGGGAGACAGCAGCGGCGGACGATGCGCGGCCCCAGGCCCCGCGCGGGCGGGCGCTGCCCAGGGGGCTGACCGCGGCCGGACGGCGCCCCAGCACGGGGCGAGGGAACCCGCGCCGCGCAGAGGTCAGTGTCCGCGCCCGCCGGCCCGTCCGGCCGCGCCCGCCTGGCCCGCCGGCCTCCCCGGGGCTGCGGCGGCGGTGGCGGAGCCGGGGGCTTTGTTCTGAGCCGGAGACAATGGGGGAGGGGGGGCCTGGGCCTGCGGGACGAGGGCGAGCGTGAACGTGAGCGTGGGGGCAGGGCCTGGGGGTCTTTGTGTGCGCGTGTCATCGAGTCGGGGTGTGTGGCGGCGAGGGTGTGGGGTGCGGGCAGGGTTGTGTGTGTGCTACTCCCGTCGGAGTGTGAGTCAGTGCGTTTCACCGGGAGGTTGTGTGTCTATGTGTGTCTCTTGGGCCGTGTGTGCATGCACTGGGAGGTTGTGTGTCTGTGTGTGTCTCTGGCCGAGTGTGCATGTGCATGTCACTCTGAGGGTGTGTGGGTCAGAACGAGTGTGTGTCATGGTAAGCGAGTCCCTGTGAGGGCGTGTGTGTGTGTGTGTGTGTGCGCGCGCACGCGTGTGTTGCCGGGCTCTGTGGGAGGCATGTGTCAGAATGTGGAGGATGGGTGTAGGACAGAGACAAACTGAGACAGAGACAAAGAAACAGAGGGGGGAGACGTAAAGACAAGCAGAGGAGAGACAGGCTCAGCCTAAAGTTGAGGTGGGTCACCCAGATGGGTGTTCTAAGAGGAAACCAGTGCCCAGCAACTGGGAGTGTCCGAGATGCCTAGATCAGAATCCCGTGCAGGGGACAGAGAGAGGTCACCCCAGGCCTGAGTCCCACGTGGAGGGGGTGGGGAGAGAGAGATCTAGAAGCACAATGAACTCAGTGTGGCCTGGGCTGGGCCTGCAGCCACAAGGTCATAGGCCAGAAAAATATTGTCGCTTATGTCAACTTCTCAAATACCCACAGGGGACATAGACATAGCCCTACTCAACCCACAAGGGACACAGTCCAGGCAACACACATCCTCAAGAGATACCCTCACATCCATCACACACCCCCAGGAAGCACTGTCAGAACTAACACACACCCACAGTCAACTCTGTCAAGCCAACACACACCTACGGAAACTGTTCTTGTGACAACACACACCCACAGCAGAAATGTTGCAACCAACACATTGCCGCGGGATCATTTTCAAAGCCAACACATACCATGGGAGACATTGTTACTGCCAACACCTCTCCGGAGACACTGTCACTGACAACACACACTCTCACAAGATGCTGTATCAGCTGAGACATAGCCAACACCTCTCAGGAGACACTGTCACAGCAATCCACATCTATTGGAAACACTGTCAGTACATCATATAAGTTTACTTCATTGGAGATGCCCATGCATAGCAAGTGTCCCAGAGGCCTGGCACTAACAAGAGGCTGTGTCACAGTCTCCCTTACCACACAGCCACTTGTGCAACCCCTAGGAGACAGTCATGGGTGACACGCACACCACAGGGAGAGCTGTCCCAACTGCTAAATAATGCTTAACTTGTAATGCTCACACCATTACCATTTCTCATCCATAGACCTCCCAGGCTTACCCCGTTGTTCCTTGAAAATTCTGAGACCTGGATAGTCTTCCCCTCCCCGTATATGCTTACATGCCATGGTTGTAAGTGTCCCTCCAACACCCTAGCCTCACAGTTTCTTGATCTCCTTAGCTCCTGGTTACTTTCTTCTTCCCTCCCACAATCTCTCTGTATAACTATTCCATCTCTAAAATTCTAACCTCTTGCATTCCACTCCCTGCCCATAGCCTCCTATATCTTTCCAGCTTTCAGATGCCCATGCTCCCGTGATACTCTTTAACCTCATAATGACCTTTTGCCCTTAACCTCTTTGTTTTCCAGCTCATGTGCCGAAGACCATCCCTTTAGCCACTTGTTGGCCACTCTGTTCCATTGTCCTTGAGCCCACCCATCTCGTAAATTACTAACCCTAGCTAGAATGATTTGTCAACCATACCAAGTGACACTTCTATAAATTCATGCTTCTAAAAATTCCACCCTCAACTGGCCCGTCCATAAATAAATAAATAGATGAAATTGTTTCTATTTTCTTCACACTCATTATCCCACATCCCTCATCCTATTGTTTTCAGTAGAATAATTAGTCAATCCACTGGTTCATTCATTCAACAAACAGATACTAAGCACCAGTTTTGCCAGGTATTGTGGTATGAGTTGGCATTACATGGGTGAACAAAATGTACATGGTCCTTGCCCTCTTGGAGCTTATAGTCTATGGGGTGAGTGTTGTAACACAGCAGCACACCACAGGGAAACCTAAGCCAGTTTAGGGAAGTCAAAAGAGGATTTCTGGAGAAAGTGGCATTTAAGCTTAAACGTGATGGAGTGGGTGGAGAATATTCCAAGCCAAGGAAGCAGCGTGTGAAAGCCCACATGAAAGAAAATATTGTGTGTGAGGGATAAAGCAGTTCAATGAATAGCATGAATGAGGAGAGGGAAAGAGTCTATGGGGGAGACAGATGGAGCTTTAGGTCATGCAAGGTCTAGGAAGCCACATGAAGAAATCCAAGAATAATGGAGATTATCAAATGATTTGAAGCTTTGGAGTGATATTTATCAGATCTGTTTTAGAAAAAGCACTCTGACAGCCATATGGAGACTGAAAGAGGAGCCTGAGAAGAAGGACAACAGTTGGTTGTTGCAGGAATCCAGGAGGAGATAATGCTGGCCTGAACTGAAGTAGTGTCAGGGGAAAAGGAGAAGTGGATGGTTTCAGGAGCTCTTTAGACAGTAGGATCAGCAGGGCTCAGTGACAGAATGGATGGGGAGGTTGAAGAAGAGGGAGGAATTAAGAGTAGACAACTTGGTCTTCTGGCTCACTCAGGATATTGAGGCCACTCGGTTTGGATTCCCTCAGATTGCTGCCTCCTCCCTCAAATTTTATCTGCATCCTCTTCAATCTTTTCTCCTTCCTTCCTATAACAACGAAGAGGTATCTCTACTCTTATAGCCAATCCTCAACACCTGCTTTGTGAATCCCATCTCCTGCCTCCTCCACAGGCACCTCACCCAACTGATTATTCCATGTCTTTCCCATGTCTCCAGTTTCTTTCTCTTTCTCATTCCTTCCAGGAATGTGTGAAGATCCCCCAGTCTCTCCTATCCTTCCTTAACCCCGTATCACTCCATTGGGTAAGAGGCTTTCTCACTTTGTTTCAGTGCCACATTTTGTGAAAGTGTCTTCTGCATATAGCTGCTTCCCCCTTCCTCACTTGCCATTTATGCCTGCCCTTCCAATGTAACTGCTCTCCCTAGGAGAAAGTGACCTCTCTCCTGCCAAATCTGGGGGATCTTTTCCAACAGTGCTCAACTGCCTGACCTCTTAGCAGGAGATGACATTGTTGACCCTTTTCTCTTTGAACAAATTCCTCGTTTAGTTTCCGAGCTACCATTTTATTCTATCAACATTTAATGAGCACTTATGTGCTAGCCACACTGCTAAGTGATGGGAATACAGTGATGGAAGACCCTGTTCCTGCCCTCAAGGAGTTTACACTTTAGTGGGGAGAGGCAGGCAAATAAGTGAATGATTACAGTATGGTGAGATTCATACATCTCTCTCCCAGAGCTTTTCCTGGCTGTTCAGTCTCAGTCTGCTTTGAGGGAGCCTTTGCATGGCTCCTAAATGTCACCGTTCCTTAGGGTTCTGGCTTGTACCTTCTTATCATCTCACTGTATACACCCCTCTGGGTGATCCATCTCATTCATTTCCAGAGCGTTAATTATCATCTATAGGCTGATAACTCTCAAATCTCTCTCTTCTGAGCACCAGACTTGCATACCTGCTGTGTACCTGATCTTTACTGTATAACTCACAGGCCCCTTAACATGTACATACTGAGCTCATCAATTCTTCCTCCCCAAAATGACTGTTCCTACTCAGTTTTCAAGCTGGAAACCCAGAAATTATAACTACTCCTTTGTCCACATATCCCATAATCCAAAAGGTCCTTGGATCCTTTGTTTCTACCTCCTCTCCAACAATCTCTGATGCCCCATCCTTCTTCTCCATCACCTCTGCTCTTGCCCTAACCTCACCATCTTTTCACATGAATTTTTGCAAGAGCCTCCTAACTTTTCTCTCTGCACGTCTCTCCCCTATCCAAGCTGTTCTTCTCATTGCAGTAAGAGGGACCTTCCTAAAGTGTAAACCCAGCCATATCACTCCCTGCTAAGCATTCCTCAGTGTCTTTTCATTTTCCTTGAACAAAATCTCTACTTTTTAATGAAGCTTATGAGATCACAATCTGACTTCTCCAAACCTCCAAGCCTCATCGCCTGTCCCATTTTCCTAGCCTGCTCACATTTTGAGTTCCAGCCACACTGAATTCCATGTAGTTCCCCAAAGACACTACATTCTTCCATGTTTCTGGCCCTTTGCACATACAGCTCTGTCTGCCTGAAAGGCCCTTCACTCCCTTCTTCTCCTGGCTTATCCCTTCCCATCCTTGGATCTAGTCTCAAACGCTGACTTTCCTGACTCCAGCAGGCAGACTTGAGGGCCTCTTATTTCACTATTGTCACTGCCCATTCCCTGTTCTGTCTCCTCAACCAGGCTGGGACTTCTTTGATGGCAAAGATGCACATTATGGCCGGGCGCGGTGGCTCACGCCTGTAATCCTAGCACTCTGGGAGGCTGAGGCGGGTGGATTGCTCAAGGTCAGGAGTTCGAGACCAGCCTGAGCGAGACCCCGTCTCTACTAAAAATAGAAAGACATTATATGGACAACTAAAAATCTATATAGAAAAAATTAGCCGGGCATAGTGGCGCATGCCTGTAGTCCCAGCTACTTGGGAGGCTGAGGCAGTAGGATCGCTTAAGCCCAGGAGTCTGAGGTTGCTGTGAGCTAAGCTGACGCCACGGCACTCACTCTAGCCTGGGCAACAAAGTGAGACTCTGTCTCAACAAAAAAAAAAAAAAAAAAAAAAAAGATGCACATTATTCATGTTTGTGACTGAGGGTCCCACACAGGTGCTTGGCAACGAACAAATGCATGAATACATAAGGCACCTCACCCTCATTCACTCTTCAGAAGACTGGCGCCTGGTCTCAGCTGCCCCTATGATTGAGACATTTTTACACAACCTACTTATTCCACTGGGGACATTTCTACACCCTTCTTCTACAACTGATCCTTCCTCACCCCATGCTCTCTTTCTTTCATACAGGCTTCTCTTTTCCTAGATCCTCTTCCTCATCATTCTCTGTACTTTATCTTTCATTCAGTTAGCAAATATTTAAGGAACACCACAAGCTTGCAGACCCAAATCCATTGGGCCAGGTGCCTATGGAGGTTCTTGGAAGGAATGGAAGATGTGAGGCTGTGACTTGCCATCAGACTGAAGGGACTATAGTGCCTGACCACCCCCTCCTCTCTACCAGACCCCTTTCCTGGAGGGGCCCTAAGCTGCTCCTCCTTCTAAGGTCTCCTCCCCCCACCAACACACCCACTCTGAGCCCTCCAACTCCTGGCATCCTGGCATCCTGGATCCTGCTCCTCCCCATATTCAGTTTCCTGATTCTTGCGTCCTCCTCCACTTCCCTCTCTTTCCTGTCAGTGGGCTCTCTCCTCTCTGATGCCCTGGTACCTGCTAGCAAAAGCCCCTCCTGGGGCTTCATGCCATTGGCTGCCAGCTTCCTGTTGCTGCCCCTTCCTTTAGCTACCCTGTCCATGTTTCCTGGGTAACCTTCTAACACCAGGGCATTTTCAACCACTGCCACTTGGGAGGACCTTCCAGTTCCCTGTGTCCTCTGGTGATAGGACACCTCCAGGTGGTCCACCTGGAAACCCTAGGTACGTCTCTGCCCACTTAGCACACTGGAATGTCCTTGTTTCTGTTTCTCTCTCTAAGCTGCTGGATGGAGGAAGTTTGTTATCTCTCAGAGCCTAGAACACACCTCTCATATGGCTGATGAGAAAGGAAAAAGGAAAGGAGGAAAGGGAAGAATTCCAGCCAGGCAACTTAGCTTCTTTGAGCTCCCCTTTTGTCAGGTGAAAATGGGGGTAACAATATCTCCTTAAGAGAGTAGTTTTGGGGATTCAGAAAGAAAATTATTTAGTGTTCACCTGTTAACCTAGTTAATTTTACCTCTAACATCTCAATGCCTCTACTGTACTCTCCTACCTCTCAACTTCCCACCTCCCAACTTGTTCTTCCCTCTCAACATCTCTGGGTTGCTACATCTCCAATTTTCCTGCTAGCTCCAGCCTCACTGGCCTCCTCTGTAGCCTAGACTCTGATTGCCAGGATCAGACTTTAGGACCAAGCCCTTGCTGCCCATCCCACCCCCAGGTCCCTCACCTGCCCTGCCCTGCCCATCCTTGCCCTAGTCTCCCTACCTGTGAATATTATGAAGACAGGGACTTGTCTTCTGTCACTGCTCTATCTCTAGTGCATAGCATGGCCTTTGGCATGTGGTAGGTAGGTCTTCAGTCAATATTTGTTGTATAATAGATTTGTCAGTGCACTACTTCACATGCATGCCCTAAGACCTCCCCACCTTTCCCCATTTTTTTCTTTGTCTCCAAGCATCCTCCATGTTCCTTTCCTCTCTCACCACATGTCACCTTGCTCACCTGACCTTCTACCTGGACTGGCAGTTGCCAAGTTTATCTTCTCCTCTAACCCACTCTGTGCACACTGGCAAATGTATTCTCCTAAAGCACAACTTTGATCATTCTCCTTCCCTGTTGTGTTGACTGGCCAGTTACATGACCCTTTATCTGGGCATTCCAAGTCCTCCACCAGAGAAGCAATGTGGTCTAACAGAAAGCACTAGCTTTGAAGTCTGTTAGACTGCATTCTAGATCATTCTGGATGTTTCTCTGCTACCTTATCTAAGCTCAGTTTCTTCATCTGTAAAATAACAGTTATCCCAGGGTTATTGTGTGTGTGTGTGTCTGACACACAACAGCAGCAGTTAACATTTAGTGAGCTTTCACTGTGTGCCAGACACTGTGCTAAGTTTTTCAGGAACATTATTTTATTTAACTCTTGTATCAACCATTTAAGGTAGGCACTTTAATCCCCATATTACAGAAGAGGAAACTAATGCTTATAATGATTAAGTAACTTGCCCAGGGTTATGCTGTAAGTGGTAGAGTCAGGATTTGAACTCCAGTCTGGCAGCAGAGCCTGTCTTCTTAACCACTGTAAGCTTATGCGTGCATACTTCCAAGTCTTACTATGTGCCAGACACTGTTCTGCCTAATATAATGTAGTAGGTATTATTATTGTCCCCATTTATAAATGAAGAAATGGAAGTACTTAGAAATTAAGGGGCTTGCTCAAGGTCACCCAGCTAGTAAGTGTGAAGCTGGAAATCAAATCCAGTTGGTTTGGCCCTAGAGTCCTGGTCTTAACTACTGTCCTGTCCTGCCTTGCTTTGATGTATTATCTCCCTATTCTGAGAAGGCAGTAGGCACGTATTGATGAATGAATCTATGCTGATGTCTGTGGCTAGCTGTTAGTCAATTCATTCTCTCTCATACTGCAGGAGGCTTGCACCGTTACCACTCTCCTGATACAATTCTCTCCGAGATCACTAGTGACCTCCTTACTGCTAAATTCAATGGCCACTTCTCAGCCCTTATCCTACCTGGACTCTGCAGCATTAGACATTATCAATTCCTCTCTCCTTTTGAAGTGTTTGCTGCCTTAACTTCTGTGATACTGCCTCTAGGAAGAATAAAGCTGTCTTCAGCCTGTCCCTTGTATGTGACTGGTCCCCAAAGTTCTGTCCTAGACTCTCTTCTCACTCTATACATCCTCTCTGATGTGGGTCTCCATGCCCATGGCTTTCAGTTACCCCATGATTTGTCCAAATCCATATCTCTAACCCAGGCCTCTCTGCTAAGCTCCAGGCTGGCGAATCCAGTGCAAAATCCAGTGCCTGGATATCTCCACGTGGAAATCCCAACAGGCACCTGAAAATGGCTTTTCCTCTGCAGTATCCTAATGGCGCTACTTTAGTAAGCAGGCCAGAACCCTGGGAGGTGGCCTAGAGCCTAGAGTCCTTCTAGTCCCTCACCTTCCTGTAGAGTCAGCGACCAAGCCTTGTCACCTTCACTTCCTCACATCTTTCATTCCTGTGTCCTCAAGCCCCACTGCTACTAACCTGGACTATTACAGACACCTTGTACCTGGTCTCACTCCTCCCACAGGTTCTCTTCCTTCTTCAGGCCTCCGTTGTCCCGCCAAGACTCTTCCCTCTCAGCTTCCCTGTAATTTCTTCCTCTCCGTCTTTCCCTTCTCCCTGAATCTCAGGCAACATAGAGTACATGGTCCTGCACTCCATGGACTTAGAATCTGTGTTAACTCAGGAAAATTGTTTCACTCTGAGCCTCAATTTCCTCATTTGAAAATGGAAGCTGGGATTCTTTCCTCACAGGGTTGTTATGGTGATTAAATGAGATGCTGTCTGTGAATTGCCTGGCACAGGGCCCAGCATGCTGTAAAAGCTCAGAAAATAAGCTTTTCCTCTGCTGCTTCTGCTCACATCTGTCCTCAGCTTCTCCCTGGAGTGCCTCCTGGGAACCAGTCCTCAGCGGGGCAGAGCCAGGCCCGGGCACCGCCCTGGCCACTGTCCAGCAGTTGCCCCAGGGATGTCCAGGGAAGCTAGTCTGTCAGCCTTCTCCTCACGCCTGTTCTCCTCCCTCCCCGCCTCCCTGCAGTTCAGCTCTTGCCTCTCCCGCCCACTGCCCCAGCCTCTCTGGGTCTGGCTGTGCCTGTCTAACTTACCTCCCCTTTCTGAATTAGCCCCACTCATGCTTTCCTCTTCTGTACACAGTTACTCTCCCTCAGTCTTGCTCCCTGTCACCCACCCCCGCCCCCCACCAGAACCTCTCCTCTCTTCCTCCTTCCCTGACGCATGGCCATGTATCCTCTTTGCTCATTGTGGCTGCCCTCTTCCTCTTCTTCTAGCCCATCTGCCTTTCATAGCCCCCTCCTCACCCTTGTTGTCTTTCTGGTCCCTGCCCCTCACTGGCCCTGGGACAGGAAGTGGAGGGAGGAGGCCTGGGTGATGCCAGCTCTCCCAGCCTGCTTCCCCTTCTGTGCCTCGGGCCACTCCTCTGCTTCCTCCTGGAGTCCCCCCTTCCCTTGTGGTTCCCCTGCTCCCACCTCTCTTTCCTCTCCCATTTTCCCCCTTGCTCCCAGGTTCTGTGGACACACAGGCTGGGGGTGGGGGGGGGATCTGTTAGTTAGGGAGGGGGAATTGACATCACGTTTCAGGCCCCAATGAACAGTCTTGCCCCTCCCCCTCCTAATGAGAACCAGCTGTGGTTCCAGAGGCCCAGATGTGGGGTTGGAGGGGGAGAGCAGGATGGAGTCAGAGGACCGAGTAACAGGATGGGGATAGAGTGAGGGCACGTAGCAAGGCAGAACTGGATGGGAGAACGACTGTGATGGACCTGGAGGAAGAAAGAAGACAGATCCAGGCAGGAGGCAGGACAGACTGGGGAAAAAGACAAGATGGAGAGGGCAGGCCAGGTCTAAGGGAAGGGATGGGATAGACCTGGAGAGGGAAAGAGACAAGAGCCAGGAGGGGGAGCAGGTCTCAGGGAAGAGGCAGTGAGAAACACCGGACAGATGGGAGGAGATGGTGCAGAGAACAGAGCTGGAGAGAGGATGAGACGGTCTCGGGAGAGAGTCTGGAGTTCGAGTTTGGAACTGGAAGCCCTGGAGCAGGAAGTGATGAGGCACAGTCCAGACAGAGGCCCCAGGGACCTGGAGGTCACAGCTGCAGCCGCAGAGCTGACCACGAGTGCCCCAGCAGCATGTGTGAGAGTGTGCCTGTGTGTGGGTGGGTCTGCAAGTGTATGCACGCCTGCCTTGTCAGTCTGTGCATGTGTGACGGTGGGCTTGTCTGTGTGCATGGGAGAGTGTGTGTATGGGTGTGCTGTGTATATGTAGGGGGGAATCTGGGGGTGTGAATGTGCCTCTCTGTGTGAGGGTCATGAGAAAGTGTTCTTCCGTGTGTATGTGTCTGTGTGTGTGTGTGCCTGCATATGTGTGGGTGGGTTCCATGGGAATGAGTAGGCCCACCTGTGTGTGTGAAGACGTGCTTCTGCATGTATGTGAGGAGCGGCTGGCTGTGTGTATGTGAAAGGAAGCCTCTGTGCATGTGTGTATGAGAGTGTGTGTTGAATGAACCTGTGTGCATGTGAGTCTGATTGCATGAGGATGTATCTGTGTGAGTCTTGGCAGTGTGAGAGAGAAAGAGTGCCGGGCAGCGTGTGAGACTGTGACTTTGGGAATGTGAACCTTTGTGTGTCTACTGTGAGAGTGTACTGGGGGAGTTTGCACTAGACAGGGACCCAGGTTGGCTGATGAGGAGGGCCTGGGGGTCTACAGAGGTTGGGAGAAGGGGTCACTGTCACACAAGGCATCTACCTGGGCCATACTCCCTCTTCAAGGCTGATCATTCACCTGAGATTTAGCTCATACCATTCAAAGATACCTTCATTCAGAAAATTTATTAATCAGGTACTATGTGCCATGTTCCACACTACACACAAAGGTGAATAAAATATAGTCTTTGCCCTCAAACAGCTAAATAAATAGGGAGACAGATATTATAATACAGAATGTGATAAGTATATTGACCTCATTGTTTATTATCTTCTGTTCCTCCAAACCCTGACTGCTTTCCCTCCACTAACTGATTAAACCCCTAACGCAGTCTCTGGACCCAGATCCCTGACCTGGGCCCTGGGACCATCCCTGTACACTCATCTTCCCCCTCTTTGAGTCAGGCCTGGGTTCATCCTGACCTACTTGCTCTGAACTCCTCTGACCTGTTATTCCACATGGCAGCTCCATGGGCTCCTCAGGCTTGACCCCTGGGGAGAGGGATCCTAGTACCCACATAGAACCCCAGAATACTGAAGCTGGGATGAAGGCACAAAGGGGCCACATTAGGGGATTGTGTTGAATTAATGAAAGAGAGTCTACCAAATACCCAGCTCTGCGCTCCTTGCTTACATTGTCTC
Source organism: Eulemur rufifrons (assembly GCF_041146395.1). NCBI lineage: Eukaryota > Metazoa > Chordata > Mammalia > Primates > Lemuridae > Eulemur > Eulemur rufifrons. The sequence goes on along the minus strand of NC_090988.1, from coordinate 57,781,723 downwards.
TAATTTTTAAAAACTGCACAGGGTGGGTGTTACCGTGGCCATTGTACAGATTGGGAGAACATAATGCCCAGACTGGGACTCAAACCCAGCCCAAACTCCAAAGCTCCTGCTCTTTTTATTGCCTCCCATAGATAGGAGAGACGAAGGTAGGTGGGCAATGTAAGTTGGATGGTGGTTAGAAACCCACCTTCCTTTGGAGGACAGGAGGTCCTACAGTAGAACAAATCCTCTAAGACCCAAGGACACACTTATGCAGCCACAGGACTGACTATGGTGCCTCAGGATCATGGGCTCATGTGTGTTTGTGTATGTTGTCTGAGTTGGCATGACCGTGGACCTTTCTCTCTGAGTATGTTATTATGTGAGTATGGCGGTGTGGAAGCACAAGGCGCTGACCATTCATTCAGCACTGATTGCCTGCTCACATTATACCTTCTACTAAACACTGGAGAATCAGAGACTAAGAACTGTCACTACACCTCAAGGAGCCCCCAGTCCAGTGCAGGGGGCAGGCACTCGAACAAATCAGGACTGCTGTGCAGTTTATTGTCAGCATTTACCAAAAGCAGCAGGAGCCCAGTAGAATGTACAATAGGAGAGCTCTATAATATGTCCGAGAAGATTCCACAGAGGACAGGACATTTGAACCGTATCTTGAAATTTGAGTAGGAGTTGGCACATGGAGAGGATTTTTAGAAGGTATCTCAGGACAGGAGAATAGCACATACGAGTCAAGAAGTTGGGAAGTAGCATGGTAATAGATTTCATGTTGGAATGCAAGGTGTGGTGGGGGAAAGAAAAGGTGGGGGACGTGGATAGATTGGCAGGGCTTAGATCACAATGACACATTAAAGAAGCTGGACTTTATCTTGCAGGTCAGAAGTTCTCTACTTAGTGTCCATGCACCCCTTGAAACTGCAGACACAAGTTTTTGTGATTGTGTATCTGCGTTCCTTTTTTGTAGAGGGGAAGCTGTTTTTTGCTGTCAGTAATGGGAAACGAGTGGGAGCCTTTCATCAGGAGTGCTTTGGTGAGAGTTGGGTGGTCAGAGTCTCTGGTCAGATGGAGATGGATCAGAGGATCCAAGCCAGGAGGCAGGGGGACCAGTAAGGAGCTGTTGCAGGTATTGCAAGGAGAGATGGCAATGCTTGTACCGGGACGGCAGTGGTGTGGAAAGAGAGGAAAGGGCAGACTTGAGACGTGTCTAGTTGAAATGTTTGGGTTTAGATGACTAATTGGAAACCAAGACTGAGGAAGAGCAAGGAAGCAAAGAGAGCTTCTGGATTTCTGGCTCGGACACCTGGATGAATGGTGGTGCTGTCCACAGGAAAGGAAATGGAGGAGGAAAAGCAGTTTGAGGTGATGGTTGGGGATACATTGTGAAGTCCGGAATATGGCTGGACATGCATCTCCAGGGCTCTCCAGGGCTGGAGATGGAGATTGGAAAGTTGTCAGCAAATAGATGGTACATAACAAATGATTGATACATTTGAAGTAAAGGCATGAGAGTGGATAAAATCCCCCAGGTAGAATGTGAGGAGAGGGGAAAGATGCTGCCCAGGACTGAGCCCCGAAGAGCACGGATTGTGAAGCAGTGGGTTGAGGAAGAAGAACTTGCGAAGGAGATGGAGGAGTGGGCAGGGAAGCATGATGGAAATAAGAGGTGGGGGTTACAAAAGAACAAAAGACATTCTATAACAAAGACATCTGCACCCAAATGTTCATAGCGGTACAATTCACAATTGCAAAGATGTGGAAACAACTCAAGTGCCCATCAATACATGAATGGATTAATAAAATGTGGTATATGTATACCATGGAGTACTACTCAGCTATAAGAAATCATGGGGATATAGCATCTCTTATATTTTCCTGGATAGAGCTGGAACCCATTCTACTAAGTGAAGTATCCCAAGAAGGGAAAACTGAGCACCACATGTACTCACCATCAGATTGGTTTCACTGATCGTCACCTAAGAGCACATTTAGGAATAACATTAATCGGGTGTTGGGCAGATGTGGGGGGGAGGGGATGGGTATATACATACATAATGCGTGCGATGTGCACCATCTAGGGGATGGACACGCTTGAAGCTCTGACTTGGGGGGGGGGGCAAGGGCAATATACGTAACTTAAACTTTTGTACCCCCATAATATGCTGAAATTAAAAAAAAAAAAAAAGAATCGAAGCAGTGCTAAAAAAAAAAAAAAAAAAGAGGTGGGGGTCACAGTGTGAAGCCAATGGGGGTAGGCTTTAAGGGGCCGGTGATCAGTGTTTCAGGGTTCCAGAATGATCCAGTAAGAGGCAAATAAAAAGGTACCCACTGGATGTAGAACATGGAGATGATTGGAAGCTTCATGACAGCAATGTCACAAGAGGAAGCCTCCCTACAGAGAGGGAGGAGAGTGTGATAAGTGAGAAAATGGGGGAAGTGAAACAACTTCCAGAGAGGGTAGCAGCTTCTGAATGTTCCTCTTCCCTCCTGCGACCACATCCCATCTTCAGCTCCCCCCTCCACTGACTCTGCTCTCATTTAGTCACTAGAGGCCTTGGTGGGGCTTTAGGCTCCTCCTTCTTGAACTTTAGCAGCGTTTGAAACCCTGGCTCCCCTTAGACTCAGAGGCACCACCCTTCTCTGGTTCTCTCTCTCTCTCTCTATCTTTCTGGCCAGTTAGATACCTTCTCCAGCTGGTAGTTGAGGTCAGAAATGCACCCATCATCCTTGACTTCTCCCACTTCCTCAGTCCCCTGCCTTCAAGCAGTCATCAAGCGCTGCCTGTTCTATGTCTTAATCCCTGACCCACGCAGACCTATCCACTTCTCACCATTTTCATTGCTAACACTCATCCAAGTCACCAACAAAACAATGTCATCGCTGGGACAGTGCCTCCTAACCATCCTATCGGCCTGCTCTTTGTTTTCCAAAGGGCAGCAATAGTGATCTTCACAAAATGTGGGTCATATAGTGGCACTCCTCCTTGAAATGCTTTAATGGCTTCCATTTGTCCTTAGGATAATGTCAAAATCTTCAATATGGCTCACGAGTCCCTGTCTCATTTCACACCCTCTGCCCCTAGCACTACACCTTACACATGTGCCCCGAGACCACACGTCTAGGCACTCTCAGCCCCTCCTTGACAGTGGACTCAGCCTTTCCACATTCTGCTCCCTCTTCCAAAATACTCTTGTCTCCTTCCTGTATCCCCTTCTCTGCCCACCATTGCCTGTCTAACACCTCATCATGATTTAGATCTCAACTTGAAAGTCACTTCCTCAGCAAAACTCTCCCTGATTCCCTTGCCTATGTTAAGCCTCTCTTACATGTCCTCCTTGCTTCCTGTACTTCTCCTGCACAGTCCTTATCACACTTGCAATTACTTGTTCAACTCCTGGACTCTAAGCTCCAGGAAGCCAGGGACTGTTTACTTCATTCACTGTTGTATGTATCCCCAGTGCCTCCACACAGTAGGTGCCCAAGTCTGTCTTATTTTAAATATCTATATATAAAATAAGAGAAATGAGCATATTTAATACTGATAGATGGCTCTAGGAGAGAGGAAAATGTTGACAGTTCAGGCAAGGTTACCAAATGCATGGTTACAGAGGCTGGAAGGGGTGGCTGTTAATTCTGGATGAGGAGAAAATGAGAAAGGATTGGCCATATTTTTAAGTCTACAGAAAGAAGGGAGTTTGTGGGCATTCAGACCCAGAATAATCTGCTGAGAGGAGGCTCAGGGTGGGATGGAATGGGGACCTGCCGGGGGAAAGACTGGAGCAGGCCCTGAGGAGTCCTGAAGCAAAGATCCCTGGGGACCAAGATGAGTGTGAGGCAGCACGGGGGCCTGCTGGGGACTAAGCATGTCTGAGTGTTGGTGTCACCAACATCCCGGGCTCTCTGGACTGCTGATCCCTCCCCTGTCATGACCTGTTTCCCTCTGCTTTTTCCCCAGGTCAAGGAGACTGAGCTGGAGCCAGGGCCCCAGTTGGGCCTGATCCAAAGCCTGAGATCAAGCTGGGCCCAGAGCCTGGGCCTGGACTAGCACCTAAGCCACACCTGGATTTCCCCTGTCATGCAGAAGGAGCCGGGCATTGCGCCTTCCTGTCCTGGCATGAAGAGCCCCAGGCCCCTCCTCCTGCTGTCACTGCTTTTGCTGCTGCTGCTGGGGGCTGGGGTACCAGGTGCCTGGGGTCAGGCTGGGAGCCTCGACCTGCAGATTGATGAAGAGCAGCCAGCGGGCACACTGATCGGGGACATCAGTGCAGGGCTTCCGGCAGGCACGGCAGCACCTCCCATGTACTTCATCTCTGCCCAGGAGGGCAGCGGCGTGGGCACAGACCTGGCCATTGACGAACACAGTGGAGTTGTCCGTACAGCCCGTGTCTTGGACCGCGAGCGGCGGGACCGCTACCGCTTCACTGCAGTCACTCCTGATGGTGCTACTGTGGAAGTTACTGTGCGAGTGGCTGACATCAATGACCACGCTCCAGCCTTCCCACAGGCTCGGGCTGCCCTTCAGGTACCCGAGCATACAGCTCTTGGCACCCGTTACCCACTGGAACCTGCTCGTGATGCAGATGCTGGGCATCTGGGGACCCAGGGCTACGCGCTGTCTGGTGATGGGGCTGGAGAGACCTTCCGGCTGGAGACACGCCCAGGTCCAGACGGGGCTCCAGTGCCCGAGCTGGTAGTTGCTGGGGAGCTGGACCGAGAGAACCGCTCACACTACATGCTGCAGCTGGAGGCCTATGATGGTGGTTCACCCCCACGGAGGGCCCAGGCCCTGCTGGACGTGACACTGCTGGACATCAATGACCATGCCCCGGCTTTTAATCAGAGCCGCTACCATGCTGTGGTATCTGAGAGCCTGGCCGCTGGCAGTCCTGTCTTGCAGGTGTTTGCTTCTGATGCCGATGCTGGTGCCAATGGGGCTGTAACTTATGAGATCAACCGCAGGCAGAGCGAGGGCGATGGACCCTTCTCCATCGATGCACACACAGGGCTGCTGCGGCTGGAGCGGCCACTGGACTTTGAACAACGGCGGGTCCACGAACTGGTGGTGCAGGCACGAGATGGCGGGGCTCACCCCGAGCTGGGCTCAGCCTTTGTGACTGTGCACGTACGAGATGCCAATGACAATCAGCCCTCCATGACTGTCATCTTCCTGAGTGCAGACGGCTCCCCTCGAGTGTCTGAGGCTGCCCCACCTGGACAGCTCGTTGCTCGCATCTCTGTGTCAGACCCAGATGATGGTGACTTTGCCCATGTCAATGTGTCCCTGGAGGGTGGAGAGGGCCACTTTGCCCTAAGCACCCAAGACAGCGTCATCTACTTGGTGTGCGTGGCTCGGCGACTGGATCGGGAGGAGAGGGATGCTTATAACTTGCGGGTTACGGCCACAGACTCAGGCACACCCCCGCTGCGGGCTGAGGCCGCCTTTGTGCTGCATGTCACTGATGTCAATGACAATGCTCCTGCCTTTGATCGCCAGCTCTACCGACCTGAGCCCCTGCCTGAGGTTGCGCTGCCTGGCAGCTTTGTGGTGCGAGTGACAGCCCGGGATCCTGACCAAGGTACCAATGGTCAGGTCACCTATAGCCTAGCCCCTGGCCCCCACACCCGCTGGTTCTCCATTGACCCTACCTCAGGCATCATCACCACGTCTGCCTTGCTGGACTATGAGTTGGAACCTCAGCCACAGCTGATTGTGGTGGCCACGGATGGGGGCCTGCCCCCTTTAGCCTCATCTGCCACAGTTAGCGTGGCCTTGCAAGATGTGAATGATAACGAGCCCCAGTTCCAGAGGACTTTCTACAATGCCTCGCTGCCTGAGGGTACCCAGCCTGGAACCTGCTTCCTGCAGGTGAGTAGGTACCATGCATAGCAGGATAGTGTTGTGGGGTTTGAAGGCCACAGGGGACCTCAGATCAGGAACCAAGCCAGGCAAGTGCATCTGTTTATGGTGACTTATGCCAGAGGGTTGGGTCCTATCCTGTGAGCTCCAAAATCTGTGCAAGGGGTAAGAGTTAATGAGAAGTTGAAAAAGCAGGGTACAAGAGCTGAGGCAAATGATGTTGGCAGTTGAAGGAATTAAGACTGGGCCTAGGCCGGGCGCGGTGGCTCACGCCTGTAATCCTAGCACTCTGGGAGGCCGAGGTGGGCGGATCGTTTGAGCTCAGGAGTTCGAGACCAGCCTGAGCAAGAGCGAGACCCCATCTCTACTAAAAATAGAAAGAAATTATATGAACAGCTAAAAATATATATAGAAAAAATTAGCCGGGCATGGTGGCACATGCCTGTAGTCCCAGCTACTCGGGAGGCTGAGGCAGTAGGATCGCTTGAGCTCAGGAGTTTGAGGTTGCTGTGAGCTAGGCTAACGCCACGGCACTCACTCTAGCCGGGGCAACACAGTGAGACTCTGTCTCAAAAAAAAAAAAAAAAAAAAAAAAAAAAAAAAAAAAAAAGACTGGGCCTAGATGAAAAGTATTTGTGGTATCAGGAAATGAAAGAGACTTTTTGTAAAGTCCCAAAGCTGTTCTGCAGGGCAGAGATGGAGATTCTGCATACCCATGTGGCTGCTGTTCCCCAAAGAAGATGCAGCACTTACGGAGCCCTCCACACCTAGTCCAGTGCTGGGTTGTGCTGCAAGAAATCCCCATCCCTGCCCTCGGGGCTGAGCCTTGATGGAACTCCTGGGCACAGGCATTAGGATGAGAGGTAACAAGAACTATCCAGTGAGATCCTGATGTCCAGAGCAGGAAGGCCTCTCGGGAAGAGGCAGGAGCCCTGAACAGGTGGAAGGAGACACCAACTGGTTGTAAGTCAGGCCTGGAGAAATGGAGGGAACATGAGAGGCTGCCTGAGGCTAGACTGCAGAAATCCTTGGACACCAAGCTGTGAGGGGTTAGAATTTTCCTTGGAAAGCAAAAGAGGTCACTGAACTTCTTTGAACTGGGAAGGGCATGATCAGATTGTTTTTTATTTTTTAAGTTAGCCAACTGACTTTGAGGTGAAGGATGGATTGGTTCAGTGAGCGAGTGATAGATCATTCCTTCATTAATATATTCAAGAATTTACTTACCTAGTATAAACCTGGCACTGTGCTAGGCCCAGAGAACAAAGAAAGGAGATAGTCCTGTTCCCAGGCAGGTCCCAGTCTAGACAGGGAGATACACCGGTAACTAGTGCTGCAGCAGGCAGCATATAAAGTGCTGTGGAAGCCCGGAGGAGTGGCCTTGAACTAATGAAACTTTGCCAAATGGATAATACCGGGTATGCAGACAGAGACTCCAGGCCTACAAAGGAGCTGCTGAACAAACACCATGAGTGTGCAGGAGACTGCTCGTTCAGGCTGGCCTCAGCTGTGCTGATGAGAAGGAGTTGGGGGGAGATGAGACAAGATAGTAGATAGGGTCCAGGTCACAAGTTTGACTTTATCATAAAAATCATAGGGAGCCAATGAGGGACTCTAAGCAAATCTGATATGTCTTCTGGAGAGATTGCTTTGGCTACAGTGGAGTATGTCTTCTGGAGAGAGGACTAGAGGCAGGGAGTCCGCTTGGGAGACTGGGCTTGAAGTCCTTATGTCTCTGAAGTCCACCAGACCCCTGAGCATCTCCTCAGGGGATGCCTGTTGGCCTAGATTTCCAGGCTAGTGCCAAGCCTGGCTGACCCCTTGTCTTCTGGCCAGAGTCTGGATATGTGCCTGCCTGCTGCCATCCAGCTCCCACCACCCACACTCCCATGTGTTTACTCTCCTTCTTGGCCAGGACCAATGGACCATGGCTTCCAAACTTCTTCCCTTCCCACTAGTGCCTGAAGCAAGAGGGCAACTCTCCAGGTGGTTTCCTGGAGTTTTTGCTATTAGTAACCATAGAAAAGCAGGAGTAAAAATGACCATTGGGTTTTTTTTTTGTTTTTTTTTGGCTGTAAGTGTAATAGATTTTTTTTTTAATTTCAGAATATTACGGCAGTACAAATGTTTTTGTTACAAACATTGGGAGTTTATAACTGTTGTAAGGATTCTTAATATTTGATTTATTCGATGGAAATTTATTGAGTGTCTACCATGTGCCAGTCACTGTATTGGAGACATAGAATACAGTAATGAATGAGTCACCGCTACCCCAATTTCATGGAGTTTATAGCCCAGACGGGAGATTCATGTGCAAAGAAACAGTTTTACTGCAATAAGAAAATATCCATTTGGGAATATATATGAGGTACAGATAGGCAGTAAATGTTTTCCCAGAGGAAGGGACCCTTGAGTTGAGACTTAAAGAATGAGCAGGAGTTTATGAGGGGACCGGACAGGGGAAGGGTTCCAAGCAGAGGTGACATGCACAGAGGAATGTCAGAGCCTGACTTGTTCAAGGGCCCACAAGTGGCTCAGTATCTCTGGAGTTTAAGACAGGAGATGGGAGAGTGAGAGACGAGACTGTGCAGGTAGGCCAGACAGTGAGGGGCCAAGCCTGGGAGTTTGAGCTTTTTTCTATAGGGAACGTTGAGGATTTTTTAGTAGAGGAGTGGTATGATCAGATTTGTTTTCTCAGATGGTAGTCAATGTAGAGCAATGGTTCATAACTGGGGGAAATTTTGTCCCCCAGAAAGGATATTTAGCAATGTCCAGAGACATTTCTGATGTCACAACTGGTGAGATGCTACTGGCATCTAGTGAGTAGAGGCCGGGGAGGCTGCTAAACATCCTATTATAGACATGACAGCCCCTGCAATAAAGAATTTTCTGGTCCAAAATGTCACTATTGCCAAGTTGATAAACCCTCATGTAGAGTATGGATTGGAGAGTCAGACATTTATAGAAGGGAATTACAATAGTTCAGAGGAGCAATAACTCAGGCCTAAGTCAGAATAGTGATAATGGTGATGGAGAGGAATAGAAAAATAGGAAAGATAATGAGGACTTACTTAGTCCCTTGTTGATTGATATACCAGGTGAAGAAAAGGGAAGAACTGATTTCTGGCTTGAGCAACTGGTGGATGGAAGAGTCATTAGAGCTGGTTTGGAATGGTCATGAGGTTAGTTTTGGACAGGTTGGATTTAAGGCGTCTGTGGGACATCCAAGTGGAGATGTTGAGCAGGCATCTGGTTATACAAGTTTGGTGCTTGGAGGAGTAACCTAGGGTGAAAGTATAGATGATAGCTGAAGCCACGGAAATGAATGAGAAGGTCCTAAGAGAGTGTGTAGAATGAGAAGAGGCCAAGGAGAGATTCCAGGAAACAAAAATGTGTAAAAACAGGCAAAGAAGGGAAGATGGAGAAAGACTGGGGTGTGGCGAAGCAGTGGGTGGAGAAGTAGGAAAAATAGTGTCAAAAAGTTGAAACAGGAGGTATGCCTGGGAAGGAGGTCGGGATGGGCAATGCAGTAAGTCTGGAGTCTGCTAGGAATTTTCAAGAGTTCACAGAGAAGAGTCTTCTTTTTCTCCTTGAAATAGTGCTTCTGATAAGAGTGAGGGATGGGAATGTGGTGGGAGCCAGAAGAGTGGGGTGAGGTTTATTGCAGCTTTGGGGCAGCATGGGAGAGGGAGCAGACAAAGGTCAGACTGAGAAGCTGAGCTGAGAACCTGCTGGAAATGGAGACTATGCATTTGCAGTGAAACCTCTGAGCAGGAGCTGTACAGGCCAGGAAATTCACTTCTGCCTTGGTCATTTCCAGTATATGGCCCCTGCGCCTTTTGGGGTCGCTTCCTGACAACTTCCCCTGACCACTGTTTATTGCTTTCTTCCTGCAGCCAAGTCAGAGGGCAAAGGTCTTTTACAGCTTCTGGAGATGGTGCTGCAGCTGTGCTGCTGCCCATCGGGATAGACATAGGGGGAAGTCTGTCTCCTGGGATATTTGGGCCCACGGCCACAGTAGAGAGTTGGAACAGGAGCTGTTTCCAGGGTTCAGCCATGGCAGGGTCTTAGTGTCTCACAGGAGGATAAACAATGACACAGATCACTCCTGTCAAGGGCCTGGGCAACAATTAGAAGTCCTTGGCCAGCTTTCTCTCTGAGCACATTTTCTGGCTGAGAAATGGGAACTCTCCAGCTTCCTCTTGCAGCATGTCATGACCTTGAGGTCCTTATGTCCACAAAGAGCACTTTGTCAGGGACTATAGCAGTCAGCTCTGGCTAACCCACAATTGCAGGCCTAATGTGTACCCAGTATATAAAACTTAGTATGAAAGAAGGTTTTGTGATGAAGCAGGATGATCACAACGTCCATTTACTCAATGAACATTTATGCCTAGAGCACCTGCTGTGTACCTGACACTGTCCTAGGCTAAAGGTATGTGAGCCATACCCATAAATCCATGGAGCAGACCCTATAGTGATCAGATCCCAGTATTAATCAGATCCCACTCTGTAATGATCAAAGTCAATAAAGATCAGACCTGTAACATCAGTCTCACTAATTTCATTATCAGTGAGTTTTTTGCTTGGGATGATTATGAGACGTGGTGAGCATATTAATTCCTAGATTCACCTGGAATTTGAGATCACAGGCCTTAGCATTCTTCTCTGTAAATACAGTTGGTCCTCATTATTTGTGAATTCATTTACTTTCTAAAATTTATCGGTAACCCCCAAATCACTACTTGCAACACTTTTGCAGTCATTTCTAGACATGCACAGAGGGATGAAAAATTTGAGTTGCTCAACACGCACATTCATTCCCAGCTGAGGTTAAAAAAGGCAATGCTCTGCCTTCTTGTTCGAGCTCTCATACTGTAAACAAGTGTCCTTTTTGAGTTCTATTTACTGCCACGTTTTTTGCATTTTTGTGCCTTTTTTGGGGGTGATTTTGTTGTTTAAAATGGTCCCCAAGTGTGCTGGAGTGCTATCTAGTGTTTCCGAGCACAAGAAAGCTGCGATGTGCCTTACAGAGAAAATGCTATGTTAGATAAACTTCGCTCAGGCATGAGTTATAGCAGCCGTCCCCAAATCCCCGACCTTTTTGGCACCAGGGACTGGTTTCATGGAAGACAATTTTCCACAGACAGGGAAGCGGGGGAAGGCGGAGCTCAGGTGGTCATGCACACAGTGGGGAGCGGCTGTAAATACAGATGAAGCTTCGCTTGCTGGCCAGCCTCTCACCTCCTGCTGTGCAGCCTGATTCCTTAGTTTCATGGAAGACAATTTTTCCACAGACTGGGGTTGGAGTGGGGGGCGCACAGCTCAGGCGGTGATGCGTGGCCCGGTTCCTGACAGGCCATGGCCTGGGGGTTGGGGACCACAGAATTAGAGTGCTGTTAGCCGTGAGTTTAGTGTTAATGAATCAACAATATATAACTAAGGTGTCATTAAACAGAAACACACATGTAACAAAGTTACATTTGTTACATTGACAAAAATGTTGTGACCAGAGGCTCTCAGGAACCCAAGTGGTAAGGTCTGAGCTGGGGTTGGGTTTTGGTCTATGTCCTACTAGTTCCCTCTGTGTGTTCACCATCTGGAGACTCTGAGCACCAGCTGCTCCTTCTAACTCTGCCACCTAACAACTCTGGCCTTTCTGGCCAACAAGATGGACCATCACTCACTCCAGCCTCTTCCCAGGTGACAGCTACAGATTCAGATAGTGGCCCATTTGGCCTCCTCTCCTATTCCTTGGGTGCTGGACTTGGGGCCTCCGGATCTCCCCCGTTCCGCATTGATGCCCACAGTGGTGATGTGTGCACGACGCGGACCCTGGACCGTGACCAGGGGCCCTCAAGCTTTGACTTCACGGTGACAGCTGTGGATGGGGTGAGTGGACAGCCCATGGGCAGGTTGGGACATCAGGGTAGGGCATGCACCAGGGTCAGATGAGGCCCACCTGACCTATGGCTGCATATTCCACCAGGGAGGCCTCAAGTCCATGGTATATGTGAAGGTGTTTGTATCAGACGAGAATGACAACCCACCTCAGTTTTATCCACGGGAGTATGCTGCCAGTCTGAGTGCCCAGAGTACACCAGGCACAGCTGTGCTGAGGGTGCGTGCCCATGACCCTGACCAGGGGCCCCATGGGCGACTCTCCTACCACATCCTGGCTGGCAATAGTCCCCCGCTCTTTGCCTTGGATGAGCACTCAGGTGAGGACTCTCCCATTCCCAGGGCCTGCCCCCAGGGTCCCCTCCCGACCTCCCTAAATGATGTCCCGACTACTCCTTCCATAACACTGCCAGCCCTATTCTGTTTCTTCACGTATCTCTGCTTCTATCCTTTCTCCCAGGACTGTTGACAGTAGCCTGGCCCTTGGCCAGACGGGCCAACTCTGTGGTGCAGCTGGAGATCGGGGCTCAAGACGGAGGTGGCCTTCAGGCAGAACCCAATGCCCGAGTCAACATCAGCATTGTGCCTGGAACCCCCACACCACCTGTATTTGAGCAGCTACAGTATGTTTTTTCTGTGCCAGAGGATGTGGCACCAGGCACCAGTGTGGGCATAGTCCAGGCACACAACCCACCAGGTATCATTTAACATTATGCCCACTTGGTGCCACACCCACATATCCCAATAGAACCCTCTAGTACCATCTCAAGGTTCCCTAGGGTAGTATCACAGCATAGGCAGCCCCAGTACAAAACACTCCGGTACCAATGCTCAACACCTCCTGAGGTGCAGTGCAGGCACACTGCTTCATCCCCAGGCACATATCACCCCAGTGCCAGCCAACTTCTCTGCCAACTCCTGCCCCTCCCTCTAGGACATTGAGAGGCACGGGTGTGGGCACTTTCCAGCCCTTCTTGGGATCAGACTCTGGGCCCTAACTCAACAGGTGCCCTTTTTCTCTTTCCTGACCCTCTCTCTTCCTCCCTAGGTCGCTTGGCACCTGTGACCCTCGCCCTCTCAGGTGGGGATCCCCGGGGACTCTTCTCCCTAGACTCGGCCTCAGGGCTGTTACAAACACTTCGCCCTCTGGACCGGGAGCTGCTGGGCCCAGTGCTGGAGCTGGAGGTTCGAGCAGGCAGTGGAGTGCCCCCAGCTTTCTCTGTAGCTCGGGTGCGTGTGCTGCTAGATGATGTGAATGACAACTCCCCTGCCTTCCCTGCACCTGAAGACACAGTACTGCTGCCACCAAACACTGCCCCAGGGACTCCCATCTATACACTGCGGGCTCTGGACCCCGACTCAGGTGTTAACAGTCGGGTCACCTTTTTCTTGCTTGCAGGGGGTAGTGGGGCCTTCACTGTGGACCCCACCACAGGCCATGTCCGGCTTATGGAACCTCTGGGGCCCCCAGGAGGACCAGCCCATGAGCTGGAGCTGGAGGCCCGGGATGGGGGCTCCCCGCCACGCATAAGCCACTTTCGACTGCGGGTGGTGGTACAGGACTTGGGGACCTATGGGCTGGCTCCCCGATTTGAGAACCCTACCTACCATGTGGACCTGCCCTCAGGCACCACCCTTGGAACTCAGGTCCTGCAACTGCAGGCCCAGGCACCAGATGGGAGCCCTATCACCTATCACCTTGCAGCAGAGGGGGCAAATAGCCCCTTTGGTCTGGAGCCACAGAGTGGGTGGCTATGGGTGCGGGCAGCGCTGGACCGAGAGGCCCAAGAGTTGTACACACTGAAGGTAATGGCAGTGTCTGGGTCCAAAACTGAGTTGGGGCAGCAGACAGGCACAGCCACTGTGAGGGTCAGCATCCTCAACCAGAATGACCACAGTCCCCGCCTGTCTGAGGATCCCACCTTCCTGGCTGTGGCTGAGAACCAGCCCCCAGGCACCAGTGTGGGCCGGGTCTTTGCCACTGACCGAGACTCAGGACCCAATGGACGTCTGACCTACAGCCTGCGACAGTTGTCTGAAGACAGCAAGGCCTTCCGCATTCACCCCCAGACTGGTGAGCACTGGGACCCAAATTCTGACACCCCACAGCTTTGTCCCCAGACTGGTGAACTCCCAGCCCAGATCCCACTTATGAGAACGAGGACTCAGCCTGGAGTTTAGCCCTAGCATTCCCTCCCACACCTCCTAAATCCCAGCTTCTTAGCCGCAAGTCTCAGGCTCTGTATCCCTAAATATCTCACACATCATCTCCATCCTGCACTCCCAGGAGAAATGACCACACTCCAAACCCTGGACCGTGAGCAGCAGAGCAGCTACCAGCTCTTGGTGCAGGTGCAGGATGCAGGGAGCCCACCCCGCAGCACCACAGGCACCGTGCACATCGCAGTGCTCGACCTCAATGACAACAGCCCCACCTTCCTGCAGGCTTCAGGAGCTGCTGGTGGGGGCCTCCCTATACAGGTACGTGAAGTGCAGGACCCCGTCCTGAAGAAGTGTGAGAGGAAATGGGGGTTTCCCCATAGAGCTGTAGGTATAGGTAAGAGAGACTAAGAAAGGGGGCTGTGCCTGCCCACAGGTGAGGGGAACTCAATCCTTAGGAACAGGAAGGAAATAACTGTGGGTGAGTTGTGTCCCCACAGGTACCAGACCGAGTGCCTCCAGGAACACTGGTGACAACTCTGCAGGCCAAGGATCCAGATGATGGGGAGAATGGGACCATCCTGTACACGCTAACTGGTATGGAGATAGAAAGAAGGGAGTGGGTGATGGCATGCCTCATGGCCTGCCCAGCTCTGGGCCCCCAGCCCTCATCCTTCCTCTGCCTGTGCCTAGGTCCTGGCTCAGAGCTCTTCTCTCTGCACCCTCACTCGGGGGAATTGCTCACTGCAGCACCCCTCGTCCGAGCAGAGAGGCCCCACTATGTGCTGACACTGAGTGCTCATGACCAAGGCAGCCCCCCTCGAAGTGCCAGCCTCCAGCTGCTGGTGCAGGTATGGCTGCCCTTCCTACAGTCTGTCTACTTCCCCTTGGCTGCCGCTATAGCCCCCAACCCCGCCACGCCCCAGAAGCTCCAGCTTCATGGAGTCCTTGGGCCCTCTAGGCAAACTACTCTGACCACCCTTCCCTGCTACCTGGGGTGCCAGCCCAGACCTCCTTTTACATGGATTCTTCCTAATTCCATCCTCCCTTCCTGGTCCACAACAGGTGCTTCCTTCAGCTCGCTTGGCCGAGCCACCCCCAGATCTCACAGAGCCAGACCCAGCAGCGCCAGTGCCTGTGGTGCTGACGGTGACAGCAGCTGAAGGGCTCAGGCCGGGCTCCTTGTTGGGCTCTGTGGCACCGCCAGAGCCCTCCGGTGTGAGCGCACTCACCTACACACTGGTGGGCGGCGCCGATCCCGAGGGCACCTTCGCGCTGGACGCGGCCTCAGGGCGCTTATACCTGGCGCGGCCTCTGGACTTCGAAGCGGGCCCGGCGTGGCGCGCGCTCACGGTGCGCGCTGAGGGGCCAGGAGGCGCGGGCGCGCGGCTACTGCGAGTGCAGGTGCACGTGCAGGACGAAAACGAGCATGCGCCTGCCTTTGCTCGCGACCCGCTGGCGCTGGCGCTGCCGGAGAACCCCGAGCCGGGGGCGGCGCTGTACACGTTCCGCGCGTCGGACGCCGATGGCCCGGGCCCCAACAGCGACGTGCGCTACCGCCTGCTACGCCAGGAGCCGCCAGTGCCTGCGCTTCGCCTGGACGCGCGCACCGGGGCGCTCAGCGCTCCGCGCGGCCTGGACCGGGAGACCACACCTGCGCTGCTGCTGCTCGTGGAAGCCACAGACCGGCCTGCCAACGCCAGTCGCCGCCGCGCAGCGCGCGTCTCCGCGCGCGTCTTTGTCACGGATGAGAATGACAACGCGCCGGTCTTCGCCTCGCCCACACGAGTGCGCCTCCCGGAGGATCAGCCGCCTGGGCCCGCGGCGCTGCATGTGGTAGCCCGGGATCCGGACCTGGGTGAGGCCGCACGCGTGTCCTATCGCCTGGCAGCTGGCGGGGATGGCCACTTCCGTCTACACTCGAGCACCGGTGAGAGAGGCAGGGGTGAGAGTGAGGCGGGTGCTGATGTGGAGGGAGTGTCGAGGTCTCTATCAACCTGCCTTACCGCTCTCTTAGGAGCGCTGTCGGTGGTGCGGCCTTTGGACCGCGAGCAGCGAGCTGAGCACGTGCTGACCGTGGTGGCCTCGGACCACGGCTCTCCGCCGCGCTCGGCCACGCAGGTCCTGACTATCAGCGTCGCTGACGTCAACGACGAGGCGCCCACTTTCCAGCAGCAGGAGTATAGTATCCTCTTGCGTGAGAACAGTCCGCCTGGCACATCTCTGCTCACTCTGCGGGCAACCGACCCTGACCTGGGTAAGGCCTGGTGGGATGAATTGTGAGAGGGATGGACTGGAGCGAGAAAGGGTATATTTACCCTCTGATCTATTCTCCATCCTGTCCCTCCTCAGGGGCCAATGGGCAAGTGATTTATGGAGGTGTCTCTGGTGAAAACTTCTCTCTGGACCCTGACACTGGAGTTCTCACGACTCTTCGGGCCCTGGATCGGGAGGAGGAGGAAGAAATCAACCTGACAGGTACACGCTGACAGGGCCTCAAGACCCCAAGATCCTGAAGTATAGTAAAACCAGTGTTACATGGGCAGAGCTCTCAAAGTACTACCTTCAGTTGTTTCCACTTTTTACAACACAGCTCCTGTTATTTTTTTGGACGTTTTGGGGAAGTCAAGGGTTTGGCAGGATGCAAGATGAACTGTGACTTTCAGGCCGTCACAACTGTGATGACATAAACTCTCAAAAGCATAATGTCATAGCTATGTCCTCTAGGCCTCCCTCAGATCCTGCAGCCATTTAACAGTGGAGTATATTGATATTAAATGTCAGAGAGGTCAAGTGACTTGCTCAAGCTAATGCAGCTTAGAAGTGGCAGCGTTGGGGCTTGAACCCAGATCTTTTGAAACCTTTTCTGTTACACCACTGCTAATCAAAGACATATCTTGCATGCATCAAGCATGGGAGGTAGGAAGGAAAAGAACATCTTCTGACACAATTATGTTTATGTGTACATATGCACATGTGTTCGTGGGATGTGTGAGGAGATGGACATTTTCTGGTTTGTGTGTGCACCTGGTGAACATGTATGGACACTGTGTGGTGTGAGTTTCTCCATGGGATGACAGCAGGTTAGACCTCATTGATTTTGCTTCCCCCAGTGTATGCCCGGGACAGAGGCTCACCCCCCCAGTTAACTCATGTCACTGTACGAGTGGCTGTGGAGGATGAGAATGACCATGCACCAACCTTTGGGAGTACCCACCTCTCCCTGGAGGTGCCTGAAGGCCAAGACCCTCAGACCCTTACCGTACTTCGGGCTTCTGACCCAGATATGGGAGCTAATGGGCAGCTGCACTACCGAATCCTAGGTGAGAACCATCCCACACCCACTAACCCTGCACCCACTTGCCTGGTTCTTGCTCTTTTTTGGCCACTGTCAGCCTCAGTCAGTGTGTCTGGGTCACCTTTCCTCTGTTTTTATGTCTTCCACTTTTTCTTTCATGCATCTGTCAGTGTATCCAGGTATCTCTTTCTATGCCTCTTCAGTTCTTTATCTCTCTCTATATATGTTTTTATCTTCCTATTTCTTTTCTTTCTCATATGTGTCTCCCTATAGAGCAGTCATTCTCAAACTTTTTGGTCTCAGGAGCCCTTAACACTGTTATTTTTTGAGAACCCTGAAGAGTTTTTATATGAGCTATATCAATATTTATTGTATTAGATATTAAAACTGAGACAATTTTTAAATGATTGTGAAATAAGCCAATGAAGTATACTGCTTACCATATTTCTGCATAAGCACAAGGAAATGTTAAGATTTCAAGGCAGGGTGCAGTGGATCGCACCTGTGATCCCAGCAGTTTGGGAGGCCAAGGCAGGAGGATCACTCGAGGCCAGGAGTTCAAGATCATCAGCCTGGGCAACACAGCGAGATCCTGTCTCTACAAAAAATTTAAGAATTAGCAAGGCATAGTGGCCTGAGCCTGTAATCCTAGCTACTCAGGAAGCTAAGGCAGGAGGATTGCTTGAGCTGAGGAGCTCAAGGCTCCAGTGAACTATGATCACACCTGCTGCACTCCAGCCTGGGGGCAGAGTGAGACCCTGTCTCTAAATAAATAAATAAATAAGATTTCAAATAGCAATTTATTGGACAGTAATGAGGTTTCAGAATTATAGCAGGTGTAACTGAAGGTAGCCAGCACTAACTGAATCTCTGAAAACACACATATTCATGCTCTAAACTTTCTACCTAGGATATTCTAGAAAACAGAATACATAATCACACATTCAGTTAACCAAATGATGATGTCATCCATGTCATGTA
Organism: Eulemur rufifrons; assembly: GCF_041146395.1. Lineage (NCBI taxonomy): Eukaryota > Metazoa > Chordata > Mammalia > Primates > Lemuridae > Eulemur > Eulemur rufifrons. Next base: position 57,763,529 of record NC_090988.1, on the reverse strand, counting down.
GCATCTGCAAACTCCACTGTACATTTGTGAAATGAGAATGAGAAAGGTATATGTCTTAGTAGTGCTATGAAAATAATTTTGATTTTATGTGTATGAAAGAGTCTCAGGGGACTCCCAGGAGTTCCCAGACCACATTCTGAATGAGAATGGCCGCTTTACCTTCTGTGTTTCTGTTTTTGGCTATTTCTCTGTCCCCCGCCTTTCTCCCAGTCACACACACGCACACACACACACACACACATGCACTCTCTCTTGCTTGTGCATGCTCTCTCTCCGCTGTTACCTGTAAGTCATCCCCATCCCATGACACATGTATGTTTATGTGTGCATGCCCTTCTCTGCAGATGGGGACCCATCAGGAGCCTTTGTCCTAGATCTTGCCTCTGGGGAGTTTGGCACCATGAGGCCACTAGACCGGGAGGTGGAGCCAGCATTCCAGCTGAGGATAGAGGCCCGGGATGGAGGCCAGCCGGCTCTCAGTGCCACTCTGCTTGTGACAGTGACAGTGCTGGACGCCAATGACCATGCTCCAGCCTTTCCTGTGCCCACCTACTCGGTGGAGGTGCCCGAGGATGTGCCTACAGGGACCCTCCTGCTGCAGCTACAGGCTCATGACCCTGATGATGGGGCCAATGGCCGTGTGACCTACTACCTGGGTGCAGGTACAGCAGGAGCCTTCCTGCTGGAACCCAGCTCTGGGGAGCTGCGCACAGCCACAGCCCTGGACAGGGAACAGTGTCCCAGCTACACCTTTTCTGTGAGTGCGGTGGATGGTGCAGCTGCTGGGCCCCTGAGCACCACAGTGCCTGTCACCATCACAGTACGCGATGTCAATGACCACGCACCCACCTTCCCCACCAGTCCTCTGCGCCTGCGCCTGCCCCGCCCAGGCCCCGGCCGCAGTACCCCAACCCTTCCTCTGGCCACACTGCGAGCTGAGGATCGTGATGCTGGTGCCAATGCCTCCATTTTGTACCGGCTGGCAGGCACACCACCTCCTGGCACCACTGTGGACTCTTACACTGGTGAAATTCGTGTGGCCCGCTCCCCTGTGGCTCTGAGCCCCCGGGATCGTGTCCTCTTCATTGTGGCCACTGACCTTGGCCGTCCAGCTCGCTCTGCCACTGGTGTGATCATTGTTGGACTGCAGGGGGAGTCTGAGCGTGGACCCCGCTTTCCCCGGGCTAGTAGTGAAGCTATGCTCCGTGAGAACGCACCTCCAGGTGGGTCCTCAGCCATGTCTTCCAGATTTGTATCCTTGGATGGGCTGGGGTTGCTCACTGAAAATGGCCCCAGATTCCCCCAGTCTAATACAGTCCGACCAATACCGTCCTCTCTGCAGGGACTCCTATTGTCTCCCCCAAGGCTGTACATGCAGGGGGCTCGACTGGACCCATCACCTACAGCATTCTCAGTGGGAATGAGAAAGGGACATTCTCCATCCAGCCTAGCACAGGTAAGGGATGGGAGCAGGGGCTCTGTGTGGAACAGGGTCCTGAGGAAGCAGGATCTTTGGACCAGAGGAGGCTTTAATGGGGGAAGGGCTGCCCTTGAGTAAAGGGCCTCAGAGAGGGAGGCTCCAGGGCAAGCAAAGGGGACTGTCACTGATGCATTGTGCCTCCCCCTAGGAGCCATCACAGTTCGCTCAGCAGAGGGGCTGGACTTTGAGACCAGCCCACGGCTGCGACTGGTGCTGCAGGCAGAGAGCGGAGGAACCTTTGCCTTCTCTGTGCTGACCCTAACCCTGCAAGATGCCAATGACAATGCTCCCCGTTTCCTGCGGCCCCACTATGTGGCCTTCCTGCCCGAGTCCCGGCCCTTGGAGGGGCCCCTGCTGCAGGTGAGGGGTGTGATGGGAAGATGAGGGGCAGGGTTGGTCAGACTTGTCTATGGCCAGGCCAGTGCCAGCAGCCTCCTGCCCTCAACCAGGTGGAGGCAGATGACCTGGATCAAGGCTCCGGAGGACAAATCTCGTACAGTCTAGTCGCATCCCAGCCAGCACGGGGATTGTTCTACGTAGACTCAGCCACCGGCACTATCACTACCACAGCCATCCTGGACCGTGAGATCTGGGCTGAAACACGGTGAGGTCTGGCCCTGTGGACCCAAGACTCCATCTTGGGCTTCCCTGGTTTCAAGCCCTGCTTGGGATCCCCCTCAATCTCTAGGCGATACCCTGAATTCCCCAGCCCAGAGCCCTGTCCTGAGTCCTCCTTGCCCTGCCCAGGGTTCCCCCTTATCTTCAGGGCCCACTCGCTGATTGTGCTCTGTGTCCAGGCTGGTACTAATGGCCACAGACAGAGGAAGCCCAGCCCTGGTGGGCTCAGCTACCCTGACGGTGATGGTCATCGACACTAATGACAATCGCCCCACCATCCCCCAGCCCTGGGAGCTCCGAGTGTCAGAAGGTGAGGGCTGGGTAAAGTGAGAGGTATAAAGGGTGGCACCCCTGTGCTCCAGGGGTGTCTGGGACCATGCCAAACACACTTGTCCTGTGTGTTGCAGATGCACTATTGGGCTCAGAGATTGCACAGGTAACAGGGAATGATGTGGACTCAGGACCGGTGCTGTGGTATGTGCTGAGCCCTTCTGGGCCCCAGGATCCCTTCAGTGTTGGCCGCTATGGAGGCCGCGTCTCCCTCACAGGCCCCCTGGACTTTGAGCAGTGTTCCCGCTACCACCTGCAGCTGCTGGCACACGATGGGCCTCACGAGGGCTGTGCCAACCTGACAGTGCTTGTGGAGGATGTCAATGACAATGCACCTGCCTTCTCACAGAGCCTCTACCAGGTACTGACACCCCTGGATGCCTCCACACCTGGATCCACAGTTGTTCCTGGTGGAGGGAAGTGACAGAGCTAGAAGTGGCTGAAGTGGGCTGGGTTTTGGAGCTGATCTGAGGATGGGAGGTTCCCATCTCAGACCAGCCTTCCAAGTCCTGTGAACTACATCCAGGTTCTGCGTCCTCCACCCAGAAAGGGGAGAAGGTGGGCAGTTCTCATTTGAATACCGAGAGTATGGGTTTCAAGCTGGAAAGGATGCCAAGCAGGGGCCGTGGGCTGAGTGGGCAGCAGGGCAGCTGGGGGGCTGGGCCGTGAACACTTTTCCTCGCATCTCAGGTGACGCTGCTTGAGCACACACCTCCAGGCAGTGCCATTCTCTCCGTCTCTGCCACTGACCGGGACTCAGGTGCCAATGGTCACATCTCCTACCACCTGGCTTCCCCTGCTGAGGGCTTCAGTGTTGACCCCAACAATGGTGCGTCTTTCTCGGGATCTGATCCTTTGTCTTTGACTGTGTTGGGCCATATCCTGACCTCATTTCTAGAATTTGTTCCACAAACTCTGGACTCCTAGATCTCTGACCCATGGAGGACATTTTCTCCCCTTTGTCTCTATTATAAGCCCTTCCTTGACTGCAAGTCTAGAAGCTGTTCCCTAAGCTTTGAATCTTTGAGGCCATCCAGTAATTTCCTAGCACAGAGGCCCTGGAGTCTGCCTTCCAAAGCCATTTCCTAGACCCTGAAGGTGTCACCCTGTAGGGCTGCTCAGCTACAGCCTCTGCTGAATACATGTTTCTTTCTCTACCCTTCTCATCTTAGGGACCTTGTTCACAACAGTAGGAACAGTGGCCTTGGGCCATGAGGAACCAGGAGTAGTGGATGTGGTGCTGGAAGCACGAGACCACGGGGCTCCAGGCCGGGCAGCACGAGCCACAGTTCATGTGCAGCTGCAGGACCAAAATGACCATGCCCCGAGCTTCACATTGCCACACTATCGTGTGGCTGTGACTGAAGATCTGCCCCCTGGCTCCACCTTGCTCACCTTGGAGGCCACAGATGCTGATAGAAGCCGCACCCATGCTGCCGTGGACTATAGCATCATCAGTGGCAACCGGGGCCACATCTTCCAGCTGGAACCCCGGCTAGCTGAGGCTGGGGAGGGTGTTGGACCAGGCCCCCGGGCACTAGGCTGCCTGGTGCTGCTTGAACCTCTAGACTTTGAAAGCATGACACAGTACAATCTAACTGTGGCTGCAGCTGACCGGGGGCAGCCACCTCGCAGCTCAGCTGTCCCGGTCACTGTCACCATACTGGATGTCAATGACAACCCACCTGTCTTTACCCAAGCATCCTACCATGTGGCAGTACCTGAGGACACGCCTGTTGGAGCCGAGCTGCTGCATGTGGAGGCCTCCGATGCTGACCCTGGCCCTCATGGCCTCGTGCGTTTCACTCTCAGCTCGGGCGACCCATCAGGGCTCTTTGAGCTGGATGAGAGCTCAGGTGCCTTGAGACTGGCCCATGCCCTGGACTGTGAGACCCAGGCTCGACATCAGCTTGTAGTGCAGGCTGCCGACCCTGCCAGTGCACACTTTGCTTTGGCACCAGTGACAATTGAGGTCCAGGATGTGAATGACCATGGCCCAGCCTTCCCACTAAACTTGCTCAGCACCAGCCTGGCTGAGAACCAGCCTCCAGGCACTCTTGTGACCACTCTGCATGCAATTGATGGGGATGCTGGAGCTTTTGGTAGGCTCCGCTATAGCCTCTTGGAGGCTGGGCCAGGGCCTGAGGGCCGTGAGGCATTTGCACTGAACAGCTCAACTGGGGAGTTGCGGGCACGAGTGCCCTTTGACTATGAGCACACAGGAAGCTTCCGGCTGCTGGTGGGTGCTGCCGATGCTGGGAATCTCTCGGCCTCTGTCACTGTGTCAGTGCTGGTGACTGGGGAGGATGAGTATGACCCTGTATTCCTGGCTCCAGCTTTCCACTTCCAAGTGCCAGAAGGTGCCCGGCGTGGCCACAGCCTGGGTCACGTGCAGGCCACAGATGAGGATGGCGGTGCTGATGGCTTGGTGCTCTATTCTCTTGCCTCCCCTTCCCCCTATTTTGGTATCAACCAGACTACAGGTGCCCTATACCTGCGGGTGGACAGTCGCGCACCAGGCAGTGGAACAGCCACCTCTGGGGGTGGGGGCCGGACCCGGCGTGAGGCACCACGGGAGCTGAGGCTGGAGGTGGTAGCCCGGGGACCTCTGCCTGGTTCCCGGAGTGCCACCGTGCCCGTGACTGTGGATATCACCCACACTGCACTGGGCCTGGCACCTGACCTCAACTTGCTGTTGGTGGGGGCTGTGGCGGCCTCCTTGGGAGTTGTGGTTGTGCTCGCACTGGCAGCCTTGGTCCTAGGACTTGTTCGGGCCCGTAGCCGCAAGGCCGAGGCAGCCCCTGGCCCAATGTCACAGGCAGCACCCTTAGCCAGTGGCTCCCTACAGAAGCTGGGCCGGGAGCCACCCAGTCCACCACCCTCAGAGCACCTGTATCACCAGACTCTCCCTAGCTATGGTGGGCCAGGAGCTGGAGGACCCTACCCCCGTGGTGGCTCCCTGGACCCTTCACACTCAAGTGGCCGAGGCTCAGCAGAGGCTGCAGAGGATGATGAGATCCGCATGATTAATGAGTTCCCCCGTGTGGCCAGTGTGGCCTCCTCCCTGGCTGCCCGTGGCCCTGACTCCGGCATCCAGCAGGATGCAGATGGACTGAGTGACACATCCTGCGAGCCACCTGCCCCTGACTCCTGGTATAAGGGCCGAAAGGCAGGGCTGCTGCTGCCAGGCACAGGAGCCACTCTGTACCGAGAGGAGGGGCCTCCAACCACTGCCACAGCCTTCCTGGGGGGCTGTGGCCTGAGCCCTGCACCCACTGGGGACTATGGCTTTCCAGCAGATGGCAAGCCATGTGTAGCAGGTGCGCTGACGGCCATTGTGGCTGGCGAAGAAGAGCTCCGTGGCAGCTATAACTGGGACTACCTGCTGAGCTGGTGCCCTCAGTTCCAGCCACTGGCCAGTGTCTTCACAGAGATCGCTCGGCTCAAGGATGAAGCTCGGCCGTGTCCCCCAGCTCCCCGTATTGATCCACCACCCCTCATCACTGCCGTGGCCCACCCAGGAGCCAAGTCTGTGCCCCCAAAGCCAGCAAGTACGGCTGCAGCCCGGGCCATCTTCCCACCGGCCTCTCACCGCTCCCCTATCAGCCATGAAGGCTCTCTCTCCTCAGCTGCCATGTCCCCCAGCTTCTCACCCTCGCTGTCTCCTCTGGCTGCTCGCTCACCTGTTGTCTCACCATTTGGGGTGGCCCAGGGCCCCTCAGCCTCGGCACTCAGCGCAGAGTCTGGCCTGGAGCCGCCTGATGACACAGAGCTGCACATCTAGCTGTGGCCCAGGCTGGGCCCCGACCTGGGACACGCACAGTGTCCCCAATGCAGGCCCCACTCTGAGCCTGCCCTGGGCAGCCTCGGACCATTACTGGCCACAGGGAGGCCACCACTAGGCCCCAGCTCTCCACCCCAAACTCTCCAGCCTCCTCAGAGCACTGGGACCTTTTGGCCCTTTTGGTCACTGACCTGTGGCCAGGTCCAATGTGAGGAGAAATATGAAGGAGGTGGCAGCCCTGGGTCCTCCTCGATGAGGGCTTCCTGCCCTGTACCAGCATCCTGAGATGGAGCTGAGACTTTATTTATTGGGGGGTAGGGAGACGGAAGGGGTCCCTCCAACCTGTTTGGGCCCAGCTCCTTTGGGTTCCACTGACACCCCTGCCCCTGCCCAGAACCAAGTGCCAATTCTCACTCTGGAGCCTTAATAAACTGCAGTTTGTATCCAGCCTCCGGCTCTGTTCTGTGGGGATGACTGGAAGACATCTGGCACAGTATTCTGGACACCTCAGGCGGCAGAGAGGGGCAGAGGACATGGGTGCATCTAGAGTGGAGCCTGGACTGAGGCTGGTGGTACATCTCTCTGCAGTCAATCTTTTCCCTCTAACATGGGCAAGAGGCCAGCTGGGGCTTGGTTGTAACAGCAACCTAGAAAGGGATCTTAGGGATGATCAGCTCTAGGCCTGAGGGTCTTAAAAGAGGTAGGGGTGGATACAAGAGCAGACAAGTAGTTTCTTTTTCTTGGGACCACTAAATATACACACTGTAATAAGAACTCACACTTGTTAGCTTTGCCACATCAGGTTCTCTGCCAGGTGACCTGCTTACTTTATCTCAGTGTAAATTTTCACTGTCACACAATGAGCTTGGGAACCACTGGTGTAGACTATTCTTTGGGGAGCCCAGGAAGTGAGGGAAGGGAGATGAGCCAATGTTTGAGAAGTTCACAGAACTGAGGAAATTGCAAAGAAAGAAGGTTGTGGTCAAAGAGAAAGGTTTCAGAGTATGGTGGTAGTAAATACAGTTCCTGGGGCCAAACTCATTGGGAAATGTTGGGTTCAGAGAAAAGTGGAGGGATCAAGGGATAGGAGGAAGTTAGATTAATTTTAATGGGAGTGAGAAAATGCAACAGCTTGAAAAAACAGAAGGTTATAGTCTGAGAAAGGATGCTATAATTTCAAAGGTAGAGTGGTTCTGAGAGATGCCAAATCCAAGGTGTAGCATGGGACTGGTTTGCTTAAGTGAAGTGAAGGTAATGCTCATTGGGTTTGATGAGATGAAAGAAATGGGAGGTTAAGGTGTTGAATAGGTCTCTTATTAAGATATTTTAATTGTCTAGGTCAAATGATAGCAGGAGTTGGAGTAGACAGAAAGGCTAGGTGCTAAAATCCTCAGTGTGGGGCTAGAATCTATAGGACAATAGACGGTAATGACCTGTAGGATAACAGCAAGAGTAGAGGGATGTATCTCAAAAGTATGGAGGTCAGAATAGGGATTTTAATGAGTACTGGACTAACAGTTTTGGAAGTTAAAATTATACTGTTGCCACTCTCTTCTGCATGGATTTTTGGAAGAAAGAACACTGAGGAAGACTGCAAGGGAAGTTGAGTCCTCAGGGTTTCAAGTCTCATTGAAAATCATCTCATAAAGATCGCAAATCAACTCAGACCTCCTTGAGGGCTTTGAGTTACGATTAGGAAGAAGCAGAGGTCTGGATTCATTTTATCCACTTGACCCCACTAAACATTGATACAAGATTCCTCCATGCTCTTGGAACAAAATTGATTATCTTGAAAACCTTGGGAACCCATAAAAAATAGGGCCCCAACGGATTATAGATCTCCTGGAAAGCGACTGAAAACCAGACCCTCATTCGAATAAAAGGATCCTGACCTTTCAAAAGCTCCAGTCTGCTCATAAATTTAGTCTTAGAATGAGCATGAAACTGATAATATGGGGAGACAGGGTAGGGAAGGAGGAAAAAAAAAAATTTCCGGCCGGGCGCGGTGGCTCACGCCTGTAATCCTAGCACTCTGGGAGGCCGAGGCGGGTGGATTGCTCAAGGTCAGGAGTTCGAGACCAGCCTGAGCGAGACCCCGTCTCTACTAAAAATAGAACGACATTATATGGACAACTAAAAATCTATATAGAAAAAAATTAGCCGGGCATGGTGGCGCATGCCTGTAGTCCCAGCTACTCGGGAGGCTGAGGCAGTAGGATCGCTTAAGCCGAGGAGTCTGAGGTTGCCGTGAGCTAAGCTGACGCCACGGCACTCACTCTAGCCTGGGCAACAAAGTGAGACTCTGTCTCAACAAAAAAAAAAAAAAAAAAAAAAAAAAAAAATTTCCACTGCAACCCCATGAAACAGATTACTTTTATATAATAATGTCCGTATTATAAATGAAGAAACCTAGGCTCTGAGAGGCTAAGTTACTTTCCTGATATGATACAACTAGGAAGAACCCAAGGTCTGCGGGCCTCCCGAGCCCGCTTCCTCATGGTGATTCTCACCTGGCCGGACGCAGACAGCAGGTGGGGGGCCCTGGGCTTACCCTGTTTTTGACAGTCCAGGGAGGGAGAATCCCAGTGGCGGCAGCCCCACCCTTTCCCAGCATTCAGGACCACCCATTCAAGGGTGGAGCCAGTACCCTTACGTCACTAGTTACTAGGCAAAGGCTGGGGGTGCTCATGTGATCCGTCACATGACAGCAGATCTACAGAAAGGCGAAATGGGACTCCGAGCCTGGTGAGAAATTAGGGGGTCCTGGGATAAGGGGGTCACATTGGAGGGAGTACATGTTGGAGGGTGGGAACACAATGACAATCCAGCTTCTGCTGAAACCCACCTGCTGCCCCTACAGCCTCCTAGGGCTCCTTGCCCTCATCCTCTCTGGGAAATGCAATTACAGCCCGGAGCCCGACCAGCGGAGGACGTGAGTTGACTTAGCACTGACCGTCCCCTTCCCCATGTCCTGTTCTGCTCCCACTATCCTGGTTCCTGGCTTCCCTCATCCCCATACCAGGAGCTTATCCCACACCATAGACTTATCCCCAGGTTCCCAGGCTCAGTTTCCTATCATTTACCTACTGTAATCCATATCTGCATCTATGTCTCAGTTCCTAATCTGAAGCCTTAATGTCCAGCATTTTCCATCCCCACCATAACCAAGGCCATATCCCTGACCCTGACCCTGCAGGCTTCCCCCAGGCTGGGTGTCCCTGGGCCGTGCGGACCCTGAGGAAGAGCTGAGCCTTACCTTTGCCCTGAAACAGCAGAACCTGGAGAGACTCTCGGAGCTGGTGCAGGCTGTGTCGGATCCCAACTCCCCTCGCTATGGTGCCTGTCGGGATTGGGGACAGGATATGGGAAGCAGTGGGGGGACACAGGGCTGGGCTGGGCATGGGACAGTGTAGATCATGTCAGGGACATGTCTCAGGGCCTGTCAGGGCCTCTCAAACACCTCTGTTCCTCAGGCTAGAAACCTAAAAGTCGGTGTGGTTCAGAGCACATGATCTGATCTGGATTCAAATTCTGACTCTACCACTTACTTGCTACCAGACAAATGGGGAAATGTCATCTAGTACATATAGGTGTTCATCAACTCAAGTTCCTCCCCTGACCTTTGAATGTACTCTCATTTCCTCCTCTGTTCAGATACTAAGTCTGCCAGTTCCAATTGATAAAGACCACTTCTTTGGACTAGTCTACTTGCCATTCTCTTTGCCACCAACTCAGTTGTTTATTCCTTCTCCTGGACTACTGCCCAGTCCCCTGACTGGCCTGCAGTCTCCTCCCTCCTCCCCACTCCCCACTGTACTCCCCACTCTGCTTCAAAAGAGTCTTTCCAATGTTCAAACTGGATTGTCTCCTTCCCCTAGTGTACGGTGGAAGTGAGTGAGGCAGGAAGTCTAAGATTCACCCAAAAGGTGAGCACTAGTGTGCATGACTCCATGCAGGAAACAGTGACTCACCATCATGTTAAGTTTAAAATCAACACGTGTGAAGACTTGAGCTAGATTAGATGTTATCTTATAATTGGCTCCAAAAGTTTTGAAAAATTTTATTGGAGATAAACTTAAAATGGAAAATTTAGATTTATTTTTCATGAGCATGGCAATGCATGCTGTCATACAGCATTTGCAACTTACTGGCCTTTAGGGTAAATCCATATTCTTGGGCATGGCATTCCAAGTCTCTCTAGCTTTTTCTTCCCCTGCCCCCCAAATATACCCTGCACCTGCACAGTCTTCCTTTACCCTGCTTCAGGCCCCTAGGAAGTCCCGATATCTCATGGTTGGGGTCCAAAGTGGGCAACTTGGAAAAGCAATGAATGAAGGCAAAAGCCTCTTCTGAATCTCTGTAGGAAAATACCTAACCCTAGAGGATGTGGCTGAGCTGGTCCGGCCATCACCACTGACCCTCCACACAGTCCAAAAATGGCTCTTGGCAGCTGGAGCCCGGAACTGCCATTCAGTGACCACACAGGACTTTCTGACTTGCTGGCTGAGTGTCCGGTGAGAGGGAATGAATGCTCCACAGGGGCACCAATCATCCCATCAGGGAGACCAGTCACCCCAATGGGAGGGAGCTGAGAGCTTGCTGGGGACTTGCGGGTGGGATTTAATGCATGGGGAGACAATGACTGACTGCCCAATGATGCTCAGGCAGTGCCCTCTGCTCCATTCTGTGCTTTCTGACCTCTGTTCTCCCATCTCTGACCTCCAGACAGGCAGAGCTGCTGCTCTCTGGGGCTGAGTTTCATCACTATGTGGGAGGAGCTGCAGAGACCCATGTTGTAAGGTCCCCACATCCCTACCAGCTCCCACAGGCCTTGGCCCCCCATGTGGATTTTGGTAATGCCCAGTGGGTTTAGTGGGGTTGGGGAAGACAGATCCAGGGGCTGGAGAAGTTTAGATGCCATGGGGGACTTGGGGTGGGGTCAGTGGTAAAGTGGGTGCTGGAGGCTACAAGATCTCCTCAAGCCTGACCCCTCCCTACAGTGGGAGGACTGCACCGTTTCCCTCCCACCTCATCCCTGAGGCAACGCCCTGAGCCACAGGTGGCAGGGACCACCGTTGGCCTGCATCTGGGGGTGACCCCATCTGTGATCCGTCAGCGATACAACTTGACAGCACAAGATGTGGGCTCTGGCACCAGCAATAACAGCCAGGCCTGTGCCCAGGTGAGCCAAGCAGAGAGCCCCAGGGTCCTCACAGCCTCCCCATGGTATCCTCAGTGACTTACCACCCTGGGACTTACTCTCTGACTCATGATCCCTGCTCTGACTCACTCCACAGTTCCTGGAGCAGTATTTCCATGGCTCAGACCTGGCCGAGTTCATGCGCCTCTTTGGTGGCAAATTTGTACACCAGGCATCAGTAGCCCGTGTGGTTGGACAGCAGGGCCGTGGCAGGGCTGGAATTGAGGCCAGTCTAGATGTGCAGTACCTGATGAGCGCTGGTGCCAACATCTCCACCTGGGTCTACAGTAACCCTGGTACTGCCAAGGGGACTGGCTGGTGGGGAAGATGGTGGGGGATGGGTGTTGATCCCTGCTCCCTCAAGGGAATGCCATGAGCTGGAGGGAGATCCTGATAACCGCCCAATGATTACCCTTGTGCCCATCCCCTCAAAATATAATCCAGGCCGGCATGAGGGGCAGGAGCCCTTCCTGCAGTGGCTCCTGCTGCTCAGTAATGAGTCAGCCCTGCCACATGTGCACACCGTGAGCTATGGTGATGATGAAGACTCACTCAGCAGAGCCTACCTCCAGCGGGTCAACACTGAGTTCATGAAGGCTGCCACTCGGGGTCTCACCCTGCTCTTTGCCTCAGGTGACCTCCTACCCTAAACTTAGAACCATCCCCCTCGGCCACCCACCCTGGGAGTTTTGACTCCACAGTGACCCCTGAGCCTCATCTCTGACTCATAATCTGAACTCAGGCCTGACCTCTAAACTCTGACATCCTGCAATAATAACTAAAACATGAATTTCCTCTCTGACATCTGAACCCACATACCAAGCTCTGCCCAATTAATACGACTGCTAAACTTGGTTTCTTTCCAGGTGACAGTGGGGCTGGGTGTTGGTCTGTCTCTGGAAGACACCAGTTCCGTCCTAGCTTCCCTGCCTCCAGGTAAGCACCCTAGCCCACCACTTACCTGTGATCATTGAGACTGCAGTGAGCTATGATTGCACCCTTGCATTCCAGCCTGAGTGACAGAGTGAGACCCTGTCTCTCAAAAAATAAAAACAACAACAACAACAAAAAAACAATCCCTCTTAGTCAATCCCATGTATATGCTCCCCCGAAGAGTCTAGCCTCTCCAGGAAGACCCAGGCCATACTCACCCATCCCCACATATCTTAGAAGGTCCCCTACTATCTGAATGCTGTCTTCTGCCCTCAGCCCTTATGTCACCACAGTGGGAGGTACATCCTTTCAGAATCCTTTCCTCATCACAAATGAGATTGTTGACTATATCAGCGGTGGTGGCTTCAGCAATGTGTTTCCACAGCCTTCATACCAGGTATGTGTATATTTGTGTGGATGGATGGGTGTGAGAGTAGGGATGGGGGATCCTCAATTCAGCAGACTACTGGGCAGGCCACAGGCCAATACTCACTCAAAAATGCCTTTCAGGAGGAAGCTGTAGCCCAGTTCCTGAGCTCTAGTCCCCACCTTCCACCATCCACTTACTTCAATGCCAGTGGCCGTGCCTACCCAGATGTGGCTGCACTCTCTGATGGCTACTGGGTGGTCAGCAACAGTGTGCCCATTCCATGGGTGTCTGGCACCTCGGTGAGAATCATCCTGTCTCCAAACCCCCACTCAGAAACTACCTTCACCCCCTATGCCCAAGACCTTGCACCCAGAACCCCCGTCTCCTTAGGGACCTCTGATCCTTTTAAACATCACTCCCCAAAAGTCCGATCACTCTGAACCTCTGACCTCTATTTGTACCCTCACCCTTGCAGGCCTCCACTCCAGTGTTTGGGGGGGTCCTATCCTTGATAAATGAGCACAGAATCCTCAGTGGCCGCCCCCCTCTTGGCTTCCTCAATCCAAGGCTCTACCAGCAGCGTGGGGCAGGACTTTTTGATGTGAGTGTGGAAGGGAAGGGTGTGGATATTTTCATACAACTATGGGGAGTGCTAAGATGAATTTGGGGGCAGTTCTGACAGTGTGGGATAGCCTCTGAAATATGAATACAAGGTGAGGAGGTGTAGTCTGTTAGTACTGGTACCAGCAGGCCCAGATCTGATGCCTACCTCCTCCCTAGGTAACCCATGGGTGCCATGAGTCCTGTCTGAATGAAGAAGTGGAGGGTCAGGGTTTCTGCTCTGGCGCTGGCTGGGATCCTGTGACAGGTTGGGGAACACCCAACTTCCCAGCTCTGCTGAAGACACTACTCAACCCTTGACCCTTCCCTGGCAGGACAACCTGTCCTCTGCCCTGTAGCTAGTGGTTCAGTCCCTTATTCTGCCCCATTGCAAGCTCTACTGAACCCTCAACTGTTGACTGCTACAGACAGCTTATCTCCCAGACCCTGAAATGCTGTGAGCTTGACTTGACTCCCAACCCTACCATGCTCCCTCACACTCAGGTCTCCCTACTCCTGCCTCAGGTTCCTCAACAACATGGTACAATTAGCATTTTTGGCTACCCCTGCCTCCCATCTCACCTTCCTCTTTTCATCCAGGCTTTTCCAAAAGATTCTCTACACTGACCACATACTATTTCACTTTATGTTCACTCCTCAATTCACTGCAATGAGACCCCTGCTCTCCCTGTTACTATTTCCTACCCTGACACCAAGAAACAACAGCCTCCAGGGCACACTTCTCAATCTTTGCTTTATGGCCTTTCCATCATAGTTGTCTACCCCCTCTCCTTCCTCAGCTTCTAGGGCTTAGCTTCTCTTATCACTCCTATCTTCCTTCTTCATAGACTTCTCTTTCTCTGCTTCCTCATGGAATACTGGTGGTGTTCTTCATTGCTCCATCCTTAGTCTTTTCCTCTTCTCACTTTACTCATTGTTCCCTGGAACAAATCACTGACATCCACAACCATCACCACCTCACTGAATCACACTTTCTATCCAATAGTGATAGATACCTCAAATATAAGATGTGTGATACTCAACACTTCATCTTTCTCCTTCCCAAGCCCAAGCTATTCCATCTCGTTTTGTCTTGGCAAATGATACGATGCCAAGCCAATGGCAACCAAGCCAGAAACTTGTGTCATCCTTGACTCCCATTTATCTTATCAATCCACAAGTCCTTTAATTATATTTCCTAAGTATATCTACAACTTCTCCACTTCTCTCCATCCTCACTGCTACTACATTAGTTTAAAGCCATGTTCTCTCTCCTTTGAATTATAGGAGGCCCTTGCAATAACAGTGTCCTTACTCCCTACTTGTCCCTGAGCCAGCTTCCAGAGTAAAATGCAAATCCCATCAGGCCATTTACTTGATTAAAAACCTTCAAAGATTAATCCATTAATCTTTTGATTAAAGATCAGGCTTTTCTTTTTTTTAAAATCATGGTTCACCTTCCTTGCTATTTATTCCTGAGTAACTAATCGTTTTTCCTCTCCCATCCCTAACATCCAAGGAACTCTCACCCTTGCTGTCCACTTAACAGCACCACTTATAAAACTGTCTGGTTGATTTCCAGGATTCTTTCAAGGCTTAGCTGAGAAGTCATCTTCTCTTGTGAACGTTTTGATTCCCTGAGCTTAACTGATTTAGGTGTGGCAGAAAAATCCTAGATTTTCAAAACCAAATCTCTTTGAATCTTGGTTGTGATATAGGCTAGGAGAGAGCCTTGGGCAAGTAAGTTTATCGCCCTGAGCCTGTTTCCTCATCTGTTAAGTGGGAATATCGATACCTGCCTTTCATAATAATCAGGAAATAATGTTGGTAGAGTGCCTGACACTTGGAAGTAGGCAGCAGGTGTTAGTTCCCATACTCCCTTGCACTGCACACCTCGTGCCTACCTCTAGCATTTGTAACGACAATGCAGTATTGAAATTGCCAGTTTACTTGTTTGCTTCCCTTTCCAAGACCGTTGGTGCCTAGAGGACTAGAATCTTGTCCTACTTAACTTTGTATTCCCAGCCCTAGCTCAAGAGTTGGCAAATAAGAATTAAATAAATGTCTGAATGGAAAACCTCACGCCTCTCACTCGCTGTGATTTTTGCACGTTGTTTACTCAGGCCGAAATCCCGCCCCCTCCATCCTGTGTGCCGCCCTTCTGCTGCCCTCACCTCTCGGGGCAGCTGGCAGGGAGGGGGGCTTTCAGAATCAACTATGAACCCTTAAAAGGCTGAATAAGGGAACTAGAAACAATGCAGACTGGTGGGCAATCCGTAGTCAAGGCATGTCGGACCGATAAGCCCCAAAGCAAGGTCTTCGAGCATCAGGCTGAATGAGGTGTCCCAGACCCGCAGAGGCGTCCCGCACGTACCCACCCCAGCCTGCAGGTGGGTGGAATGGCGACGGCAGCGCAGTTCCTCAGGGCTTGGTCTCCGCCCTTCAGTCTGTTTCATCCAACTGGCCGACTGGCACCCACAGGAGGCGGGAAGCAGGAGCAAGAGCGCTAACGCTGGGACGGGCGGGGCGAGTCAAGGAGCGTGTGACGTCACCCCGGGTGTGCGTAACGTGGGCGGAAGCGGAAGCGGCTCTGTTCGCCGCCTCTCCCACCGGCCCGATGAGCTGCAGCGGCTCCGGCGCGGACCCCGAACCGGCGCCGGCCTCCGCCGCTTCGGCCCCGGGCCCAGCGCCCGCGGTGTCGGCTCCCACCGCGCTGCCCGCCAGTACCGCCGCAGAGAACAAGGCCAGCCCCGCGGGGACAGCAGGGGGACCTGGGGCTGGAGCCACGGCTGGGGGCACGGGACCCTTGGCGCGGGCCGGGGAGCCAGCCGAGCGGCGCGGGGCGGGTGAGGGCCGGGACGGGTGAGGGTGAGGTTGAGGGAAGCGCCCTGGACTCGGCCCAGCGGTGGGTGAGGGCAGAGGGTGTAAGGCGGACCTAGCTGGGGCCCTGCACCTCCCACCTCCGTGTCTCAGTTTGCTGGTTCTCCTTTAGCTCCGGTGTCGGCGGGCGGCGCGGCGCCCCCAGAGGGGCCCATGTCTAACGGGGTTTACGTACTGCCGAGCGCGGCCAACGGAGACGTGAAGCCAGTGGTGTCCAGCACGCCTCTGGTGGACTTCTTAATGCAGCTTGAGGATTACACGCCTACGGTGGGCTTCCTGCCTGAACAAGGCCATCTAGCCTGCTGTCACGCCAACTTTGAGCCACATCTGCGTGCTTTTCAGCGTCTTCGTCTTATATTTGCTTCCCTACTAGCTCTTGTGATTTTACCCCCCTCTGCCCACCCAAGCTGTGAGCTTCCCGATAACTAAGCTTATCCTCCATTTCCCTTACCCTCCTCTCTCTCAGCTCAGCAGGGCATAAGGCTAACACTGACAGTTGTCTTAATTGATTTCTCAGATCCCTGATGCAGTGACTGGTTACTACCTGAACCGTGCTGGCTTTGAGGCCTCAGACCCACGCATGTGAGTAAACCCAGGGCAGGTTAGAGCTTTGGGTGCTTTTGCAGGAATTGTCCATCTCCTTCTCATACCATTTTTTTCTGTCTAGAATTCGGCTCATCTCCCTAGCTGCCCAGAAATTCATCTCAGATATTGCCAACGATGCCCTACAGCACTGCAAAATGAAGGGCACAGCCTCCGGCAGCTCCCGGAGCAAGAGCAAGGTGTGAGGGGAGGCTCACTGAGTCAGTAATTCTCCTCCACAGCAGTGGAGGCTTAACCTATCCTGAAACCCCTTTGGGGAAACTAAGTCCTAGGGGAGGTGTAAAACCTACTCAGGGTCACCCATCTGGGATTGAAGCCTGAGATTCCTGTGCTCAGTCGGTGTTCTTCCCTCTTCCCTCAGGACCGCAAGTACACTCTAACCATGGAAGACTTGACCCCTGCCCTCAGCGAGTATGGCATCAATGTGAAGAAGCCGCACTACTTCACCTGAGCCACCCAACCTAAATGTACTTGTCTGTCCCCATGTCCCCACATCAGCCTGTTTTCATAATAAACTTTATTGTGACAGGCGGGGCTGATCCCTCCCATGTTGGGAGACACCGTGTGGCAAGTGACAAAGCTCTGAGCCCAGCCCCTTTTGGGGCCACAGTGTAAGGGATGGGGGCAGGGGATGGGCCCCATGGCTGGGGTAGTACCATGACTGGCGGCAGGGGAGGCAACCAGAAACCTGCTGCTTTGGGGAGGTGCACTTCCCCAACCATGTCCTGACATCTCTGGAGTTTAGGCAAGGACCTCCCAGTCCTACTTGTCCTGCATCTTCTCCAGGATAGGCACAATCATGTCAAATTTGGGTCGCTTAGCAGGGTCTTCATTCATGCAGATCTTCATGAGTTTACACACGTGGGGAGAAATGCCTGGTGGGATAGTAGGCCGAAGGCCTTCCAGTGCCACCTGTGAATTCAAGGAAAAAAATGAGCCTCAGAATTTAAGTCTGTCATGTAAGGAGAAACCTCTGGCCCTTGGGACAGAATTACTGTGTATCTGAACAAACGTGGGAGGAACCCAGGCCCACTATAATTATTGTCACCAACACCACTCTTCCCCCAACACAAGTGTATGCAGTTCTGCTCTCACCTTCATTCCAATCTCCATATTGGAGAGGTCAGCAAAGGGTACTTCCCGTGTCACCAGTTCCCACAGAAGCACTGCAAAACTCCACATATCTGCCGAGCGTCTGTTTGTGTCTTCAGGCTTCTTCTGCAGAGCTGGAAGGATAGGGCTTATCTGTTCTGGCTCCCTGGCCTGTTCTGTGTCTGCCTCCTTGCACTACAACTGAGCTGGTCCTTTTCTACCTCCCAACACAATGCCTTCACCCACCTTCAGGGGCTACCCAGGCAGGTGCATACATGCGCCCCGGGCACTGGAAAGAGAACTTGACATCGGCCATGCTGATTCGGGCAGTCATATCTTCATCAATCTGAGGAAGAGAAGATGGATATGTGGAAGGAGGTAAGTCCTAGATAGGCCAAGGGCTTTTGTGGCCTGAGCCAGGAATGAACTTGTGGCCTTACCATTACACTACGGCTATTAAGTGCATGTCGTGGTATGAGGGGCTCTAATGTGTGAAGGAAGGCCATGCCCCTTGCCATATCCAAAGCAAACTTCACAGCCTGGCTCTGGTCCACGACAAAATCTAAGGAGGCAAGAATCAAATAGTTCAGAGAGACTTGGGTACCCTTTCTCCCATCCCCTCCCCAGTGAGATTCAGCATCCCTACTCACTGGTGCCTTCATGTAGTACATTGTAGAGGGATCCATATGGCATCCAGTGTGTGATGAGGGTGGGGTGAGGAGCAGGTGGAGATTGGCAGGCACCTAACACCGGGAGCACATTTGGATGCGAGAAAATCCTGGGAGAGGGAGAGAATGGCTAACATCCAGCATAAAAGATCTGTCTCAGTGCTATTCAGGGTTCCTCGGAACTAGCAGCTTCCAGTTTGGGCCTTGCCCTACCTGAGCCGGGGACACTCCTCATTGAAGTCCCTGCTCTTCCTTGTACTCCAGTCTCGAACCTTCAGCACCTTAATGACAATGTCATTCCCCTGCCAGCGGCCCTTCCATAGCTGAAGAACAGGTAGGATTAGGAGGCTTGAACTAAGGCCACCAATTCCTTGCCCACTAACTGAAAGAAAATCTTAAAACAGGTGCAGAGCAGGTAATTTATAGGGGTTTGGGGGGGGGCGGGCAAGAAGAGCAGGGGTCACCTCTCCAGAGTGATTTTCATTGAGCTTTGCCAGAAAGTTGAGCTGTTTGAAGTCAATGCCAGAGTGTTTGTTCAGAGTTCCATTTCCTGAGAGAGAGTGGAGGTCAGGTACCCAGCTTCGCCCTAACCCAGCCCCAGGAGCCCAGAATTATTCCTTTCTACAACCCCTCCCAGCAGCAGTGACTCACGGGGCCGAGTGCGGGTGGTCCCCTTCCAGAATGTGTCCTTGTATGGAATACGGTTGAGATTTTGGCCCATCTTCTCTGCCCGCTCTGGGGAAGAAAAACAGTCTCAGAGCCAGGCGCGGTGGCTCACGCCTGTAATCCTAACACTCTGGGAGGCTGAGGTGGGAGGACTGCTTGAGCTCAGGAGTTCAAGAGCAGCCTGAGCAACAGTGAGACCCCGTCTCTACTAAAAACAGAAAATTAGCTGACTGTCGTGGTGTGTGCCTGTAGTCCCAGCTACTCGGGAGGCTGAGGCAGGAGGGCCGCTTGAGCTCAGGAATTTGAGTTTGCAGTGAGCTAGGATGATGCCACCATACTCTACCCGGGGTGATGGAAGGAGACTGTCACCAAAAAAAAAACCCAAAACAAACTAAAAACAAAAAAAAACAGTCTCAGCCTGAGCTGTGGCATGGAGGAACTGGAGAGAGAAATCAGGCAACGAGGAATGAGATGAGAACACAAGCTGAGGAGCAGGGATGGACCTCGGAGAAGCTCTCTGAGGGGTGCCTTGGCTTTGTCCACAGGCATCTCTCCATACTTGTTACAGATGCTGACAAGGGCTCCATTTGCCACCAGGTCCTGGAATGAAAAGGTGGTTGTGATGAGGGCCCCTGGTACTTCCCTGGCAGGCATGACCAACCGTGAATACACACATGCAGTACACAACCCTGTGAGTGTCACACAGTAGTACTGACAGGATGGGTTGAGGGTTCCAAAATCTCTCACTCAGGCTCAGACTTTGCTTCCTACCCATCCTAGGACTCAGAGCCTGACTACTCACCTCTGCCACCTGGTCTTGGCCCCAAAAACAGGCATAGTGCAGGGGCACATTCCCATGCTCGTTCACTGCATTGATGTCAGCTTTGTACTGCAACAGCTGGGTCCCATGGCCAAACAAAAAGAAGAGGCAGAAGGCACAGTCAGTCCCAAATAAGATACTGGTGTCAGGGAATGGCAAAAGGGAGAAGAGTATACATACTTTCTACTGTATGTTATAGTGCCTGTGACTGACCTCATGGCATGTATGTGATGTGGGTGACAGGTTCATACATACCTTCTGTACAATATCACGGTGTCCATGACTGGCTGCCAGGTGCAGGGGGGTGTCATCCCCACGGTTCATTACATTGATCCGTGCCCCCCGCATGATCAGCATCTCAACCACAGCAGAGCGGCCCTCTCGGCAGGCCCAGTGCAAGGGGGAGAAGCCATGATCGTCCCTTTGAGGAAGGGGCAATGGTCATTGAGCTGGAGGTGGGATGGGGGCAAAGGCTTTGACTCCTGAAAAACTGATAGTTACTCTGCATACTCTCTGGGAAGGCTTACCTCTCTGGGACTTTCTTCATGCTAGCAACTCCCAAAGCTGTCCAATTCAGACCTTCCCCAGAGCTTCAGACCCAACCAACCACCTAGATATCCCAACAACGACACCTCACTTCATTAATAATGTGGTAGCATTCTTCCCCTGGTTTCCCCTGTACCCTTTCTGCAACATCTATTGGTCCTTTCTGTTTTCCATTGCATCTTGTACATCCCCCTGCTGTAGCACTTGTCACATGGGGTTGTAAAAATCTGGGCTGTACTTGTCTGTTAGACTATAAACTTCTTGGGGGAATGGATTGACAGAGGGTGTTCAGTGTGTGTTAATGGGGGTATCTTGGAGAAGGAAGGTCACAGCTCAAGGGAGAGGAAGCAAGTTTACTGTTTGGCCCTGGAACTGAAAATCACATCTAAAAATGGAATGGAATTTAAATGATGTTTTGGAAGGATTTATGTTGAAAAAGAGAAATGCTTTTGATTATTGATGAGGCAGATAACAAACCACCACACAAAACAGGATTCTCCTACTTAGCAATCCTGGCATGGAAAACAGAAGAAAATGAGAATGGCTGCTTCAGAATGAAAACTATATCTGACTTTTTTCTTTTCCCAAAGATGTGTATTTTATAAAGTAAAAGAATTGTAAAAACAAAACAAAACAAAACAATTGAGTTGGAACTGGGCCTGCCTGACAGCCTGGGGCCATAAAAGGAAATTCCCTCTAGTCCGGGGCTGCAGATCCAAGGGGCGGAGCAGGAGGCGGTCCATGGCCTAGGCAGGCAGCCTCCGGATGCCTAAGTGCTGCGGTCACTTCCCCTGTGGGGGCTCTAGGCAGGGCCTGGAGCTGATCAGGGGTCTGGACATCCAGATGCCCCCACAGCCAAAAAGGGGTAGGGGCGTGGCTTTTAACTTAATCATTTCCTTCCACAGCTTGTGTTCAGCTGCTTACACAGAAATAGCCAAAAGCTTTCCTCAGAGGAGGGTATCCCCAGGAAGCAATTACATCCCATTTATCAATCGGTCTTGCCTCCCAGACCTTTAATTTGTGCCCTGCCTTATCAACTTCTAGTACTGCCTGTGGCCCCCAGAGCGGGCCAAAGCCTGGGGGCAAAAGTATGGGTATACGGGTTGTGTTCACTGTCAGGCTGCCTGTCACCTCAAGGCCTAACCTTCTTTCTCAAGGAGACCTGCAGGGAATTAAGCCGTTTTTCATATCCAGCATATAGCCAGCTTGTACCCCCATACCTTAACCCCTCAAACTAGCACCAAAACCTTCCAGTTTCATTAATACCACCCCCTGTGCCTTTTGGCAGCAACTTCCTTGATGCTAGCCCACTGGACAACTCTGCCTAAGCCTCTATTTCCTCACCAACAAAATAGTAAAAGTGCTTATTGTCTTTATCAGAGCACTCTTTGAGAGTTATATAAAAAATGGAACAAATAACTTTGCAAATTATTAAGGAGAAATAGCGTAGAGCCTAATGGGAACCAGTGAAGCCTAGACTGAGATGACAAGTGATCCTTACCTTTCAAACCTAAAAACTAAACTCTACCAATGTTAAAAAATAAAAAATTAAAATCCGCCACCCTGAATCACCATCACTGTTGCTTTTCTTGCCTTCCTGTCTCAGCCAGCCTTAAAGAACTTGTCTGCATTCACTTTCTGTATTTCCTCACCTCCCATTCACTTTTCAACCTGCCATCAATCTGCTGCCTTGAGGCCAGAGACTATGATTCTGGGACTCTAGCACCCAGCACAGAAGGTGTTCAGTATAGTGCTTAAATGAAGGAACTCAATGTAGTCTGGTTTCACCTGTTACTCTTCTGAAGCAGCACTTACAGAGGTCATCAAATATATCCTAATTGTTAATTCAATGGTTACTTTAAAGTATTCATGTTCTTTGACCTTGCAGTAGCCTTACTACTGTTGACCATTCCCCCTTCATTAAAACATTCTCTTTTCTAAGCTTTACTCACACATTTTCCTATTTCTCCTTCAACTTGTAGCTTGTCCCCTGCCCTCCTGCCTTCCACTTTTCTGATGTACTCTCCTTCACACCCATGTCTTTAGGTATCATCTATATGCTGATAGCTCCCAAATCTGTGTCTCCAAATCAGATCTCTCCTGAACTGCAACTCTGCATCACCAACAACCTACTCAACATTTCCACGTTGGTGCACTGTCACCTAACTTTAACATGTCTGGAATAGAACACCTCATCCTCCTTCAGCTTCCTCCATCTCAGTGAAAGCAACCACCGTCTATCCAAGTGCCCAAGCCAGAACCTTGATCGTCATATTTGCCTTTCTTCAATTCCCACACAAGTCCCCCAATACTTCATCCTAAAGACTTCTGGAATCGATCAATTCTCTCCAAAACATCATCGTTTCTAGGATGGACTAGGTAATTGCCTCCTTCCCCCTTACTCTTCACAAAGCATCCAAGACGATATTGAACAAATGGACAATTTCATCATATCACTAAACAGCTTTAAAACCTTGCCTTTAGAATAAAGACCTTATTATAGCCTAAATATGCTTGCATGATCTGGCTGACACTTGCAGACCTCTCAGTGTGTTATCGTCTGTCCTTTTCCACTTGTACCCAATACTTCTGCCCACAGAGATCTTCTATCTTCCAGGCATAGAGAACTCCAGACAATTTCGTGGCACTCTCCGCTCTGTGTCTTGCCTCCTAGCCTTTGCCCATGCAGTTCAGGGAGGCAGATTTGAGCAGAATCTTGACTGCTGAAGAAGAGTTCCACACTGCTTGCTCTGTGGAGACCCTCTGCCCCCCACAGGCTGTGCTTAGCACTCATCACACTAGATGGCAAAGTCAGCCGCCCCCACCAGACACGAGCACCCCACGCAGCCGAGGGGAGTAGATCTCTACCCTTACTCTCATCCACTAGCTACTTCAGCTCACCCCTGGTTGAGGTCGTTCTCCGTGTTGTCCAGCCACAGGCGCACGGCAACAGCATTGCCTTCCCGGCACTGAGTGAAAATGTCGTCCATAGCAGCGTCCCGGCGCTGAGTCCCCCGAATTGGGGAAGCCTGGGGACTGGGGGTAGGGGAGTGGGGGGATCCAGGGAAGGAGAATGAACCCCAAGCTTTGTCCTATACTGGAGAGGAGTGTTGGGGGTGGGAGTCTGTGAAGGAGTTCAGGGCAGCAGGATGATCCCAGACTGTGTCCTCTGGGCTCAAGGGAAAGGCGGGTCCGGGCGGGGCAGGAGGTGATTAAGAAGTAGTTATCTCTCGAACTGATGTCAGAGAGCAGGCACGAAGACCCTACCCCCGAACAGAGCTGGGGGAAGGGAGGAGGTTCAGGCTCTGTATGCCCTGGGGGAGGGGATCGGGGGTCCTCCCAGGTTGGCCCCCGTTCGTTACTCGGAACTCAGGTGGAGTGAAGGGTAACGGGTTGGCAGGGACCCAGTCTTGGGCAGGAGGGCTCGGGTTCTCTCGCACTCACCGGGACTCGAGCTGAAGGCTCCTTCTCCGGGGAACTCCCGTCCGGCCGCGCCCGCCACCCGGCCCCGCCCCGCCCCTGGCCCTCTGTGGCCAGCGCGGGCCGCCTTCCCTCCCTTCCCACCCACTCCTTTGCCCTTCTAGCCTACTACTGTCTAAACTCTATGGTTCTCTGCGCCGCGCCGGCCGCTCTAGCCGCCTCCGGCTGTCGCGCTCTGGTTTCCGGCTTTGCTCTGGCTGAACGCTCTGGCTCCCAGACGCGCTCTGCACGTGGAGAGGAGAGTGGACTCCGCGACCCTGCCCTCCCGACCCGCATGTTCGAGGAGCCTGAGTGGGCCGAGGCGGCCCCAGCAGCCTTGGGCCTAGGGCCTGTGACCTCACAGCCTTGGCCCGCAGCAGCCTCTCAAAGCAAGGTGAGTCGCCCCGCAGGCCAGTGGGAGCTGTTTCAAGCCATGATGAGGACCCTGGTGAGTGCTGCCACTGGAGCACGCCTTGTGTATGTATTGGGGGGGAGGACCACCTGTGGGACTGTAGGGTCGAGTCCTGATCCGAAGATCCAGGAACTAACTCCGAAAAGAAAGTGACGTTGGAATTGAGAGAGAGTTGCTGAGTAGAAGTTGGAAGTGAAGAGGGTTCCTCAGACAGGAAAAGCACATGCAAAGGCCCTAGGGCAAGAGAGCATGTTCTGTTAGAGTCGCACAAAAAAGTGCTCTGTGTGGTTGGAGCTCAGAGTAAATGAGAGGGGATGCTGTTCAAGTTGAAGAGGTAGGTTAGAAGCTTTGAATATATTAAGGATAGAGAGAAGCTAATGAAATGTTGTTTAGCGATAGAATGGTTTCTTAAGATTTGTATTTTCTAAAATTCATTAATTACAGTGTAGAATGGATTGAAGTAAGTGAGAGTGGGTGACAGCAAAGAGTTGTTAATATTACCATTCAAGGGAGGATGTATGGAACTGAGAACCTCCAAGGTAAGTGCCTGGCTTATGACCACCTAGTAGGGCTTCAACCCAGAACCAGCCTCCTGGACAAGAGACCTTCTCCTTTGAGCCTCTGCAGATGTGAGGGCTTCTGTACTTACTCAGGTTTTTCCTACCCTTTGGTCGGCTTCCAACATGGAATCTGCCTGTTTTGCTCCCTTCTTTTCATCCTGTCAGCGCATTGCCATAATCCAGGCCACTGGCCTCTCTCTCTGCAGCTTCTCCCTTTCAGTTTGTTCTCTACACTGCAGCTAGAAACATATTTCATACACATGTGTCATCATGTCCCTTTGTGTTCAGAAACCTTCCTCCCTCTTATGGAAAGGTATTGGCTGGAGACAAAAGACTGAGAGGGTTGGAACTCCTGGTCTTTGGTCTTGGTCTTGTTGCTTGTGACCTTAGCACATTGCTCTGGGGGAATTTCCATTACCTTATGTGCACGTCGGAGAAAGTGGGGTAGGTGGCTTCTCTGCCCTCCAGCCTCCCGGATATTGGGATGGTGACAGGAAAATTCATCTGAGTCTGGCAGACTTCACAACAAGCTAGTTAATCTGACTGGGAAGACTCCAGATGCCTTTTCCAATGTTTGAATCAGGTCCCCATCTCTCTGTTCTTATTCTCTAGGCCTCATCCATTCTCCTCAGCCCTGCTCTCATCCTTTGTTTCCCTCTAGGGCTCCAAGCATCGCCAGCTCCTAGCTACATTACGGGCCCTAGAGGCAGCATCTCTTTCCCAGCAACCCCCTAGCCTACCTAGCAGTGACTCTGAGGAGGAGGAGGTGGAAAGAATAAAGAAACGCCCCAAAAACGCATCGTTTGCCAGTGCCTCTGCTGAAGTAGGGGAGAAAAGAAAGAAGAAATGTCAAAAACACAGCCTGAGTGCCTCTGAGGAAAGGGAAGTGGAAAGGAAGAAGTGTCATAAACGGGCTCTTCTTGGCAATGACTCTGCTGAAGAAGAGAACAAAAAGAGGAAACACCAGAAACATGCCCCTTCAAACCCAGCCCAGCACCTGGACAGTGTTGACCATTCAGGTACTATCTGATGTGTTTGTGGGGGGGCAAGGGGGTCAGCTGATTCTACATATAGCAGAGCTTACCCACCGTTCTTAGGACTGGGGCCAATGGTGTACTTAGTAAGAAGTACTTTTATCTGTTTCTCTCTGTCTCAAGGACAAGGGTATGGCCAGAATGACTTGCCAAGCCTCTGAATTTAGGAGATCTTACCCCAAATACACCTTTCCATCTTCTTCCCTACAGGTCCCAAAGCCTGGAAGAGTAGTGCTACAAAGGACCCACCCAAGCCAAACCTTGAGTCCATTTCCCCTAAACCCCCTCATACCCTGAGCCGCAAGCAGTGGCGGAACCGGCAGAAGAACAAGCGGAGACACAATAACAAGTTTCGGCCACCTGAGGTGGCCGACCAGACTGCAGCCCAGGCCCCCACAGAGGAGACAGATGTGCCTCCTTCCCATAGGCCAGACAGCCATGAGGCTCGTGCTGGGGCTCTGCGAACCCGCATGGCACAGCGGCTGGATGGGGCCCGATTTCGCTACCTCAATGAACAGCTGTACTCAGGGCCCAGCAGTGCTGCCCAACATCTCTTCCAGGAAGACCCTGAGGCTTTTCTTCTTTACCACCGTGGTTTCCAGAGCCAAGTGAAGAAGTGGCCACTGCAGCCGGTGGACCGCATTGCCAAGGATCTTCGCCAGCGGTGAATGGGGGTTGGGCACTGAGAAGCCATGTGGGTCAGTCATGGGCTCAGACCAGACTAGTGTATGACCCCTCCCTTCCACTCCTAGGCCTACGTCCCTAGTGGTGGCTGACTTTGGCTGTGGGGATTGCCGCCTAGCTTCAAGTATCCGGAATCCTGTACACTGCTTTGACTTGGCCTCTCTGGACCCCAGGGTCACTGTGTGTGACATGGCCCAGGTAAACCTCTCTGTGAATCTGGCTTGTGCTCTAGACCCAACCTCCATATACTAAGCTCTTTAGCCCTTCCTCTCTGCAACCCTCCTTCCCTGCTTGGGGTCCAGCCCTAACACTCAATGCTGGCTTTCTACTTCTGACACGGTATGCCTTACAATACCCCCACTCTCCACAGGTGCCTCTGGAGGATGAATCTGTGGATGTGGCTGTGTTTTGCCTTTCATTGATGGGAACCAACATCAGAGACTTTCTAGAGGAGGCAAATCGAGTGCTGAAGCCAGGGTAGGAACCCCTAGAACACAGATGCATTGTATATAGACATGCATGTGCGTGTATTTACATAGGACTTTCTTTCTTAGGGGTCTCTTGAAAGTGGCCGAGGTCAGCAGCCGCTTTGAGGATGTTCGGGTCTTTCTAGGGGCAGTGTCCAAGCTGGGCTTCAAGGTCATCTCCAAGGTGAGGGCCCCAACAAGTCTATCCCTATTTTTAATCTCATGTGTGGCCCTTTTCAGGGTAATGGTGTTTGGGAAGGAGGCCATAGGCACAGGAAAAGACATTTTGCTCCCCAAGAGCACAATGTAAGGGGTAGCCCTGGGAAGCTTTCTGAGCAGAGGTAGTATGTGGAGGGAAGTGTTTTGAGGAGTTGGGGTGAGGATTTGGATCTCACTGGATCTCTTCTGCCCCTAGGACCTGACAAACAGCCACTTCTTCTTGTTTGATTTTCAAAAAACTGGGCCCCCTCGGGTAGGGCCCAATGCTCAACTCTCAGGCCTGAAGCTTCAGCCATGTCTCTACAAGCGCAGGTGACCTCTGGATCTCCCTTGAAAGGGAAGGCAGAACTTGAACTTCAGGCTCAGAAGTCTGAAGACCATGAGCCACAACCTGGTACTACCTTTCCTCCACCCCAAGAACAAGGTGTGATGAAACCCCTGGCTCAGCCCTGCTTTACTGAAGGCTTCTTGGTTACAGGAAGCATAAAGTCACTTGGGTGAGGTAAAGAATAAGGAGTTTTTTGTGAGAACGTGGGGATATCTAGGAATCACCTTAGGTGTCATGAAAACTAGATGGTTTGTAATTCAAAGCACCTCTGGGTTTGGCTTCTCTTTCCATCTCAAAAGCCACATGGCCTTTCTGTCCTGGCATCTCTGCTGTCTTCTAATCTGTCTGCAGAACAGCTTCCTCTGCTCACCCGTAGCTTCTGCCCCTGCAGCTTCAGTCTGCCCAGGCCTTCAAGGCTGCACCAAGGTAGCTGTTGCTTCTTGGCTCTGGGGCAACTGGTAGTCCATCAACATCCTGACTTAGCGCATCAATGTGAGCTACCAGGTCAAGACTTGGGATGTCCCTGTACTAAGCATTTCTAGTGGTTCATCCTTCACCTCTGTCCTCATCCCCATCTTTGGAATCATGTACACCAAACCACTCCCACTGCCTATTGTCGTGTGGGACCTTGGGGTATATGTGGCTAATAGCATAGATTTTGGAATCATGTAGAGCTGGATTCAAATCCTGGCCTGCCACTTAGAGCTGGGAGTCATTTAATCTCTGAGTATCACATTCCTTTTTTGGAAAATGGCACAGTTCCTGTCTTACAGGGCTGCTGTGTGGATTAACTGAGGAAATCCATAGCCAGAGCTGGGAACATGGGAGATGTTCAGTAAACTTGCTGTGGCTTTTTTGTGTCCTAAGCCTTAACTGTTCTTTGAAGACTTTTCCTAGGCTGGTTGGAAGTTGAAGGGTAAACAATAGATTTGTTGACTAAGATGGGGAGAGCTCAGGACAAGGCCTTTCAACAGGCTTATTTAGGATATTTTAGAGACTCTAAAATTCTGAGCTGTCCTTGGAAGGGGGAGTGAGGGAGCTGGGTCTCTGTTCATAAACAACTGATTAATGCCACGTGGGGGTGGGAGGTTGAGCTGTTCATTGGCAGGAGGGTCTGTCCGTTGTTTCTGCCCGTTTTCTTTCTTATGCTCAGCAGGACAGCTGGGGTCTCCCTTTCTCCCATACTTGTAATTTGGATTCTCCCTTTGCCGGTTCTGGCTCAGGCCACCTGAGTAAACATCTCTCTGAATCTGATGCAGGCCCCAGGCTTTCCTAGCAGCCCCTGTCAGTCACCCTGATTCTGAAAGCAGAACTCTCCTGAGCTTGATCTGGGTCCTCCCTGCTCCATCATTGGCTTCAGGACAAGCTCTTGTTGGAGTCCATGCCTGGGCTTCAATGTCTCATGTTAAGAGCCTAGGCAGAAGAGAGAAAAAAAGTATATTTCCTTAAGAAATAACAGCATGCCCTCTGTTTAAGAAACAGACCAGTGTGGCTAGAACAGATTGAGGCAGAGGCAAGAGTAGTAGGAGGTAAGTGGGAGTGGAAAGGGGTTGTTCCCACTCCACTGAAAGGCAGTGGTTCTCAAACTTTAGAGTGCTTTAGAATCACCTGGAAGGCTCTTTACAATGTAGATTTCTAAGCCCTCTCCCAGAGTTCCTGATTTGGTAGATCAGGGTAGAGCCCCAGAATTTCTTTTCTGGTTGCTTTTTCTCAGTGAAGCAGGAAACAAATTTATCGGTTGAGAGTGAGAATGGGGAAGAGCTCAGGGTTTTGAGGAGAGGAGAATGTGAATATTGTTTCTAGGAGAAGGAATGCATGAAATAAGGAAATATAGTATGATTGCTGGCAGCATTAATAGCACACATAAGATTCAGGGTCATAAAGTAAAGAGGATGGATGACATGGGAGGAGACTGGTACAAGATTGCCTTGCAGAGAGCTTGTTCTTCTGAGACAGCTGGGCTGTCAGAACTCAACCCTTTCCTTTGGGGAAGAGGGCAGGTTTGTGCCCTTTAACCTCAAGTCTGGTTGGGGATTCCACTGGGATCATTTGGAAAACTGGAGGTGTTTATTCCTACAGCTAAGGAATGCTGAGCCTGGAGTCTTGACTCCTGCCCTGGGAATGTAGAGGGCAAGCAGAGACTCACGAACTGGTTCGACAGTGGAGCCAGGGGAGTGCTGCTGCTTTTGCATTGGCCTGCATTTCTAGAATTTGTCCTGGCAAATGATGCATGAGTGTATCCTCTGCACACCTTGCAGGAGAGAGGGAAGTGTGGGATGGTCTTGGGTCCTGTTCAGTAGGACCATTGAAGAGGCAAGGAGACCTGAGCACAAAGAAGCTAGGAGGGCTGAGGAGGGAGCTGCATCCACCAGGGTCAAGGGAACTGCAGAGAGGGGACAACAGAGATTTCCCCTTTAAATATCTGCCAGGCCCATAGGGCATAGAACTGCCAAGTCAAGCCAGACTGTTTTATCCTCCTATATTTCTTGTCAGAGCCCAGAGCAGCAATTAGGTGATAAGAAGAGCAAAGAGCATACAGATCACTCCTCTCTTCCCTAGCGTAGGCTCCTTGACTTAGATGGGGTGGAGCTGGGAGGAGAAAATATTTAAAGCTACAACAGGTACAGATCATTTATTGTTACACAAGATTAGACATTCTAATTAGTTAATTAAGATTATGTTTGTGCTTTAAACTGATCATAGGACTATCATTAACTAAGAATGTCACAGGCTTACTGCAGCTTTTCTCCAGCAGGGAAGAAATACACCTCAATAAAGTTTGAGGAGTGGTAAGAGAGAAAACTAAAGTTGGGTTTGGATATCAATCTATGCCTTGAACTCGTTCAGCATCCCTTTTAGAGGTCTCCAAGTAAACACTTAATTGCTTCTGCAGTTATTGGTGTGCTCCAACTTCTCTTCCCGTAATACAGTCCTAAGGGAACACAGTTCCAAAAGAAACGACATGATCTTGGCAGAGACACAGCTCAGCTCCAAACACTGAGCCATTTATGTAATTGCACAAAGCTCTCTACAGCTTTTCACGGACAGAGAGCAGTAGTTAGAACCTTTCATCCCTGGGTCGTCCTTTCCTAGGTGACTTTTCTGACCAGCCACCTGTTTCTGGGATATTCAACTCCTGCAGTGACTGCTCTGTTGGTTTCATTGCTTTTACTCCTGTCCCCAAAGCAATTAGTTTTCCACACAGCCAAGTGACCTTTTTAAAATGTAAATCAGATTATGTCACTTCTCTGCCTAAAATCCTTCAATGGATTCTCATTGCCCCAAGAACAAAAGACAGACTCCTTCCCAGGCCCTATGTGATCTTGCCCAGGCTGCCACCTCCAGTTGCACCTTAACCCACTCCTGTCCTCTCACAAAATTCCAGCAACACAGGCTTTTTATTCCTTAGGGATTTCAAGCCATTTCTACTTCAGGGTCTTTACACATGCTTTTCTGTCTTCCTAAAATACTCTTCCCCAATGAGCTCATTTTCATCTTCCAGATCTTTACAGCAGCATCACCTTTTCTCTGTGGAAGAAAATGGCCATTTGCTCACCAGAATGTTCTCTACGTAAACTACATTTCCCAGCTCCATACATCTAGGCAGGGCTGTGTGAATAGTTCTCACCAATGGAAAGTGAGCAGAAGTGATATTTCAGTACCCGTCCAAGACCAGTTAAAGGGTAGCTGAGCCTTTTCCATGTTCTCCCACTCTCTCCTCTACCTGCTAAGGTGACCTTGAAACACGTGTTTTGAAGGTCATAGTCATATCATGGAAGAAGTCTGGATACCTAAATCACTACTTGGAGAATAGCTTTGTGACCAAGAACATCCACATTGGGCTTTGAACAAGAAATAAACCTCTATTGTGTTCATTGTAATGCATTTGGGGATGTTGTAGTAGTTGTTACTTTATACCCTGGATATATCTTCTGTGGACATCCTATCCACCTTACTCTTGACCTCAAAACCCTCTTTGCTTCCTTCAGGGTGCTTCAAACATTTGATGATCTATCCAGGTGCCAGTCAGCATTTTCTACTTGTCCCATGAATTTAAAATTGGAAAAATACATCATTTTGATTGTGACCTCTCCAAAAATAATCCTACTAAAGAATGCTTTAAACAGATTAGATATTTTTTTTTCTCACATAACAAGAAACCTGAAGTTAGGTGACTTGGCTTTTAAACGTTTTTCTTCCCCCTGCCTTTCCACATCTCAGGGACCTTTCAGCAATTTATCCAATTCAAAGCTGCTCTTATGCCAGTTCAGTGGGGTGAGGAAACATGAACTATTTCTTTGACTCATTCTTTACTTCCTCTGTCTCTTCTAGGATTGGAATGGGGGAGGGTGTGTTACAGGGACAAAGACTAAACTTACGTGGTTAATGTATCATTGGTGTGTTATATCAAGACAAGTGTTTAAATGTTGACTCGTGTGTGAGGTGTTGGGGTTCTCTGGAGCAGGAGCTTGTGGACTGACTTTGGTTGACTCCTTGTAATACACATCCCGAGCTGCCTCTCAGCTCCTGAGTTCCTGACCCTGATAGTGCCTCCTAGTGCTGAAGTGCTCCATCCTAGCAGGGAGCCCTCCTGGGAGAGGTCCCAGCAAATCCTCAAGACTGGTTACCTTTTAAGGAACCCACAGGAAACTCATACATGTCTGTCATGCCAAATAGTGGAAGTACAGCCCAGCCAGCAGCTGGCTTTTCTCTTCCTGCCCTGGCCTAGCCAGCCTGATTCTGACTTCTCCATGTGAGAATTAAGCACCGATCTATACTCATATGGCTCCAAATCCTCATAAGTGATTCAAGTTATGTTCTCCCAAGAATCCTCCACCCCAGACTTCACCCCAGTGGCCAGGTGGAGATGAGTCTGTAAGTTTCTGAGCTTAGCAAGCCTCTTGCTAGATGATGTAATGCTGAATGAATGTAAAGTCTCCCTCCTGTGGGAATATAAAATGTCTACAAATGGTCCTATTGGAGCCCTCCTCACTCGGTTTAGGAGGGAGGGAACTTCACCGCTCCTTTGCCTTGCAGGGAGATCTCCCTATTCCTAAAGATTCCTGTCAAGAAATCTTTCATTTCTAATCTCATACAGTAGAAAGGGTGGTGGTCTCTGAATCAGCTTTAACATCTTGTGGATATATCTAGCCGCTTTATTTAGAATGTGTTGATACCTATTACCTCTTGTCCTCAGTTTTGGTGTGTTATCATAGATCTGAGGCTATGAAAAAACTCTCATTTAATATCTTCTCTTACTTATGCAGGTATTCTTGTGAAATGTGAAATTTTCTTTTGTGTGTATGTGCTTTATTTATACAGACTATTGTCTACAAATCTTGTCTTATTTCTTTTCTTAAAAAAATCACTCAACTGTGTGCTTGGTTGGTTGGTCAGTTTGGTTTTTTTTTTTTGAGATGAGGTCTCACTATATTGCGTAGGCTGGTCTCAAACTCCTGGGCTCAAGTGATCCTCCTGCCTCAGCCTCTTGAGTAGCTAGAATTACAGGTGCTCACCACTGCTTCTTCTAGCTTTTAACTGTGTTTGAAAGCTGACCATATATCAGGACCCAGACAGGAAAATAGAAACCACACTAAATATTTCAAGAAGAGGGCTTTTATTTATTTAAAAAATTTTTTTATTTAGGCCATTAAAAAATTTTTTTTTTCTATTTTTTATATTTATATATTCATGGGGTACAAATGCAATTTTGCTACATTGATGTATTACATTGTGGTGAAGTCAGGGCCTTCGGTGCATACATCACTGAAGCAACACACATTGTACCTGCCAAGCAACCTCCCATCATCCACTCTCCCACCCCTCCAAGTCTCCACTGTCCATCATTCCATACTCTATGTCCATTGTATACACATTATTTAGCCCCCACTTATAAATGACAACATGCAGCATTTGTCTGTGTCTGAATTGTTTCACTGAAAATAATAGCCTCCAGTTCTATGTTGCTGCAAAAGACATAATTTCATTCTTTTTTATGGCTGAACAGTACTCCAGTGTTGTGTGCACACTGCATTTTCTTTATCCAGTCCTCCTGTTGATGGACACTTAGGTTGATTCCATATCTTTGCTATTGTGAATAGTGCTGCTATAAACATATGAGTGCAGATGTCTTTTTTATTGATTTATTTTCCTTTGGGTAGATACGTAGTAGTAGAATTGCTGGATTGAATGGTAGTTCTATTTTTAGTTCTTTGCGAAATCTCCATGCTGTTTTCCATAAAGGTTGTACTAATTTACATTCCCACCAACAGTGTGTAAGAGTTAAAAAGAGGGTTTTTAATACAGAAAATTGATTACAAGTATTAAAAGTCTGAAAGAGTAGAAAGAAGATGCAGATGTAATTCAAAAATTAATAACTGTAGATAATAGTTAACACCCATATATAATCATAACACCCCAAGACCTGGGAAGACAAAAGGGAAGAGGTGATGTGATTACTAGAAAGTAGGCACTCAGAGAAGGGGCCTCCTTTGACTGATACACAGACTTCTGTGCAGGAAGCTCTCTCCACATATCTGGTGCTTGAAGCTCTTAGGAAAGGCATGGCCCTGAGAATGGGGAAGCAAGGTGTGACTGGTCTCTGACTGCCAGGGGGTGGTTGGACTGTTGCTAATATCTGAGAACTGTGGCTAAGCTGGTGCTGAGCACAGAACAAGTAGCTGTCTGCTGGGGCCAACTGTCTGCAGCTGAAGTGATGTTACAGCAACTGGAAAACAGAAATGAAGTCCTGTTTCCTATCTTTCACTTTCAGTTTCTTTAGGCATCCCATTGGCAGAACTTAACAGGAAACCAGCTGGCAGTGGATTCTGGGAAATATAGTTTGCAGAATTCCAGCTGCAGCAACAACCAGACTGCGTGTGTGGGCGGAGCAGGGAGGGGCTGTGTTACAGGGGAAGATAAGGAGACACGAGGAGTGAAAGACAATAGATAAATAACCAGTATAACCTATGTGGCTACTCATATATCTAGTTTATTGCTTCTTTCAGCTGCGAAGTATTCCATTGAATCCATCCACCATCATAAACTTATCCATTCACCTGGTTGCCTCAAATTCTTTGCTACCTAGAGAAGTTAAAACC
Source organism: Eulemur rufifrons (assembly GCF_041146395.1). Taxonomy (NCBI): domain Eukaryota; kingdom Metazoa; phylum Chordata; class Mammalia; order Primates; family Lemuridae; genus Eulemur; species Eulemur rufifrons. The sequence goes on along the minus strand of NC_090988.1, from coordinate 57,728,676 downwards.
CTTGAAGCTAGAGTTCTGAGTACAAAATAAGTTCCACCACAATTAGACTTACTCACTTGAGATTTGGGAGGTAAGGGTTATCTTTCTGCTGTTTTGATTTTTGTAGCTGGAAAGCAGGTTCACATGTATTAATAGAGTTTGGCTTTCTGCAGCAGCATTCCAGCTTTGAAAACCTGTAGCATTCCCTTTGAAGCCGAGAACAAAATAAGGATGGCCCACTATAATGGCTAAAGTTTAACATAGGACTGGAGGCTCAGCAGGTAAAATAAATCTGCTTGTAACAGTCCAAGTTTGACTACAATAAACTGTTTAAGAAGAAAAATTAGGCCAGGCACAGTAGCTCACACCTGTAATCCCAGCACTTTGGGAGGCCAAAGCAGGAGAGTCATTTAAGCCCAAGAGTTTGAGGTTGCAGTGAGCTATGAGGATGCCACTGTGCTCTAGCCCAGGCAACAGAGCAATACCCTGTCTTCAAAAAAAAAAAAAAAAAAGAAGAAGAAAAATTGTTGGAAGGATATCAATAAGTAATCCATAGAACTAATGTGAAGTCCTATAAATGAGGCTTGGAAAACACAGGAACCAAGGGTGAATACTGCAAAAACTAAGGTCTCATTTCATAGTCTGTCTGGTTAGGATGGCACTGCTGGCACCACTGCTGTTGGACTTTTCTTTTCTTTTTTTTTTTTTCAATTTAGTTTTACAGAATCAAAGAGTCTAACAGTATATCTTGTTAGATACAGTATGTCCTCATAATGTATACATTATTTCTTGTACAATGATATGAAATAATATGGGAAATATTCATGATAAATTATTAAGTGAACAGTGCAAGTTAAAAACAATAGTTTCATATTTTTTTCCCCACCCCCCCCCCGTTGGACTTTTCTGTTGCTCTTGTTAGTACATAGATTGATGCTGAGAATTGAGTTAATCCTCCTAAATTCATCACACTATGTCAGGGTTAGTCCATAAAAGACCCCTTTCCTGTTCTTTGTTATTTGTTCCTGGTGGGCATTTCAGTTCCTCTTCTGTTCCCCTGCAGTGTGTTGGTTATATGTCCCTAAAAATGTGTATCTTTGGCAAAATATATGGCGGTTTTGTTGCATGTATGTTGTGGCAGAGACTTACTGGCTGTTTCTCATACCCATTTTCTTCCTGGGAAACCAGCTGGACTGAGCTTCCCTTATAGTTAAGAGTAGCCATGTGATTGAGTCTAGCCAGCTGGATGGTAGTGAGACTAACATATGCTACTTCCAGACATGGTTCCTTAAATTTTCCTATGCATAGTCCCCCATGTTATTTCTACTTTGGCCAGTTTGATGCATTTGAGCATGTGACCTTGAAGGCTACACAGTGAAAATGATGGAGCCAAAAGATAGAAGGAGCCTAGATCCCTGAACATCACTTATAGGAGATCTATCCACCAATTAGGAACACATGGTATGAACTTCAAGTGAATGAGAAGTACATTTTTATCTTTTTGAGCCATTATACACTTCAGAGTTTACTGTTACTTACAGCAACTAGCAATCTTTAATAATCTCTTTTAGTTGAACACATCAGAAAAGTAAACAAAACAAGAATGTTCAGCCCAGTTATTTATCACAAAGCCAACACCCATGGTAACCTCCACCCAGATTAAGAAACAGCATGCTATCAGCACCAAAAAGCTTCTTTTATGCCACCTCCCAAACATTAGCAACTTCCTCCTCTTGACCCCACAAAGTTACCACCATTCTGACTTTCACAATGTTAATTTCTTTGCTTTTCTTTATAGTTGTACCAGTTAAGCATCCATGCCTAAATAGTATTTCCATATGTCTGGCTTCTTTCACTCAACGTTAGGTTTATGGGATTCATCCGTGTTTTTGAATGCGACTGTGGTTCATTTTTATTACTGTGGAATATTCCTTCTGTGAATAAACCACAATGTATTGGTTGATTCAACTGTTGATGTACACTGAGTTGTATATTAGTCAGAATAGGTTGGGTCATATTGCAAGAATGCAGAACCCCCCAATTTTTTATTTTTTATTTTTTTTGAGACAGAGTCTCACTCTCTTGCCTGGGCTAGAGTGCCGTGGTGTCAGCCTAGCTCACAGCAACCTCAAACTCCTAGGCTCAAGCAATCCTCCTGCCTCAGCCTCCCGGGTAGCTGGGGCTACAGGCATGTGCCACCATGCCCGGCTAATTTTTTTTTTTTTCTATTTTTAGTTGTTTGGCTAATTTCTTTCCATTTATAGTAGAGATGGGGTCTTGCTCTTGCTCAGGCTGGTCTTGAACTCCTCAGGCTCAAGCAATCCTCCTGCCTTGGCCTCCCAGAGTGCTAGGATTACAGGTGTGAGCCACTTCGCCCGGCCAGAACCCCAAAATATTAGTGACTTAAGCCAACAGAAGATAATTTTTCACTATTGCTATAGGTTGGCAGGTACTCTGGTTATAGTGAGGGATCTAAGCTAATAGTCTCAACACATGCATTCATAATCATGGAGGCAAGAAAAGGGAATAAGGTAGATCAGTAGATCACCCCCTAATACAAAAAGCTTCAGCCCAGAACTGACAAAAGTCCTTTCTGCTGCTATGTAATTGGCTAAAACAAGTCCCATTAGCATGTATATCTCCATAGATGGTAAGAAAGTATGCTCCTACCATGTACCCAGAAGGAATTTGACAGAGAGGGACATTATATAATGATAAAAGTGTCAATCCACCAAGAAGACAGCAATTCTAAAAGCATATACCAAACAATGTGTATACACAAACAGAGCACAAAATATGTGAAGCAAAATACATAATTGAAAGAAATGGGCAAATTCGCAATTACAGTTGGAGATTTCAACACCTCTCAACAGTTCCCAAAACAACTGGACAGAAAACCAGCAAGAATATAGCACTCAACAATACCATCAATCAATAGGATCTAATGGACATTTATAGAACATTCCACCCAACATTATACACGTTCCTTTCAAGTATCTATGGAACATAGACCTATCTTGGGCCATAAAACAAATCTCAACAAATTTAAAAGAATTGAAATGACATAACGTATGTTCTGTGACCAGAATGAAATCAAATTAAAAATCAATAACAGCAAAATCTCAAGCACTTGGAAGCTAAACAATAGACAATAGACTTCTGAATATTCCATGGTCAAAAAGGAACTCACAAGGGAAATTTTTTAAAAAATACATTGAATGGAATGAAAATGAAAACATAATTTGTGAGACACAACTAAAGCAGTGCTTAGAGGGAAGTTTATAGCACTAAGTATATACATTGGAAAAGAGATAAAGCTTCAAATCAATAATGAAGGTTCCCACTTCAATAACCTGGAAAAAAAAGAGAAAAATAAACCCAAACCAAGCAGAAGGAAGTAAATAATAAAGACCCGAAATTGGCCGGGCGTGGTGGCTCACGCCTGTAATCCTAGCACTCTGGGAGGCCGAGGTGGGCGGATCATTTGAGCTCAGGAGTTCGAGACCAGCCTGAGCAAGAGTGAGACCCCATCTCTACTAAAAATAGAAAGAAATTATACGGACAGCTAAAATATATATATACAAAAAATTAGCCGGGCATGGTGGCGCATACCTGTAGTCCCAGCTACTCGGGAGGCTGAGGCAGTAGGATCGCTTAAGCCCAGGAGTTTGAGGTTGCTGTGAGCTAGGCTGATGCCACGGCACTCACTCTAGCCCAGGCAAGAGAGTGAGACTCTGTCTCAAAAAAAAAAAAAAAAAAGACCTGAAATCTATGAAACTGAAAACAAAAACATGAGAGCAAACCAATGAAACAAAGGGCTGGTTCTTTGAAACAATCCATAAAATTATAAACTTTTAGTAAGACTCACAAAAAAGAGAAAAGACAAATTTTCAATATCAGGAATGAAACAGCAAATATCACTACAGACTGTACAGACATAAAAAAAGGATAATAAGATAGTACTGTAAACAACTCTCTGTACATATATTTGACAGCTTAGATGAAATAGAATTCCTCAAAGAAGAAAACCCCACAAACTACCACAATTCATGCAATATGAAATCAATAATTTAAGTAGCCCTATAACAATAAGGAAATTAAATTTATAGTTTAGAAATTCTCAAGGAAACAATTTCCAGGTCCTGATTGTTTCACTGGGAAATTCTACTAAATATTTAAAGAAAAAATAATACCAATTCTATACAGTCTTTTTCAGAAAATAGAAGAGAACACTTAACAATTCGTTTTATGAAGTGAATTTTACTCAGATACCAAAACCAGAAAGTGATGGCATAAACAAAGAAAATTACAGATCAATGTTCTTTCATGAATATAGACACAAAAATTCTTATTAGAATAGCAAATAGAATTCAGCTATATATGTATATAAAGAATTATATACCGTGGCCAAGCAGAGGTTATTCCAGGTATGCAAAGGCTGGTTCAATAGTAGAAAATAAATCAATTTAATCCATCATATTTCAAGGTTAAAAAAGAAAAATCACACAATTATTAATATATCAACCAAATGTAGGAAACAGCGTTTAACAAAATTTAACACATACCCATAATAAAAACTCTCAGAAAACTAGGAATACAGGGGAACTTTCTCAACTTTATAAAGAACATTTGTAAAAACTCTACAATTATCATTGTACTTAATGGTGAAAGACTGAATGCTTCTTCACTAAGATTGAAAAGGAGGCAAGGATTTCCTTTCTCACTACTCTTACTCAATGTAGTGCTAGAAGTTCTAGCCAGTGCAATAAAAGAATTAAACTATCCCTATCTGGAGATGGCATGTTTATCTACACAGAAAATCACAAGGCATCTACAAAAAATTTCTAGAACTAATAAATGGGTTCAGCAAGGCTGCAAGATACAAAGTAAATACATGAAAATAAATTGTATTTCTATATACTAGAAATGAACATATAGACCCAAAATTAAAAATAAAATACCGTTTATACTCACTTAAAAAGAAATGAAATACTTGCTGTAAATCTAACAAAACGTGTAGGACGTCTATTCTGGAAACTATACGACACTGATGAAAGAAATCAAAGAAGATCATGGATTGCAAAACTCAACATGAGTTGTCCCTACATACATAAAGAAGTCTAACACAATTCTGGTCACAATCCGAGCAAGGTTTTCATAGACATAGACAAGATTATTCTAAAATGGAAAGGCAAGGGAACCCGACTAGCTAAAACACTTTTGTAAGAATAAAATGGGAGGAACCAATCTGCCCAATTTCAAGACTTACTATTTAACTACAGTGATCACTACAGTGATCAAGCTTGTGTAGTCTTGGTGGATAGACTTGGTGGAACAGGAGGGAAGTGGGTGTGGCTATAAAAGTGTAGTATGAGGGATCCTTGTGGTGATGGTTTTGTATCTTGACTGTGTTAATATCAATATCCTGGTTATAATATTGTACTATAGTACTACATGATGTTACCAATACAGAAAACTTGGTAAAGGCTACATAAAATCTCCCTGTATTATTTCTTAAAACTGGCCGGGCGTGGTGGCTCACGCCTGTAATCCTAGCACTCTGGGAGGCCGAGGTGGGTGGATCATTTGAGCTCAGGAGTTCGAGACCAGCCTGAGCAAGAGTGAGACCCCATCTCTACTAAAAATAGAAAGAAATTATATGGACAACTAAAATATATATATACAAAAATTAGCCGGGCATGGTGGCGCATGCCTGTAGTCCCAGCTACTCGGGAGGCTGAGGCAGTAGGATCGCTTAAGCCCAGGAGTTTGAGGTTGCTGTGAGCTAGACTGACACCACGGCACTCACTCTAGCCCGGGCAACAGAGTGAGACTCTGTCTCAAAAAAAAAAAAAAAACACTGCATGTAAATCTACAATTATCTTAAAATTTTAAAAACATAATAGATAAGAAAAACACAAAGACAAATAGGTTGAAAGTCAAAGGATAGAAAAAGATAATATATCATGCAAATGGTAAGCATAAAAAAGCTGGAGTAACTATATTAATATGAAATAACATAGACTTAACACAAAGATTGTTACTTGAGATAAAGAGGCATATTTTCCAATGATAAAATGGTTAAAACATCAAGAAGCTATAACAATTAAAAATATATATGCAATAACGAAAGAATTTCACAACATGAAGCAAAGCCTGACAGAAAATAAAGGGAGGAAAAGATAAATCCATAATTGTAGTTGGAGATTTTAGCACATCTCTCAGTAGTTGATAAAACTAGACCAAAGAATTCAGAAAGGATATAGATCTGAATGTCACTATTAACCAATTTAATATAGTTGGTATTTGTAGACTACTGCAACTAACAACTGCAGAATGCACTTTTTTTGTTTTCAAGTGCACATGAAACATACAGCAAGATATTAATAAACCACATGCTGGGTCATGAAAATATCTTAATGAATTCGACATATTGAAATCTTACAGAGTATGTTTCCTGACCATGATGGGATTAATAGAAATCAATAACAAGATATCTAGAAAAGTTCCAAACATTTGAAAATCATAAATATACTCTTCTAAAAAATAAATCACACAAACCAAAAAATCACAAATGAAATTAGAAAAAGTTTTAAACTGAAATAATGAAAAATACAACATGTCAAAAGTTGTGAGATGCAGCTAAAGCAATCCCTAGAAATTTATAGCTTTAAATGCTTATCTAGGAAACAAGAAACAACTAAAATCAGTGATCTAAGTTTCCACATTAAGAAGCTAGAAAAGAGAAAATTGAAACAAAAATAAGTAAAAGAAAGGAGATAAACATAAAAATTGAAAACAATGAAATTGTAACTGGAGAAAATATAAAAAAAGACCATGAAACCAAAAGTGAATTGTTTGAAAGGATTAGCAGAATTGACAAGTCTTGTAGTCAGAATGATCAAGAATAAAGAGAAAAGAACAGCAATATGAATGAAAGACGGGACTTCACTATTGAACCAACAGATCTTAAAAGGATAATAAGGGAATATTATGAACAATTTATGCCACCAAATTAAAAAACTTAGATTTCATCTAAGATGAAATTTTTGAAATTACCACAACTGACTTCAGAAAGAAGTAGAAAACCTGATATCCTTATATCTACTAAAGAAATAGCATTTGTAATTAAAAACCTTCCCCACAAAAACAAAACAAAAAACTCTCCAGTCCTAGATGGTTTTACTGATAAGTTCTATCCACCATTTAAGGAAGAAATATATAATATCAATCCTACACAGACTCTTCTAGAAAGTAACGTAGGAGAGAACACTTCCTAACTCATTTTGTATGTGACCTTTTGAGACATAAACCCAGAAGTAGAATTGCTACAACATAGTATATTTAATTAATTTCACTAAGTGCTGTCAGACTGGTCCCCAGAACAGCTACCCCAGCATACCCACCCACCAACAGTGCATAAGGATTCTGGTTTTCTACGATCTTACTAACACTTGGTACGGTAGAGGCAATAGAATTCTGTGGGGATAATGGATTCTGAAGACAAATGCCTGGGTTCAAAAACTGGCTCTACCATCTTCTGACTGTGTGACCTTGGATAATTTACTGAATCTGTGTCTCAGTTTCCTCATCTGTAAAATGGAACAATAATAGCATCTATTTTATAGACACTAGGGCTTCATAGGCATTAGTGGGTGAAACTGGTACTTTTTAAAAAAAAATTTCATACATTTCCCCCATATCCTGTTTCGGAATGTAGATTTAAAATTAGACTATAAAGCTGCAAAAATAATGAGTTTCAGGTGAGTTACAGAGCACTAGTCAATGAGATTTTTTGGTCTTTGAATTATTAGTGTATGTAGGTTTTATTTATTTTCTTTGAAATAAATGCTCAGAATTTCAAATTCCTCTCATTCTACCTCTGCTCCTTTCTAAAGTGGCATCTGGGTATAGAGGGTAGGATTTATATGACTTTTTCAGGTCAGAATGAAGGGATTCCCTGGCCTAATACTGGTTCTTGTCTGTGCACAAGTTGGAATCCTCTTGGTATGGTTGGCCCGGTTCCATACCTGGGCACTTGGCCAACATTGCTTCTAAAGCTGATGAATTTGTGTGTCTTTTTTAGCTGTCAGGGTCTTGTACCCCCTGTCTTCCCACTCCAACCCCTCCTACCAATCCTTCTCTCAACAACTCTCTTTGGTGCTGCAGACTCCTGTGATTTTCTGCTTCATACCCTTTCGAATCTATAGGCTCTCTACTTAGTGTCCACACCATATAGGGATTAAAAGACACCTCTCCCTGACCATGCCACTTCACCCTCTTAATGCTCTTGGGCGCCACAGTGAGTCCATGATGCAGAACAGTTCCCTTTCAGAGTCCCAGTAGGGAAAAGGCAAAAAGCCTCTATGCCCCGGTCCTGTTCCTTCCCGCTCTGGGGTTTTCAGAGTCCCAGGTCAGGTTGATTATGTCATACTCTTCCCTCTCCCGTCTCTACTCCTTCATCTGCCCACATCCATCAGGTTGGGAAGAGACATATTTCTCCCCTTTGTCAAGTGTCTTACTTCTTCCTCCCTTTCATTGTTTGGGACTTTAACTTCCTAATGGGATGTTAATTTATCTAGTAGGACTTAGTGCAATTGTCAGATCTGGAACATATTTCCATGGCAGTCATTGTATTAATATTTGGGCTATGCTGTCATATGGTACTCATTTTACAATCTCTAATTGACAAAGTTTAATAATTTGGCTGAGCATAATTTAAGAATCATTTTGGTCTAGAGAATGGTAGAAAATATTCTATACCAACCAATTTCAGATGTTTTTACATGTGTCTCACTATTGCTCCCTGCACCCACTGGAGGACATATAATGGTGACGGTAAACATGGATAGAGGGTTCTTTTATCCAAAAGGACTTCTTTTAACACTCTGCTAACCTCCTCTCCTGAAAGCATAGCCATGCCTCTGGTCGACTATGGAAAAGAAAAAGGAAGGGTTTCTGAGAAGAGTGGGAGCTTTTGCCTCTCTGCTTAGCCTTTTGTTAAAAGACATCAGTTGTACCACTGTCACTGGTGAATTATTGTTTGTGAAGAGGTTGTAAAGAGTGATGCTCAGTATAGGCATACCTCATTTTATTGGGCTTTGCTTTATTGTGCTTCTCAGATATTGTGGTTTTTAAAAATTGAAGTTTGCATCAACCCTGCATCAAGCAGATATATCAGTGCCATGTTTTCAACAGCACTGGCTCATTTTGTGTCTCATTTTAATTCTCACAGAATTTCAGACTTTTTCATTATTATTATACCTGTTATGGTGATCTGTGATCAGTGATCTTTGATGTTACTATTGTAATTATTTTGGGGCACCAGAAACTGCACCATGTAAGACTGCAAACTTAATCCATAAATGTGTGTGTTTTGACTGCTCCGCTGACCTCCTCATTGGGCCTCCCTATTGTCTGAGACACAACAATATAGAAATTAGGCCAATTAATAATCAATCCTACAGTGGCCTCTAAGTTTTCAAGTGAGAGGAAGAGTTGCCTGTCTTTCCCTTTAAATCAAAAATGAGAAATGATTAAGCTCAGTGAGGAATGCATGTTGAAACCGAGATAGGCTGCAAGCTAGACCTCTTTCACCAAACAGTTGGCCACATTGTGAATGCAAAGGAAAAGCTCTTGGAGGAATTAAAAGTGTTACTCCAGTGAACACATGAATGATCACAAAGTGAAATAGCCTTATTGCTGTTATGGAGAAAGTTTTAGTGGTCTGGATAAAAGATCAAAGCAACCACAACATTCCCTTAAGCCAAAGCCTAATCCAGAGCAAGACCCCAACTCTCTTCGATTCTGTGAAGACTGAGAGAGTTGAGAAAACTGCAGAAGAAAAGTTTGAAGTTAGCAGAAGTTGGTTCAGGAAGTTTAAGGAAAGAAGCCATGTTCATAACATAAAAGTGCAATATGAAGCGGCAAGTAGATGCAGAAGCTAGAGCAAGTTATCCAGAAGATCCAGCTAAGATCGTTGATTGAAGATGGCTACACTAAACAGATTTTCAACGTAGATGAAATAGCCTTATATTGGAAGAAGATGCCATCTAAGGACTTTCATAGCTAGAGAGTAGAATTCAATGCCTGGCTTCAAAGCATCAAAGATAGGCTGACTCTCGTTTTTCTTTCTTTTTTATTAATTTCAAAGTATTACGGGGTATAAATATTTTTGGTTACATGGAACACTTCTGTAATGCTTGAGTCATGGTTATAAGTGTGCCTGTCACTCAGATAGAGTTCATTGTACCTGTTAGGTAGGTTTTTGCCCACCCCCCCTCCTCTCCTCCCCTGATTGATTTCTGTTGAGTTTTACTTCCCTCTATGCACATGTGTGCTCATCAGTTAGTTCCAGTTTAATAGTGAATACGTGTGGTGTTTGTTTTTCCATGCTGGAGATACTTCACTTAGGAGAATGGTCTCCAAATTGTTGGAAAAGGCATTAAGTCATCCTTCTTCGTGGCTGAGTAGTACTCCATGTTATACATATACCACATTTTGTTAATCCACTCATAAATTGATGGGCATTTGGGTTGATTTCACATCTTTGCAGTTGTGAATTGTGCTGTGATAAACATTCAAGTCTTTTTATAAAATGACTTCTTTTCCATTGGGTAAATACCCAGTAGTGGGATTGCTGGATCAAATGGTAGGTCTACTTTTAGTTCTTTGAGGAATTTCCATACTGTTTTCTATAGAGGTTGTACTAATTTGCAGTCCGACCAACAGTGTATAAGTGTTCCTTTCTCTCTGCATCCACACCAGCATCTGTTGTTTTTGGACTTTTTAATAAAGGCCATTCTGACTGGTATAAGGAGATATCTCATTGTGGCTTTAATTTGCATTTCCCTGATGATTAGTGACACTGAGCATTTTTTCATACAGTTATTGGCCATTTATCTCATTGCTCAGCAATCTCCACCAGCAAAAACATTATGCCTTACTGATGGCTCAGATTATTGTTAGCATTTTTTTAGCAATAAAGTATTTTTATATTAAGGTATGTACATTGTTTTTTTAGACATAATGCTATTTTACACTTAATAGACTACAGTATAGTGTAAACATAACTTTTATATGTACTGGGAAACAAAAAAAAAATCATGTGACTTGCTTACTTGTGGTGTTCTAGAACCAAACCCACAATAGCTCCAAGGTAATGCCTGTATACACTGCTGTTTGCATTTCCTCCTACCATGTAGCTGGAACCTAACCACACAGTGAAGGAGCTAAGTTGTACTTTGTAAGCTTTGGTGCTTAGGGGCAAGGAGATGCTCATGTAGGCCTTTAGCTCTGCTATACTCTAACCCAACCCAGGTCAGACAGGCTTGCCCTGGAATAGCATGCAATCATGCAACTAATAATAACTGAACCTATCAAAGCAGAACTCTTTTATTTTTTATTTTTTATTTTATTTATTTATTTTTTTTTTTTTGAGACAGAGTCTCACTCTGTTGCCCAGGCTAGAGTGAGTGCCGTGGCGTCAGCCTAGCTCACAGCAACCTCAAACTCCTGAGCTCAAGCGATCCTCCTGTCTCAGCCTCCCGAGTAGCTGGGACTACAGGCATGCACCACCATGCCCGGCTAATTTTTTTTTTTTATATATATTTTTAGCTGTCCATATAATTTCTTTCTATTTTTAGTAGAGATGGGGTCTCACTCTTGCTCAGGCTGGTCTCGAACTCCTGAGCTCAAACGATCTGCCCACCTCGGCCTCCCAGAGTGCTAGGATTACAGGCGTGAGCCACCGCGCCCGGCCAAAGCAGAACTCTTGATTCCTTACTTCCAGCCTGTTGTTCCCTCAAATTTCCCATCTCCATAATCTCTTACTTGAATTACTACAATTGGTTCCAAATAGATCTTCCTCGTTACTCTGGCTTTGCTATTAATACCATCCATCCCCCCAGAACAGCCAGAGTGACCTTTGAAAAATACACATTAGATCATGTCACCTCCCACCTACTACTCTCTCCAAGAGAGTCTCATTATGCTTTTGAAAAATACAAGCTCATTACCATGACCATGTGATCTGTCCCTTTCTATACCTTTCCATTATTTTGGATCACTCCACTGCTCATTCACCATGCTCTAGTTACATGTTCTGTTTCGCGAATACTTCAAGGTTGTTCCTGCCTCTAGTCTTTTGCACCTACTAAGGGCTCCACCTCAGTGGAGTGAATGAAAATATTCTTAGATCTTCAAATAGCTCTAAAATACTCAAGAAGCCTTTCCCAACCATCCAAATTATATTAACTGCTCCCCTCTAGTCACTCTATAACACATCAGTCTATTTTGTTTTCTTTATAGTACTTAAAAATCATCAAAATTATTTATATGTTGACCTTTTATTGCCTGTCACCCTACATCAGAACAACCTCATCAGTGCCTGGAAGAACACCTGGTTCTGAGGATTGCTCAATAAATAATTATTGAATGAACATATGATCTTGTATCTTATTTGGCTTTTTGTTTTTCGTGTGTATGACTCACTCAGAGAATCCATCATAGGGAAGGGGTGAGTAGTAGGGCAGCTTTGGGGCATTAACAGAAAGCATTTTGAATTCTAATGTTCTCCCTTCAAAACTATCCCTTGTAGGGCCGGGCATGGTGGCTCACGCCTGTAATCCTAGCACTCTGGGAGGCCGAGTCAGGAGGATCACTTGAGGTCAGGAGTTCGAGACCAGCCTGAGCAAGAGCGAGACCCCGTCTCCACTAAAAATAGAAATAAATTAGCTGGACAACTAAAAATATATAGAAATAATTAGCCGGGCATGGTGGTGCATGCCTGTAGTCCCAGCTCCTCGGGAGGCTGAGGCAGGAGGATAGCTTGAGCCCAGGAGTTTGAGGTTGCTGTGAGCTAGGCTGCTGCCACAGCACTCTAGCTCAGGTAACAAAGCAAGACTCTGTCAAAAAAAAAAAAAAAAAAAAACACCTATCCCTTGCAGATTTAGCACAAGAGCTGAGACCACAGTAAAGAGCAGGGCAAGGATTCTGGATTGTGTATTAGCTATTGCTGGACATTACCCCTTGGATACATGATTAACACCCAGCCCCTCACCTGGAAGTACACCCACACTGCCCTCCCCAGTTGCCAGGCACATGCCTTCTTCTACCTTGAGTGCCAATTACACCTCCTCTTTCCTCAGTCATGCACACTGTGCTTGCCCCTCAGTGTGTCATTCATGTTCTGCCTTCTTGGTGTGCACACACCCTGCTCTCCTTCCAAATCTCAGAAATCTTTCATGGAATAACTACAACTTTATTTTGGTAGAGAGGCTCAGGGCAGGGGTGGGCTGCACACATGGACTCTCCGTTGGACACAGGTGGCAGGGCTGAGCTTTGTGGGTAGGGGCAGGTGCATCAGGATGTTCCTGCTCTGCAGCCTCGTGGTGCCAAGGGGCCCTGCCATGTACACAGGACAGGAGTACACAGTCAGGCCGGCTGGACGTGGAAGGTCTGTGGCGTCCGAGGCCTGTGTCCTGACGCTGACTGGAGGCAGAGGGCTGGGCTGGTTGGAATGACCGTCCCGCAGGGCCCCAGCTATGGGGTCCCACTCGGCGTGTAGGAGCTGTAGCCCGATCAGCAGCAGCCCACTCTCTGGAACCGAGGGATTTGGGCCATTCTCCACCTGGGGGCGCCAGAAGCTGGTCAGGCAAGGCTATCAAGCTGGTGTTTGGGAGTGGGAGGGTGTCGTGGTGGAGCTAGATCAGAGAAGCGAGCTGAGCCCGGTTACTGAGGGGCAAGATCCCAAGGGGCAGGTTGGGGTAACTGTGAGGTGTAATCAGGAACTTGAGGGGATTGGAACCGAGAACGAAGGGGCGGCGGGAAGATACCTGGAGGTGCAGAGGACTGCTGTTTAACTCTTGACGTTTATGCGGGAACTGACTGAAACTGGAGCTTTGGCTACCAGGAAAATTTGAGCTGGACACATTCTGGTTAAGGGCAGCCTCCCAGCGCAGTGCCAGCAGCAGGCGGCGCGGGTGGCGAAAGGCGGACAGGTGGAAGACGCGCTCTGGTACATCGGTGTCCGAGCCCACGCCCAAATAGCGAACCAACAGCTGCCCACGACGCGACAGCTGTCGCAGCCAGTGCCAGGGCGGCTGCGGACCGGCGGGCGCATGAGCTTGCCAAGGCTGTGGTAGGCGGCCAGTCCAGAGAGCGTGGGCCACTGAGGCACAACGCTGGGAGGCGCACGGGGGTGCGCCCTTCAGCTGCTGCAACAGGCAGTCGAGGTCCCGTTGTATCATGGCAGCCAACTGGCTCAGTTCCAGCGCCTCGACCTCTAGGAAGCCCTCGAGAGGCCGCCGCGCATTCGGGCCCAGCACTGCCCATGGGGCGCTGAACTCTTGGTGAACAGCGTTGGTCAGCAGTACCTGCAGTGACTCCAGCCTCCGCGTGGCTTGCACGAGGCGTTGCCGCAGTCGCCTTTCTGCACGCTGGGTGCTTCCGCTAGCCGCAGGAACCCACGCAGGTGAACTCAGCTGCAGAGCTCTCAGGAGAGCGCGACTCTTGCGTCGCAACAACCAGACCTGGGGGCCCTCACTCAGGCCACAGATCCGGGGTTCAGATGGTGTGGGCAGTAGGTGCATCTGGGCCTTGCACTCTGCCATTGCATCCAGCTCCCCTAGCTCTTTGGGATGGAGGTGAGCAGTGAGGGATGAAGTGGATTGCCCCACCCCAGGCCCCAGGCAATAGGCCTTCCTCTGATCCTTTATGCCATCACCCCCATAACTATGAGAATATTGTCCCCTCTATGCCCTCGTTGGTACTGCTGTTCACATTCCTGTGGGGGGCGGGGTGGCATTGCACTGCACTATTCCCCACCCCAGCACAGATACCTGGCTGCGGCTTACCTGGGCTGGGCATCAGTGTGGCCAGCAGATACTGCGGTGTGTGTGGTTGGACCCAACTCCTGCTTCTGGGACTCAGGCAGGCTTGTGTGAGGCTAATCAGGGCCTTCCTGTCCTCGGTGTCCCCCACAGGACCCCCATAGAAAACTGAAGCTGAAAATGAGGTCAGAGCCTCTAAGTTCCAGCCCTTCCAGTTTCCACCACCCCCAAAACAAAAGTTGTGAATTATGATCCAGTCTTAATACTCCCACCCCAACCCTTTGCAGGCCCTCCTGGAGACTGATGACTGCATGGGGCAAGGAGGGGTCTCACCAGCCAGCTCCTGCATGGCAGCACTGGGATTGCTGACACTGGCCCACAGCTGATCTTGGATCTTAAGGACCTGGGTTAGGGTCACTTGACTCCTGGGGAATGGGAGCAGAAAGTAGGGTTTCAAATATCATCTATATGCTGAGGACTCTCAAATCTTTTCTTCATCCCAAACCTCTGTCCTGAGCTCTGGGCTCATGAGGGCTCACTAGTCATTGCCACTTGGCACCTCAAAGGCAACTTGCTTTCAACTGAAATCATCATTTTCCCCTATAAAACTTGCTCCATCTCCCATCCCAGTGAGAAGTATCACCAGCCATCCAATTGTCTAAAGCAGAAATCTGGGAGTCATCCTCGACCCCTCCTTTCATACCCCATGTTTGTTCTCTATCCCTGCTGTGACTACCAGCCCAGTCCTTACCACCCATACCATGGTCTCTTCTCTGGAGACTACCAGAGCCTCCTAAAAGTGCTCTGCTTGCCTCTAGTCCTGCCTCTTCTGGTCCGTTCTCCACACTGCAGCCAGAGTGATCTTTCCAACAGACAAAAAGGATCACGTTCCGTTTCCTACTTAAAACCGTTCAGTGGCTTCCTTCTGTCCTCAGGATAAATTAGGTCCCTTGCCATAGTCTTAAAGGCCTTTTATATGAGCCTCACCTCTTCCTACTCAGCCTCCAGCATGTCCACCTCAGCCACACTGAAGTCTCTCTTTTGCTGAGTTTAGTTCCCTCTGCTCAGAAAGGCTCCATCTCCACCTGATTTGCCTTTGCTTTGAAGACTCAATTCAAGATGAGATCCCAAAGTCCTTGGAGAAGGCTTCCTTGATTTCCCCTTGCCCTCACATTTTAGAGCCCCCAAGGATGAATTAGTTTTACTCACCCCAGCATGTGGAAGATACTTAGTATTTGCTTTTGTAACTGAGCAAGGTGGGTGGGGTCCCTTACCAGCGGCCCCTGTGTGCCTGCAGCCTCATTCTGTAGAGCTGCCGGTGTAGCAGAAGGCCATGTAGGAGGAGCAGAGGCAGTGTCTGGGTTGGGGGTTGCATGTAGAGTCCTTGCTGGGCTAGCTCCACGCTGTCAATCAAAACGTGGCCCAGCTCCAGGGACTGGTCCCAGAAGACAGGCATGCAGTGCTGAGTCAGCACAGCTGGGGAGGAAGAAGAGTGCGGAGTCAGCACAGTGCAGTTGCCTTTACCTTTCCAATCTGAGAGCCTGTAGAGGGAAGCTCCTCACCTGGTAAGGAAGCAGTAGACTCTGCAGACACAATAAGCCAAAGACGAAAATCTCTGTGGACTGTGGCCACATTCCTGCTTTGAGGTTGGGCTAAAAGCACTTCCAATTCTGGGTCTGAGATGACTAGGGTCAGACATGGGGCTGAGATCAGTCCTCAGGTAAAGGATCATACAAAGTCTAGGAATCAGACTTGAGGTTAGGGGGTCAGGAGTTCGATACATGGCAAAGTGGACAGGCTTGGAGCTAGGGGATTGAGCATGAGGCCTGAGGTTTCAAGCTCAGGCCCACGTGTAGGGTAGGATCTAGAAGCCATCTCTAGGCAGGAAACTCACCCTTGGCTCCATCCAACAGTCCCAGCAAGGGCTGTAGCAGCTCTTTTGGCCAGTGAGGCATCAGATGACAGTTATCCAGCACCAGCCAGTGCCCCTTGTTCATGGCCTGGCATAGAGTCCTGACCACGACTGAGACGGGGTCCCAGGCTTCAGAGCCCAGGGCTATCACCTGCAGATCCTTCTGCCCCTGGTGACCAACAAAGAGATGGCAGAGTGATTCAAAGTGATCCTAGGGTGACCTGAAGGACCCAGACTAATGCCACAATGATCCCAAAAGTCCCTGAGTAATCCAGAAAGATGCATGAGAATGCTGGGAGGGGAACCCCACACCCCAGCCCATTGGATCCCAGTCACTCTGTGGCCAAGAAACTAGGTTCAAACCTGCTCATGCTTGGCAGCCAGTTTCTGGATGACAGTCAAGGGATGCAAAGTGGCTGTGGGGTGACCAGGCGGTGGCAACAAGATCAGCATGGGCTGAGTGGCCTGACTATGTTTAAACAGCATGGTGGGGGCACCCAAGTTTTCATCCAGGGGCCGGCCCAGGAGGCTGGTGGTGAAGTCTGCCAGGGCAGCTGCCAGGCACTCAGGTCGCAGCACACGCCACAGGATCAGCTTCTGGAGGAGGCTGAGTGGCTCCAAACCAGGCCCAGGTGCAGGACCCAGCACTGTGGATGACAGTGACAGATAAGACTGCCAAACACTGGAGTGGCCTGCCAGGGATGCACACAGCCCAACAAATGGGGGAAGCAGCTCTAACAATTCACATTCATGCCAAGCTCTTGGCCCTACCCAGGCAGGTCGAGCCACCCTCGGGACTTCCTTGCTGTGACTCGTGCTGGGAGAGGCTGCCAATCCAGGCCAGAGTGCCAACTTCTCCAGCTCTGATGCCTTCCTTGTCACTCGCAGCAAAGCCAAAGCAGCCAAGGCACCCACCAAGGGTAGTTGGGTCAGGCCCAGTGTGGCCACAGCACTGCCCAGCAGTTGGCGGGTCAGGTGTGTTCTCAGCTGCAGCAGATGGCTGGCCAGCTCCTCCCCATGATGAATCTCACATGGCTTCATCCTGTCCAGAGCCTGCTTGGTGGCTGCCAGCCAGTTCTCTGGGCTCATACGGAAAAGTGGCAGCAAATTCTGCAGTTGGCTTAGGGCCTTTACAATGGCCATTCCATGCCAAGCCACACGCCGATAAGGTGCCCATAATACCATCTCCTGTAGCTTCTGCTCTTCTACGTCTTCGCAACGAGCATGCAGCTGACAGAGCTCTGCCTGTGCCCTCACCATGTTCCGCAGAAACTTAGCTGGTTTCTGACACTTCGGATTCTGGAGCAGCAGCCTCATCAGCAGCTGCTCCTGCATTTAGTCATTTGTTAGATGAATCTGGCCCTTTCCCATAGTCCTCCAACATCTACATTCATCTCCACCACCATACCCAAGCCCACCAATGCTCATACCAACCCACAGACTGGGCCCCCAAGTACCTCAGCAGCCTCCATGGCTTCACAAGCATCCAGGGCTCTGATCTTTAGGTCCTGCCAGCGGGTCTCAAGCTCAGGACGCTCTCTGCACAAGATTTCATGCAGCATCTGTTCTTCTAATATTTCCATGTTCAGGCCCAGATCCAGCACATTCAGCCCCTTCACCAGTTCACAACCTAGCACTTGAGGTCACATGAGAGATGCTTAATCCCTTCCCCTTGGCAGATTCAGGGGATGGGGTGGACAGGAATATGGCTCCCTACCATCCTGAGCCTGCTGTGAGCCAGCTTGAGTGAAGGGCTAGCCCTGGGGGCTGAGTGTATTCGCAAAACTGCCCTGGTAATTTTCCCTCTGGACCTCACCTTTTTCCAAGGCATGTAGGGGCAGAGTGGTGCTCAGATAGAGACAGAAGCCAGACTGCACCTGGGGTGGACTCAGCTGCTCCCGCTGCAGCAACCATTGCAGTTCTTGGCACTCTAGGCCCAGCTCCACGTTGGTCAGTAGCACGGGCAGGCCTGTGATGGGGAGGGAAAGACACCCTACCCACAATGCCAGCACCCATGACGCGCCCCCCACCCCATGCATGAGATCTGGCTCTGACCAGCCTGCTGGCTGACAGGAGGGTTCCCTCAAGACTCTTCGACATAGTGCCTGGGATGAAGGGTGGAGCTGAGGTCACACTGGGGTGTGAGAGGCCTGTGGGGGTCACAGAATCGGGGGAGGAAAAAGGCGCACAGGGTGGGTGGGGACCAGTTCTCACCATGAGCAGCTGCCCCCCAGAGCTGAGGACCCAGCTCCGGGTCAGCACCTGAGAGCACACTAAGGCAGGAAAGAGGTGGAGACTGAGTCTCAGAGGCTGGCTTTGACCCCTGGCTCTCCGTCTCCTTCTCTTTCTCTTCTCGCTCTTTTTTCTCCTCTTGCTCTTGCTTTTGCACGTTCTTCTCCTCCTTGTTTTCCCTTTCTTCCTCCTTCTGCTCTTTTGTCTGGTCCTTAGCCTTCTGACTCTCTTCACTGTCATCTTCCTCCTCTTTCGTGTCCTCCTCTTTACTCTCTCTGTTTTGGTTTCTTGTGAGGCCCTTCCCTGGGGCAGAAAGATGCAGAGGAGCTCTTCTTAGGGGAGGAATTCACCCAAGAGCTCCATTTCAGCAGGGAAGGTCTGCAGGAAGACGTATTAGCAAAGTTGCTTAAGCTCTCTATGATGCAAATTCTTATCTGAAAATGGGGTTGTATTAGTGATGCCCTCACAGGGTTACTGTGAAGTTTAAATGAAACGATACATAGAAAGCATTTATACTGGCACAGAGTAAGCACTCAATAAATGTTGGCTATCATAATTACTGCTCTAAGATACCAGTGAGGGATTCCATTCATCTCTGAAATTGGCTCCATTTCTGCCCTTTCTGTAGGTTGGTTAGAAGTGTCAGTGTATTTCCCTTTTCTGCCTGAGCTAATTCTATCCTTAACAACTAAGACAGTCCTCACTAATAAAGAAATCACTGCCTGGAAGTAGTGACTTACAAGTGAAAGGCCAGAAACTGTGGGATTAGCCAAGCCATGGCTGGTGTGGTGGCTGCACGCAGTTGCCCACCACACCAACAGCCATTCTCACCCTTTTCTCTCTTGCCTCCTCTACTGCAAGGGCTGGAAAAGATAAATATTTGGGTTTTTTTTTTTAGGTTCTCTTGCAAGTGGAGGCTGCCAGGTCCACAGTTTGGTGCATTCACTTTAAATTGCTAACACATTACCACAAACTTAGCAGCTTAAAACAACACCTATTTATCATCTCACAGTTTTGTAGATTAGAAGTCTGGCACAGCACAGCTGGATTCTCTGCTCAGAGTTCCACTGGGCTAAAATCAATCTCTCAGCTGGGGCTGCAGTTCTCATCTGGGGGTTAGGGGTCCTCTTCCAGGCTTACTAGTTTTTGACAGAATTCATTTTCTCACACTTGCCCTGTAGCTCCCTCTACCTTCAAGCCAGGAACAGTGCATTGAATCCTTCTTGTGTTTCAAATCTCTTCATTTTCTTTCCTTCTTTCTGCTTTGAGGGGCTCATTTGATTACATTGGGTTTACCTACATAATCCAGGATAATCTCTCTCTAAGGTCAATTGATTAGTAACCTGAATTACATCTGCAGTCTTTCTTGCCATGTAATACAACATAATCGTGGGAGTAACACCAGAAGGCAAAGGTCACAGGGCCCAAAATTCTTCCTACTCCATTTGGCTATGCAGACTTCTGGAAGGTCTTTTGCTTTCATGACAAAAGGGACAGAAATGGCTAGCAGCAACTCTGATGTGATGCTTGGAAGGGTAGCAAACATCTTGCAACTATGATGTGTATATTAGTTTTCTAGGACTTCCCTAACAAATTACCACAAACAATGGCTTAAAACAACGGAAACTTATTCTCTCATAGTTCTGGAGGCCAGAGTCTGAAATCAAGGTGTCATCAAGGCTTCACTCCCTCCAGAGGCTTTAAGGGAGAATCCATCCATGCCTCATCCAGCTTCTGGTGGTTCTAGGTGTTCCTTGGCTTGTGGCTGCGTAACTCCAATATCTGCCTCCATCTTCACATGGCTTCCTCCTCTGTGCTCGGTGTATCTGTGTCTTCTCTTCTCTTATAAGGGTAATTGTCATGGGATTTAGAGCCCACCCAGATAGTGGGCGATCTCACTCAAAGTTCTTAACTTAATTACCTCTGCAAAGACCTTTTTTTCCAAATAAGGTCACATTTTTCTTACCTACTCAATCCCTAGCCCCTCCTTCTGGGGAATAAACACCCTCTCTTCCTTCTCCTAGAAAATGTTCTTTCCAATACTCCACCCAGATGGGTCCCTGATCCAAGCAAAGCCAACAGAAATATTCCCCCAGGATTTCTGAAAATTGGACAAACTTGGGTAGTGCTGAGCAGACCAGGGAAGTGGACGATCATCAGCCATGTAGATTCAGAATCATTGTAATATACAGAAAAAAATTGTAAATGTGACCAAATTTATTAATACAGTATAGGCTGCTGAAATCTGAGACATCCTGGTTACAAAAATTCAGTGTCTCCATTATGAAGGGGAAGACCACATGAGGCTGAGAGTGTTAGGCAGCTCAGACACTCCAGAAGACTCGTGTTTATTATCCCTGCTTACCTCTACCCGCTGGCACCACGCAGCTGTTCTCTTCCAGAGGCAGTGGGTTCAGCCACATGAGGGCCTGGTTGCTGGGGTCAAGCAGCAAAGGCCAACGGCACCTGCTGTAGTGGGTGGTGCTTCGCAGAAGCAGGCCTGCCAGGCGGGCTGACTTTGCTTGGGGCTTCAGATCTAGGTCCCACTGGCACTGTTCGGACGCAGAGCTCATCAAGGACAGAATACTAAAGGGAGAGCGTGTGGGCAGCAGGGGCTTCTTTGGCGGCATGCTGACAGATTTTTGCTTCTGCTTCAGTGCCTGTGCCACATCATCCGGGCCCAGGGCCTCCTGAAAGCCCCTACACAGAGCCAGCCACTTGTCCAGGAGCTCTTGGCGCCGCAGTGGTGGGAAGGGACCCAGGTAGATGATTGCAGCTGAACGTAAGAGGGCATCTCCAAACACAGTAATGCAGTGCTCCTTCAACTTCTGCAGTGGAAGGGAAGACCAGAGGGTGTGTAGGCCAGTGAGGGGGTGCAGGCAGAGGTATGGAAGACAGGGAGCAAAGCAGGATATGGAGGAGAGCATGGCAAGGAGTGCAGAGAGAGACAGAGGGAGGCAGTGAGGGCACAGGGCAGAGCTGGGGAATGGCATGAAATGAACTCTGGGGAAGACATCTGGGAGGGGGCTGGTTACCTGGAGCTGTGTAGTCCAGGAGTGCATGGGCATGAGCAATGCAGCCTGTATGGGCCATTTGTGATGGTGGCCGCTCAGTGCCCGATTGAGGGCCTCCACCACAGAGTTATAGGAAGCTTGGGCATCCTCCACCTTCTTAGCCAGGACCAAAATCTGCTCCAGGAGCTCCTGGGCCTGAAACTGGTAGTAGCCCAGGCGAGCCTGCTCCCGAGCCAGTGTTGCCTCCACTTGTTGCAGCAGCAGGCCAGTGGGCAGCCCCCGGCGCTGTGCCAGCCCGTAATGCAGAACGGCCCAGAGCCAGGTCACCAGGCTTGCCGCAGATGCGCTTACTGCCTGCAGGGCTGCATTGCTCATACCTGGAGCCTTCAGAGCTAGGTGCAACTTCGTCAGCTCTGAGTCTGTCATCTTCTCCTTGGGGAAGAACACCAGCTCCTGGGAGGATGTGTGGTAAAGGGATGAGGGAACACGTGGGTGCCCTGGACCTTGACCCAACAGTCTAGCCCTGCCAAGTCTCCCCTTTACGTCTTTCCCTCCTCTTTCATTCTACCCCACCTTCCCTACCTGATAAAAATCCTCAGTGCATAACAGCTGCTTAGCACTGGCCCAGCCTGTTTCACGGTGGAAGAGGTCACACAGTGCATCAGTCACCTTGACCACAGATTCTGGTGGTGCTCGATAGCTCCGTATCTCCTCAAAGTCAGCTACTTGCAGCTGGCTCAGAGGCCCCAGAAATGCTTTGCCCATCTAAATAGGGAAGATGCATTCTGCAGTGAGCTCCTGAGATATTTCCAGGAGGGATCATCTCCTCCTAGGAGTTCCCATGAGAGGCCACTCCCAAGCCATGCTATTACCTTTGTCCCCTCCCCCAGAAGACTCCATAATGAGTCACCCCATCCTCTCCTCTGGGCATCCTTTGAGAGTTTGCCTTTTTCCAAGAGAGGAGCAATGTAAGGCAGGCTGCAGGAAGAGCCCACCTGTTCCAGGAATGCCTCATGCTGATCCTGCAGGGCATCTCGCTGCTTAGCCAGGTTCTGAATGAGGTTCTCCTGATGCCGACACTCTGTCAGCTGCTGCCTGTACTGGAGCTTGCTTTGCTCTAGCTGCTGCTGAAACATGCTGAGGTTCTGAGAAAAGAGATCCAGGCCCTGCAGCTCCAGATCCTGGGCCATGTGGGAACACCCCAGGGGAAGACCCCATGATCTTGGGACTCCAGCATACTGCTCACTTGCTAGGGTGACCAAGTTGAACTCCAAGTAGGCCACAGATAGAGTCTGAGCTCTGGGTCTGTCACTTATGGGTCTGTGAGACATACACCTAGAAATACAGTCCTAAGGTAGTGGTTGCTTTTCTTGCAGCTGCTTTACCATACAGGCTCAGGCAATTTGAAACCAAAACCTGTGTATGTAACTATTATGCTACACTCCTTATGTAGCTTGACCCATTAGGAGCCGTTGCCACAGAAGACAGTTCTCTTCCTCTTGAGGCATTCGCCTTCCTCGGCCTTGATGACTCCATGTTCTCCTTGGGCTTTCTCTAGCCATCTCTGGCTGCAATTTGCAGTCTCTTCCTCTGCCATCCCTTAACTATTCCTCAGCTATTTTTTCAGGGCCCCCTTCTCTTCTCACTCTATACTTCTATACACCCTCCTTAATCTCATGGCTTTGATTGCCACTTAGATTCTAAAACTACCAAATCACTCTCCAGCCAGGCTCTCTCCCAAGCCCCACACCATGTATCCATCTGCTAGTGGAAATCTCTTACAGGTCTCACGGGCCCTCAGATTCCACATGCCCCAAACTGGATGTATTGCTTATGCCCCATCCGCTCCCCTGCGATCTGACTCCTCTCCTTCTGTGTTCTTTTTCTCAGAGAACTGTAGCAAAATACATTCAGGTTTCCCAAGGAAGAAACCTAGTTATTACCCTTGGCTCTATCTCCTCTATTCCCCCAAACTCAGCCTATCTTTGAAGGTTTTCAATGCTAACTCCTAAATGCCTCTCCTGTCCACTCCCATTCCCAACATTCATCATGCATGCTCTGGCTCCTTCACTCCTGACCTTCTGCACCGGCTTCCTCATTGGTCTCTCAGTTTCCACTCTTATTTCCCCCTCCCATTCCCTCACTGCAGCCTGACTGGTTTTCTAAAAAATGAATCTCTTCATCATCATCATGGGCCTTAACACTTGTCACTTCTACATTTGGTTGACAATGCCTTTGTGACCAGGCTCCTACTCACCTTTCCAATCTCATCTCTTTTCTCTCTCACAGCACTGTGCTTTCCAGCTAGTCCTTACTTTCATTTCCCCCAATGTGGTACACGTTCTCTTGCCTTTACACCTTTGCATATGCTGTTACTTCAGCCTGGGACATTCTTCCCCTTATATGACTGACCAAATCTTACCTAACCTTCAGGCATCAACTTTGATGTACTTCATGCACTTTTTTTTTTTTTTTTTTTTTTTTTTTTGAGACAGAGTCTCGCTGTGTTGCCTGGGCTAGAGTGCCATGGCATCAGCCTAGCTCACAGCAACCTCAAACTCCTGGGCTCAAGCAATCCTTCTGTCTCTGCCTCCAGAGCATCTGGGACTACAGGCATGTGCCACCATGCCCGGCTAATTTTTTTCTATATATATTTTTAGCTGTCCAGATCATTTCTTTCTATTTTTAGTAGACACGGGGTTTCACTCTTGCTCAGGCTGGTCTTGAACTTCTGACCTCGAGTGATCCTCCAGCCTCGGCCTCCCAGAGTGCTAGGATTACAGGCATGAGCCACCATGCCTGGCCTGATGCACTTTTTAAGGAATGTTTAAGGAATTCATATTTTGAGCCCCTACCATGTGCTATACATGTTCTGTGCTATACAGTGGGGTACTATGCTTTCTCTAGAAAGCTTTTCTTGATAGTTCAGAAGACTCAGACCTTCTCGTCATAACACTGTTTTGTAATTGCCTGGATGAATCTATACCTTCCAGTAAACTGTAGGCACTGTGAAGACAAATACAGTGCCTTATCTCCTCTTATTAGAAGGCAATGTAGCCTAATATTAATAGTAACCAACATTTATTGAGCTGTTATTATGGCCAGCCCCTTTAAATGCTTCACATGTAAGATCTCATTTAATCTTCATTACATCCTTATGAGGTTAGAGAATTCTCCTCAACCTCTCTGGATCTCTGTTTTCTCATCTGGAAAACAGAGAAAGGATAGCCACTTCAGAAAATTGTGGCAAGGATTCTATCTAAATGTAAATGTAGACAGAAATGTAGATATATACATAAATATTAATGAATGCCTGGACAAAAATATAGAGTTCAATTAGTTTTTGTTGAGTACAATAACAAATTAATGAACCAATTGAATATGAGAGAGAAAAGTGATGGGGGTGCCCAGAATGATGATTAAGTGGATAGTGATGCCATTTCCTGGGGTGGGGAACATTGGAAGAAGTATTATTAGAAGTATTATTTGAAGACAGACTGTTAAGTGTGTTGAGTGAATGACCCAGGGATCTGACTCTACCTGACCCGTGAGATTATGCCTCAGTTTATTATGTTGTGCTCTGATGTAAATCCACAAATCAAGGAATGGTAGCACCCCTAAACCGGGTCAACAATTCCTAGTTTTAATCATTTTGGGAAAAGGTAAGAATTTGGAAAATATGGGAAAGGGGATTCTTGTTGCCCTCTTACATTCTTTTCTTTGGCAACTCAACTGAATCTTGAGGTTTCATCTAAGCTGGTCATCCTAGGTGTGGATAGTAAGACCTTGAGAACTTCAGGGGACACCATTTACGCAGAACACAATGAAAACTATGTAGGCAGACATAACATAAGCCATGCCTCTGGAGTTGTGCAACACTGGGGGACAGTCCTGAGGACACCCATCAGAGGAGGCTGGCTAGGCATTAAGAGCTTAAGGCCTGAAAGCATAGTAGAAAGTCAGTCAGATTATCCAAGTATGAGATGGGCATTAGTTCACTTCTCGTAGTTATCCCTGAACATTTATCAAAGTCTTGAATAGCAGGAAGGGGGCGGGAGTGCTATTTTAGAATTCCTCCTATTAAAAACAAAACAACTCTTTAGTTTGGGAAAACATGTTTAACTGGGAATATTTTGCTACAGAAGGTGTGATAATCCCCATGCCCACCAGTTTTAGCCAGATATGAGAGATTTGTTTATTCAAAGAAGAAAATTGCTCTGTATAAGAAAGCAAAAGGATTTGAGTCTTCAACTAGAAAAAAAATCTCTTATTACATGAGCCTGTATGTGGGGAGCTCTAAAGGAAAAATGCAATGGCTGAATAATATTGTAGAGCAGGAGTTGGGGAGATAGGAGGGGAAGGGAAAAGTTGGCCACTGGGAAATGCCTGGTAGAGGAGGGTGACTAAGAAAATTCAGGACGTTGGTGTCTAGTACACCATTATATATCTACTTTTGGTTTTATACTATAATGTAAATTTCCCCCTATTGCCATCACCCATCCACCTTTCCTCACTACACTGTATTTGTTGCCTTTGCAGAAGGAAAAGGTGCAGGGACAAAGCACTATGAGAAAAGAGGGTAAACACAAGAGGTGAACCAACCAGCAGTGATAAAGAATTCAAGGGAGGAGGAAGACATGAGTGAGAGGTGACTGTGAGATGTAATCCCTGCCCCACCCGCTGGGGAAGCTACAGAGATCTTGGGAGCATACTCAACTTCACACAGTCAAGGGCCTAGGGGCAGCCAGAAGCAGACACTTGGGTTTCATGTGTTATAAAGAATCAATCTTGTCTCTGCTGTGTCATGGGGATCTTTTGAGCCTGAGCTCTAAAGGAGGTAGCAGCAGGGATTAGAGAGATTCCCCGGGTAGAGAGGGACCCTAGGGAGACTCCAAACTATGGTTCACTCTGGTTGATTCTTCCCAAACCCGCTTTTGGGGTCTTGCTTTGACACTACTGTGTAAGCCTTGCAATATTCTCTCCCTTACCTTGTGGGAGTCTTTCAGCTTCTCTTCCAAGCTTAAGACCAGGTTGGCATGGGCATTGTGCTCCTCAACCAGCATTCTCAGATTCTCCACAGCATTCTGGATCCTGGAGATAAAATGTGCCAGTGAGTACACCCTAGGAAGCAGGAGGAGGTACATTGAAGGGGATGGGGACACTCACCGCTGAGCCTTGTTCTTCATCTGCAGAATCATCTGTTGTTGCAGCAGCAGGAAGGTATCCAGAAAGTCTAGGAAGGTCTTGGGGGTGACGAGTGGCAATACAGGGCACAGTTGCTCTTGGTAGTAGGCAGCCGAAAGGTGGATACGAGCCATGGCTTTGACCACACTGGGAATTGAAGCCTGGAGGTCTGGGCACTTCCAGGAACCTGAAATGGGAATGGCTTTAACCTGGCCTTGTGAGCTTGTAGGGAAATGAGAGAGGAAAGGGGCCCTTTCCTAGCTCAGGAAGAAGGGTAGAAAATGTGAAGGGGGCTCAGTAGGCTCAAGAGAGAAACAGAGACTGACCTAGATGATAACCCTCATTAGAGCCTGGTTAAGACGAGTGGTGAGGACAGGTAGAAAGGGCTCACCGTCATCAAGGGGTAGACTCTGAGCACTCTCCAGGTGGTACTGGGCCACCTTGACCAGGGCAGCTTCGTCCCAGGGTTCATAGCGGTCAATGTTGGCAGTGGCCAGTTGAAGGAGCCTCAGAAAAAGGGTGGAGGGCCTCTGCTTACGGGCCTGTTCTTCTTCAATCAGGAAGAACATGTGCAGGTGGCTGCACACTTGCTGGTAGAACCTGTAGGCCAGGGGCTCAGCTGCTGTGCTCCCTTTCTCCTGCTTGCCCACCTCATTCCTAGTCCCGACCCTGACCCCTTACCCCTGATCTTCTGAGCCCTCACAGCAGCCCATAGATTTCCCTGTGACCTTTTGGCCAGGATAGAGTAAGAGCAGAGCAGACTTGGGTATGGGGTTCCTGGCCTCACCTCTGCAACACCATTTCCTTCCTGATGTTCTGTTTGGCACCAGTGTTCTCCTTGGGGAGGTATTCTTCAATGTTGCCCAGGTCTGCCTCTGTGTACTGATCAGGGAAACTGCCTGAGGTTGCCAGGGCCAACAGGCGATGAAGGGTTATAAGATCCACGTGCTTGGGAACCAGCAGGGCCACTGGTTGGCCTAACATGCCAGCATGCCAGCTGGCATCTCGTAGGCACTGGAGAATGGCCTCCTCTGACCCAGAGGGCAGATGGAAGAGGCGGGCCTGACAAATGCCAGAAGCCAGAGTGATAGCAGTATGGCGCCCAGTACCCAGAGCCTCTGAGAGCAGTAGGCCATGCTGCCGGGGCCTGGCCAGCACGCGGACCAGGCGGGCTACATGCTGGGCCATGGAGTGGCATCGGGCAAGGTCAGGGCTCAGCTTCAGCTGAGAAGCTGAGGTGGCCAGCTGCTCCTCCAGGCTCTCCCACTGTCGTTCCAGGTACAGGTTGGGGCTCTCAGAGTTAGACCCCAGTATCAGCTCCAGACTGAAGACCAGATCTGAGGGCTTTTCCTGGGGTCGGAGTAGTAAAACTGGTAGCAACAGTGGTGAGATCTGGTCCATCTGGGGTGCCTTATGCCACCAAGACTTGGATGATTTCTTTCCCTGGAACTGATCGCTGGAAGCTCTTGTGTCTTCCCTCTGCCTTATCTTGTGACTGATGCTTTCTTTGGTCTCCCTGCTTGCTGGCTTTATGGATGGTGCTCGACTTTGATCAGTGGTGTGTAAGCTTCTGAAGATCTGAAGGCCATAAGGGTCCTCTTCCTCCTCTGTCTCACTGTTGCTATTGCTTGAGTCCTCCCACTGGGCCAGCTCCCCTTCAGATTCCACTTCAGGCACCTTCTCCTCCTCTTCATCCTCCTCAAGGTCCTTACCCAGGTGTTGGGGCCCCGGCCCACAGCAGAAGACACTCTGAGCTACTTCTAGGAGCAGGTTGGCACAGTAGGAGCGTTCCCTAGGGCTGTCTAGCCGGTCACAAAATGTTCTCTGTGCCTCATGCAACCAAAGACGCACGATGTTGCGCACAGTCACCATAATGGTCAGGTGAGTGCCACGCAAGCCTGACACCCAGCGCAAGTGCTCCTGGTGGTTGGGACAGTCCATAAAACCTCGGGAGCCTACTCTGGTGGGCAGCAGCTGCAGGCTGCCCAATAGCTGGCTCACAGAGTGCAGGGAAAAGCAGTAGTGTGGGCAGAGAGGTGAAGGCATGAAGCAGTTGCACACAGCCTCCCAGGCCTCCACTGAGGCCCGGACCAGGGCTGTTGCCAGAACACTCTCCCGCTCCACAGAAGGGAAGCGCTCAAGCCAGGTCTGGATACCAGGCACATGCCTGCTCAGCAGGGTGGCCTGGGTCATGCTTTCCAGGGCCAGCACTGTGAAGAGTCGAAAGAGGCGTGGGCATAGTGGACGCTCACAGTAGCCTGGCACTGTGGCAGTGGCAAGGAAGTTGACTATAGGCTGCAGTGTCTGCAGTTCCAAGGTGCTGTGGGCATACACAGTGCCGTCTATGGCCTGGCGCAGAGTCTCCAACACTGGCTGGCAGCTCTTCTCTGGGTCTGTGGGACATGAAAAATAATGGTGAGGTTGTGTGCAATTCACATGAGAGTGTCACCCTGTTCCTCCTATTCCTGCCTCCTGAGTCTGCTTCTGGTACACATAGGATTTTAAAGGAATTTTATGCATCAGATGTGTTGGGACTTGGTCAGGTTTAAGTTGTTCTGCCTCCCTCATATTCTCCCTAAAATTGAGTAATTTTTTTCTCTCTTCTCCCCCAGATTCTACCTCTATGACCAAATATTATTAACTGAAAATTAATGAATGGTAAGATTTGGAAGCTGAGATGATAGAAACCAGATTTGATCGAAATTAGGGAGAAAGTGCAATCATTTCAGTCAGAAAGTGGAGTTATATCACGTGTATGCTTTTTAAAAATCAACTTTATTAAGACATGGTTTACATAAAATAAAACGCATACATTTTACATGTCTAGTTCAATGAGTTTTGACAAGTGTACACACCTGTGTAACTACCACCCCAATGATATTTAGGATATTTCCTCATTCTAGGAAGTTCCTTCATGCTCCTTTATAGCCAATTCCCTACCACCACTGCCACAGGCATTGTTATTTGGTCTGACTTCTATCACTATAGGTTAGTTTTGCCTGTCCTAGAACTTCATATAAATGGAATCATATAGTATGTGCTTGATCATGTCTATCTTCTTTCACTCGGTAGGTTTTTGAGATTCATCCATGCTTTTGTGTCTGTCAGTAGTTTGTTCCATTTTATTCCTGAGTAGTATTTGTTTTGAGGTCCCCCAACTAAGTTGTACCAGAGCAGCTAGCAACCCTGCCCTAACAGGAAATGAAGAGGAGCTGATGTGGGTGTTTATAGTGTGCCTTTCGTGGGATACTTCTTTTAACTGACAGCCTAATGCCTAGTTGACCTAGTTGACCCATGGGGGTTCCTCACACAGGAAGCTTGTTTTCACTGGCCCATACCTTTGTTGCTCTTGTTTGACCGTGTCCATTTTATGCTTGCCTGACCATCGCTCTGGCACCAAGAGCCCAACCTTGTGTTCTCCCCAGTGTCCTGGGGAAAGCGCAGCCTGGAGTAGCCCTTGGTTCTTTAGATGGAAGGGGAAAATTCAATACACAACAATAGGAACTAAGTCAAAGATTTTTACGTACAAATCCTGTGCAAGGAGGGCATAATGAGTTGGGAGGGCAGTCCATCCCTGGGTCACATGAGGCGAGAATGAAGTGTCAGGCCAAGAGAAGGAGAAAGGGCTGGGGAGAGACAGACGGTGTATATAAGGGAATAGGGTGTGGTAAGAACTTATTAGTAAGTTCTTGGGCAAATGCCTGAATGGTCCATTTAAAGAAAAGCAGGAAAGCAGGGAGCCCAGTCTGCCAGTCAGGAGAGATGCCCCTAAGTTCTTATCTCTGACCATCAGCTTGAACCATTTGGGTGTGGATGGCCATTTAGGTTGTTTCCAGTTTTTGGCCGGTCGGTAATTATACTGCTGTGAACAATCATGTGTAAGTTTATTTGAGACATGTGTTTTCATTTTACTTGGCTGAATACTTAAAAGTGGAATTGCTGGGTCATATGTGTATTGAATTTTCCCCTTCCATCTAGAGAACCAGGGGCTACTCCAGGCTGAGTTTTCCCCAGGACACTAGGCATTGTTTTGGCTCTTCTAGGTCTTTTGCATTTCCATATAAGTTTCAGCATGTGCCTGTCAATTTCCACACACACACACACACACACACACACACACGCAAACACACACACACAAAAGCCTGTTAAGATTTATACTGGCATTGCATTGAATGTATAGATCAATTTGGGGAGAATTAACATCTTAATGATATCGACTCTTCTGATCCATGAGCATGATATATCTCTCCATTTATTTAAGTTTCCTCTATCTCAGCAATATATAGTTGTTTTCAGTGTACAGACCTTGTATATTTTTATTAACTTTATTCCTAAGTATTTTAAGCTTTTAAATGGCATTCAAACAATATTTTAAAATTTTAATTCCCAATTGTTTGTTACCAGGATAGAGAAATACAAATGATTTCAGTAGACTAACTTTGTATTCTGTGACCCTGATAAATTAACTATTTTATTCTAGCAGTTTTGTGGGTGTTTTTTTGATAGATTCCTTATGATTCTCTATATAGACAATCATGCTGTATGCCATGCAGACAATTTTACTTTGTCTTGTCCAAGTTTAAAGGCTTTTATTCCTTTTCCTTTTCATTGCACTGATGTGTATTAACTAGAAGGAGTGAGAGTGTACATTCTTGCCTTTTGATTGATTTTAGGGGGAAAGTATTCAATATTTCACCCACCCTTAAGTATGTAGTTAGCCATAGGGTTTTTTTGATTTTTAAGAGACAGGGTCTCACTCTGTGGCCCAAGCTGGAGTGCAGTGGTGTCATCATAGCTCACTGCAGCCTTAAACTTCTGGGCTCAAGCGATCCTCCCACCTCAGCATCTATAGTAGCTGGGACTACTGGCATATGCCACCTTGCCTGGCTAATTTTTCTATTTTTTGTGGAGATGGGATCTCACTATGTTGCCCAGGCTGGTCTTGAACTCCTGGTCTCAAGCAATCCTCCTACCTTGGCCTTCCAAAGTTCTGGGATTACAGGTGATAGCCACTGCACTCAGCCTCTCCCTTTTTCTATCAGCTTTTTCTGCACATATTTTGAAGGTCTGTTTTAGGTGTGTACATGTTTAGAACTTTTATGTCTTTCTGATGATTTGAATCTTTTAATTATGAGATGTCCTTTTCTATCTCTGCTAATACACTTTGTCTTAAAGTGCTTTGGTATTATTATAGCCACACCAACTTACTTATGCATACTATTTGTATGGTAAATATTTTGCCGTTGTTTTAAAAAAAACTTTTAATCTATCTGTGTTTTTATAAAGTACATCCCTTAGACAGCATATATATAGCTAGGTCTAATTTTTTCATTTAGTTTGACAGTGTTGGCCTTTTATTTGGCATGCTTAATCCATTTAAATATAATGCAATTATTGATATGATTGATTTAAAGTCTATCATATTGTTATTTCTTTTCTCTTTGTCCTTTCTATTTTTTATGCCTCTGTTGCTCCTTCCATGCTTCCTTTTGTATAACGTAAATACTTGTAATATCTTATTGTATTTATTAGCTCTTTAGCTATATTCTTTATTACTATTATTTAGTGACTTTTCTAGGGCTAGCGATATGCGTCCTTAACTTACTATTAATAATATTAAAAGTAATATTGTACCACTTTACATTTCATACCTGACACCTTTCCCACTTCCTATTTCACCCTTTCCTCTTCATTTTTTTTTTTTAGAGATAGGATCTTACTCTGTGGCCTGGGCTAGAGTACAGTGGCGTCAGCCTAGCTCACAGCAACCTCAAACTCCTGGGCTCACTCAATCCTCCTGCCTCAGTGTCCTGAGTAGCAGGGACTACAGGTGCGTACCACCATGCCCAGCTAATTTTTCTATATTTGTAGAGATGGGGTCTTGCTCTTGCTCAGGTTGGTCTCGAACTCTTAGCCTCTAGCAATCCTCCCACCTCAGGCTCCCAAAGTGCTAAGATTACAGGTATGAGCTACGCACCCAGCTCCACTTCATATTTAATACTTCCCATTTCACAAATGTAAGAAACTTACAATAATATAATTCAATTTACTCATTTCTCCCCACCACATCCTTTTAGCTATAGTCTTTCTTACTTCTACCTACCTTACCAACCCCACCTAAAAATGTTATTATTTTTGTTTTAAACTATTAGCTGTCTTTTAATAATCAGGGAAGAAAAAAGATAGTCATTTATATGTATCCACATATTTATCATTTCTGATGCTCTTATTCTTTCTATAGATCTGAGTTTCCATCTGCTATTATTTCCCTCCTGCCTAAAGAAAATCTTTTAGCATTTCTTATACTCAAGTTCTAGTAGCAATGAACTTTCTCAGCTTTCATGTGTCTGAAATATCTTTATTTCACCTTCATTTGTGAAGGATCTCTTTACTAGATAGAGAATTCTAAGTTAACAGGTGTTTTTTTTTCCCTTTTGGTACTTAAAGGACATTTTTCACCATCATATGGACTCCATTGTTTCTGATGAGACGTTAACCATCATTCTTAATGTTGTTTCTCTGTACATATTAATAATTTATCTTTTTTTTCCTCTGACCACTTTCAAAGTTTTTGTTTCTTTGGTTCTCAGCAGTTTGACTATAATGTGCCTAGATGTGGTTTTCTTTTTATTATTCTGCTTTAGGATAACTGAGCTTTTCATATCTGAAAGTCAATATTTTTCAAGAAATTTGGGAAAATTTTGGTAATTATTTCCTCAAAAATTTTTTATACCCTATTCTCACTCTCTCCTTCTGGGACTCCAATTACATATGTGTTAGACTGAAGCTCTATTCATATTTAATATTTTCATATTCTTCAGGGTTCATTGACTCTTTTTTGCCATCTCCAGTCTGCTATGGTTTGAATGTTTGTCTCCTTCAAAACTTATGTTGAAGTTGAATCCCTACTGTAGCAGTATTGAGAAGTGAGGCCTTTAAGAGGTGATTGGGTCATGAGGACTCTACCCTCAGGAATGGATTAATCTACTCATGGATTAATAGGTTATCATGAGAGTTGAACTCGTGGCTTTATAAGAGGAAGAGACATGAGCTAGCATGCTCAGTCCCCTCACTATGTGATGCCCTGTGCCACCTCGGGACTCTGCAAAGACTTCCCACCAGCAAAAAGGTCCTCATGAGAAGTGGCCCTTGACCTTGGACTTCTCAGCATCCATAACTGTAAGAAATAAATTCCATTTTTAAAATAAATTGCCCAGTTTCATGTATTCTGTTATAAGCAACAGAAAACAAAGACACCCATCCAGTGAATTTTTAATTTTAGTTATTGCATTTTTTAGTTCTAAAATTTCCATTTAGTTCCTTTTAGTGGTTTCCATTTCTCTGCTGAGATTCCCTATCTGGTTACTCATTAAGATCATATTTTTCTTTAAGTATTTGTATACTTTTATAATAGCTGCTCTAAAGTAGTATTTGTCTTTAATGTTTAGTATTTGTCTGCTAAACCTAACATCTAGACCATCTCAGGGTCAGTTTTTTCTTTTACTGCTTCTTGTTGACAGTGGGTCACATTTTTTCCAGTTCTTTTTTTAATATATCTATTAATTTTAATTTTATACTGGATGTTTTGGTGGTGGTTAATCAAAGACACCTTTTACACTGCCAGCATTTCACTCTACAATGTTGCAATGTCTTCAACACTGGTATTGGAATCACTTCTCAGCTGAAATCTCTTCTTAGCTGACATCTCTTCACATATGTGCCTATACTACTCTTTACCCCTTCTATTTTCTACTGACTCCCTAATTATTTGTATAAATTCATTGCAAAGACTAACTAATATATTACAGTTGGAAGGAACTACAGGTTTTGGAACCAGATAGACTTGAATTTTAATCTTCGTTTTAACACTTAATAGCTAGGATGTCTTGGGCAAGTTATAAAAGCTGTCTCAGTTTCTCCATCTTTAAAATAATCATTAAAAATCTCCATCTGTCTGACACCCAATTGGTGTTATTCCCAAATGTGCACCTAGGTGATGATCAGGGAAACCAATTTGCTGGTGAGTACATGTGGTGCTTATTTTTCCATTCTTGGGATACTTCACTTAATAGAATAGGTTCCAACTCTCTCCAGGAGAACAAAAGAGATTCTATATCACTGGACAGACGTGGGGGGGCGGGGGGAGGGGATGGGTGTATACCTACATAATGAGTGCGATGCGCACTGTCTGGGGAGTGGACACGCTTGAAGCTCTGACTTGAGGGCATGGGGGAGGGGGTATGGTCAATATACATAAACTGAACTTTTGTACCCCCATAATAAGCTGAAATAAAAAAAAAAAATCTCCATCTTACTAGGCTTTTATGAACCCTGAATATGACATATATAAAGCATGTAGCACAAAGTAAATACTCAAGTTGTACCTGCTATTATTAAGTAGTGATACACTTGGTTCAAGTTTTCTACACCCTATAAGGGATTCATTGTTTGACTCAACAACCCATCCAACGCTTTAGCCCACTGACTCCCTTGACTCCAACAACCTACACATACACTTCACTCCTACCCAATCTCATGCCCATATTTAGAACCTGTCATTATGTGGAGGTACACCACTTTAGAAACTTTAAACTTCAATATTCCAAACTTTCATCACAAATTCTTCCTTTTCCTTTGTTATCTTTTCTTCCTCAAACTTATTGAGCACTTACTTCCTGTTGGGCCTATCAGAATGAATGTGACAAATTCCTCTTCTCATAAAGTTCATAGTGTAGTGAAAGGGAAAGGCAAGTAGGTATACAATCCTAAAATCATGGTTACCATAGGTTATTGTACAGAACACAGGATAGATGTGTAACCTAGCCTGGAGCTCAGGCTTCCTGGAGGAGCTACTGCCTTAGATAATTTAGAAAGAATAAGTAAGATTTGGCCGGGTGCAGTGGCTCACGCCTGTAATCCTAGCACTCTGGGAGGCCGAGGCAGGTGGATCATTTGAGCTCAGGAGTTTGAGGCCAGCCTGAGCAAGAGTGAGACCCCATCTCTACTAAAAATAGAAAGAAATTATCTGGACAACTAAAAATATATAGAAAAAATTAGCCCAGGCATGGTGGTGCATGCCTGTAGTCCCAGCTACTCGGGAGGCTGAGGCAGGAGGATTGCTTAAGCCCAGGAGTTTGAGGTTGCTGTGAGCTAGGCTGATGCCACGACACTCTAGCCAGGGCAAAAGAATGAGACTCTGTCTCAAAAAATAAAAGAATAAATAAGATTTAGCCAAATAGAGGAGAGAAAACACAGAGGACAGCAACCCCAGAGGCCAGAGGAAGCCTGCCTTGTTGAGTCCAGTTAGGGCACAGAGTATAAGAGGATACAGAAGAATGCCTCATCACAAAAATCTTTGCAAGGACATTTGCCAAAGTTCCAGGTAATGATCATCTGAACCATGGAAATAGGTGGAAATATTCAAGAGATATTTAGGAGGCAGAATTGAGAGACCTGGTGACTGGACATTGGTGAAAGAGAAGGAGATGTCAGCAAGATTTCTGGCTTAAGTGACTGGTTGGATGGTGAAACCAGTTACTAAGAGGACACATAGGAGCAGATTTTCTGGGGGAAGATGATAAGCTCAGGGTTGGGTCTGAGTTACCAATGGGACAACAAGGTGGAGAGGTACTGTAGGTAGTTGGATAAATAGGTCTGATGCTTAGAAGAAAAACCTGGGTTGGAGAGAGAGGTTTAACAGTTAAAGCAAAGAGTGGTGGATAAGGCCATGGGTGGGTGAGATTGCTCAGGGATGAGAAGATATTAAGAAGGGAACACTAAAGTTTGACCTACAGACATATACTTGAGAATCAATGAATATTGCTAGGGATTTTAGTCTCAAGAGATGACAGTAGCTCCTTCCTTCCCTCCTCCCAGCTCCTCACCAGAAGTGGCCAGGTGCAGATCCTCCAGCAGGAAGAGAAGGGAGCCTTTAGAATCCTGGTGATGCCTAGACCACAGGCTGGCTTGGGCTTGGCCCTGGACCCCTCTACTCAGCAGTAGACGGAGGTGGGCGGAGCTGAAGGCAGGGTGAATGGTGCTGTGTATGTAAGGGTGACTTGGCTCCACTAGCACCTCCACAAATGTTGACTTTCCTGTTGCTGCCTCTCCAGCCAGCAGTACTGGCTGTCCCGCTGACAGAAGCAGGTCCACCACATAAAAGAGCCGTTCAGTCTGCAGAACAGAAACAGGGCTTACTGTGGCAGCTCCAGTGTAGGACAGTTGAAAATAAAGGTTTAGGGGACTTGTCTTGGAGCTGTACTTAGAAAATACTTCATGTATTCTTGTGATTTTGAAAACTTATCAAAGAAAGGGAACAAGTGGGCCTCAGTGGAGCTTTGGACATAGATTATCCCTAGCATAGCTCCTTAAATGCCAAACCCAGCTCCTGCCCCACTGTCCTCACACCTGAGTAGAAGGGTGGAAGGTGCCCAGATTCACTTTCATGTGGTTGCTCAGGTATTGTCCAGTGAAGGGGGCCAGTGTCCCATCTTCAGGGCTTACATGGAGATCAAACACCAAGGCTGAGGGTGGTAGCTCAGGGTAGTTGGAGAGGCAGCTGATGGAACCCCTCAGGAAGGTATCAAAGAGGGGCCAGAGCCTGCTCAGATGGACACACAGGCAAAAGTGTCAGACGGTTACAACATTTCAATTTGTGAGACACACACACCCCACCATACCCCAACAGTGATGTCCCATGGGTTTTGACTTTCATGGGCCAGTCCATGTCAGCCCTCTGCATCTCCCATCCCCCCTCCCTGTAGGCACCTGGAGGGAAGGTGGGCTCCAAAGCCCCAGATCAGGGCAAAGAGAAAACTGCTGACAGCCAGCAAGTGTTCCCTGTGCTTATTTGATACGTCATTGCTGTCAGCCTGGGACTGGTTCAGAGAGCTGCTTTTTGAAGACCTGATGTTTTGGGGCACAGGATCGCTAAAGCTGAGGTCCTCTGCAAAGGTCATCATGGCCAGAATAGGAGTCCCAGTAGAAAAAGTGGGGGGGGGGGGGATAAAGGAAAGAGTAGAGGTTAACTATATTATTTCTCTTCACTTTTAGTCCCCCTGACCCAGCTCTACCCAGCTATACCCTAGCCACTCTCAAGGTCCCATCTCTCTCAAATCAGCCCGTCCATCTCTTCACCTGGGCCATGTGCCTTCTTCTCCTCTAGATGCAGGTGGGGGTCAAGCAGAGCATGCAAGATGCGGGCCAGGCTGGTGACTTCTGCCACACCTGGGCAAACAGCCTGCTGCCCATGTACCTGCAGCACAGAGCTGGCACCCTGGTGGGCGAGGAATCGGAACGTGGCAGGCACCAGAACTTCAGCCAGGCGGTTGAGCTCAGTGACGGTCTGTTGCTGCAGGCGGTACTCACGGGGCAGGGATGCCATCAGGACACTAAGCATGCACTGCCAAGTCTGCTCCCCACCACACCAGACTAGGGCACAACAGCCCACCACTCTGGGAGACATGCCTGTTGCATCTGCCACCTCCATCAAGAAAAAGGTACCTGGAGGTCGTGCTATCTGCTGTCCATTGGGGAGACTAAGTTGGGGGAGCTTACTCAGGAGGCAAGTGATGGAGTCCAGCCAAGCGGCGTTAGAGGCCCCATCACATATTATCCAGTGCTGGATCCCCACTGATTCTTCCTTCTGCCCGTTTGGCCCCATGCTGTTACACTGACTGGCTGCATGAAGTACCCTGGGGAAGACACCATGGTGCCAGCAGGGGCCCTCTAGCCATCCCAGGAACTCCTGGGGGCTGAGGACACTGGGGTACAGGTGGGTAATTTCCACAGACTGGTAACCATGGGTTGAGGTGGCCTCCATGGCTGCCAGCCGATTCTGGATCTTAAATAAGCTGTGCCAACAACTGGTCTTGCCACTGCCTGCAGGGCCCAGGAGCAAAATGCCTGAGGCCCGGCATAGGGCCTGGCTCAGCTGTTCCAGGGACCCCAAAATGTCAGGGTTGGGATGCAGGCCTACCTGCCTCAGTTCCTCCACCATTAGTGGCTTTGGCAGCCTGTGGGTCATGGGCTCTGCCAGCACTTGGCTGGCGCTAGGGAAAAGCCCACAGAGCAGCTCTCGGAGGTTATGCAGGCGGG
The DNA here is from genome assembly GCF_041146395.1 of Eulemur rufifrons. Classification (NCBI taxonomy): domain Eukaryota; kingdom Metazoa; phylum Chordata; class Mammalia; order Primates; family Lemuridae; genus Eulemur; species Eulemur rufifrons. Next base: position 57,689,428 of record NC_090988.1, on the reverse strand, counting down.
GCCCACTGAGGATGCTGAACAGTGGTGAGCGCAGCAGGGCACGCAGTAGGGCAGCCTCCTCGATGGCAGCCTGGCTTCGGGGCTGTTGAGCCTTGGGTTCCCCCTTGGTCTCATTTAGTGTCTGTATTGTGTCTTCTAGTATCTGCTTGAGCAATGGCAAGCGGCAGGGCAGGGGCCCAGACCCCAGCTCACGCTCTAGGGAGAAGAATTTGGATAGGCGGGTAGCCATGCGGGAGGCATCCCGCATCCCCGCACCTAGCAGGGTCAGCTCTGCCACTCGCTGGAGATCAGGCAGTGCCAATGCCACAGGCCGCAGTAGCAAGTGCAGGTTGGCGGGCACAGCAGGACTCAGGGCACGCAGTGTCAGGAGGCAGCCATAGCCAAGGCGCATAGAAACGTGATGTTTCTCAAAGAAGCCACTGCCAAGGAGCTGGGGCTGGGTGGGGTCTATGGTGCTGATGGTCTGGGAAGCCTCCTGATACAGTGGGGCATAGAGATGGTGCACTTCAGCCAAGCGCTGGCCCAAGGCAGAGAGCAAGCCAGAGGGCAGGTGCTGAGCTGCATCCAGCAGCAGCCAGGCACCACCCTGCAGGGCACCATTCAGGTAGTTGCTCAGGCACTGGGCCTCTATCTGAGGTGAGCAGAGCATCACCACCAGCTGGCGGCCCAGGGCCCGTGCCAGGTTCTCCACTGTAGCAACCTTGCCCACACCATCAGGGCCCAGGAGGGTCCCACAGGCCACTTCCTCCAGGGCCAAAAGTAGCACCAGGGCTGTTTGCTCTGGCAGCAGGCTGGGTAGAGGCCCCAGTCTGGGACCAAGGTACTCATAATTGTACAGGAAGGACCGGCCCAGCACATCTACCCAGCACGCAGCTGGTGACAGAGAAGGCTCAGTAGGTGCAATAGCCTTGAGACTCTGCAGGGGGCTTTGGGAGATCATGTGAGGTGAACCCAGGTGATACTTGAGTTGGCGAACCCAGTGGAAATCTGTCAGATCACTGACCTGGTGCTGCTCCAGCAACTGTGCTATATCCCGGTGAGTCATTGCCATGACCAGCAGGGCACTGATCAGGCTGGCCTGGCGGACAGAGGGAAGGGGCTGCCCACCCTGGGAGCCCCTCTGGGCCCGTACAAAATATACCAGTACCTCAAGCTTGCGTGTATGCATGGGGACCATGGCTGGGGTTCCCCCCTTAAGCAGAGCCTCCTCCATCTCAGCCCGCCATACCACCTCCTCTGCCACCAGCACACACTGCCACGGGAAGGCCTCGACTAAATCCAGCCATTGGTAGACATACAGTTGTTGGGACAACTGGCTTTGCTTGAAGGCTTCACCTAGGGATGGCCCCTGGGCAAGGAGGGCAGCCACACAGTTCTGCAGCATGTGCACCAATGCTAAGCGCAGACACTTCTCCAGAGAGGCCAGCCACTTAGGGAGCTCTGGATGCAGAGGAAGGGGCTCCTGCAGCTTCACCACCTCCCCAGCCACGCCTAGCACTGCAAGTGCCTCCACCTGAGTCTGTGTGCTTGGGCTTGACGCCTGGTCATCCCTGTTTTTCTCATCAGTTGAGCAGGATTTGAAACTCACAGCATGCACGTGAGGAAAGCAGCGTTGTACCCATAGCTGGGCCTCACATGACTCCAGCGGGGCAGCCAACAGGGCTACCAGCTCACTGTCACTGAGGAAGAAGAGGCGGGGGAAGTAAGCACACACCCCATAAAGCACATTCTCCAAAGCCATGATGATACCCTCCAGCTCCACTGATCCTGCTTGCAGCAGTTGTTGCAGCTGCTGGCCTTGGAAGTAAGGGCTCCTCTTGGCACTGGGCACTATAAGTGACAGAACCATGGGGTCAGCTATAGAGATGCGCATCAGGGTTCGATACTGATCATCCATGGCCTTGAAACGAGAGTTCTACGGCAAGAGAAAGGGTAAAAGCGAGGACAAATGTGAAGTGACAGCTCCCCCTCCCACCCTGAGCCCCACTATTCACAAGCCCGTCTTGTCCACTCTGCCTCAGCCCCCTCCTTCCCTACCAGGTCAGCACTAGGAAACTGGATCTTCATCTCATGCAGGACTTTATTCAGAAAAATCCACTTCTGCTGGAAAGTTACCCATACCTCCAGCAGGGCACCTGTATAAAAGCCAGAAGAACACTGGTGGGAGACACTAAGGTGTTAGCTTCTGCAAGGAGTCCAGCCTGCTCCTGAACTCTCTGGTGTCCCACCAGGCCAACCAAAATACTCTGCTCAGCAGGACCCAGGGGCATGACTTGGGGGAGATAAAACTCTTATTGTGAATAAAGATCTCGTCACCTCATCCCAAGAAATAGGTCCTGAAGGTGGTCCTCATTCTGTCCTTTGTATCTTCCCCCACCCAACCTCTACCTCCTGCCCCTACCATGCTGGGCCATCCTGCCTCAGGTCCCACCCATCATCCCAGCTAGAGGCCTAAACTCACTCAGGCCATGCATGATGGTCACCCACTCCAGAGATGTTTTGTATAAGTCTCCTGACTTTTGGATGGCCAGGATCTTGAACAACACCTGAAGACTTTCCTGGATGGAATCCTGAAGGCTGCTGTAGTCTAAGGAAGAAAAATCTGAGCTGGTAGCCAGATGGGGCAAGGGCAGGTACTGAAGCAGAGAAGAGCAGACCAGGTGACCTTCCAGGGGAGGCAGTTACAGAGAACTTGGTACTCTTTCTATCTTCAAGGATTGCATTGGCCAATACTGTAGAACCAGTAGAGCACTAGAGTCTCAAAATAGGGAGAGGAGAAACTTCCCCTTCCCCAGGCACTGTGGGCAGACTCCAGGCTGGCCAGCTGATTTCCCTGGCTAGATACTATGGGTATCCACCTAGTCCCATAGAAGAACTAGAGCCTCCAGCCTGGGAAGAGGGCTCAATGGCTCCAAGTCCCTACATAATATTATATTTCTATAGCAAGAATGCCCATTCTGGCATGAAAGAGGTCCTGGTAGAAAATCTGAGATCAAAATTTTCTCTCATAGTCTTGGCATTTGGCTCCCTGGTATTGCTTAAAGATTTATGCCATCATGCCATGAGAGAAGTGAGGTGAGGACACTAACTAGGGTGAAAATGGGAGAAGAATCGAGAAAGGAGGTTGATTCAGACCAATGGAGGATCTCCAAACACCCCTGCTGGGGAGAAAATACTCAGTGTTCTGCTCTCAGAGTGAAAGAACTTGTACTGTACTCTCTAGAGAAACATTGTAAGTGTAATATTTTTAGCACCTCTGTCTATCCCCTTTACTTGCTCCTCCTCATGTGAGGAGGTAAAAAGGCCCAGCTCTTGTTCTCTAAGGGACATGAGGCAGGCCATAATCCTCCACGCAACTACCTGAGTGAATGTACTTCAACTCCCCTCTGCATATCTACACAGATCTCAGGTTCTCAATTGATTTGGAGAAGGTTGTGAAAAGACAGTGTGAAGACTCACTTGACTTAGATCTAAGCTGTGTCTGTCAACACAGTACATAAAAAGCACACAGTTTCTTGGGAGTAATAGTTCTGATATTATACTCTCATTTTTATGTATTTCCTTGTTCTCATTTGGTTAGCAATCTAAAGGGGATAATTAATGATTAGTCACTATGCTCAACCTTACAACAATCTGTCTTCCTGGGGTAGAAATTAAATGCGCAAGAAGTTCCATGGTCTTGGGCTCATTTGGGTGAAAGAAGTCACCAGCCTCATGGTGTGTGGCCACCACAAAGATGTGGTCCTTGGTTAACATGCCTGGAGTTAATAGGAAAAAAAAGCCTGGCACAGAGAAAGGATAGAACCTGTAGGGAGAAATCCCAACCATACATGTGCTTGGTGCAAATGCCAGCTTAGGGAGAGAAGGGAAAACTGGAAGTGAGGAAAGGTGGTGGGAAGGGCTGTGAGCTCGAGTAAAGACTGGGAGGACCCACACTGGTGTCTGATGTTATGCTCAGAGACAGCCCAAGTCCCAGACTATCCAGAGCCTATACTCTACTGTGAATTTTTATTTATTACTTTTAGTAGCATAGGAATTTAAAGATGATGCAGAAAAGTGGTGGAGACCACTTTTGCAGTCCCCAAACCTCAGGCCATGGATTGGTACTGGTACCAGTCTGTGGCCAGTTAGGAACCAGACCACACAGCAGCAGGTGAGCTGTGAGCAAAGCTCCATCTGTATTTACAGCTGCTCCCCATCACTTACATCACCGTCTGAGCTCTGCCTCCTGTCAGATCAGCAGTGGTCTTAGTTGCAGGAAAACAAGCTCAGGGCTTGTTGAGTCTGCATTATGGTGAGTTGTATAATTATTTAATTATATATTACAATGTAATAATAAAAGAAATAAAGTACACAATAAATGTAATGCTCTTGAATCATCTAAAACCACCACTACCACCACCCGCCCTGGTCCATGGAAAAATTGTCTTCCATGACACCAGTCTCTGGTGCCAAAACAGTTAGGGACCACTGAAGTATTAACAGTAGTAGACCTGTAAGATGTGGAACCAGGGTCAGAGATGGGCAAAAGGATCAGCATAAAATGTGTTTAGAAACATCTGTACCCCCATAATATGCTGAAATAAAAATAAATAAATAAAAAATAAACCAATGGATCAATGTTTCTCAAAAAAAAAAAAATGTGCTCAGGACAAAAGTAGGAAGAGAATCTCCTTTGGATCTTGGGAAAATGTTAACTGCAGAAATCCAGCCTTTGTATCAGTCAGCACCAAAACTTATGAGTCCTTATTAAGGAAGATGTGAACAAGGAGACTGGGTACCTTATCAATGTCCTGTAAATAGCTGGAAAAGGCATCCCTAGTCAAATATTGGACATGGAGAGGTGATAAGGATAAAGCGTTTGGGTGATGAGGAACATCCATGTTAGAACAGGAAGGACATACTTTCTCCTCCACACAGAAGTTGGACCAGTTACATGTTTTCCCCGGCTGGACTCCTACATAGCTCAAGTCCACCCACTTTTCCCTTTCTCCATTGCTACCATCCTAGTCTAGGCCACTACTACTTCTTACTTGGGTTATATAATAAATCATCTCTTAACTGATCTTCCAGTTTCCATTCTTTGCCACCCTTCAATCTATTCTCTATGTTGAAACCAGAGTGATGTTGTTAAACTAAAATCTGATCATGTCACTTCTCCACAAAAAAATACTTCAAGAGCTCTCCATTGTTTTCATGTTATGTGAGTAAATTCTTAATGTGGCCCACAAGACTCTGCATGATCTGACCTCTCCAGTTCCATCAGTCCCATACTCTCCTCTATTATCCTTTGGGCTCCAGAATTAGAAGCTCCTTTCGTGAATGCTACCCATTCTTACCATAAAATATCCCAAATAATGCTGAAAATTCAACTGAAACTCACAGGTCCCAAGCTATTCTTTAGAAGACTCAAACATTTTTGCTTCCACTAGTTGAATTATATGCTTGCCAAGAGTCAGAGTGTGTTTGCAAATCAATTTGAGTTGTAATTTTAATTACATAATTAATCTAATATTGTGTTAACCACGATAATATGGGTGGGAAAAGAGTTGCTGTTTCTATGGAAACTATGCAAGGCTTCATTCAGTGAAGGCAAGCTGATAAAAACATGCTATTGGATATAGGCAAGTTAATTTTTAAAAATCAGGAAATTGGCCGGGCGTGGTGGCTCACGCCTGTAATCCTAGCACTCTGGGAGGCCAAGGTGGGCGGATCATTTGAGCTCAGGAGTTCGAGACCAGCCTGAGCAAGAGCGAGACCCCATCTCTACTAAAAATAGAAAGAAATTATATAGACAGCTAAATATACATATAGAAAAAATTAGCTAGGCATGGTGGCGCATGCCTGTAGTCCCAGCTACTCGGGAGGCTGAGGCAGGAGGATTGCTTGAGCCCAGGAGTTTGAGGTTGCTGTGAGCTAGGCTGACGCCACAGCACTCACGCTAGCCTGGGAAACAGAGTGAGACTCTGTCTCAAAAAAAAATAAAATAAAATAAAATCAGGAAATTATAATAAAAATCTAGAAAAGTTCTGGACTCAGGTAACTTTACAAGTGTCTTTATGTTGTTGCCTCACTTTACAGAAAATGAAAGTAGAAATAGTAGACAATACATTAATGCAAGAAAGCCAGTGAGGAACTATCAGTGGGTGTCCTTAGTTTAAAAGGTTAATAAATAAATGTACATGTATATGTTTTAAGCTAAATGCACATGTATACTTTTAAGCTAATAATGTACATGTACATTTTTAGTAAATAAATATGCCTGTATATGTTTAAACTATGTATACATCATATTTTGTGGTTTCTCTATTTAACTAACTTTTGGGATTAACTAATTGGGTTCCAACTGTGTTAGACAAGAGAATTTCTCCTCCACCAGCAATTCCTCAACTATATCATCTTGGATGCTTGTGCATGTGCTGTCCCCTATATCGGGCATGCCCTTCTCACCTTGAAAATTTGGCAAACTCTTTCTCCTTCAAAAGTCATCATGACACCTCTGCTTAAGGGAAGACTTCTCTGATTATCTCTGGTTCTTTGAGTTGGTCCTCTCTCTGAGGTCCTACTGCCCTCAGTAACGTGCTCCATCATGCACTTATCCCTGTACTATAGTCTGCCTCTCACTGGACTAGGAGTTCCTGAGAGACAAGGCTGCTGTCTTTAAATTTCAGGGTCTCCTGTATTTAGCACAGAGCAGGCAGGTGATTTTGATGAGGGAAAGAATAAAGGAATGAATGAAGGAGTGAGGCATAATATCAGATAACAGGGTACAATCTAGACGACAGAGCATTGAAATGTGGAGAGAAGTGACTATGAGGAATTTCTGAGTACAACCAGAAAGGGAAGGACCTCTCCTGAAGGAGCCAGGCATTGGGTGGAGAGAGGGAGGTGTGTAGGGGGTTCCCAAGGAGATAAAGATAGTACAGGAGCCACATGGAAGACACGGTTTCAGAACAGACTGATGTCTCAGGCTGCCCAGTAAGGATGGGGCCCTGGCAAGAGAAGCCAGATCTGGCAGGGCTTGGAGGATGTGGTGGATGAAAATGGCACCAAGGAGGAGGCTTTCACTAAGCCACAAGGGCTGGGTCTCACCTGAGAGGATGAAGGTGCCACTATCCTTGCCCACTACCTCCCACTGGGGGCTGTGGAGCATCTGCCTCTTGGAACGCTCTGAGATTGGTGGCTCATAGGGGACATGCAGGATGAAGCTGAGCAGGCGCAGCTGGCGAACTTCCCAATACCGCTGTAGCTTCCGTAGGGTCTCTTGGGTGTGAATTCGGTCGTTTTCGTACTGCCAGACCTGGAAGAGCTGGGTCTCAGGAACCAGAACTGCATAATGGCTTAGGGGATCGCCTTGGAGCTGGGACTTGAGGACTGAGTCTGAGGCAGAACTCAAAGGGCAGTGCTCAGGGGAGTAGATGTCTCAGAGATGAAGTGGGAGTGAGACCACCAGGCTTCAAAGACAGGCCATCGGCAGCATCTAACTAGTTAGACCCGTGGTCACTGTCTTGAAACCCACCATTTTGCAAGGCTCCACCCGAGCAGACAATACCTCAATCAGCTTGTGCTCTTTGGGGCCAAGGGTAAGTGTTGGGGGACATCTGCCATTCTGTGGACCCACAACTTCGGGGCTGACACCCACTTCCTTCCCCGGCTGGGGGGAAACATATTCTCAGTCACAGTGTCTGGAACCACCCACGAGATCCCCATCTGAAGGAAACTGTTCCTACCCTCCAGGCGGGTCAGCAGTCTCAATCCCCACTAACGTACATGCCAACGTCTGCTGCCCCCTTGTCTCAAGGGGCTTCTGGGACTTGACTGGCTTTATTACAGGTCCTGATCTCAGACCTCCCTCGCCCCCTCCCTTCCTTCCTCCCGTGGGCCCCACCTGGTTGATTCGATCTGCAAACTCCAGCAGTGGACAAGTGAGCAGCTGGCCCAGTGTTAGGAGTTCTATGTTGTGGAGACTGCCCAGCCCTAAGGCTGGAGGTAGAGGAGACAACAAGTCAGAGCAACACCCAGTATATGGCAGAGTCTAGCCCATGTCCCAGAGCCCAGTCCTACCCTAAGCCCCTAAACCCAGAGCCCAGATCCAGGACCCAGAGCCCAGCCTAACCCAGCTCAGACCCTGGACAGCGGATTCCAGGAAGCAACATAGAGCCAAGAGCTTAGAGCCCAAGGTCCAGAGCACAACTCAGAGCCCAGAGCTAAGCCCAGAGCTAAGACTCTGAGCCCAGCCACCATCAGCAGAGAAGACCCCACACGGCAGTGAGGGAAGTTAGAAATTTTTGTCCCTGTGAGGGAAAAGAGGTTGTAATACATAGGAAAGGGTAGGGAGCAACTTAGGGAGGAAAGATGTTTCCAGCAGGAGCAGCAGGGAACTGAGTTGTTGCATTGCTCTAACCCCTCCATTCTTCCTTTCCCCACCCCTCTGAGACTAACCAAACACACCTCGCAGAAGGGATTGGCAGTTGAGGTTATGCAGCTGGAGGCTGCTCAGCTTGGTGAGCAAGGGCAGGCAGCTGCGAAACTCCTCCAGCATACGCATGCAGCGTTGCAGCACTGGGCTGTGCAGCCCCAGGGTCGTGTACATCCGTGCTGCCTCTGTCAGCCAGCCGTCCGTCTTCTCCTGGGCCATAGCCAGACTGAACTGCAGGGAGAAGGGCTCACTGTCAGCTTGAGACCCTTCCCCATCCCCACCGCTGCAGTCCTCCACTCCCAGGAAAGAGTTCCAACTGATGGTTTTGGCACCTTGACAAAAGCCATGCACTTCCACTCGCTGATGTTTTCAGAGATGACTCGGTACAGGTGCCAGATGCGTTGCTGCTGCACAATAGGACGGGTCCCACAGATAGGCAAAGGCACAGGACTCTCATCCCCTGTGGAATAGGGCTGGCTGAGACCTATTTGGGGTGAGGGGGTGGGAGCTGGGGGAATGGTCAGTCAAGAGGCCATGGTGACAGAAGGGAAGGTCTGGAAAGTGATGGAGGGCACAGAGTTCCAAATTGTTCAGTTCAGCAATGAGGTAGGGTCAATCCAAGGAACAGTTATTTCAAGGAAAGAATATCTGGGAAAACGTGATGACAGTGAAAGGGAAGGGTTTCTCTTCCATTAGTCTCCATCTCAGTTACTACATTCTAGCCACACTGGACTCCTTAATCAGATACACCCGACATGCTCCCTCCTGCTAAGGGCCTTTGCAGTCAGAGTTCATTCTTCCTTCAGAGAACCACATGGCTCATGCCCTCGCCAACTTCAAGTCTTTGCTCAAACAGCATCTTGTTAATGAGGCCTATGCAGATGCAGACTATTCTACTAAAAATTGCCATCTATCCTCCCAGGCATTCTCAACGCCTCTTCTCTGCTCAGTTTTTTTTCCTATGCCATTTATCATTTTCTACATAATTTAGTTATATTTTATTTATTGTTTTTCTCCCCCAGTTAGAATGTTGGGTCCATTAGGGAAAGGGTTTTGTCATTTGTTCATTGATGTACCTCAAGCTTGGTCCACAATAGCCACTCAACAAATACGTGTTGAATGAATGAATGAGTGAATGAACCGTCAGCCCAAGAGAAAGTTCAGTGAGATGAATATGATAAGATCAGGCCCACACAGAGGGCCATAAGGGGTAGATGGTGATGATCCCTGTTGTGTTTGTCTTTGGCAATTATTCCCTCCTTCCTCTCACAAGTTGCTGCATTCGTTCTTAACCAATTATTTATAGTAAGTTGTGAGATATGTATCAAAAGTAATCCACAATTAACAGCAATTATAGTACTGAGGCTTGCAATTTACTTAAAAGACATCAGACTACAGTCCAGGTTATTACTATTAGATTGTCATTCTTAGTCACTTGAATTCCAGCACACTTTTTTGAGTGGGAGAAAAGGTGATAGCATTATATCCAAATGCTGGGAATCATGCAACTTACACACACGAATGTCACGCATCATGGAGATCTTAGAATATTAAAAAGATGGGAATCACTAGGCTATCAGAGCTCTGATCTGACAAAAAATAAAATGACAGTAAATCTATATTCTTCCCATCTTTCTTTTTCTAAACTCAAAAGATTTGCCTAGAGACACATACTATCTTTGATAGCAGTTGTCTGAACATCAAATATTGGAAAAATAAAAAACTTCTCTATAAGGAGGAGCAGATGTGATATCTCCAAACACATGAAAAGATAAAGACAAATTTGGGGATTAAGAGCAAACGACCTTTGATGGACATTTTGTGGTATCTACTCAGCAATTTTCATTGCATTTTATAACTTATCTGGAAATGACTTCAAATTTTTAAAGTTGCAAGAAAAAAATAGTAAAACAAGTACTTGTATACCTTTTATCTAGATTGACCTTTTGTTAACATTTTACCCATTTGCTTTATTATTTGTGCTCACGCGCTCTATGTGTATATGGGCGTTAGCATACACATACAAACACACTTTTTTCCCTAAACTATTTAAGGGCAAGTTACATAAATGATGGCCCTTTACCTCCAAATTACTCATGTGTGTATTTCCTAAGAATAGAGATGTTCTCTTACATTGCCACAGTACAATTATCAACTTCATACATTACATTGATACAATACTGTCCATATTCCAGTTTTGTAATACTGTCCTATATAGCATTTTTTCCCCTTAAGTACAGCGTCCAGTCTAGGGTGAAGTACTACACTTACTTGTCATGTCTTTTAGCTTCTTTTGATCTGGAACATTCCCACACAGCCCTTGTCTTTTGTGACAGACATTTTTAAAGTATACAGTCCCCTTTTGCCCTTTTTGTTAATAGTTTCTCATGTTGTGTTTTTATGATTTTTTAAATGATGTTATTCATTCTCAGCTGGACTACTGGATAGGTGATGTTGTATCCTTCTCCAGGTATCACATCTGCAGGCACATGATGTCCATATTTTTTCACTCATGACGTTAATTTTGATCACCTGGTCAAATTATTGTCCAATTTCTCCACTAACTGATTGCTATTTCTTTTTTCTTCCTTTGCAATTAATAAGTAGTCTCTGGGAGGAACTCTCTAAGACAGTGCAGATATTCTGCTTCTTATCAACTTTGTCCATATTTGGCATCCATTGATGATCCTTACCTGATCTGATATCTACCATGATGTTTGTGAAATAATTATTCCATTTTAGCCTTCCCTCCACATTTATCAATTGGATCTTGGCATTCTACTACTGTAAGCACAAGTTCTCACTTCTCCCTCATTGATTTATCTATTTATTTTTACTATAGATGATAAATTTCTTTTTTTCAATAATTTAGAATTTATTACTGTACTTTGGTGCCCGAATTGGCTCGGATTTAGCCAGTTGGCATCGCTTCTGTACATCCCTTTCCGTGACATTCTCCCGTCACTTTTTTTTTTTTTTAATACTTCCTTACTTTCTAGAATAAAAAGATAATCCAGGTTCCTGCCACAGCTCTGGAATCATCCATTTCTCTGAGGAGCTCTGGTTCCTTTTGGTGGGAAATAGTATTAGAAACTAAGATCTGAGCACAATGTGGCTTCATGCTACTGGGGTATCTTTGCTTCTGTGCTCTTCAGCAGATAGAGCTCGGAAACATATGCCTGGGTACATACATATAAACATGTACTTACATGCATACACATGTACAAATAAGCATGTATGCATACAAAATGTTTGTGTGTTTTAAAATGCAATGGAAAATATAGAGTAGATACCATAGAAAATGGAAGTTTATAAGATCACAACTTTTTTTCTAGAACTCAGAGAAAAAGAATAAAGGAACAATGATGATAAAAGAAATGAATGAGAGATCCAGTAAATCCTACATACACATAAGAATTCTTTTTTTTTCTTTTAATATAGATTTGTTCAGAACCTGAACATGTAAGAATTGTGGAAGGAGACTAGAGCAAATATAAGAGCCATTACCGAACAACTGAGAAACAGATTACCTATTAAAAAAAGCAGATTGACATCAGATTTGTTCACAATGTGGAATGTCAGAAGATAGTGATCTAATATTTAAGTTTGAAGAAAAAATTTTTGACTTCAGAATTTAATATTTAGCTAAGCTGTGATATAAGGACATTATAAAGTCATTCTCAGCATACAGGTAACTCAAAAATTTTAATACCTTTAACTCCCTTATGAGAAAAAAAGGTCTACAGGGAAATACTCTAGCCATCTGAGGAAAGAATGAAAATAAAGATGTGATTTTTTTAAAAAAAATAGTTGTATGTAAATAAATCAGTAAACCTCATATGTCAAAACAGTTGTTAAAATGGTTATAAAACAAAGCGAATGCCAAAAGTAATGAGTAAAATAAATAAACAATGTAAAATAAGGGGTCATTATTAATTATCTGGATCTAAAATCCTTGATTATTTTAACAAAAACTGAGGGTTTGGTGAGGAGGAAGTAAAAGCAATGCTATGAAGTTTCCTGGGCCTCGCGCTATAAGGCCTGAGCTCCTCTACTCTGCTTTTTCACAAATATCTTCAACCCCAGTAGGAGGAGTCAAGGACTGTGGTCCCTGTCAGTTAGGGTATGAGAGCCTCTCAATACTCTGCCAAACAAAAAGCTCCTTGCTTGGGGACGGTTCCAGAGCATCCTCCGCCTTCCATCTAGACCAACGGCCCTGGGCTGGGGGATGCCCACAGGTAGAGATGGTAGTAGTTGGTGGTTGGCGAAGGGGCAACTCAGAAACAAGGTGTCTTTCCAAGGGATATAAGTGACTGCATCTGAGAAAGGAAACTTGAGCCCACAAAGTTCTGTGTGTGCAGAAGAGATCCAGCCTGGCTGCACCACTGTAGGGAAGGGCTAAGACCAGTAGCTCTACCCTGGTTTCTTCCCGTGTGTTAGTGAGGCCTCAGCAGCCTCCTCTACACCACATAGCTGGAGGCAGTGGCTACTGGAGCCTCAAGACCTATTCTTATCTGGGGCATGCCGCCTGGTATAGGACTGTGTTGAACAGGACTACACAAAGGCGAAGTTCTACAACACGGGCACCCTTACATTTCTCCTACATGGGATTTTAGCCCCTGACCCCATCACATTCTAATGGAGCATCCACTTATTTGCCTTCGATACCAGACCATGAGCCCCCAGTATCCCCACCCTAAACACCACATCTGATATGGTCAATAAATGATGATTTTTGTCTTATAATTTTTGTTTATAAAAGAGACCAATAAAGGCATGTGATTCCTGAGGCTTGCTTAGGGTCATGCAGGACATAGAACCTTGAGTCCCAACCCTTATCTCAGCTGGAGGCTCTATCGCAGGGCGATGGGGGCAGGGGCAGAGATCCTCAGTACCAGTGAAGGTGGCATAGGCATGCTGTAGTTCATTGAGGTGGCTGACTGTGTTCTGGAACTGACGCTCCATGGAGATGAGCTGGCTCTCGGTGCTTTTCTGCTCTTGCGTGGGGTCCATGAAGGGACCGGACAGGGCTTTCTCAAGCAGGCCTTCCAGCTCTGCCAGTGCTGCTGCTATCATCTGCCGCAGCTTAGGCACGATGGCATGTTGCTTGCTGAGCAATAACTCTGAGGCCTGGCTCTTCTCAAACTGAAACGCCTCCCATACATCCAGAAGCTGTGAGGCAAGCAGAGGGTAATGCAGTCGATGTGGCTGTGGGGGAGGGGGACTGGGAGGGATGGGTGACTCCCTGAATTGCCCCCTCACCGAGATGTCCAGTGCCTCATTCTCAGCACTGAAGAGGTTAAAGTGGTTGCGGATGACTTCATGGAGTGCCCGTATGTATTCCATTCGCTTCTCCAGCTCCATGTACTGTTCATTGGCCTCATCCAACTGCAGGGGTTACAGCATGAGAACAGCACCGCCACAGCCCTGCACACCTCTGGAGGCCTATCCCCAAGGGGAACTCCTGCCTCTGGAGTGGGGGCTGCAGACCCGGCTGCAGCCCTTTAACCCACTGGGATCAGGGGCAATCTGGGATCAGATCCCCCCCCGACCCAGGTCTCTCTGAAGGTGGTCCAGTTCTTACCCACCACACCACTACCCTGATAATAGGGCAGCGTATCCCTATCTGAATGACTGTCACAAAGGGCGGAACCACATCTCTAAAAGCAGGTCTCTCTCTCTCTCATCACATCAGGGCCTCCCCTTGACATGAGGAAGCTGAGGGCCACGTGAACAGGCTGAGAATTAACAAGGGCAGATAACTTGGGTGAGCACAGTTGAAGAGCATCAAGCCCCGTTGGAAACTCAGCAGAGACCTGAAGAGAGTGTGCTGAGCTTTTGAGCAGGATGGGCCCTGGATAAGCTGGGGGAAATGGAGGAGGGAAATCTACCTTCCGGGAGCACTTCCCGATGGCATGAATGTCTGAGCTGATGGTTTGGAAGACGCGCGTGAAATCCATGAGCTCTGTCATGAGCTGCTGACTGCGGATCCTACACTCGTTCTGCACCTGTGCAAGGATGTCCTTCTTCATGTTGTCCAGCTTGGATTCTGGAGACAAGAGAGCCAGGTGTTAGGGGATGCCCAAGAAAGAAGGGGTGCTCGGGGCAGTGCTGTGGGTCCAGGGAAGGAGCAGGCTAAAGGGGAGGCCGGACCTTGAATTCATTCCCTCACGCGTTTAACGCTTACTGGATCCCTGCATGGTGGCCAGCCAGCTGTCATGCGCTGAGGCCGGTGCTCTACACTGGCAGCAAGAGTGAATGGGTAAAACACAAAGTTTCTCCACCCTCAGAAGCTCACAATATGATGGCAAAGATAGACATATAAATGGACAATCACAAACCGGTGTCATAAATCCTCTGTGAGTGCCCTGGAGCCTTCAACCCAGCAGAGCGAAGGGAGAGGGGGGCCTGAGAAGGCTGGGAAAGGCCTCCTTAGGGAAGGGACATTGAGGTTGGATGTGTTGAGTAGTCAATGCTCCAAGTAGATGAAAAAGCATGTGCAAGAGCATGGAAATGACATGTCTGTGAACAGCAGAATGCCCTGTCAGAGATAAAAATCGGCTTTTGGAGTCTTACTGCCTCTGCTCTAGTAGAAGAGATGCCGAGAAGAGGGAGTAATCTGCCTTTTGGTTTTTAAGGATTAAAGGAAAGAAGCTCTCAGGTGAACAAAGGGCTGGAAGATAATCCTGGAAGCCGCCCTTGGTGATGTGAACAACTTCATTGCCCCAGGGGGCAGGAATAACACCCATATGATACCTCATCAAATCTAAGACACTAGTAATTGTAAGGAGCACCATTATTTTATATACCACTAAAAAAGAAAAAATAATACCATCTAGACTCTAACATGCCATCATAAGACACCTTTTAAGTTCAGAGATGCTAAAATATACACAGAACAGCAAAATATAACATAGAAATATAGTATAACACCAAATATAGTATAGAGTTCTTACTACATACCAGACAGTATTTTAAGTACTTTAACTGCATTAAACCATTTTTATCTTCACAATTTCCCTTTGAGGTAAATACTATGATTCTCCTTATTTTACAAATAAGCAAACTGAAACTCAGAGAGGTTGAGTAACTTGATCAACATCACACAGTGGCAGAGCAAGAATTCAAACTCAGGCAGCCTGGCTCTACTCCATTATATTTTATGTTACAAATATAAACATAAAGTATATGTTTATATAAATATTTTTAAATGTACATATATTTTTATGTTATATTAAAAGTAAACTGGCCTACCCCCTATTAGCATCTCTGCAACTGGAAAGTAAAATAGTGAGTTTGAGAAGCAGATAGTTGAGACATACTAGGTATGGGACTTTCAGAGCCTTGGAGGGAGGAATCACAAGGACTGGGTCCTAAGAGCTGAGACTGCGAAAACCTGTCGGGATGGAACTTGTCGAGGGGCACCTTGTGTTCAACAGAACTCAGAGATGGGAACTCATCCTTTGTCAGACTATCCCTCTGACCCGGGACAGCAGCTAGGCCATTGCAACAGTGCCGCTTTGGGACAAGTAGCATCAGGCAGGTGAAGGCAGACAGGAGTTCAACAGCAACACCGTATGGTATAAAGGAGCAATGGGTTGATAACATACCAGAGTTCCATGAGATTAGAAGCTGGAGATGGATGGGAAAACAGATTTGAGAGATACGTAGGAGGCAGAAGAATGAAAAGGATGTGGCAACAGGTTAGATGTAGTAGGGTTAAGGAGAGGGAGGAGTAAAGGATGGCTCCAAGTTTCTGAGGAGGCCAACTCACTGGAGTGGATAATTATACCACTCACTGTTCAAGGGGGCCCAGGAAGAAGAGGAACAGAGTCAGAGGATAAGAAGATAAAATTACATCAGCAAGAAGGATGAGAGTAGACAGAAGGGGTAAGGTGAAATGGAAAAAATTTTTAAGTACTTATTACATGCCATACTCAAAGCTAGGAGTATTATAAATAATATCTCATTTAAATCTCTTTACTATTAATATAACCTGTGAGTCAATGCATTATCATGCCCAGATTACTGATAAAGAAACTGAAGCTCAGTGATCTGAAGTTACAAAGCAAGTAAAAAACAGGCCCAGGATTCTAAACCCAGTGCTTATTTCTCTCCATCTGCTTCTCTTGTAGAGGCCAGTTGATTCTGGACTAAGGATCAAGAAACTAACAAACTAGAAAGAGAACACAAATTTCTGGAGCAAAAAGTGGAGCAAACCCTGCCAAAAACAGAGCCCGAGAGAAAGCAGACCCATCACAGGCCTCCCCTGTTGCTGCCTTGCCAGCCTGAATCCCCTGAACAAGAGCAGGCAGTTTTAGTGGCCCGTAAGATACCTAATGAGGCATGCATGTGATTTTATCTCATAGGGAGGGCTAGGCAAGCAGCAACATTCAAACTAACTCTTTCTAGGCCCCAGTTCCCAGGCCTCTCACCTTCATAAAGAAAGCAGGCCTGGGGAGCCAGGGGTCCAATAGACTCTAGTCTCTGCAGAAGTAGATACTATTGGTTATTGTCATCCTTGGGGACTAGGTGAGGAAACAGAACCACCTCCCTGTTTCCTAGAAGAACACATCACTGGCTTCGCAATCTACCCCATTCTGAGCCTCTCCAAGGCCAGCTCCTAGCTGAGGCACTTGCTAGTACAGCATAGCATAAGCCATGCCTCTCATGGAAGATGAGAGTGGACAAGACTAAGTCATATTTCTCAGAGACCCGGAGATACCAAAACAGCCTTGGCCTAGCGGGAGTATGAAGTGGCAAGAGGAGGGAAACCAAGATGGGTTGAGGAGGAAACAGATAATACACGGCTCCTGAGCCCCACTTTCCACAGGGAACTTTGGGACAAGATCACTTTTCAGGGTGTCCTGTGCTTACATGAAATAGTCATAGCAGAATAGAAATCCCAGTGTGGGCTGTGTTATGGTAAACAGAGGACCAGCTATAGTGCTGACAAGTCCCCCACAGCTCCCAGATGGCAGGGGGTACGGAAGATAGCAGAGAGTTGATAGCCAGCAGGCCTGGATGGGGTTCCTGTGTTGAGGGGCAAGGGATCTTGAAGCAAAAGCCATGGGGGTGGCCAGCCTAAGGCAGAGACTGGATAAAGGATTCACTAAAACTCCAAGGATCTGCCCTGCCAGCTGGAGCCAAGGCGGGGCCGAGCCAGCAAAGGTTGAAACTCTGAGGCCCTACTAGGCCAAGAGAACACGCCCCAGCTACAACAGCCCAGGACACAGCAGCACCAGAAACAGCAATGTCAGGAGGGCAGAGAACAGGAAAGGATGAATTCTATCTCAGAAGCCAGCAAACAAAGAGCACACAGCCCAGCAGCCCTCCCCAGTGCCAGATAACACCCTGGGAAGGAAAAGGGAGGAGAGAACGCTTAAGAAGAAAAACAACCCAGAACTGTAGTTAAATTTTCAATTAACCAAAAACCCCAAATAGACCAAATTAGACCCAAAGTGACTGCTTTAAATGAAAAGTGCTGTCTTTAATTGGGAAGGTTATGTTCTTCTTTCACCCCTGGCAGAAGTTAAGACTACAGAGTAAGGCAAAATCAGTTAAAGAGAGTAACTTTTTACATATGCAAATTGTGGTATAAATTTAGACTGCTACAGGTGGTGATGAGGCACCCTAGATTCCCGGAATCTCCGTAAAGAAACAGCTCGGTAGCTCAAGGAGCGGGCTAAGATTTTTCTCAGTCGTGTTTGAACTTTAAGCTGTCTCTACACCAAAGGAATAGAAAGTGTCAGGTGACAGGAACATGATTCCTAAGGAATGCAGGATATGAGCAGAGCCAAAACAGAGAGGCTGCCCTCTGTGGTGATCATACTTTTGATAGCAAAGAGAAGGGCCTGGGACCTGGAGCTTTGGGAACCTCCATAGGACCAGTGAGGGGACTGCACCAAAGGTTCCAGGCCCAAGGCAGGCCACGTGGATGGCTGTAAGGAAGGAGGAAGGAAAGGAGGGAAGACAAGCAACACTCACCGATCTCTACCTGTGTATCATGGCAGCTCAGCAGCAGCAACTTGCCTTTTGTGAGCAACTTGATAGGCATATGGGAGACACGGGCCTGCCAATTATTCAGGAGGCTCACCAGCCTCACATAGTTCCTGACGGGACAGCCTCTCATGTCCTCCAACTTCTGAGGCCCCCAGGATTGCAGGAATTCATAAATGGTCGTTAGCCAGTGATGTTCCCTGCAGAATTCCTGCACCTCCCGCAGCATGCCCTAAGGGCAGACAAGGTGCTTAGGGCAGACGCAGTGGTTATGATGGGAACCGGTGGGCAGCATCTCACTCCTTAAACTTCTGTTCTTACCTCCATCAGCACCTGTTGTATAGTCAGTGCCTGCTGGATTCGAGAGCTGTTGTCCAGGTCTTCCTGCAGCTGCTCAGAATTGTGGGGCAAGTACTGACCCCGCAGCCGGTACCCACGGACCTCCAGGAGACCAGCAATTGGGTGAGACTTCCAGGGCCACACCAATCCTACATTCGGGCCGCAGAAGATACGCACAGCATCGCTGGGCTGACCCTGGAACTTGGTCATCGGGAACTCTGTGTTCAAGTCCTCCTCTTCATCTTCTAGTGGAGCATATGGCATAATTATCCATGAGTGCCCTCCAGAGCCCAAACCCTTCACACACACCCACACACACACACACACACACCCATTCTCTGCTCACGACTGAGTTCACACATACATCTCTATCACAAACACAGTATACCAGACCCATGGAGGGAATTTATTAGCTAGGGTTTAAGTGCAGAGAATAGAATTTACTCTAGCCAATATAAGCAGGAAGGAAATTATTATAGAATATTAAATGGGTTGCAGAGTAATTAGGAGCAGTGAAAAAAAATGCTCTAGGCTGAGCATCTAGGGCTCTGTGCTGTCTAGCAAATTGAGATGTCACTGTCACATCATCAGCTGTAAAACACACTGCCTCTGCTATGCTCCACAGAATGGATGGCATATACTCTGTTTCTCTCCCCCATGTAACTCAATTCTGAATTGAAGTCTCCTGTAGATTTAGCTGGTGGATCCTAAATCACACATGACACCTAGCTGTAAGGGGGTCTGGGAAGTGCAGTCTGCAGCACTCCTGCATCTGAAGAACAGAGGATGAGGTGGGAAAGGACGTTGAGCATGTCAGTGCTCAGTATCCTTGAACCTGGCCTCCCCATTAACTTTTTAGGAATTGGTTATTTGCCAACTTCAGTATTTGTGTTAAAACGTTGTACCAAAAAAGGAAAAAACATCAAAGTGTTCAGAAATCAGATCTATACTACCCATACCTAAACACTATGGTGCTTCCAAGGCTCAGACTTCAGATCTCTTCTCTTTTCCACTGTCTAGGAGATCTCTCTCATCCAGTTTGATGGCTTTGAGTACCATCTATCTGCTCCCAAATTTATCTCTAGCTCAGATCTCTCACTGAATTCAAATCTCATTTAAACAACTGCCTACTCCATATCTCTAGTTGGATGTCTAACATGCATCTTCAACTTAATGGGGCCCAATACGAACTCTTGATTTCTTTCTCCCAAAACTGCAGTCTTCCAATTTCAGTAAATGGAAATTCAATTCTCCCAGTTGCTCTGGTCAAAATCTTTATAGTTATCTTTGACTCTTCTCTCACACACAACACACCCATCCATTACAAGATGCCATCAGCCCTACATTCAAAATATACTGTATCCAGAATCCAACCAATTCTCACCACTTCTACCACAATCTGCCCTCCTCTTCCCAGCCCAAGTCACCATCATCTCTCACTGCATTATTGCAATACCTTCTGACACTTTTCCCTGCTTTGGCCTTTGCCTCCTATACCTTACAGTCTCTGCTGCACATAAGGACAAGAATGATCCTTTAAAACTAATGCCAGAAGGGATTCTGAGAAGATGATGACGGTGACAACATAGCTTTGAAATCTCTGCCAACTCCTCACATAAAAATGACAGAGCAATTAGATAGCAAAACCAAAAATCCATAGATGACATTTTTAACAAAATGGGGACAGGGGATCCTTACAAATCCTAAAATAAAAATGGGTGGAGACAAACTACTTGCAGCCTCAAGACCCACATGGTATTGCCATCGATGAGGAAGGAAGCAGAGGGGAACAAGGAGGCACCAGACAGACCAGAGAATAGGGAAACCCCCAACAGCCAACAAGCATTTACTGTTTAAGGACAGCAGGTAAAACTGGAAGGGGTTTTACCTGCTCTAATAGCAGGTGAGGTGAGGTCTGTAGGAGCTGAAGTAATCTGTGCCCTATAAACCCTTGAAACCAACCAGCCAGGGCTCCCTTTTGGGACAGAGCTCAACATGGAGAAACTACTAGGAGTAGAATAAAAATTGAGCAGGATGGAAGCAATAGAGAAAAAAAGAAGGTCCAGATAAACGTGGGGGAGGGAGACAGAAACCAGGAACTCTCAGGAGGCTAGACATCATTCTTTTCAACCCTACAGAAAAACAATAGAAAAGAAAACTGAGAGATTAGAAAACTATTCTGAACAAAACCTCCTTTTGAAAATTAAGAAAAGCTAATTTTTTCAATATGAGCAACAGAAAAGTATCAACATCAAACCCCATACAAAGCTATCATAAGAAAAAAAGAGAGTAAGGAGTAGAATAACATCCCTAGAGATAATGAAAGCATGTCATGAAACAGATCAAAACTACAGCCCGTTTCAAAACAAGCTACAAGACACTAGGAAAATGATGTAAGTCATGAGAGAACAACACATATCAGGAAAACTCTGAAATTATGTGACAGAACTAAAGGAAATAATTAGAAATAAAAGAAATAAATTTCAAAATGGAAACCTAACTAAAAAAGGAATGTAAGAGCAAATGAACATAACAGATAGTTCCTCAAGAGAAATACAAGGGAAAAATAGGGATAATTATACAACTAAAATGAAAATAAAATTTTTAAAAAAGGTTTTGAGAGAAAGGGACAAATATTTGGTATATAGGTGATAAGAATCTATCATAAGTAACAGGATTCCCTGAAGAAAAGAAGCCAAAGCAAGGCAAGAGAATGAATACTAAAAGCTGTAATTCAAGAAAATTATCCTGAAGTAAAAAGATTTAAAGCTATATTCTGAAAAAAGGTACTTGAGAATTCTGCCCCAGAATGTTCAATACCAAAACATATTTTATAAAATGATTAGATTTCAAGGAAAAAGAAAAAAATCTCAGCAAAAAGAGTAAGTGACTTTGTAAGGAAAATAAAACTAGATTATCACTAGATTTTTTTTTTTTTTTTAAATAAGATGTCATTCTGTTGCCCAGACTAGAGTGCAGTGGGGTCATCATAGCTCACTGAAACCTCAAACTCCTGGACTCAAGCAGTCCTTTCACCTCAGCCTCTCGAGTAGTTAGAACTACAGGTCTGTGCCACCACACCTGGATAATTTACTTATTATTATTTATTATTTTTTGTAGAGATGGGGTCTTGTTGTGTTGCCCAGCCTGATCTCCAATTCCTACCCTGAAACAATCCTCCCACTTTGGTGTCCCAAAGTCCTGGGATTACAGACACGAGCCACTGCACCCAGCCTATCACTAGACTTTTTGATAGAAATTCATAATGACTAAAGAGTAACATATTTAAGACATATGCAAAGGATAAAAGTATGAGCCAGTGATTTTTATATCCAGCAACACTAACTTTCGAAAGGTACAAACTGTTATCAACATAGAAGAACTTGGAGAATTTTGTTCCTACAGGCCCTTCCTGAGGAATCTAATAGAGAATGAGCTTCAGACAAACAAAATTACTAGAGAGACATCAACATAAGGACTGCTGGTGAACTTAAATATTATGTCTAATCTAATGACTTAGACTTAGACTTATTTATCTAAGTCTTTAATACCAATAATAGTAAGCAGGTACTATCTGTAGCATATATTATTAATACTATGTGCTGGGCACAATACTAGACATGTTATCTCTTTTAATCTTCAAAACAATCGTTCAAGCTGGGTATTTTTGTCATTCCCATTTTGCAGACTAGTAAACTAATGTGTCTGACTCCAGAGCCTTTCTTCTTTCCACTGCACTATGTAAAACAAATATCAATAGTCTCAATTAACCTAAATGCATTTGGGGAAAAAATGTGCCCCAACTGGTGTAATTTGAAAAAGACTCACGCTCCTTTCTATAAACTGTTTTCCTCCTTGTCAGCTGTTTCCTAAAATTATCTTTGTATCTTTAAATCATCTTAATGAATACATACCAGTTCGTTGGGAAAATTAAAAAGCATCAACATATCAAATGTGACTAATGCATTTAACAATTTTATTGTTAACCAATGATAATTCGTAACCATAAAATCTCTCAATAATACTAATGAATTACTCTACATGAAATAAAAAAGAGCTGTATGAAATAAAGCAAATATTGAACAAGCAGAGCTCTTGAAACAAGTACAAATTAACTTAGCAATCAAATTCAACAGTAAATGAAATGCAATTATGACATTGGAGAAGAACCTCACAGAGTTCTGGATGAACCAGGAGAAGAATAATGTACTCACACTCTTTCACACACCCCTCAGTACATGCACATACACTTAAGCACATGAATTAGCGAGCAAAAACACCCCCGACCCTTCTCCCCGCAAAACACAAGTGCAGTACTCAGGTTATAGCTGCTGCTCCATCCACACCCAAGGCCTGACTCTATAGGCTGAGCCTCCTGCCCACTTCCCATGCCATTTTCACTCTACACATGCCCGTCTCTTCCTTCAGCCTCCCTACCCCTTTCTTGGGTCTCCTTAAATACCTTCAAAATACAGGGAATCCCAGGAGGTCTTCAGATCTGCAGACTGTATTACCTTCACGCCAGAATATGGCGAAGGGGCAGAAATAGGAAAACAATGAGGAATCCAAATAGGGCTGAGAGCATCTGATTACACAGACATCACCCCCTGCTCAATCCAGAATACCTGCAGGGCAGAGGCCTTTACAGACTGTAGGCCTTCTGTTAGAATCTGGGTCATATTTTCAACACAGGGCACATGAGACAGCTGGCCATAATCATCGAAGTTCAGCTGTGATAAGAGGAAGGGTTTCTGCCTTGGGGCCTAGAAAAGAAGGGTCGTGAGAGGCCAAGGGGTTAGATGACAGTATACATTCCCCATCTGCCCCTTGACTGCCTGCCCACCTCCACACATGCCACCCACCACCTCACTTGCAGGATGTTGGCCACAAAAGAGGTTATATCCTCTTCCAAGATAGAAACAAGGCTCTGACAAATCATGTAGTCAACTAGGCGGGCAAGCTTTCCCAGCTGCAGCAACCAGGCCTCTGCTTGCTTCAGCTTCTGCTGTAGCTGCTGGCGCTGTACCCTCTGAAGGTATATGGAGCCTTGGCGTGTCCTGATCCTGTTGCAGTTTTGCACTCGCTCCTGCAGGCCCTGTTGCATGTGGTATGTGTCCTCGTGAATCTGTCAGCACAGAGAGTGGAAATTCACCAGAGATAAGGGGGATGGAGAGCAAACTGGCCACCCACCGGTCTGTGCAAACTCTCAGGTCTTGCAGCCTGGAACCTAGAACCTAGATATGCACACAGAGGGCTCCTTCTTAGTAGAGATTACAGCCCAATTTTTTAAGTGCCCAGAGGAGATGTGAAATGGAGAACATATATTCCGAGGCTACAATGTGCTAATGTGTTAGGCCAGGCCTATCTACTGACAGCCCCCAGGGTGGAACTCAAATACAAAATTTGTGCACATGTAAACAGAGAGGTTCACAATGCATAGAAGAAACAAAGAAAAAGATCGGATCAGTAAGGCTAAGCAATAATTCCAGTGTATGGACTTCAACCACTAGGCTGAGGTGACATGGCCCGCTGAGAAGCATAATACTGCTTTATGTTATAGTAGCAGCTGTTTCTGGGCCCCAACATAGACTTTCTATTGGGGGAGGGGGACGTGGGATAAAAGCCTGGGAGCCTCTTTGTGGGTTCTTTTCAGATCTGGGAGGTTCCTCAGCCTATAAAGCCACTAACAGTTGCCAACCCTTTGGGATTGTCCTGTTGAGGAACAGAGGGGAGACACCAGAAAGCTGTTTGGCCAGATGGACCCTTTGTCCTTGCTGCTCTCCTGTTCCTTTTGATGCTCCATAGAGCTGCTGATTAGAACTGACTGGTGTCTGAGAATTGTATTAATACCTCTGCTCTCCATGAGCTCAAGCCCCAGTCTCCTGAGACCCAGGTAAAAGACAGTGGAGCCCCAAGCAAGGCACATCATATACAAACATGCCCTTAAGCTTGGCGAGCTGTCCTCCTCCATATTCTAACAATACTCTTGATACTTAGTGCTTCCCACTTCACAGCCCTTAGTCCAGTGCATCATTATTATCTAGTTACTTATCTACTTATCTTATCTATTGCACTATAAGCTCCTTCAGGAGGGGGCCTCTGTCATACCTTATTTCATTTTTCTATTGCTTAACACAGTGCCTGACATGGGGTAGTTCCACAGTAAATGCTTGTAAAAAGAGTACGTCTTCTCACATTGAAAGGGCCTACTGCGTGCCAATGAGGATAAAACCATGCAAACAACAACAATAATAATTACTACTACAACAGAACATAACTGGTATAAATTTTTAATTTTTTTTCACTAGATGCTCTCATCTTACAGTATACATTTTTAAAATATCAATACTAGGGGCAATAACTTCTAAGTTATGAGAAAAATGTTTTAAACCCAGAATTCCATACCTACCCACAGTATCATGAAAGTTTGAGGAAAAAGACATTTTTAGATACACAAAGACTCAGAAAATTTATCATCTACAGATTCTCCTTTAAAAAAAAAAAAAAGGAATATTTCAGACAGAGGAAAATGAATCCAAGAGAATAAAGTGTGGTCTACAAGAAGCTTTGATGGGCAAAGAAATTTGTGAAACATATTGTTAATTTTGAATGGTGCTATGATCTGAATGTTTGTGTCCCTCTGAAATTCTTATGTTAAAATCCTAACCCCCAAGGTGATGGTATTATGAGGTGGGGCCTTTGGGGAGGTGATTCAATCCCCTCATGAATGGGATTAGTGCCCTTATAAAAAAGGCTCCAGATCATACAGTATTTGTCTTTCTTTCTTTGGCTTGTTTCACCTAGCACAATGTCCTCCAAGTCCATCCATGTTGTTGCAAATGGCAGAATTTCCTTCTTTTTATTGCTGAGTAATATTCCATTGTATGTATGTATTACAATTTCTTTAACCATCCATTGATGAACAATTAGGTTATTTCCATATCTTGGCTATTGTCAATAATACTACAATGAACATGGGGGTGCAAATATCTCTTTGAGATACTGATTTCATCCTTTGAATATATACCCAGAAGTGGGATTGCTGGATCATATGGTAGTTCTATTCAAAGGGTACAAACTTTCAGTAATCAGACGAATAAGTTCTGGAGATCTAATGTCCAGCATGGGTGGTGATGGATGTGTGAATTAATTTGATTGTGGTAATCATTACACAGTGTATACCTAGATCATATCATCTCTTTGCATACCTTGAATATATTCAATCTTTATTTGTCAATTTAAAAAACGGCCTCAGAGAGCTATATAGTTCCTTCCTCAGCAAGAAGGTACCCCATCTATGAGGACTGGGCCCTTACCAGACACCAGATTTACCGGTGCCTTGATCTTAGATTTCCCAGCCTCCAGAAATGTGAGAAATAAATGTCTGTTGTTTTTGAGCCACATTGTGGTATTTGTTATAGTGGCCTGGAAAAACTAAGACAAATGGGCAGATTACAAAACAAGAATGTTTATAACAATCTAGAAGAAAATTCCAGGAGATATCAATATAAGAGTAATATTAATAGGAAAGATAGAGAAAGGAATAGAGAAGAGAAAGAAAGTAAGATAATGCTAAGGTTCTTATTCTGCTTGGGAGAAAGATACGGACACAAATTCACCCTTGGCATTCATTCATTCAACTAACATTCATTGAGCACCTACTATATATATGGCATACCTTATAATAAGCACTAGAGATATATTAGCCAAGAAATAGACAAAAGTCTCTGCCCTCTGGAAGAGGGTGAAAGACAATAAACATAATAAGTAAGTAATTTATATTGCATGTAAAAAGTGATTAGTGCTACAAAAAAAAAAAAAAAACTAAAGAGCAGGGAAAGAGTGTTGGGGAGTGCTGTTGGTAGTGGGGGTTGGCAATTTTAAATAGAGTGACCCTTTGGGATAATTTGGCAAAATAAATAGGGTGACCAGAGAGGCCTCTCTGGGAAAGTGTTTTTGAAAAAGATATGAACGAGACATTATTATTAAATGTTAAATTGAACAGCTACACCTGTTAGGCAGCCATACGGTGATTTCCACGCAGGTTTCATTGTCCTTAACTGAGTCACATGGCCTCCCCCAGCTATGAGAATCTATGAAAAGAAACAAAATCAAGATTCCAAAACTAAGAAAGCTGAGTAGATACTGAGTAGTAGCTGGGCAACCATGAGAAGAATAAAATGTATAACATCTAAATTATTAGAGGACAATAATAGCAACAAAAATGTAAACTATCCAATGAAAGATAAGAAACACAAGGAAGAATCAAATAGAAATCACAGGAAATAGAAAACACCAAAACAAGATGGGAAAAATAAGTCCAAACCTATCAGTAATCATAATAAATGAGATAAACCTACTATAAGACATAGACTCAGGCTAAATGTTTTCTAGAAATTTATGAGATATACATAAAACAAAATAATAAAGGAAGGTTGCAAACAAAAGAATAGGAAAAGATAGATCAAGCAAACACTGCTAACATCAAACAAAAGAGAGAACTCTGAAGGAAAAGCAGTAACAAGAATGAAGACTTTTTCATATTGATAAAAGGAGCAAGTCACCGAGAAATATTATCATGAACTTTTATGCACATAATATGATGTTGGAATACGTGTTGCAAAAACTGAAAGAATAGCAAGGAGAAATGAACAAATCTATTGTCACAGAAGGGGATATTTAACATATATCTCTCAGAAACTCAAAGGTAAGTGTAAGTAGGTTAAAATTATTAAAATAATTTATAATATAGAATATTTGGATTAAACGATGAATGAGCTTGGTCTAATACATATTTTCTTAGGTTGGGTTCCCTGGAAGCAGACTCTGGGACAGGGATTTGGGGAAATGTGATTTATTGAAGGAAAGATCTTCAGGGAAAAGAACTTCTAAGGGAATGACGGAAGCAGAACAGAGAAGGGGAAAGAACCCAGCAAGATCTCAGCTAAAGTCCATTCTTGGTCTTACCTGAAGAGGGTATGAGGCTTTGGAATGTTCATCATATTGTAGAGTTGTGATGCCTTGAGGCAAAAGCCAAAATAAAAAAAAGGGGAGCGAGAAGAGGCTGAGGAAGTGTTCCATATGAGAGAAACTAAAGAGAAGTGACCACTAAATGCAACACATGGTTCTTGTTTGGATCTTGAAGCAAGAAAAAACACAGTAACAAAGAATGTTATTGGAATAATTGGCAAATTTTAAATAAGAATTGGGGATGAAATAACAGAACTCTACCAAAGTGTAATTTCCTGATCTTTTATAATTGTACTATAGTTATGAAAGAAAATGTCCTTGCTTTTAGGAAAAACACACTGGCATATTTAAGGGTTGCTATGATTTGAAAGTGTCCCCCAAAACTTCATGTGTTAGATGCTTAATTGTCATTGTAACAGTATTAAGAGGTAAGACCTTTAAGAGATTATTAGCCATGAAGGCTTTTACTATTGACTCTCATGAAGACATCAATGCCCTTATTGCAGGAGTGGGTTAGTTATCTTGGGAGCAGGTTCCTGATAAAAAGGATGAGTTGGCCTGATTTCCTCTCTTCTCTCTCTGTCTCAAGTGTTCACTTACCACATGATGCTTTCCGCCATGGGATAAGACCCTTATCAGATGCCAGCACCATGCTCTTGGACTTCTCAGTCTCCAGAACCACGAACCAAATAAACTTCTATTCTTTATAAATTACCCTGTCTTTGGTATTCTGTTATAGCAGCAGAAAACAAACAGATGGGGTAAAGGGACTTGATGTCTGCAGTTTACTCTCAAATGATTTAGAAAAAAATGGTATATATGTAGAAAAGAGAAAGAGCATAAGTGATAAAGTAAATGGGGGGAAAATAATAACCTGGATAAAAGCTACAAGAGAGCTTATCTTACTATCCTTACACCTCTCCAGATAAGTTTGAAGTTATATCAAAAGACAAAGTTGAAGGAAGGGAGGGACGGAGGGAGGGAGGGAATAGGTCTATCCCAATAATGCAAAGGTGGTCTAACATTGATAATTCACCACATTAACAAAGTAAATGAGAAAAATCCCATGGTCTTCTATATAGAAGCAGACAAAAAAATCATTTCACAAAACTCAACAACCATTCATGATAAAATCTCAGTGAATGGATAAAAGGCATTTACCAAACACCCATAGTTGACAGCATTTTTTTGTGTTTCAAATATGTTTCAGTTCTTCAGTAATTCTATATTTTCATAGGCAGCAGAATGCTTTTATTTAGATGGATTACAAGCTTGGTTATGAAACAATTTAGTTACTGCTGTGATGATTATTGATCTCTGCCTCCCATACTCTCTCCTTTGAAGTGAACGCCAACAGGGACAGGTTCTATTCCATTCCATTACATTCCATGCAGCAGCATAGAAAGTGGCTCTGTGTGTTGTATTTGCTTGTCTTTTCATTTTTTAAAATGATGTTTCGATACTAAAAAGTTAGTTTTAATATAGATAAATTTATTGCTTTTTTCATAGTTTATAATTTTTATACTTTGTTTAAGAAACCCTTTCTTATCCTGAGATAAAAATATTATCCTGTTTTATCTTCTAAAAGCTTTTGTTTTTTCCTTTCACACTTACGTCTTTCTACCATGAATTAATTTTTGTCTATGGTGTAGCAACCATCAGAAAACAATGATGTTTTAAAATACCATTTATAATAGCAACAAAATCCATCAAATATCCAGTAATAAATCCAACAAAATATGTCCAAGACCTCTATAGGAAACCTACTGAGCCTTGTTAAGAGAAAATAAAGAAGACAAAATAAATGAAGAAATCCATGTTTAGGATTAGGAAACTAAATATTAAGATATCAATTCTCCTCAAATTGATCTATAAACTCAAAGCAAGCCCAGTAAAAATTCAAGTTGTTTATTTTGTGGATATTAACCAGTGGATTCTAAACTTTATAAGAAAATTCAAATAAACTAAAATAGCCAGGGCAATCTTGAACAATAGAAAAATTACAGAATTGACAATACCAGATATCGAGCCTCATGATAAACCTGTAATAATTAAGACAATGTCACATTGACAAAAAGGCAAACAAGCAGACTAATGGAAAAGAATAGAGTCTAGAAACAGATTTAAGAAAAAGATACCACTACTATTAATTGGGAAAGAATAGTCTTATCAATAAATGGGAGGAAAACCCTTGACCCTTACCTTATACCATACATAAAAATTAATTTGAAATGGATCACAGACCTAAATGTGAAAGACAAAGTACTAAAAATATCTAGAAGAAAAAATAAGAGAATATCTACATGACCTTGGGGTAGGCAACGATGTCTTAAACCAGGAATCAAAAGGCTCAAAAACGCAAAATAAATAGATAAAATAAACCTCAAAAAATTAAAATCTTCTGCTCATCAAAAGGCACTATTAAAATAGTGAAAAGGTTCCAAGTCACTGAAAAGATCTAAAATTTAAAAAAAATAGTGAAAAGGTAAGCCACAGACTTGGAGAAAATATTTATAATATATATATTTAATACAGAACTCATATTTAGAATGTATGAAGAACATTGTAAGAGATAGGATAAGGGTCCTGCGACCCTCTACTCAGGAACCGTCTCAGCCAAGAGGACAATCTCTGCTTCTAAACCCCATGAGTTCATCCACTACCAATCAGAGACCCAATTCCGTAGCCCTTTGTGCACCAAACTACATTTAAAAAAATTAGCCCCCAAATTCTCAGGGAGACAGATTTGAAAAAATTCTTCCCATCTCCTTGCTTGGTGCCTTATGATATTAAACCCTTTCTCTGCTGCAACCTCTGCTCTCTCAGTGTATTGGCTTCCTCCTGGGCAGTGGGCGAGGAACCCAGCAGGGCAGTAACAATACAGAGTGAACCATTGCTATCTACAATATTATGGATAAATCTCACAACACAATGTTGAGTGAAAAAAAGCCAGACAAAAAGGAGCACAAACTGTTCAACTTCATTTATATGAAATTCAAAATCAGACAAAATTAATCTATGATGACAGGTGTCAGTGTAGTGGTAACCTTTGTGGGAGTATCAACAAGAGAGGCACCAAGCAGCTTGCTGAGGTGCTGCAAATGTTCTCTATCCTAATCTGGGTATGGTCACATGAGGCTGTAGGGTGTATACAAATGCACAAAATTCACCAAACTGTATAGTTAAAATTTCGCTACTGTATGTAAATTATACCTTAAGATAAAAAATTAACTACTGAATTTCAAAAAGTTACGAGTATTTTTGTAACATTACAAACGGAGCTGGGATTTAGGAACTGGGAGGTAGAGGTGGAGTGGAGCAGTTCACTCCCGTCTCATGCCCCATTCCACTCGGTACAATGGCAGGTTCTGCATTTGCTCTCCGGAGGCTAAAGGTCATTGTGTCCTTTTCACTCCTGCACCGTGGCTCTAGATCCTGACACTGCTGCCATTGGCTGCCCCTTTCCCCTACACCTCCTTGAAGAGAGACTATAAATTTGCTCTTTAGCCACTGTAAACCAAAATTAAAACTGAACTGAGCCCTCTCTTAGCCAAGGAGACCCCAGAAAAACTTTAAAACTGAGTTATCAGCCATAAATGAAAGGGAGGTCAGACACAGGCTCATTATACCCTCTCCCTTTTGGAGTTTAGACTAATTACAAATAGGACCTAAGGCCATGCCAGGCAAACGTTAAGTCACACCTGCAGGCCATCAATTTGCTTAACATATCACTTTAGTTGGTATATTGTGGCTTGCTCTATGATTAGCAGACTTTCTTAACTTAAAACATTCATTCCTATTGATTCCAAGCCTTTAAACAAAGCTTTATTTCTTTAGCCAATTACAAATCAAAGACTCTCTAAACTGCCCTATAACTTATAAGCCCCTGCTTTGAGATATCCCATCTTTCTGGGCCAAACCAATGTATACCTTCCATGTATTGATTTATAATTTCTTTTTTTTTGAGACAGGATCTTGCCCTGTCTCCCGGACTAGAGCACAGTGGCATCATCATTGCTCACAGCAACCTTAAACTCCTGAGCTCCAGAAATCCTCCTGCCTCAGCCTCCCAAGTAGCTGGGACTACAGGTGTGCACCACCATGCTCAGCTAATTTTTCTATTTTTGGTAGAGATGGGGTCTTGTTCTTGCTTAGGTTAGTCTCAAACTCCTAGGCTCAAACAATCCTCCAGCCTCAGCTTCCCAAAGTACTAGGATTACAGGCATGAGATGAGCCACCAGGCCTGGCCTGATTTATAATTTTACCTACAATTACTGTCTCCCTAAAAGGTATAAAACCAAACTGTAACCCAGCTGCCTCAGGCAGTGTAGCTCTAGGACATGGTCACTCATATTCAGCTAAAAATAAACCTCTTTAAATTATTGTACAGAGTTTGTTTTTTTCCTCTTAACACAACGCTTCTAAAACATCCAAAAAAGAAGTGTCCAATCAGTGCAAACTCATCAAATATGCAGAGGCTCTATTAAGTCCAAACTCTTAAACTCTGTGGAGCTTTTACTGAATATCTTTGAGCAAAGACTCTTCTAGGTTCCTGGGATATATTAGCGAACAAAACAAAGATCTCTACCCTAGTAGAGGTTACATTCTATCTTGGGGAATTAGCATAAAAAATAAGTAAATGATATGGTATTTTAGAAGGCGAGAGGGAAAACAGACAAAGGAATATACAGAGTAGGACAAGGAGGACAGGTAATTCTGGGAGGAGTAAGGGATTTGACTATTTAAAATTTTGTGAAATTTTTTTTATCATATGTATTTAAAATGTTTAAGCTTTCAACCAAGAGCAATCCATAAAAGTCACTGCTTTCTCCTGTAACAGAGAGAATGGCCTGAAAAAGGGTGAAAATGTTTTCTGTCTCTTCGAAACCCCTTCATCTTTTTTGAGAATGAAAACCTGCATCCCTGCCTCAGGCCAGTGGTTAGGAGGGGCAGGGGAGTGTCCTTTGTTCTTTGTGCCACAGAACATGGCTCAAGAGAATTGTTCAGGCAGAGGTTGTGATATTGTCTTAGTCAAAGATGGGATGAATCAAAACCATCAACGAGAGTTGAATAGCAACAGCCTGAAGTTGAAAACCTCCCCTTTAAAAGCTCTGTATTTCTGCCCCGAGGCAGGATGTTGGTACTTTAAGATGGCAGTCTGCCAACCTCCTCATTTGCCAGCAAATTAATAAACTTATCTTTCCTTCTCAAACCATTTGTCTTTGTTCTTCTGATGAGGCCTCAGGCACCCTCCAGGACAAGTGCCGAACTTTCAGTAAGTTTCCTAGGAATATAAATTCCTTGTAGTCAAGGCCATCTTTGAGACTTCAGAGTTCCGTCCTTTGTGATTAACCACCTCTGATGAAGTTTAGGGGCAACAGGCAGAATCCAAAACCTGGCTCAAGCCAGGCAATGTGTACCTCCTTCACATTACTACTCATTTTCACAAAATCTGAGTGGGCCTCTTCTCTCAGAACTGGACTATCTATACATTGTGATTAGCCAGGGACCTGTGTAAATATCCAGCCCCACCTGGAAGAAAACCATGATAACAGGCCAAGGACAAGAGGCAAGTACCCAGCAGGGCCTCCCAGAGCCCTAGGCAGGGGGCGTGCCTCACCGATGCAAGGTAGGCTTAATTAGGAGGGACTCCATCATTGCATGCTTCTACCTGCACAGTAGCCTGCCAAAGGTTAAGATAGGTTCAAAGATAAGCCCAGCAGCATGAAAGATCAGGATTCCTGTTCTCAAATTTCATAATTCCATAATTCTCTAATGTCAGGACAAATGACAAAATAGACATTGTCATGCTCCTCCTCCCTGCTCCCAGGCCAGGACCAACCCTTAGAAAAAGGTTGAATCCAAGCCTCTGCCTACCTGTTACTGATCTATCCATCCCAGAGCAGTAATTGCTGTTGCTGGGAAGGACGGTGGCTCTGATCCAGTTGCAGAGCCCAGGTCATGCAGTGGATCACAGGAAGAACTTAACTAAGAAGAGGCTGGAACTCTGGGGAGTTCACCATAAATTGGAGCCTCTTACCAGGTGAAGAATGGATGTGCAGAGGTTCAGGCAACGATGGAGCAGCCGTGCAGCCTTGTGCCTCTCCTTGGCTAGAGCCTTCTGCAGGTCCAACAGCTCATAGCACCGATCCAGTTCCTGGGGTAGCCAGGACACAGAGCGTAGCTCCTGCAGAATCCTGGAACCAAGGGCAAAGATGGTCAGAGCTGGCATCCCAGCCTTCTTCTTTGGACACCTTTGACCTCTTCTTAGCCCAGCTTACCCCAGACTGGGAAAATGTTTACAAAGCTTGTGATATTCCCAACAGTGACCAACAGTGACAATTCCCTCTTGAGAGGTCTTCAGAAGAGTACAAGCCCAGAAAGTTTCTGGCTAAGAAATTCTTTGAGAAAGGTTCGGGGTATGTGTAAATGTTTATAACTAGTGATCTCTCTGCCAGGAGAGAAGGCCAAATAGGTCTCAAGGTCTGACTTATGAGAGACTGCAGAGGCCTGTTCATTGAAATAGGGGAAACTGAGGGCCCTAAAAGTCTAGGAGGACAGGTGAGTTTTAGGATCAAAGGTGGATGAAACTGCAACTTCTCTATGGGTTAATCACACCTGAGGAAGCCCAACTCTCTGTTATCCAATCTCCCCTACCCCCCAGCAAACTCCACATCTCTAAATATACTTGAAAAAGATGAAAACCCCCAAATAAGCAGACAGGATGATCATAAGCATGTATGGAAATATGCTCAGAATATATGATTCAGAGAAAAAAACTAGTTATTTAACAGTATGTAAGGTATGATCACATTTTGCACATGTGATTTAAAAAAAGACTAGAAGGATATACAACAAAATGTTCGTAGTGGTTAGTTATGGGTGGTAGGATTAAAGTTTTTGTCCTTTGTGCCTTTTTGTATTTTCTGAATTTTCTACAATGAACACGTTATGACCTTTTGTAAAACTAATTTCTAAAAGTCTACTGAAGTTGTGTTTTTAAGACTTTACCTGCTAATCTGGAGTAGCCCAGCTCCAAAGTGAGGCGCAGCAAAGAGCAGATGATTCCCTAGGAAAGTCTGGAGCCGACGCAACCTTTGCAATCTCACATTCTTCTTCCAACTACAAATTGAGGTCAGTGATAATATGCTGTTGCTCTCTTCCAATTCCCCCAAATCCCATACTCATCATCACCTACCAGGTCAAGGACTTGCGTAAGAGGCAATACTTAAAGAACGGAATGCACTGGAGCTGCTGCCAGAGAACAGAGTGGCGGTGCCAGGTGCCCAGTGTCATTGTGTCACTGCCTTCCACAGGATGTACGTGCAGGACTCCAAAGGGAGAGAAGATATAGTGCTCGGGATTCACCGTGTTGGGTGGCACCACCACCAGGTCGTAGGGCCTTTAAAAAATAGCTCTGGTCAGTGGGAGCCCGGGGGTCTTGTGCAGCCTTCAAGAAGAGGCAAAAGAAGGATGAAGGAGATGAAAAAAGGAGGCAGGCCGAAGTAGGAAGAGGGAAAGAGAGCAGAATGATTTTCCAACCAGAAAGATGAAACAAATATTATTCAGAAGAAATTAAAGCCAAAGATAGATGGCAAGAAAGGGAAAGGTACCTAGCCAGTTCCAAGAAGTTCGTATCTCCAGACCCAGATGGCTTATATCCCATCAAATCTAATCACAATCGATCCTAAGCTATAACATTATTTTATGAAACACTAAGATAAAAAATGCTTCTAATGTGATATTCCATCAATTTGTAAGATGCATCACAATTTCAGAGATGTTGAAATATGAAGATACTCATACTAGAAATGATAAAATACATATTAATATATACCTGGGTACTGAAAGACATTCAGAGAGAATTGGAGAATGCTGTTTGGAGTAATTGAAATGAGAAAAGTGCAACAAAGAGAAATAAAAACTTTGCCCAAGACAGTTAATGGAAGAATATAGAATTTAAAACCAAATCTACCTGACTCAAGCCCCTCCCTCAACCAACAGACCATTTAGCTTCCCACAGGGCAGCTGTTTGTATTAAGGAGCCCTGGCTCTCCCCATGGGACACTCCTTTCCCTATGACCTACTTAATGGAGGTGCTCTTTCTACACAGGGCGAGGAGTGGGGAGTATTCTCCTCACTCCCAATGGCCACTGCTCCTTTGGGGGACACTCACTCATTCTACAAATGTTTATTAAGGCCAAGCACTGTGAGAGCCACTGAGGATATGGCACTGTATGAGAAAAATCCAGTCCCTGACTGCGTGGAACTTAGTTAAACCATTTATCAAGTTGTCCCTCTGTTCAAGTACTGTGGTCAGCGACAAGGACATAAAGATGACTACTACATAGTCCTTTACCTCAAAGGGCTGAGAACCAACTGGAGTATTAGTGATATTAGAGAGTAAATGGGGCAAATCACGACCTCCCTGGGTGCCAGATGCAAACATTCACCTGTTTCCAAAACATCTCAAACTCTCTTGCATGCATCTGAAGCACAGCAAGTTCTATCCTAAACTCATCATCAACCCCTCCAAATGTGTTCCTAATCTGGACAATTCATTCATTCAAATATTAATATTATTGAGTTTCTACCGTCAGACTGTTCTAAGCCCTGAGGATACACTGCTAAATATAACAAATAAACCTCTACTCTGATGGAGCTCTCGTTCTACTGGAGAAGAAAGATGATAAACGTAACAAATGATAGGGAGGAGAAAAAAGAGCAGGAAAAGGAAGATTGGTAGTGCCAGGGGAGAAGGGAATGCAATTTTAAATGCATGCTAAAGGTGGGGAAATGACAGCTGGGCAAAGATTCTAAGTAGGTGAAGGAAGAATTCCTTCCTAAGTATGAATCAAACTTGAGAACACATACGAGAAAAATTTGATAAATTCAAACACATTTTTAAAAACTTGTTACATGGAAAATAAATAAATTCATTAAATTAAATAACAAGTGACAGAGTTCTACTTCTACTGATGATACATTAGAAATTTGGATCAACACTCTCACTTGAGAACAACTAGAAAAACTAGGCCAAATATCTGGATAAAATATAAAAGCCATCTGTATGAACCCATCAGGGAACCCACAAATTAAATCTCCTGGACTTTAGGTTGGGACCCCGAGTGGTCACAACATAGGAGTAAAGTTGAACCAGAAACACACCTCCCTTGGTGTGGGGCCCGAACTGCAACTTTTGCTCGTTTAGTTTCCTGAGTCTGTTGAAAGCTTGGCTTCTCTTCTCAGTCTGTCACAAATGTGTAGTTAAACTGACATACAACTAACTCTTGGAATCAACAGGTGCTTCTGTCTGGGAAAAAGCAGGACCAAATGCTGAACTCACTGCTCCGGGTTTTCCTTTTTTGGCAGATCTTGGCCATGTAATCATTCACTGCCCTTTTTAGTTCTCTTTCTCTCTTTAATGTGCCTAATTATCTTTGATTGTGATGCTTCCCTGATTATGACTGATGATGATAGTTTAAAGCCCAAAATTTGTCATTTGTTTTCTTTAAGCTCTTCACTGTGGTCAGCAGGCATGCCATCCCGTATTGCTACCACTATCATTACTGCCATGATGGTCAAGCGTAGCAGCCACTAGGTGTCAGTAGGGAGCTCACCACATTCAACCACAAATGATAATTTAATTAATTGTGGTGCCACTACATGTGGATTACTAGTACCCTATTTCCTATTAGCAAGGAAGTCATTTCAGTTCAAGGCCAAGGACTCTACCAAAGCAATATGAGAATCTCACATTCAAGGATAGTTTCCTGGGACCACTCATAATACCAAGCACTACATCAGTCAGGGTCCAGTCAGGTAAACAGAAACTATACTAGGCATTTCAACAAAGTCAATTTAATAAAGAGAAGTTATTTTTAAAAAGATGTCAGAGGACTGAAAAAGAAAAAAAAAAGGGAACACTAAGGTAGCACAGAGATACTAACTTGAGGAAATAACAGCTCTAGGTCTAGAGGAACAAAGGGAAGAGGTTTGGATTATTAGATGTTATGAGTTTGGAGGAAGGCCTTGTAGAGTTGGGATTCAGATTTCTAAGCAGGAGATGCTGGGTGGCTGCTATTAGACCTAAGGAGTTTAAAGGAAGGGCCTAGCAGAGTTGAGACTCAGAACTCTGAAGGAAAGGTGCCACCAACTGGTGTTGGTACCCCTCAGGGTTATAAAGAGGCTGGTTCAGAAAGTACCTGCTGCTGTGAGGATGAAGGACCATTGCTGGGGCAACAATGACAGGAAAGGCAAGCAAAGGAAGGAGCAAGTCCCTTGTCCTCTTATGCTGTCTAGTCTACTTCTAATAACCCCCATTAATCAAACCTAATAGGAGGCCAGCTGAAAAAGGAGAACTAATGTTTGCAGAGTACCGGCCCCGGTATCACAAAGCAGAGAGAGAAAGGTAGAATTAGAGCTAAGAGACAATCACTTAATAACTGGCATGATGCTCTCAGTGAATGGTTGTTAGATGAACCAATCAGTAAATGAATGAATGATACAGATCATTAGTGCTACCTAAGTTCAGGAGAAAGATCAGTGTGTACAGGAAATAAGGCTCTCCTGGAGGGTGTATCAGATACTGCTTAAGAGCATGAACTTTTGAGTTAAAATAGTCCTAGGTTCAAGTCCCAGTTCCACCACTTACCATGTGGCTTTGGACAAGTTACTTAACCTCTTTATGCATCAGTCTACTGGCCTCATATATGGAAATAATAATAGTACCTACCTGGTAGGTGAGGATTAAATAACACATATTGTGTGTTTATTACTACAATGACTGAAATATAGAAGAGTTTGATTAGTGGTAATTATTACTATTATTTCTGGGAAGAGATGGGACTTGAATAGGGCCTTTAAAAACAGGTAAGATTTGGGCTAGATATGGTGGCTCACACCTATAATGCTAACACTTTGGGAGGCCAAGGTGGGAGGATTGCTTGAGGCCAAAAGTTCGAGACCAGCCTGAGCAACATAGCAAGACCCTGTCTCTAAAAAATTAAAAAAAAAAAATTTAGCCAGGCACAGTGGCACACGCCTGCACACCTGTAGTCCCAGCTACTTGGGACGCTGAGGCAGGAGGATTGCTTGGGCCCAGGAGTTTGATTTTGTAGTGACCTATAATGACACCACTGCACTCTAGTGTGGGCAGGAGATCTAACTGGAGAAAGTGAATGAATGCCTCTTAAGACGTGTGGAAGGAGGCTTGTTTTTATAGCCCCCAAGATAAAACTAGTACCAGGAGGTAGAAGTTAAAAGAAAGCAGGGTTTGATTCAGTCTAAGGAATAGGATGCTTTGGGATAAACAGTTTCCTTGACACTGCAAAGATTTAAACAAACACCTGACTCTTGCATTGGAGTTGGATGAGATCACCATAAAATTCACTTCTAAGGCTATGACAAAATGTTTCTGTCATTCTAGGATAGAATAAAGAAGAGCCAAAAATGAGAAAAGGATGACTAAGACAAAAGGCTGTGAGAGTAAAGGGGAGTGAAGAGGAGCTGGAGAGTAGAAGGGAAGAGGGAGGGAAACTAGGAGACAGAGGAGGAGTATGTGAAGAAAGGACAGGGGAAAGGCATGGGCACGTGGGGAAGTGGGGGGCGGGGAAGACAGCACAGGAGGAAGTCAGGCAGGGGGAGGAGTAGAAGCGGTCTGGACATAGGCTCTTACCTAAAGTACCGGTTGGGAGCCACATTGAGATAGAGGAAATGGATCTTCCTCAGGTATCCCTCTGTCTTCAGAATGGTCACCATCTGGCCATCCAGGGAAGAAATATCAGGTAAGAAGCCAGTGCTTCTCCTTTGGAAGGCCTTCTCCCCAGGAACTTCAGAGTCAAGCTGAGACCTGTATGACAACAAAATTAGGAAAGAAAAGGCAGAGCAAAGAGGTCAGGGAGCTAGAGGTGGGCCTTGCCACTGTTGGCCAGGGAAAGGAGGAGCTAGATCAGGTGCCTGAGGGGACCTGACATGGCATTGTCAGAGCCTGTCTACCACCTATACTCAAAGATGTCACATACTGAGCAAATATAGACATTGTACAACAGTCAGGCAACTATATTCACACAAATATGTGCATGAACAATCCCTCCCTTTCTGATAAATGAATCATTCTGGATTGATTGTGATTACCGTGAGGTCACTATTACATAATACTATGTACAAATAAAGGGAAAACTATTTTCCTAACTCATCACCCTGTAAACCAACAGTTCTGGATTTTCTCTGTCAATCTCCCTAGCCTCCTAGATCTGATATCCTATCTTTGCTTTCGTTATGTCTGCTTTCCAACTCTGCATGAACTCCATGCCTGTCCTCTTTAGTGGTCTTCCCCCCATTATCACCCAACCTCTAACTTCATATCCTTTCCTTTCCTGCCAAGATCCAGTGGTGCATCCTTCAGTCTTCTGCCACACTGGTCAACAAAATTGTCATGAAAGTTAGTCACCAAGAACCCAAAAGTAAATTACTTGGCCTAATAATTTTGATTCAGGTGACCTCAGAGCACAAAACCAAAACAAAAACAAAAACAAAAAACCCCACAAAACAAAAAACCCTTGGAATGATTAAATCTGGACTTACCAAAGTATACTACTATCCCTAATTGACCCAAATTTAGATCAACAGAACAAGTTACCCCAGGGATAACAGTGCAATCCTCTTCTAGAGTTTATGTAAATAATAGGGTTTATGGCTGGGCGTGGTGGGTCACACCTGTAATCCTAGAACTTTGGGAGGCTGAGGTGGGAGGGAAGATCGCTTGAGGCCAGCAGTTCAAGACCAGCCTGAGCAATATAGCGAAACTTCATCTTTACAAAAAAAAAAAAAAAAAAAATTAGCTGGGCATGGTGGGGCACACCTATAGTCCCAGCTACTTAAGATCACTCTTGAGCCCAGGAATTTGAGGTGAGAGTGAGCTGTGATCATGCCACTGCATTCCAGCCTGGACAATAGAGTGAGACTCAAAAACAAAATAAACAAACAAAGCCAATAGGGTTTATGACCTTGATGTTGGATCAAGGACCTCTTAAGTGGTATAACTGCTATTAAAGGTTCATTTCCTCACCAGTTAAAAATCTAAATGATGTAGCAGATTCAGAATGTAACAGAATCAAGAATGTTGGCTCCTCTGCAGACCTCTGATGTCCAGTCTCAACTGTGGGCTCATTCTATCCTGATGTCTTAGTACAAGTCCACAGGCAGCTACCTCTTTCAGGCCTCACATGCTGCTATACCTAACCCAATGCCCAGCCTGCCAAGCCCCCAGACCCATCTCATTCTCTGCCTCCTTCCCCCTGGAGAAAGCTGAGTTCTCAGCCATGAGTTAGCCATGAGCTAACTCCTTCAACTTCATTTCCCATCCTACACACTTATCTGTCCCCCAATTTGGGAGGAAGAGAAATCCTTTCTTCTCTGCAAGGCTAATTCCTCCATTACTGCTCTGGATCCCTTATCCTCTTTCTATAATATATTTTTAATCTCCTCTTCTTACCTTAGCCTATTTATTCATTCAGTCTATAAATATTTATTGAGCACCTACTTCTCAACATGACTTAAGGGCTATAAACACCTATCTTTTTTTTTTTTTTTTTTTTTGGCCACTGGCTTATTTGTTTTCTACTTGTATTTGTTTAGGGTGGTATTAGCAGCAGAAACACCTATCTTAATAAAAGAAAAAAAAAAAAAAAAAGTCCTACCCAGGTACCACAAACTGCTGTCCTAGTATTTCTCTTTTCCTTTCAAGCCAAGCTTCATAATTTCCGCTTCATCTACCATATCTCCCATGCACTCTTCAATGCACTACAATCTAGCTTCCCCCCCACGAAACTCCACCGAAACTGCTTTCACCAACCTCTTCCTTGTTGCTAAACCCAATGAACATTTTTCAGATTCTTACTTGCCTCAGTAGAACTTAACACCTTAACACTACTGACTTCTCCCTCCTCCTTGAAACTCTCCCCTTACTTCACCTCCTAACCTGCAAGATATTTTGTTAAACTAATCTAGATCCAAACTCCTTGATGTGTTTTCCCCTAACTGCATACAATAGACACTCCAGAGGAGCAGCCAAGCAAAACACTGTTCTTTTATTTTATAGCACTTATTATAACTTGTAATTATATTTTGCTGAAATCAATTTACCTATATCTATCTTCCTTAAAAGACTGCATGGGAAGGAACTGAGTCTGTCTCATTCACTTATGCATCCCCAGCATCTAGCAGTTCCTGATACATACAGGTATCCCATAATACCTATTGAATGAATGAATGCCTGGGAGGATAGTCCTGAAGAACTTAATGCAAATTACACCATATTAGCCACACCTCAGAGGTTTATTGCCAGGTTCAAAGAGAGAGCAGAGAACTTGACCCCTCTCCAACATCTTAGCTCACTGTCACTTCAGTTAAGTTTCCTCAGGAAAGAAAACTTGTACTCATGGCACAGGGCAGCTCTTTCAAAAAGGAAAAAAGTCTGCTGGGGCTACTGAAGGCATAAATTATTGACACTGGCCACCTTCTCTCAGGGCCCCAGAAACCTGCCTATCTGTCCAACATTAGTGCTCTAAGCCTTCAGGGAAAACTTAACCCAGCAATAAACTCAGAGTAAAAACTAATGCCAGGTGCTGTGGCTCACGCCTGTAATCCCAGCATTTTGGAAGGCCAAGGAGGGAGGACTGCTTGGGGCCAGGAGTTTGTGACCAGCTTGGGCAACATCACAAGATCCTATCTCTAAAAAAAAAAAAAAGAAATAAAGAAAGAAAAATAAAAAAAATTAGTCGGGTATGGTGGCACACACCTGTAGTCCCAGCTACTTGGGAGGCTGGGGCAGGAGGATTGC
This sequence comes from Eulemur rufifrons, assembly GCF_041146395.1. NCBI lineage: Eukaryota > Metazoa > Chordata > Mammalia > Primates > Lemuridae > Eulemur > Eulemur rufifrons. Next base: position 57,646,859 of record NC_090988.1, on the reverse strand, counting down.
TTGAGCCCAGGAGTTCAAGACTGCAGTGAGCTATAAGCTACAGTAGCTGCAGTAAGCTACACCACTGCACTCCGGCCTGAGTGATAGAGCAAGACCCCATCTCTCAAAAAAAAAATTGAGGAAGCCAAGCTTAAGCTTAACTAAAGGCGTAACTAGCCTTTTTCCTAGATAGTGAATGTCACAGACAAGATGCAAAGCACCCTGAAAATGAGAGCAGAGGGTGAGGAGAATTCCAAGACTAAAGTTAAAGAACTCTCAGAAGAGGTCTCTGGAGGCATTCTGAAATCCTGGAGAGAGGTCTGATAGCCAGATTTAAAAAAAATAAAAAATTATCACTCAAGGAAGTTACTCAAGAACTGACCTCTGGAGGGGTTAGGCTGAAATCCATCCAGTAGTGCTGCCGACTCTACTCTGCCTTAGAGCTGGTTTAGCTCACATAGACACGTGAGAGAAGGCCGCTCAGACAAGCGCTCCCTAGGAGTATCCTGAGGGAAGGACCCTACACCCAGCACCTAGGACCCAGCACAAGATAGGCCCAGAAGCGAGGCTCAGTGATTATGAATGAATTAGAAAAAGAACTAGGAGACTTTCAGCACCATCTGAGAAAGAAGCCTGGAAACTGAAAAGTCAAGCTGTTTTCTAAAGCTTTGGCTGCCTCATGGCTAACTTTTGATTTTCATTAATTTCTACATTTCCCTATGGGGATTATCATTAAGATCACTGGTTTTATTTTATAGACAAAAAGGAAGAGAGGAACAGCCTCACACCAGCTCAGCTTGGGGTCAGGCTAATCCCTGTTATCAATAGAGAGCTGGCTCTAGACATCCAAGTGGCCCTAGAGGCACCATAAACTGGCTTCTTTTTCTCCCTTGCTCAAAGCCCCAGCCTGGCCCCTCGCTTACCTAGTGTCTCTTCTTCCAACAGGCTCCTTCTCAATGTTGTCAGCGTCACTGCTTTCATACTGTACAGGGATGTCTGTCGCCAGTGCCAAGGGAAGGAGACTAAGGCCATCCAACCACCAGGCCTCTTCTAGGGCCACCTCAGCACCAACAATGCCCAGGCAGCGCTGTAGCTCGGGCAGTGTCAATGGTCGCAACCATGTGGCCAACTCCTCCTTGACTTGCTGTGCACCCCACCGGGCTTGCACAAAAGGGCAGGCTGGGCATGGGGGCCCACGATGGAACCTCTGCTTCTGAGGACGGCAGTCAGTGTGGGAGGCACTGTCTAACAAAGAGTTGTCTGGAGGAAAGGCCTGGTCCATGGCCTCTAGCAGGTCCAGCTGGAGCTGGGATTGGACCCGGGGCGCCCAGCAATACAGCTGCTCCAGGAAGGGCAGTAAATCAAGGTGACCAACTAGCAACTCACGATACGGAGGCAGCAGACCCAATACTGCATGCAGGTAGCGCCAAGCTGCAGGGCTACCATCCTGTAGCACAGCTGAGAATAGAGTTCGGAGCTCAGCTATCAGGAGCTCCAGCACTGTGGGATGCTCTGACTCAGTCCCTGGCTTCAGCAACTGCCTCTGTTTCCTCTGACAGGCCCCGGGCTGTTCTTTGCTGTCCAGGACACGTACAGAGTGCCGAGACTCAAGGGCATCAGATGATGCCTCATCAGGAGACAAACCTACCCTCCTCTCCTCCGAGACCAGGAGGAGCTCAGCATTCAACTGCCGTCGAAGTGACCTTGCCCACAGCTCAGGCTCCAACTGCCAGTTCCAGGTTCCTGGCTGCCGGGCCTCACCTGTGTGGGCTAGCCCAGGAGAGGGGCAGGAGGAAGGACCTCAGGCTCTGGGCAGGGGATGGTCAGGGTCAGTGGGGTTGGGAGGAGGGGGAGGAAGGATCCTAGGACAGGGAAATGGATGGAGCTGCAGGGCAGAGTCAGACCCTCAAGCCCTCCCCCAAAGACCCTAGTAAGAAGCAGGCCCAGGACAAAGGTGAGAGCCCTCCCTGCACAAGAGTTCCTTCCCACCTCCCAGCACCCTGTCCCCCTCACCTGGCCTAAGGGGTATAGGAGGCAAGGGAAGGGAAGACAGCCCGGTCTGCTGATGCGGTTTCATTGGGGAGTGCCTGCTGGAGAAGTGAATGAGCTTGCACTCGGGTCCCAGTCACAGGCTCACCCTAATCATAGCCACCCCCACACAGAGAGACTGGCGCACACACGTGTCATCACCTGAAGAGGCAAACTGACACACCGACAGGGCTCACTCAGAGCACCTCGGAGAGCCTCGGTCCCAGCAACGAACCTTCACTCCAACTGGCGATCCCCTGAAGGGCAGGAACAGGTCGTCACTCAGAGGCAGCAAAGCCGCAGTCCCACGGCGCCTTCGTCCAGAGGCTGAGGAGGTCGTGAGGACAGAAAGCCAAGGAGCTGGCACAACGAACTCCTTGGTCAGGATGCGAGTGGGGGCAGCCGAGAGGAAGAAGGGGCAAAGCGGTGGGCCGGGAGAGGGGGAAGAGGAGGCGGACTCCGGGGGAGGGGGCAGCCTTGGAGGCGGGAGCGACAGCAGGTCCCGAAAGACGAAGTCAGGCGGATCCCGAGCCGAGGACTCACCGGCAGCTCCATCCGCCCCCAGCTGTTAGGACCGTTACGAGACCCCCAGAGGCCCGAGCCTGGCCAGTAGCGTCCCTGAGAGCCAGAAGGAGGAGGGGCCAGGGTCGGATGTGGGCGGCGCCGAGAGGGCAGAGCCAAACCGGGAGGGGCGGGGCCCAGGTCAAACCTGCGGGCTGCTGCATGCCCGGCACAGGGACCTGTGGAGGACCAGGATGGGTCTGAGTGACACGGTTGATTCAGGAGACTAGCAATCCAGAGGGCGTCGTGAGCAGGGTTCAGTTTAGCCACTTACTGAGTGTCTAAGCTAGTGCCAGGTCCCAGCAGGGACCCTTTGGGACTTCCCCCTCCTCCCAACATATTCATGCCCTACCCCACCTCCTAAAAACAAGCCTGAATGAGACAAAATGCTTGATCTTAGGGAGTTCAAAATCTAGCTGGGCGCGGGGGTGAGGGGTCCGGGGATGGCAGAATGATTTTTAAAAATTCAGCTGAATGATTTTTAAAAAGTAGAAATTCAGCCCCACCTCTCCTCTAACATACAGATTAGGATATCCAACTGCCTGCTTAATGTTTCCACCTGGCTAGCTGATAAGTATCTCAAACTTAAAATGTCCAAAAGCAGTCTCCAAACCACCCCCTCCCGCAAGAGAAAACTGCTCCTTTCACTGTCTGTCTCATCTCAGTAAATGGCAAGTCCATTTTTTCCAATTGCTCTGGCTAAAACCTTGGAGTCATCTTTGACACCTCTTTCTCTCTCACACACAAACAAGAACAATTCCTTCAGGAAATTCTATTGGTTGTATCTTCAAAATATATCCAGAATCCAACTACTTAATATTTCTCACCACCTTAGGCACTACAAACATGGTCTAAGCTGCTATCATTTCTCACCTGGATTTTCCAAGGCCTTCTAACTGGTTTCCTTGTTTCTACCCTTGCCCCTACAATCTATTCTTCCCAGAGCAGCCAGTGACCCTTTTCACAGGCAGATCCAGCACTCTTCTGCTCAAAGCTCACTACTGCCTGATCATCTCATTCCTTCAGGTGAAAGCCAAAGTCCTACCATGACCTGCAAATTGCTATCTCATAACTGCCTGCTTCCTCTGCGGCCTTCTCTCTATATATTCACTCCACTTCTGCTGTGCTTGGATCACACCAAACATATTTCCACCTCAGAGCCTACATACATGCTGTGCTCTCTGCTTGTGTATCAGTTAGGCGATAGTACAAGTTGCAATGGTTAATTTTATGTGTCAACTTGACAGGGCTAAGAGATGCTCAGGTAGCTGGTAAACATTATTTCTGGGTGTGTCTATGAGGATATTTCTAGAGGAGATTGGTATTTTTATAGGTAGACTATAAAGTAAAGAAGATTGATTACCCTCACCAACGTGGGCAGGCATCATCCAATCTGTTGTCTGAATAGAACAAAAAGGCAGAGGGAGAATTTGTTCTCTGTTGAAGCTGAGACATCCATCTTCTGTCCTTGGACATCAGCACGCCTGGTTCTCAGGCCTTCAAACTTAGATTGAATTACATCACTGGCTTTCCTGGTTCTCATGCTTGCAGACAACGTATTGTGGGACTTCTCAGCCTATCAGTTCTATCTGGAGCATGCTCACTAATACATAAGTTTTCTGTGGCTGTGTAACAAATTATCACAAACTAAGCAGCTTGAAAAACAAGATCCATGCAGTATCTCACAGTTCGTAGATTACATGTCCAGCATGACACTGCTGAGTTCTCTGCTCAGGATAGCAGAAGCCTGAAATCGAGGTGTTGGTTGGGCTGAGTTCTCATGTGGAGGCTCTGGGAGAAAAAAATCCACTTCCAAGCTCATTATTGTTGCTGGCAGGACTCAGCTCCTTGCAGTTTTAGGACTGATATCCCTGTTTCCTTCCTTTCCACCAGCCAGGGGCCACTCTCAGGTCCCAGAGGCCACTTGCCTTCCTTGCCACATTGTCCCTCCATATTCAATTAATTCAGCAACAGTGCCTCAAACCCTTCTCATGCTTCAGATTTATCTGACGTCCCCTTCTGCAACCAGCCAAAGAAAACTCCTTGCTTGTAAAGGGCTCATGTGATTAACTCAGCCCCCCCTCAGGCAATCTCTTTCTGATGCCATATAATATAACCTAATTACAGAAGTGAAATCTGTCACATTCACAGTCCCAGGGAATCTGCAGGGCAGACTAGGGAGCTATATACTAGGGAGCAGGAAATCTCAGAGAACATCTTAAAATTCTGCCTACCACACATATGCTGTAATAAAAGGACCCAAAATACCATAGCTTAAACGTGATAGTTTATTTTTTCCTCTCACATAACGGTCCAAGTATAAATACTCAAGGGCTAACATGGTAGCCTTTTAGTTATTCTACTTTCTCCAAGGAAGTAGTCCTTGTTTTCAGGATCCAAGAGAGTTCACCACTATGTCTGCTGGGTCCCATACCAACTGATGAGATGAGAGGAAAGAGAAAGAAGGGATACCCTTTCTTTTAAGGGCACTACCTGGCAACTGCACACATCACTCAATCACATGGGCATGCCTTGCTGTAAGGAAAGCTACAAAATTTAATCTTTATTTCAGTGGTCATGTGCCAAGATACAACTCAGGGGTTCTATTAAAGAAAGAAGGGGACAACTAGTGGCTTATACCACTAGCTGAGCAGAAGCGTAAACACTCTTCCTTCCAAGGTGCCCTCAAGTTTTACTCTCTCATTTCAAGCCTCTGCTCAAATACTACGATATTAGTGAGTTCTTCCCTAAGCACCCAGCAGAAAATAGTGACACTCTCCCCAACATCCTTATCTTCCTTACCCTGCATTATTTTTCTCCATAGCACTTACTACCATCTCATCTAAATATTTATTTGCCTATTGTCTATTTACCCTGGCTAGAAATATAAGTTCCATGGCAGCAGAGATTCTGTTTTCTCCCTACTCTATCCCCAGTTCCTAGTGTGAGGCAAATAGGGGATCCAAAAATATTTGTGGAAAAAATACGTAAATGTATAACAATCTTAATGAGGAAGAAGATAGGCTCTGGAATCAGACTGGCTGGATTGAAATACTGACTTAACCACTTAATAGTCATGGGATATTTCACCTCAGTTTCATTTTTTGAAAATGAAGATAATAATAGTTTCTACTTTATAGGGTTGATGTGAGGATTAAATGAATTAATGAGCATAAAATACTTCAGAATAAGCTTGGTAGATAGTAGGCACTTGATAGAATTGATATGTGTTTGGTTGCGGTTCATTTTGACATAATGATGAACAAGACATAATAGGGTTCAGTGAGGGCATGAAAAAAATAAGCATGGACAACCCTTCCAGGAAAAGGCAAGCAAGAGTCCCTGAGTCACAGTAAGCCTTCAAGTTTAAGTCCTTAAAACAACAGAAGCTTCCCAGATAGACAAAGACAGAAGGGAATTCTGTTCAGTAACCTCTGCTGAGCCCTCAACACTGCCTAAAAATCTAATTAAGTTTCTTTTGTCAGTTCACTCTTCCATTCTGTGCAAAGACTATTTCAAACCTCCTGTACTTTCTCATATTCCGTTTTCTTCTGCTTTATTCTCAGATGATGACTTTACCTCCTATTAATAAAAAAAGATGCTCTATCAATCAGCGTTCTCCAGAGAAACAGAACCAATAAGATATATGTATTTATATAAAGAGATTTATTTTAAGGAATTGGCTCACATGATTGTGGGGGCTGGCAAGTCCAAAATCTGTAGGGCAAGCTGGCATGCTGGAAACTCGGGCAGAAGTTAATGTTGCAGTTTTGAGGCAGAATTTCTTCTTCTCTGGAAACCTCAGTTTTGCTCTTAAGGCCTGCAACTGCTTGGATGAGGCTGACCCATATTATCAAGAGTAATCACCTTTATTTAAAGTCAACCAATTGTAGATGTTAACCATATCTATAAAAATACCTTCATACCAACACCTAAATTAGTGTTTGATTAAACAACTGAGTACTATAGCCTAGCAAAGTTGACACACAAAACCATCACACATGCTATTTAAAAGGAATTCTCTCAATCTCCCAATACCAAATCAAAATACTACTTAGATCTGCTTGCATCCAATCCTCTCTCCTTCCAGTTACCAATCAGAGGTGCTCCTGCTCTCTCTGAAGCCAAGCTCTACATCTTTGCTCTGGGACCATTTTCTCTTGCCTCCTTTCACTCAATAAATACTTATTGAGCATCGCCTGTGTCAGGCATTGCTTTTGGTGTCTGGTTACATCAAGGTGCAAAACAATTAAGAAAAACTATTTATTTATGGAGCCTATATTCTAGTAGGGGAGACACAATAAAAAATGAGTAAACTATATAGCATGTAAGAAGTGAAAAATGCTATGAAAAAAAAAACAGCAGGATAAGGGGAATCAGGATTGTTTGAGGGGAGCATGGATTTTATTTTATTCTATTTCATTTATTTTATTTTATTTATTTTCTGTTGTCATCCTTTCACCCCATAGGATCTAAGGGTACAATTTTAAATAGGATAATCAGAGTAATCCTTAATAGAAAGATGACATCTGAGCAAAGACTTGAAGGAAAGGAGAGCAGTCCTTTCTCCTGTCTTTTGTCTGGTTAGTTCTAATTCTTCCTTTGGATCTCAGCTTCAAAATCACTTCCTCAGAAAAGCTCTCCTTCATCCCCCAAAGTTGTACTACTATATGTTGCCCTTACAACACACACTTCTTCTTCGTAATATTCATCACAGTTGTGACTACTTGTCCTACATTGACCTTTATATATCTACGTTGAGTTCCAAAAGAACAAAGATTGCATCTTCTCATTCACCTCTGTTTCTGCATAGCTTAATCTAGTCTTGGTAAAAGCAGTCGCTCAAATATCTTTGGACTATGTGAATATATGGATGAATGTGGGGCACACTCAGAAAAGGAAAGAGTCCAGAATCAGCATGATGTATCCAAGCATCACAAATAAAGTGATCCTTTTATAACTAAGTTTATGAGAATCAAAAACTAAGGAAAGAGGGTTGAAGATGAGGCCAGAGAGGTCATCTGGGACTTGATCAGAGAAAGCCTCAGTTGCAGTGCTAAGGAGCCCGAACATCATGGAAGGAGTTGGTATTACAGATGAGTGTATGATTACATTTACATTTTACAAGCATCCCTCTTGGCTAGTGTGGAAAATAGATTGGTAGGTATCTCTCAATAGCCATTCTCTTCTTCTTTAGTAACAGAACCACCAAGTTTTAGCTGGGCAAATGACTGGTAAGAAAAAAAGATTACATTTCCCAGCCTCCCTTGTAACAAGATCTGGACACATGACAAATTTCTGATGTGCAACTTCCCTTACGTATCCTTAAAGGAAGGAGGGCATGTCCCTTCACCACCGCTCCCTGTCCCATCCTTCAGTCATGGCATGTTTATGTGATGGAGAAATCTCCATCTTGGGTCACACAAGAATGGGGGTCATACCCCAGACACAACAATCAGAAAGCTGCTAAGTAGCCTGGTTCTCAGATGACTAGAAAGTTACCACACCAGCTTTGGCCTAGATTTTTACTTGAAAGAGAAAGAAAAGTTTGTAAGTCACTGTTATTTTGAGTCTCTGTTACATAAAACTGAGCTAATTCCTAGCTAATTAAAAAAGGTCCAGACTCAAGACAAAAAGCTGCTAGGGGACTGCTGCTGCAATCTGCGTAAGAGCTAACGAAAGCCTGATTAAGGTGGTAACAATAACGATGGAGAAAAGGGAAAGGGTTCCAGAGATATTGAAGCAGAACTACAGGACTTAGAAATTGAGTGGAAGCTATGCTTTCAGGCTGTACATTTCCTTTAATATGTTAGCATTTCCATTTGTATCAGAAAGCCTGTATTTATTGACTGAACACATACTTGAACCACCAATCTATATCCTTAACTTAAAATAAAATCTTAAAATTATTAATTATATTTTTAAAAGTTTAATTTAAAAAAGGAAAAATTACAACAACAACAACAAAAAGAAATTGAGTGGAAACTAGAATGACAGAGGGTGACTTTTGCTCCAGATGGGGCCTTTCAGGTGTTGACTGACCTGTGAATATTTAGGGTAGAAGATACTACCTAGTGCAAGTCTGAATGAAAAACATCTCTAAATCATTGGCAAAAGGTCAAAAGTTAAATCCGCAGGTTCACTTCTCTTCTGATAAAAGGCCTTTCTCTTACTTGTTAATAGTAAATCAAGCTGGGAGGAGACTGAAAGGTGTTCATTCAACAAATGTTTGTCGAGCAAACACTACGTGACAGGTGCTGTGCTAACACTACAATGGTGAGCAATACAGACTGTGAACTTTGCCCTCATGTGGTATATAATGACAAACTGTTAAAAGTGCTACACACCAGAAGTGTGAGGAATTATGGGAGCTGGAGTCTGGGGAGGGTTCTTTAAGGAAATAATATTTGAACTAAAATCTCAAGAATGAATAGAAGTAGGTAAAGTAAGGGGAAAAGCATTGCAAGCCAGGAAACAGCAAGTATGAAGGCCCTAAGATGGAAAAGCACATGATAGCTTAGAGCAGCGATCCCCAAACTTTTTGGCACCAGGGACCATTTTCATAGAAGACAATTTTTCCATGGACCGAGATGGGGTGGGGGGGGGATGATTTTGAGATGATTCAGGTGCATTACATTTATTGTGCACTTTATTTCTATTATTATTGCATTGTAATATATAATGAAATAATTATACAACTCACCATAGGTTCGAGGCCCCTGGCTTAGATGATTTGAAAGAAAGCTAGTGTGGCTAGAGCAGAGAGAGGGAAAGAGTGAAGTGTGATTTGAGTTAATTCAACAAATAGTATTGACAGTCCAGTACTTGATAGTCATGGATAAGATAAAGCTAGAAGTAAGCAGAGGCTGAACCATGCAAGGCCTTGTAGGTCATGTTTTGAATCTCAGCTCTTGTCCTAAGAATGGAAAGCTATTACAAAGTTTTAAGCATCGGTTTGTATTTTATAGCTGATGAGTAGGGAACAGAATGGATGGGGTATAGGGAGGAGCAGCAACTGCAATAATCCTGGTGGCAGATTATGATGAGGATGAAGAGAAGCAGGCAGAATCAGGGATATTTAGAAATGTAAACTGATAGGATTTGGCAATTGAATGAGGGGATGAGAAAGGGGGAAATTCCCCAGATGAGTAGCAGGAGTAAGAGGAGAGCTTATGAGGAAACATGGAGTTTGGAATGTTTTGGGATACCTAAGTGGAGATGTCAACTAGCTTGGAAGATATCTGGAAATCATCAGTAACTAAAGCTCAAAGTGGGGATGAAACCATCCTAGAAAAATTAGACTGAGAAAGAGCAGGACCTAGAGAAACTTTTAAGTTTAAAGACTAGGAGGAGGATGAGCCTGCGAAGGAGGCAAAGAAGCTGTGGGGTCAAAGAGGTCAAAGTTGTGGTAAAACCATGAGAGTGAAATCACAGACACCAATGCAAATGTGTCAATGCCGAGAAACTAGAAAATAGTACCAAATGCCACTGAGAAGTAAAATAAGCTGAGGACTAAGAGATAACCACAGGGCCGGGTGCGGTGGCTCACGCCTGTAATCCTAGCACTCTGGGAGGCCGAGGTGGGCGGATCGTTTGAGCTCAGGAGTTCGAGACCAGTCTGAGCAAGAGCGAGACCCCATCTCTACTAAAAATAGAAAGAAATTATATGGACAGCTAAAAATATATATACAAAAAATTAGCCAGGCATGGTGGTGCATGCCTGCAGTCCCAGCTACTCGGGAGGCTGAGACAGGAGGATCGCTTGAGCTCAGGAGTTTGAGGTTGCTGTGAGTTAGGCTGACGCCACGGCACTCACTCTAGCCTGGGCAACAGAGTGAGACTCTGTCTCAAAAAAAAAAAAAAAAAAAAGAGAGAGAGAAAAAAAAGGAGATAACCACAGGATTCAAACCGTTTCTATAGAATAAGGGTTGTAGAAGTCAAAATGGGCTGGGTTAAGGAATGGAAATGGAGTGACTTGTAAGATAGAGAAGACCAAAGTATCCAGCTGTTTTGAGAAATTTACCTGCAAAGCAGAAAAGATAGGATGGTAACTGGAGGGGAAATGAGGTACAGAGTGGTTTGCTTATCAATAGGGGTCTTCAGCATGTTTAAACACTGATGAGAAGAATTCAGTATAGTGGGAGGAAGTCAGAGATCCTCAGAGGGAAGGACTAGGATTCAGAACACAGGAAGAGGCATTGGGCTTAGATGAGACAGATGCCTGCTCTGTTTAGACAGGAGGAAAAGAGAATGATGTAGACATATGAGGGTAAATAAGTCGTGGGATGTGGAGACAATCACCAACTAATAGCTTCTACTTTTGTTTATAAAGTAAGAAACAGGGTTACCTGTGGAAAGTTAAGAGAACGGTAAGGGGTAATAACAAACTATTGGTTTGAAACAGTCATTGTAGGAAGTGGTAAAGATGACTAGAAAAATCTAGTAGGATTATAAGGGCTGAGGCTCCATTTGAAGTTGGTAGCAATAAATTCAGTGGTATAAATCTGCTCTCTAGTTGTTCCCTTGGGTGGCATTTAGCTGTCCAAATGCAGACACAGACAAATGTTTCATTTTATTTAAGGCTCCAAAAGAGATGAAAGGCAAGGAAATTCAGCCTATTGGAAGACAAGCACTAGAGTTTAAGCTGGATAGGAATCTAAAGAAGGTGCTAATGGAGAGAAGGTAGATGCAATGGCCTAAATGCTGCTGTGAAATCAAAGAAGCATAGTACAGGAACAGTTCAATAAACAAAGTGGAAGGAATATGGCCAATGAATAAGATGCAAGTGTTTTGAAGATGGAGCAGTTTAGGGGATGGCAATGGCAAGGATATAACTAACGGAGTGGGTGGCTCAGACAGTGGAATTCACTGGAGATTCAGTTGAGGAACTAAGAGACCAAAATACTGAATGGATTGTGTATGTAGACATAAAGTATCAAGGGGTAGATAGGAAGACCAAGGGCTAGGTATTTAAAGTGGCAGGAGAGTGTAGTTAATGAGATTGGTAGGCAAGTAATGAGAAAAGGTTATATGGATGAAAAGCCTCAAAGGAATGAGATTTTACAAAGGAGTGGGCAGTTAAGTTCTGAAGCTACAATGGCAAGAACACCAAAATGTCTCCAGTATGTATGTTTGTGACAATGTAATAAAACTCTGTCAACACTTATTCCTAGGTGTTGTGCTTGGAACATCACATTATGCCAATGGCTATCACTTTGTGGCAAGACCTGAGGAAGACCAGCAACTATGGAAGGTAGAATGGAAGGAATAAGGTTTTTCTCCTAAGTACTGAACACATTTATAAACAGAAAGAACCAGGACAGAAGAGATTGAAAATTTAAGAAAGGGACTAACTGATGAGTCAGACCGAGGGACACTTGTTTTCCAATGCCTAGAGGTGAGTTGGGTAAAAATGAGCTTGCAGATAAAAGCTCTGAAAGTTCAAAGATCACAGGCTTTAGAGTCAGACAGTTCTATGGTTTTAACCCTTCTCCAGCAATTACTAATTATGTGACATGGAAAGAGAGGAAGCACAGATAATTGACAATGGAAGTTTCTTGCAAGGATACACACAAATGATGTCGTGGAAAAATTCTCCCACCAGGAGCACAATATCCCAGGTCTCCATTCTCTGGTCTTCTGGTAGTTGAGAAGTTCACAAACTGTTTTACTTGCATTTGTACTTCCCAAAGGGAGAATTTTATTGGGTAGACATAAAGCCACGCAGTAGGAATGCTCTTGGCTTGGTCATCAACCTTTGCTTGCCCAACAAACTTTTCTGTTCAAGATTTGTTCAAGAGATAGCAGCTAAAGAGGGCAGAACACTGGAGCCACTTTTCTCAAAAGGTAACTGTACAAGTTTCTGACATATTCTGGTTTCTTGCTTCCTCATCTGTGAAGTGGAGATAATACCTCTTACTTACAGTTTTGTTGTAAAGATTTACTAAGATAAAACAAGGCTATCAATATCAAAACCTATACAACAAAGTGGGTGCTCAATAGATATTGAGAAGCAGCCTGATATAATAAAAAGAACATGGACTTTACAGTCAGATCTGCATTTTAATAGTCTGCCTCTTGAGAATTTCAACTTTCTGATCTGTAGATGGGAGAGAACATCTGCTTTGTGGATGGTTTTGTAAGGAATTTTTTTATTATTGTGGGAGCCCATGCCTAGGACCTTCAATTTCTCTGTAAAAAATGAAACAGGGTCACCTGATAAGGGTGGGGCATGGAATTAGGAAGAGCAGTGAAAGTATAAAATAACTGTTATGGTGATTAGAGGAGGGAATGGACCAGGAACCCATAGAGGGTTGTGTGCTGGTAGTGTGGGCTTAGCTGAGGTTGGAGACCTTGAATATTTATAGTAGGCATTCATTACACTGTTTTTCTCTAGCAGTTTGAATGGAAGTGTAGAAAAAACAAATGGAATGATACCAAAAAAGAGGCCAAGGATAGCAAGAAAATAGGGTGATAGAATGATATGCTATTCAGACTGCTGAATATAGAGGAGATAAATTCCACAAGAGAGGAGGAAGCAATAATGAGAAAAGAATGGTGAGGCTAGAATTAGAACTCACAGAACACGTACAGCAGGAACAATGTGGGGTAAAGGGTGGAAAGCCGAAATTAGATTCTAAACAAGCAGTGAGACATTAAGGTAACCAAAGGCTTCATTTTATCCTTTTTATCATAACCATCTACTTCTCCCTTGGGTTTCCTCTTCCTCAGGTTGGGCTGTACTGTCACATTCTATAAAAAAGACATCTGCATTAGAGTGTTTATAGCAGCACAATTCACAATTGCAAAACTGTGGAAACAACCCAAGTGCCCATCAATACATGAGTGGATTAATAAAATGTGGTATTATGTATACCATGGAGTTCTACTCAGCCACAAAAAACAATGGTGATATAGCACCTCTTGTATTATCCTGGATAGAGCTGGAGCCCATTCTACTAAGTATCACAAGAATGGAAAAACAAGCACCATAAGAACTCACCATCAAACTGGTATTAAGCGATCAACACTTAAGTGCACGTATAGCAATAACATTCATCGGGTGTCGGGCAGCTGGGAGAGGGGAGGAGGGGATGGGTACACACACACCTAATGGGTGTGGTGCGTACTGCCCAGGGGATGGACATGCTTGAAGCTCTGATTCAGGTTAGGCAAGGACAATATACGTAAATTAAACATTTGTACCCCTGTAATATGCTAAAATTTTAAAAAATTAAAAAAAAAAAACTTTGGCTATACTGCAGAATATAGTCCCCAAGTTTCCCCCTTCTTGATGGTTCCTGATGACAAGCACACAGACTTTCTTTGTTCAAAAGTTTTATTGCTTAGCCTGGGAAGACAGGAAATACTAGGAAAGTAACAACCTGCGGAAATGGCTGGAGTTCCAGAACACCTTGGAATTCTTACAGGTTTCAACTCTCTTCTGTGGCCACTAACTTCCCAGAAGACAGTGCTCAAAAGCTCTGCGATTTTTTTGAACTTTTGTACTTAGATATTTCCTTCTTTCCCTAGATCCAGCAGAATTATTTCACAGAAGACATAGTCCACAAAAAAACAGTTATGAACCAATGCACAGTCGGCTCACAGGTGAGCCATTTAAGTCAGACAGAAGACAGCCCATTTTCTGTCTTCTGGGCAGGAACCAATTTCCTGTTACTATCGCCAACCTTAAAATTGTACATACAGACCCTGCTTTAACCAGATGCCTCGAAATTCTGAGGTTTTCCTTCTACATGTAGAAGACAATTTCTCAGCTGCCAGGGCTGAAGCCACCATTAAATGACCGAACAAAGGATAGTGCCAATAAAGTAGGCAAAGTTTCCCTGTCCAGAACAGAAACCAAACAGAGCAAAAAGCAGGTTTATTTGCTCCAGGAAAAGGAGCAACAGTACCCAGCCTTCAGGCAAACCCTCATTCTCTACGTACAGGATTCACCAAGCCCAAGGTCCACTGGATCCTTCAATCTGAGGGTCCTTCTAGTGCCTCCTCTCCTGGGGTTGGGAACAGCTAGCTGCCTGAAGGCGAGACTCTGGGCTGTTCAGCAGCAGCACCTGGCACAGCCGCGGCAGCCTCGTAGTCCGCGATGCGGCGCTGTACCAAGGCGGGCATGAGCTGCACGTAAGCGGCCATGAGGCGGTGGTTGGAATGGATCAGCTTCCCAGCACAACTGTGCAGACAGGCCTCCTGGAAGGAAGACAGGTTGGAAGTAGAGGCAAAAGACGTCCTGTCATGCCCACCTCCTTCCTTTCCCATCCCCAGCCTAGGGGTGAGAGTCCTGCAAAGGCCAGGGCCAGAGGCAGGGGAAGCGGGGAGAGGAGGGAAGCAGTCTGCCATTAACTCTTGGGGGTCGAGGGTCACCTCCCTATACAGTTCCCACCTCCTCAGAGTCCAGAGCTCGGTGGTGCAGGCTGGGCACACAGCGCTGGAAGCAGAGTTCTGTCATCCGATTGTAGACCAACAGGAAGTCCCGCAACTGGGAGAAAAGGGGACTAAGAACTCAGCGATAATGGCCCCACGTTTCAACTCAAGGCCCCGCCACCCGAGGTTTCCCAGGACCGCGCACCACAGCCCGGTGTTTCCAGCCCTCGGATCCCCAGCTCTGTGGGGTTCCCGCGATGTGGACAGTGATGAGAGCGGCACGTCCGGCCTTGGAGCAACTTAGTTCTCACTCACGTTTCTCAGTTGCTGCTGCTGCTGTTGCTGCTCCATCACGGCACCGGCGCACGCCCCTGCGACACTTCCCTTACACGGGCTCGGCGCCGCCCCGGAAGTAGTCTCTCGCAGCTCCCCAAAGACTGAGGGGTGGGCTAAAGGATCGCCCTGCCTCCAGCTGCCAACGTCACCTCCGCCCTTATAATCTGCGACGTGGCCGGCTTCATCTGCCCGGAGAGGACGTCACTTCCGCCGTGTCCCTGACCTGCTGCTAGGATCGCGACGGGAACTGGAGCCCGAGGTCCCCGCGCGGCCCGGGCCTGGCGCCCTGAGGGGAAGAGCGGCCCGGCCCGAGGTGAGAGGGACATACTTGGGCGAGGGGAAGTTGAACGCACGAACCTGTCCCGAGGGCAAGATGCCCCTGAGCCCTGGGAAAAAGGATGGGGACACACCTGATGTCCAGGTGTATGGGGGGGGCGGGGACTCACACACCTGGGAGACATAACTGACTTTGGAAGGGATCACCTATATCCTGGGACAGAGAGCCTTCTACCAGAGACATACATGGGAACATACACCAACTGATTCAACTAAGGCCTGATAGGGAGGGCCTGAGGAAGAGGAGGTGCATGAGATGGAGGAGGGGGAGAACGCCTGAAGGAAGGGGGAAGAAACACTAAGGGAGTGTGAAAGGCCAAGCAATGGAGAACATACCTGAATGGTGTGTGAGCACCTGAGCCCTCGAAAGGGGTTCGTCTCCTGGTGAGAGTAAACACAAATGCTTGGGGATAAGTTACAAATGAGCACAGACTTTCTCTCTCTTGTTCACTACTGTATTTCCATTGCCTCAGATAGTGCCTGACACATATTAGGTACTCATTAAATGTCTGTTGAATGAGTGAATGCATGAATGATAACCGGAGTCCTGGTGAGGTTGCGGGGTTGTGAGAAGACACCCAGGCTTTGGTGCACACGTGTACAATTGTGCACTAGGGAGGAGACAAATACCTATACCTGAGGAAAGGTGTGGTTGGCCGAACCCCAGGACACTCAAGCCCTGGGACAACCTCTAAAACCTCAGAAATGGCAGAGGAGGTCTCTGTCTTCTTGAGTGCTGGCTGGTTTCCAGAACTATCTGTGTTGGGCTTTGCAGGGTGCTGAGGTGGAGACTTTGACTCCAGTACCTTCCCTAGCCATGACGGACGGGATCCTAGGGAAGGCAGCCACAATGGAGATCCCCATCCATGGGAACGGTGAAGCTGGGCAGCTTCCTGAAGACGATGGGCTGGAGCAGGTGCTTCTGTTGGATTCTTGTAATTGTTTCAATTTAGGAATCCCAATTTATAAACCCTGGACTGTCACCCCCATTCCAATAGTCTTCCCCTAACTTATCTAACTTCCTTCATTCTTTTTACAAATCTTCATTCTGATTCTGTGCAGCCTTCCCTTGTGAACTCTCTTTATGATAGTTCAATACAAACTTGTTTCCACGCCCAAAATTCTTCAGCTGCCCCTGTGTTCCTGAAGCCCCTTATCTTCTCTGGCCTATAGGACCTCCAGCAGGTGATGGTGTCAGGACCCAACCTCAATGAAACCAGTATTGTGTCTGGTGGCTATGGGGGCTCTGGTGATGGACTCATCCCCACAGGTATGAAGGATCAGAAAGAGGAAGCTTGAGTGGAGAGGGGGACAGGAATGGTTTTGGAGAGCACAGGATATGTTTAGGAAAGCTTGAATTATATCTGGAGATCCTGGGAACTTTGCTCGTGTGAACCCCATGACTCTCCTTAGACCAAGACCAGCTCCTAGGGTTGTCCATCTGCTTTCTTCTTGACATTTAGCCCCTGAGATGGCCCATCTGTTCTTTCCCTGCCACCACCTCCACAGGAGTTACCCTGCTATAAAGCTTGAGGCTGCATTGGAAATTTGCAAGAGTTCTCAGGGTTTTACTTTAGACTCTAAAGTTTAGATAACAAACAGCCCTGAATCCCTAAGATTCCACATGGGAATCTCAACTAGATTTCCTGTTATCAGGACCTACCATCCTTGACTCCCCACCCCCAAACTCAGTGTATTTTCTTCTGTTTGCTCCTTTACACCGGCAAATCCCCACTCTCCTCCCCCACACCCCCACAAGGAGGCCAGATGTATATTGGAATTTGGTTCTCAGGGCACAAGGTCCCAGTTCTTAGTGAGCAGGAGAATCCAATTGTCTCTAGCTGCTTCTTCAGGGAAGTCATTTTCATGTGCTGGAAAGGAAGTATGGGTGGGCTCACACAGGTGTCTGGTGTATCTGAGAGGCTGGTGTCAGAGAACTTGGTCCTTTAGGGTCTGGCCGCCATCCATCTCACAGCACCACTCCTGCTGGCCCTGGAGATGAGGTGGCTCGGGGCATCGCTGGAGAGAAATTTGACATTGTCAAGAAATGGGGCATCAACACATATAAGGTAGGATTTAAGCACCTCTCCTTTCCCCAAAACTCCTTCTGAGTACCTTTTCCCCTTTCCCCCAGATCCTAATATCCTATCTATGGCTGAGACTAGGAACCTGGGGGTGCTGGGGTAGGTACCTGTTGTTGAGGGGGGTGCTAGGGTCTCTGACCTATTCCCCCACTTCCTGATCAGTGCACAAAGCAGCTGTTATCAGAACGATTTGGCCGAGGCTCCCGGACTGTGGACCTGGAGCTAGAGCTACAGATTGAGTTGCTGCGTGAGACGAAGCGCAAGTATGAGAGTGTCCTGCAGCTGGGCCGGGCACTGACAGCCCACCTCTACAGCCTGCTGCAGACCCAGCATGCACTGGGTGACGCCTTTGCCGACCTCAGCCAGAAGTCCCCAGAGCTTCAGGTGCCTCAGCCAGACCAAAGAGGGTGGGAGTACTGGGCCCTGCCCCTCCCAGGCAGTCACTCCTCAGCCTCCCTCCCTCCCTCCTGCAGCCCACAGGGAGAACCCCTCCAGGGTGGGCCCAGCCCTGTCCCCAGCAGCACTCACCTGTGGAGGCAGCCTAAGGGTTTGTACAGAGATCCAGAAGTTGGAGGGGTTGCGGGAGGGTGCACACTAGGTGCCTCACAAGCAATCCCTGTCTGCACTGGGGAGAATGCCTTCAGTGCTCAGCCTAATCCCCTGCCTGCTGCACTAGCTCTCCCTTTTCCAGTCTTGTGAGCTTATCTGAGGACTCCCACCCCTCACATTCCTACCCCAGGCATCCCCAGCGTGGCCCACTAACTTTCTGGGTAAGAGCCTTGCTGGAGGCAGTCCTTAGTGGTTCCAGTTTTGATGGCTCTTTCCTTTTGGGGGAGGAGGGTAGTGAGGGGCTCTACAGCTCCAGTCAGGTAGGGACTGTTACTCAAGTCCTGTTCCTCCCTTCTGCCCTCAGGAGGAGTTTGGCTACAACGCAGAGACACAAAAACTGCTGTGCAAGAATGGGGAGACGCTGCTAGGGGCTGTGAACTTCTTTGTCTCTAGCATCAACACATTGGTCACCAAGACCATGGAAGACACACTCATGACTGTGAAACAGTATGAGGCTGCCAGGTGCGGGCACTGGCAGGGCCTAGAGTTTGGGGAGTTGGCTGGTATGGGTGGAAGTTTAGGCAAATGGGGCATAAGAATTTAGGAAGGAAAGGAAAGTATGTGTTGAGGACAAAGGGGTGGAGACCAGCCTGTATCACCCCCTCCCCAGGCTGGAATATGATGCCTACCGAACAGACTTAGAGGAGCTGAGCCTAGGCCCCCGGGATGCAGGGACACGTGGTCGACTCGAGAGCGCCCAGGCCACTTTCCAGGCCCATCGGGACAAGTATGAGAAGCTGCGGGGAGATGTGGCCATCAAGCTCAAGTTCCTGGAAGAAAATAAGGTGCCAACCCCACCCCCTTGACCTTAGCCCACCTTCCCACCTGTGACACTAATCTTCCCCTCAAGTCCTCCCCATCATTGAATGGAGAAATGCAGCCTGTCTAGGTTGTGGGATGTTCTCTCCAGCCCCCTCAGCCCGAGCCTTTCCAGGTCACCTTCCCTCCAATCCCTGGCCCTTTCCTGTTGGGTGATTTGGTTGGAACATAATTGGGATAAATCACTTCCTGAGCTGGGATACCAGAACCCTAGGCCCAGCAAATCAAGTCAGGTTTCTTCCATCAGATTGACCTATCTCCTTTGATTCCCTGGGTAGAGTTCAGCCCCCACCCCAAAAGCACCATCAGAGCAGAGTCCACATACCCCTGCTCTGTGCCTGGGCTCAGGCTCATAGACCCTCAAGAAGGGCGCCTGAGTCCAGCCTTAGCTGACCCTGCTGGACCCCCAGATCAAGGTGATGCACAAGCAGCTGCTGCTCTTCCACAATGCCGTGTCCGCCTACTTTGCTGGGAACCAGAAACAGCTGGAGCAGACCCTGCAGCAGTTCAACATCAAGCTGCGGCCTCCAGGAGCTGAGAAACCCTCTTGGCTAGAGGAGCAGTGAGCTGCTCCCAGCCCAACTTGGCTATCAAGAAGGACATTGAGAGGGGCAGCCCCAGGGTGGGGGAGATTGGACTTGGGACATCCCTTGCCATATGCCCTCTGGCTTGGGCTCCCTTTTCCTGGCTGGGACCTGACACCAGTTTTGCCCACATTGCTGTGGTGGGAAGAGGGCCCGGAGGCCCAGAAGCTGCTGCCCTGTCCTTTATCTTCCTGGCCACTGGGCTTCATTCCCAGATCTTTTCCTTCCACTCCGCAGCCAAAGGCTACGACAAAACCACTCCCAGGCCAATGGCATCACTCCTCAGGCTGGGGTGTGCCCCCTGACCAATGGCAGAGCCTCAAAAGGCACTGTCAGCCGATGGCAGCTCTTCTTGGGCTCCCCTGGGCCAATGATGTTGCCTCCAATACCCTTTGTCTCTCCTCTATGCGTGCCCATTGCAGAGAAGGGGACTGGGACCAAAGGGGTAGGGATAATGGGGAGCTCCATTTCTGGCTTTGCATCTAAATGGGCCTCCCCTCACCCACCCACCCAGTTTAACTGTGCTTAGAGCCCAGGAAGATTGGGATCTAACACTAGGAATAAACCTTTCATAAAAGCAGGCCCAGCGAGGTCAATTTGTGGGGGACTCTAGGAGGGTGGGGTGGGTAAAGAAATGCATAGTCTGAACATAGATCAAAATCCTATCAAATAAGAAGAGCTAGTGCCAGGCAGCTGAAGTCACAGTTTCAGAAACAGTCTGAAGGCCCAATCTCCCTCAGCCCCAGTTGGAGCCAAAGCTTTATTTGTCCTTCGGCCAGCACCAAGACAGCTATGGATCTTAAGAGCACAGGGTCCAGAGGGGGTTGGGTTTGCTGACTTTCATCATGCATTCATTCATACAGCAAATATTTACTGAGTGCTTTTATTTGCCAGGCACTGCTTTAGACCCTGGGGAAACATCAGTGAATAAAGCACGGTCCCTGCCCACAGTGTTTATGGCCTAGTGGGGGATAGAGACAAGTAACCAGGCAACTACAATACAGTGATAAGTACTAGGATACAGAAGAACAGGGAGCTATGGGAGTACAGAGGAGGGGCATCTAGCCTGGGCTAGGGTGGAAATGGGGGTGTCAGTTTGAAAGCTGAGGCCTGAAGGGTTAGTAGGTGACAGCCTGGCCAAGAGTAAAGGGAAGAGCATCCTAGACAGAGGCCAACATGGGAGGAATTCAGTTTGGAATGAAAAATGAAGGAGGAATGGTTGAGGACTTTTGCCATCCAGAGAAAGGGAGCTGTGAAGCTTTTTAAGCAGAAATTCGAGAGCATGGGAGAAGTCTAGGATTGAGGAAAGTAGTCCTTCTGAGGCTTAAGATAGTGTCATATATACCCCAGTTCTGCCATTGTGGGTAGTCTAGAAAGCCCCAGCCAAAAACTCCAAGTGTGAACACTGAGGCTCCTTCACAAGCACTGGAGCACCCTCTTCTGCGTGTGTGGATGAGGCAGTTCCCATGGCTCCGGCTGCACCCAGGTGTTGAGCCCAAATCTGAACCTGGTGTGAGGAAATTGTAAGAAAGCTCCCTAACAGCACTTTGGTTTAGTCAGGGCCCAGGTGTCATCACCTATATGCCCTTTGGCCAAGGAGAGCTCCAAAATTTTTCAACATTCTCCCCACCTCTGGAAGGCTGGAGGAATGGGACAACCCAGTCAGCAGATTCTCATGGCACTGGGGTCCACATGGGCCTGACTTAGCTCTTTGTCACTGCTACTGCAGCTCCCAGGCAGGCTTCCTGGACTTTGGTCAGCCGTAGTCACCTGACTCTAGAGCTTGATTTGTGTGGGGGGGGGGCGGAGGGGGAGTTCCCTCATATAAGCTGCCACTTCATGGACCACTGGTTATTTTTCAATATGAAAGGTACTGAATCTCCAAATGCTGGAGGCAGAGCCTAAAAGCAGGGCTCAAATCTGGGTTCCTCACTTTCTAGCTGAATGATCAGGACTAACATCTGGGGAGCCAGGGCCCTGTTTCTTCCCTTGTAAAACAGGGCTGATAAAAGAAGCTACCTATTTTGGTTATGAGTATTAAATATGTCAGGCGACTAGTTCTGTGTCTGGCACATAAGCACTCAGTCCCTGTTAACTGTTCTAATTTTTATTATTTTCCACTGGGGCTGCTTTTCCATAATGCGATGATTCTGAGAATTGCCCAGAGTCTTTGGTGTGAGGAAGGGAGTCGCTGGTTGGTCTGAACCATAATTTCCTCACGAGGGGACTCCTGAGACACCTAGAGCCGAATCAAGTCTTCCACCTTTCTACTCCGTCAGCTCCTTCTCCCAGAGCTCTGGGTACAGCCCTTTGGCCGCCCAGAGATCCGTGCCGAGGTACTGACGGTCCCTGTCTCCCCCTGCTGAGCGGTCAGCGGAGACCAGACTAGCATATTCCATGGAGCACCCCAAGAAAGCCGGAAAGGGCACCTCCAGGAGGCAGCCGAGACGGGCTCTCACAGTCTGAAAATCCCTGCTGCCCCAGCTGCCTTTTCTAGACGGAGCCTTATTCCAGCTCCTGAGAACGACTACACCGCCCTCCCCCAGAGCCCTCGGGAGCCGGAGGCAGCTGGCGGAGATCCGGGATCCGGGATCCGGGATCCGGCTCCCCGGCTCCCCAGCCGCACCGCGGAGGCAGAGTCCGCAGGAGCTGCAGGGGCGTTGAGGGTGCCGAGCGGGTGGGGTAGGGGCGGGGAGGCGGGGAGGCGGGGAGGCGGGGTGGGCGGGCCCCCGTGGAGGTGGGCGGGGCGTGGGTTGGTCTTCCCCACTCGAGTCGCCCCCTCCCCCGGCCGGTCCGCAGCCCCGCCCCGGCCCCTCCCTCCGGCTGTGCGGCTGGTCTGGCGGCGCCGGCGCGGGGACGGGCGGAGGCGCGGGAGGTGGGGCGGCGCCGCGGGCAGGGCCGGGCGGACGGGCGCTGGCAGCGGGGGCAGCGCCGCGGGCCCCTCCAAGTGGCCGCAGTTCGGGCCTTGCCCTCCCATCCTGCTCCAACGCGGTGAGTGCGAAGGGCGGGCCCCAGGGGTGCGTTTGTATTCCTGTCTGCCTCGGTCCGGGTTCGGGTCCGAGCGTCTCTGTGGGTGGGGGCGCGGATGATTTTCAAAAGCTGTGCTTGTCTGTGTCCACGTGAGGCGTGTCCATGAGAGCAGCAGGGGGATTCTTCGGGCTGTGGCTGCTCACGTGAGGTCCATGTTTTGAGGGGGGAGGCGCGGATGGATGGGTGATGGTTCCTTGGAGGAGCGCGGGGCTTGGGAGCTCGTGTGTGTTGGCGGAGGGTGGCGAACGCTACGGGCCAAGGATGGGGGGGTTGCGGAGGGGAAGTGGGGTTGCTGAGTGGGACTCTGGAATATTGTGACCCAGCATGTCTGAGGGGTCCCTTTCTCCCTGGTGCAGACACCTCCACCCCTTGGAACCCCCTCCGTCCTCTGGCACCCACAGGCCCACCAGTCAGGATGGAGGACACCCTTTCCTCCCCTAGCACTGCTCAACGGACAGGAAGCCTCATGGAGAGGCTGTTTCTCATAGGAAAGGACCCCTCTGTTTCCCCTGCAGCCTAGGCCCCGCCTGGAGGACCCCCAGGCCCCTCCTGGGTTCTGACCTCCTCCCTCCTGGACTTGGCTGGAGATTCTGGGCTGCAAACCTGCAGGGACAGATGGTTGCAGGTTGGAGGGGCAGGCTGCACCCCAGGGAGGTCAGTCCGACTCAGGGCAGGCCTTGGGCTTGTTCCTGGTGTGGGGGTCTCTGATGGACAACAGAAACCCAGGACTGGACCCTGCAGGAAGATCAGATTTGGGAGATCAGAGCAGGTGCAGAGGTCTTGTTCACAGGTTTCTCCCTGCCAGTCTGTCCAGCTCACCAGTGCCCATTCATCCCCTAAGCAGGGCTCTGGTTTGCTGCAGAACTGGAATCAGAGCTGCAGGCCTGACAGGTGCCCTGCCTCTCTAGGCTTGCATGCCTCCAGTGACAGAGCACTTACTACCTTCTGCTGTGGCAAAGCTTCCTTATGTTAAACAGAGGTATCTTTCCTTGGAACTTTATTCACTTGTCTTGTTATTTGCCATTACTTTTGCATCTCTCTCTGATGAAAGGGAACCACAGAGATTTAAACATGGCTCTCCTGTCACCAACATACACTGAGCACCTCCTGTGTGCCAGGTACCTCTGCAGCCACTTAGGGGACAATGGCATTCTTGCTGAGAGCAGGACTTGAGCAAAGGGCCCATAGTTGAGATACAGCTTGGGTTCAGAAAAACTGTATGGCTAGAGTAGAGGGTGCTCATAGGGAGTGTCATGGATGACTTAAAACCAAGCAAACATTTATTTTGAAAGGAGGGGGCAACTGTGACCACCCTGTAACACACCTAGCCTTTCGGTGAAACTATTAATCAGATCATCAAGTTGGTACAAGACGGGATTTAATCATGGGCACATATTACAATCTGTAAAAACCCTTGGCTTGAAAGGGAACCTTGGAAATCTCAGATTTTGAAAACAAAAAGACCCCCCTTCCCAATTTACAAGTAAGGGAATGGGGTAGGAGCTTGCCTTAGTGGAGTTAGTGACAGAGTCAGGACTAGATCCTACATCTCCTGACTTTTTAAACCTAGACACATTTCAGAGGCGGAATAAATGACATAGTCATAGTTTGTATCTCAGGTGAAAGAAAAGGCGTAATTGAGAAGACTATTAGGGTTCTGGCTTGTGTGGTGTGGTGAATGGTAGTGCCTTTTATTGAGATGAGAAACATAACAGGAAGAGTAGGCTAGGGAAAAATGAATTAAGGTTTGGACCAGTCCCTGTGTACCATCTAGGTAGAGATGCCCAAGATGTGGTTGGATGTACAGGTCTGGGATTCAGGAGAGTCATCAAATACAGGAGATAAGGCTTTGGGAGTCATTGGCAATTGGGTGTTAACTGAAACCAGGGGAGATAATGAGATTGCCCAGGCAGAGGATGAAAAATGAGAGGAGAAGAGGCCCTAAAACAAAACCCTGTGGAAATAAACATTTTTTTTGTTTTTTTTTTTTTAAGGAATGGGCAGGGGAGGGACAACCAGAGAGGCAAGTGGAGAACCCACGTGGATTGGAGTAAAAAATCAAGTAGCCTCTGCCCTTTTGAGTTTTGCACTCTTGCCAACCTGGTCCATATTTCTTAATTTTTCATGCTTCTGTTTCTTTACTCGCTGTTTTCCCAATGTACTTATCAATCACCTGTTTGTCACTCAAGACTCAGCCAAATATCCCTTCCTCTGGAAGCCTTCTTTATTCTCTACCACTCTCAGAGTTAGATACTTCCTCCTGTTTGCTGCTGTTGCAGTTTGAACATATCACATTGTAGTTAAGTATTTCCATGTCTGTTCCCACACTAGTCTAAAAACTTGTGAAAAACAGGGAATGTGTCTCCAGTTCCCAGTTGAAGGGTCTGGCCTAGAGTGTGCCTGGGGAAGTCTGATTGAATGGTTCATTCACCTACTCAGTCTGGCAGTGATGAGGAAGATGGTACTGTGAATTTTATCACTTTCCTTCTGTAACAATCTTATTTAATGGATTCCTTGGCTTTTAGGACTTTACCTCATCCAAGGCTTCTTTTGTTTCAGGGAAAACCCAAAAACTGTAACCTGCAGTCATTTGTCATTTTGCTGAAGTCTCAAATAATCGAATACACCTGGAACCTAGTGAGTAGAATTAAGTCATTTTAGCAAGCCAGTGAGCCTAGTTGACCTCTTGCATCCTTTTGCAACAATGCCTTAGTCACCTCCACTCACAGCTGTGTAAATCTTGTGTAGTAGGAATCTTGTGAGATTGTAAGAGGAAGTCTTAGGGGAAGTTAATGCTGTGTGAGAATTTGGAGAAACTGAAAAGCCTTGAAGCACATCCATGGCAGACGTCAAAGATCTAGTGGAGTCAGCACTGGCTGTCTTTGTTCGTAGTCAACTTCTTCCTTAATCTCTGGATCTGCCTTCCTCTCTACTAGCCCCTGGAAGCCACACTCTCTTACAGCTTCTTTGGAGCTTTAAGTCATGGGACTTCTCTGCAGCATTTCACTGCCTTGCTCATGAATCTGTCTTCTCCCTTGGCCTTCATGACATCTCTCTTTCCTACTTGTCCTGCCTCTCTGGACATACCTTCTTGATCTTTGTAGGCTTTGCTTCCTTGGCCTGTCCTTTAAATAAATATTGAGGTTCTTGGGGGCTTAGTCATAGGCCCTCCTTTCTCACCTTACCCTCTCCATGTGATGTCTTCCACTTCCATGGCTTCAGGAACCATATTTACACCAACAACATCCAGATCTATATCTCCAGGCCAGACCTCTCTCGTGAGAGGCCTGTCTTTCCAACTGCCAGCTGAACCTTTCCACTTGAATTATGTCCCAAAGGCACCTCAGATTCATCATCATATTAAACACTGGGCTTATCACCTCCTCACCCAAACTGCTCTTCCAGAGTTTTCAAGCTAGAAAACTAGGAATCATCTCTGATTCCTTCTCCCCCTGATTCTTCATATAAAACCAACCAGTCACCAAGTTCTGTCGAGTCCTCCCTATGAGATCCACTTCTCTTGACCTCCCTTTGCCACTCCTGTAATCAAGGCAGTCTCTTAACTTTCTATTCGTGACCCCTGTAAATTATTTTCTACATAGAAATCAAATACTTTTGTCACTCTATACTTAAACTCCCCCCCCCCCAAAGTTTTCCTTTGGTTTTTGGATAAAGTCTTCATCCCCTAACAGAGAAGGGTAAAGTCTAAACTCCATAATAAGGCTGACAAAGCATTGCATGAGATAGCTCTTGCCTACCTCTCCATCTCATCTCTTAGCCCTGTCACAGTGTGTGGTGCAGCCTGCTGATGCAGAAGGCACCATGCTCTCTAACTTTTACTCATCTTGTAGTTCTCAGCTTGAATGTCACTTTATTTAGAAGAACTCTCTTGGCCTTCAACCTCCAGACCCACCCCTGCCCCAGATCTAGGTTAGGTAACCTTCTTTGTACTCTTGGAGCAGTCTGTGCTTCCCCATCATGGCCCTTACCACATTGCATTACAGTAATCTATTTATTAGATTGTGGAATCCATGAAGGCTGAGCTGTGACTATTTATCTTTGTGTCCCCAGGCCTAGCAGAGGTGTTGAGTGAATGCTGAATGAGGGAATGAGGTGCCTTGAGAACTGAGCCATAAAGGATGGGTGAGATAAGGGAGTGTAGAAGGCAGCCTGAGGAAAGAGGGTGAAGTCCAACTTTGAGTCCAAGGCCCTGCAAGTGTCTGTTGTGATAAACAATCCACCTGAACCACTGCCCGAAGTAATTTGGGGGAAGATCTATAGGGCACAGTGGGATGGGAGAGAGGGAATAGGAGCCCATGAGAGGTAGGGGATCTTAGTTTCAGGCTGGGGTATGGCCTCAGTGGCTGCATGCCCAGTAAATCTGGGTGGGGAACTGAAGCAGGAAGGGGAGGGGAGGGAGGAGCTGTCGGTCCTTGGACATAGCCCAATCCCCGCCCCTGTGTGACAGGCTGGGACAGCCCTTTGGGCTTGGAGCAAGGCGGAGCCTGATATCCAGCTGCCCCAGCAGGGCCCAGCGGACCACTCCTACTCTTCATTCCAGCCCTCCCCTTCAACAGACAGAAGCCTCAGCTTGCGTCGGCCTCCTGGTCCTTCCGCCAACCCTCAATCTGTCCTCCCTCCTGCTATGTTGTCCTGATATTAAGTCTCCAGATTCAGAACTTGTCACATCTGGAGAGACAACCTCAGGATCCCAGTGCCCATGCTAGGGAAAGATGCTCTCAGGCATGCCCTCCCCACCCTATGCACACCCACCCTCACGCAAACATAAAGCATGTGCAGCTCAGCCCTTCTCCTCAGCCCTCAGCCCAGGGCTCTGCACCAGACCCCCTGCATTCATTTGTTTATTCATTCATTCTCTTTAGAGAGGTCCATGATGCTGCTAACTGGGCACAGACAGTGGTGACCTGGCCCTGGGCACTGCCTAATTTGCAGTAGTCCAGCTATTTTTCTGCCTCCCTTCGTGACCAAATTTCTGCCATGAACTGCCTGCATCTGCTGTGTTAACTTCATCTCCCATTTACTCAGCAGTCACTCTGACCTGGCTTCTGTCCCCACCACTCCACCATCACCACCAAATCTGGTGGACACTCTCCA
This sequence comes from Eulemur rufifrons, assembly GCF_041146395.1. Taxonomy (NCBI): domain Eukaryota; kingdom Metazoa; phylum Chordata; class Mammalia; order Primates; family Lemuridae; genus Eulemur; species Eulemur rufifrons. The sequence continues at coordinate 57,619,000 of NC_090988.1, read as the reverse complement.
GTCCTGTTCTTGCTTCCCCCCTCTTCTTTCTTGAATTGCTCTCTCTCTTAATTTCTTTGGTTCCACACTCTCTTGATTTTCCTCTATACCCTTTCTCAGTCGCTTTTGCTGGCTTCCCTCCCTTGTGCTGGGCCTTTTTCTTATCACTGTCCACTCTGTCCCTAGCAGTCTCATCCATTCTTACTGCTGTAGGTGCCATTAATATGCCAATGATCCCAAATCAATAACCAGCCCAGAGGTCTCTCTCTTGAGCTCCTATATTCTGTTCGTTACTTGACAGCTCTACCTGAACATCACAGAGACACGTCAAACTCAGCATGCCTAGACCAGAATGCCCCAAACCAGCTCCTGCTCAGCTCTCACTGTCTCTGTTCATGACCCATCGTTTGCTCAAGCAAGAAACCTGGGAGGCATTATCGACATTCCTTTTCCCCTCTCACATGCAGTCTATCATCATGTCCTTTTAATTCAACCTCATGAACATTTCTCAAATCAGTCTACCTTTTTGCCTGTAGCTCTGCTAACACCCAACGTTATCTTACCTGAAGAACTCTGATAGCCTCCTAACTGCTCTCCCTGATTCCACTCGTCCTTCTCTTCCTCTTCATTCTCATAGCTGCTGGAGTAGCTTTCACATTTATTTGTATTTGTTTGTACAATGCAACATCCCCATTCCCAACTTAGATAAAATCAAATTCTTTCTTTTCTCCTATCATCAATCCTGGCCTATAAATCAAATTCTTAACATGCCCTACAAGGTCCAACATGATCTCAATCTCTGCCTATCTCCCCAAACTCAGCTCTTGCTTTTGTTTATTTTGCTTTAACCACACAGTTCTTTCAGGTTCTCGATGAGCCTCCTGCCTCAGAACCCTCATCCCTCAGTTCCTTCAGCCCAGAGTGATTTCCCTCTCTGACTCCCTAGTGTTCTCTGCTCTCACCCCATTTTTCTCCTATCCTCCAGAGCTCTACATAAAAGTTACCTGCTTAGAGAGCCCTTCACTGATCACCCAAAGTGTTCTTTCTGATAGCATCCTTTTTTTCTTTATAGCACTCCCATGCCACCAATTGGTAATTATGTATTTACTTGGTTATTTACTTTTTAAATATTGGTCACCACCTCCCTACCACAGGGACAATGACTATATCTGTTTTATGAGTCCACTCCCAATGCCTGTACAAAGTAGGTACCTAGTAAATAAATATTTGTTGAATTACTGAATTAATTCAATAAATATAGATCATCCTTATGTCTGGCTCTGTGTTAAGTGCTAGGAATGAAAAAATAAAATACCTGCTGTCAAGAACATTGCATGGAGTGGAGGAAGCAGAGAAGTAACAAGAAAATTATAGCATAGTGTGTAAGTGCCAGAATGGAGGAAACGCAGGGTGCCGAGGGACACAAAGGTGGAGCACCTAACCCAGACTTTGGGAAATCAGGGAAGGTCCTCTAAAGTTAGTGACATGTACACGGAACCTGGAAGATAAGAGGTAAGTAGGCATCGGCCAGGCAAAGGGGATAGGAAGAGGATGGCAGGCAGAGGGAACACAATGTGGACTGCCCAGAAGCAAAGGAGAACAAAGAGTTTTCCAGGAACTGAAAAGAAACCACTGTGACTGATCATGGAGTCATGAGACATGAGGTTGTAGAGGAAGGTATGGGCCAGACAAAGCTAAGCCTTGTTGGCCAATTTAAGGAGTTTGGACTTTGTCCTCTGGACAATGGCGAGCCATTGAAGAAATTTAAACAGGGAGTAGTGACAGGATCAAATCTGTGTTTTAGAAACCTCATTCTGGCTGCAGGGGGTACATATGAGAAGGTAGAAGTGAGGAGACAAGGACACCAGTTAGGAGGCTATTGCTGCATTCCAGGGGAAACCCAATGGTGGCCTGAACTGGGGGTAGTAGCTGTGAGATTGGAGAGAAGGGGATTAGATATTCGGGAGGCAATCCTGACCTCAGTACCGACTGGATATAAAAAGGAGTGCAACCCCAGGTAGTGGTGCTAACGTAGATGGAAGAGCTGCAGGTAGTCAGAGGAGAGACGCTCCACTGAAAAGGCCTTTTGGAGGAGGATTTGGGGCAGGCAGAGGAGAAGAAGGGTGGCTATGTCAGCGAAAACAGGCATCCCTGTGCCATGCACTCAAAACACACAATTTCATGTTCTCTAAATAGCCATTTGAGATAGGGATTATTGACCCCATAATTATTGTCTTAATCTATTTTGTGTTGCTAGAGGAATACCTGAGGCTGGGTGATTTATAAAGGAAAAGGTTTATTTGGCTCATGATTCTGGATGGCTGGAAAGTTCTTGGAAAGTTCAAGATTGGGCATCTGGTGAGGGCCCCAGGCTGCTTCCACCCATGGCAGAAGGTGAAGGGGAGCCCGAGAGATTACATGGCGAGAGAGGAAGAAAGGGGAGGGTTCTGGGCTCTGTTTAATAACCAGCTCTTGTAGGAACTAACAGTGAGAACTCATTCACTCCCCAACCCCCAGGGAGGGCATTAATTTAGTCATGAGGGATCCGCCCCCATGACCCAAACACTTCACATTTGCCCCACCTCCAACATTGGAGATGAAATTTCAACATGAGGTTTGGAGAGAACAGATGTCTAAACCAAAGCAATTACAAATTAGGAAACTGAGGCTCAGCAAAGTTATATGAATTGCCCAAGGTTACATAGCTGGTGAGAGGCTGAGCCAGGTTTAAAACCCAGTCTAATCCTAAGTCTGTGCTCTTAAGCAGAATACCATGCTCAGGGGTCACTGAGCCCTCCTACTTCACTCTGCTCCTTCCAATCACTGCCCGGTCCTGCCCCTGGCAAGGAAGGCGGGGGCAGTGCGGTGGGGGGGATTCTCTGCAGGGGCTTTGAGTGGTGGGGATCAGGCAGGGAGAGGGAGTGCTGGCCTCCCTGGTGCTGACCATCTCTCCATACAGAAGCTGGTGTGAGTGGCAGGAGCCATCTGTGGGCACCATGGCAAAGAGGGAGGACAGCCCTGGCCCAGAGGTCCAGCCAATGGACAAGCAGTTCCTGGTATGCAGCATCTGCCTGGATCGGTACCAGTGCCCCAAGGTTCTGCCTTGCCTGCATACCTTCTGTGAGAGGTGAGGGGGTGTGTGAACTGGGGAGGGATGAGTACCTTGCAGGCTCCCCTGGGAAGGGAGCAGCATGTGTAAACCTGTAATAGGTGAGGGAAACATGAATATATGGGAGGGTTGCAGGTAAACCCCAACCTGCAGGAGGTGAGGGTTTGGGGGCAAGAACCTGGGAGAGGACCGGAAGCTCCTGACACTGGGCCATGGTCCCTGCCCAGAATAGGGCCTTCTCTGCCCCTTTCCAAACCCCAGGGCAGCTCTTGATGCCACCAGAGAAATCAGACTGTGCTGAGACTCCTCAAGCAGCTCTGGCATCAACAGTTTGTGACTAGGGGGAGGATATTTGAAATTAGGTCTATCCTTCCCTGCCTGTCTTCATTGTCATCCTCAGGCACTGAGTGAAAGGATCCCCTCCCAATCTCTAGGCTTCTGTCTGTCATTCATTCATTCTACACATACCTATTTACTGAGCAACTACTTTGTACCAGACTCTGTCCCAAGCATTGTATGCAGTAATAAGCAAAAACAGACATGATCCTTACTCTTAAAGAGCTTACAATATAATAAAGGAGAAAGTAATCAAATAATCATATAGTCAGATTGTAGATAAATATAATATTGCACCCCTAGTAATGCTGCAAATAAAGTGCTAAGCCACCAGAGACTAACATATAGGATCTGTTATAGTTTGGACAATCAGGGAAGGTTTTGCTGAGGTGCAATTTGGAGAATGCATAGGAGTTAGCTAGGTAAAAGGAGTTGGAAAAGCGTTCTAGGCAGGGAGGCCATGTGGCATGAGGGAATGTGTCAGGTAAGAGGGCCTACAAGCCCGGTGGGACTGGAGCAGAGCGAGTGTGATTGAAAGGAAGATGGCATGGGATGAAGCTGGAGATGTATGTGGGTGGGGGCCAGACCACTTGGGGTTTTGTAGACCTGTTAGGATTTCACCTTTACCCTGAGAGCTACAGAAAGCCTTTGCAGGGTCTTATAAATGATCACATCTGTGTTTTGATAACATTATCTCTCAGGCCCTCATCTTTTCCTGCTCTGACTTGGGTTGCCTGGTCCCTGGGTCTTCTCACTATTACCTCCGTCCAAGCTTTCCTCTGCCTCCTTCCTCCATTGAAACCTGGCTCTGCCCCAGGGACATTGCTTCCCTTTCAGCCCTGCTCTTTGAGATTCTGGCTCTACTGCCCTTTCTCCTTCATCTACTGGAAACAGTCTTAGGCTTCCTGCCCATTCAAGTTCTTCCATCAGCCTGAAGACCTCACTACCCACTTATGCCTCTTGGCTCTTGACTGTTTCTCCAGGGTCGTCCCCCACTCCACCTCAGTAACGCTCTTTCCCAACCATGCCCTGAATGTTGTCATCATGCAGAATGATACCACTTCTGTGGTCCTAAATTCCAATATTCCACTCCTGGCTCCCATTATCCTACTCCCACTGCACCACTTTTGACTCAGTGGAGACATCTAGCCCCTTCAACTGCTCCCTCTTTTCCTGGTTGCCAGCTCCATCCCGACCTCCCTTCCTTTCCTGCCCATCCTGGATCCCATGGCTGACCATCTGACTGCCCACGCCCACAATTCCTGCACACCTTTGCCCTGTGCTAGACTCAGTGGAAGCTCAATAGGGGATCAGAGCTGTAACTGATGCCTCTGCACTTTCTGCTATGCCTAGACCACTGAGCACTCATGGAGAAAATCAGTGCCTGAGAAATTGTAATAACAGTTGCTACCATGTATTGATTGCTTATTATTTGCCAGGGACTGGCTAAGTGATTTACATTTATTAATTTACTTAATCCCCACAACAGATCCTTTATTATCCCCATTTTAGAGAGGAAGAAACTAAGGTTCAGAGTCAGTAAGTAATTAGGAAATATTTCCAAGGCTACACAGCAAGTAAATAGCTAAGGTCTGAATCTAGGTTTAACTGCAGAGCCTTCGCTCTCAACTAGGACTCATGCATGTATCCCTTGGTCCCTGCCCTCAGACAGCTTATGTTCTACTGAGCGGTGACTGACAGTGAGCAGGCAAATAAACAAGCAAGCCGCAGTCTGTGTTAAGTGTTTTGCAGGAAATGGCCAGGGAGTAAGTGGGGGTGGTTGGGGTTGGGAGACTATTCTATAGTCATCAGGGAAGGCTTCCCTGAGGAGGTGACAATTGACCTGCATCCCGAGGATGAGAAGGGGACAGACATACAGATTGTTCCAGACAACAGAAAAATCTGTGCAAAGGCTTTGAGGAAGAATCAGACAGGGCAGGTTCAGAGACAAGAAAAGAAGCCAGTGTGGCTGATTGAGGAGGAATGTAGGATGAAGTGAAATCGGAGAGAGCCAGGACAGTTCATGGGGGAGCTGGTAGGTTTAAAGAAAGTGTTTGGATTTTGTTCTAAATGCAATGGGATACTATTTGAGGATCATGTTTTAAGCAGAGAAATAAGGTGATATACATTAGACTCTTTAAAAAGTTCACCCTGGCTGTTGTGTGGAGAATGGGTTATGAGGGAGCAAGGGTGCAAAGAGGAGACCAGTTAGGAAGCTATTATAAGCTAGGTATGCTCAACAAATAGAAAGGAGGTATTGATGAGTTATAAGGTGTTTTGCAGGAGAAATGCTAGAATCAGTGAGCTAGCTTAGAAGAGAGCTGCGGAAGAGCAGAGTGGAATGGATGAAATGCAGATTTTCACAGTTGATGCAGTGACTGTTAATAAGATATAGGTGGCAGTGGCAGCATGGGAGTGGACAGCTGAGGTGACGTGGAGGAAGAGATCATTGGGGCTGCAGAGGTCAAGAATTAAGAAATCATGATGATGGATGGATGTCACGCCACTGAGAACAATGGCAGAGTGTGTGTGGCGGGGGCAGGTAATAGAAGAGAGTGAGCCAGGAGAAAGACTAAAGTGAATGGGGGAGTAGCCATTAGGTTAATGGCAAAAATAACAAGGAGGGGTGGTGTAGACAGAAGGCATGAGCTTCAGAGGAGCTGAAGAAGAATAGTTTAGAATGTTCCAGTTGGGAAGAGGGAGGGCTCAACCCCACCTTCTGGCCCTAAGGAATGTGGAGTATGAAACAAAAACCACTCTCTACTTGAGAGGACTGCAGGGAAAAGTAGGTCACAATTAAATAAGTTAATATTTGTGAAGCACTTAGAATCATGCCTGGCACATAGTATTTGTCAGATTTTAATTAATTAAGATCAAAAGGTATAGGGAACATTAGGAGAAGAGATTGAGGATATGGGAGAGTTTGCACAACGCAGATCTTCTCTCCACAAATTTGTGGTCTCCAAGCACAGCTTCCTTCGGCCCTGATGTCTGTTTCTAGTAAGTGTCCTCCCCACTCCCTTCAGTGACTAATCTGAGCCATCACCATGCTCCTGAATCCTCCCTCCTTCACTCTGGGCAGCTGATCTTGCCTGAGGCAACTAAGCACCCTCTCTGTAACAGTGTCCCCTGTTCCCCTCTGTGTCCTTCCCTCCTTTCCCCATCCCTCCATCCAGAGGCTGGGGTCCACTCCTCCTCTTCAGGCCGGGCCAAGCCACTCCCCCATCCCCAAGTCCTTGTCCTATCAGTCCTCTAGTCTCTTCTACCTCTCCCGCTCTCCTGCCTCCTTCTCCATTTATAAACATGCTCAAAACTCCCATTACAAACAGATAAAAACCCTTTGTCCCCTTGTCCCTCTTCTGGCACCATCCAACTTCTCAACCCCCTTCTCATTCAAACTTCTAACCTCCCTTCACTCTTCAACTTGCAGCAGTCAAGCTTTCCTATCCCGGCCACTCCCTCACCCTGTTTTCCTTACAGACAAAAGTACCCTCACATGTGCCAAATTCAGTGGGCATTTTCCAGTCTTTACCTTACTCGACTGCTTGGCTGCTTTTGAAGTGATGACTGCTCATTCTGTCCTGGAAACGTGCCACTCACTTTGTAGCCCTGACACTGCCACTGCTCCTACCTCTCCGCCTGGTCCTCTTTGTTGTCCTGATTCAGGACTTGCTAAGTGCTCTGTCCCTTTCTAACCCTTCTTGGCCAATCTCATCCTCTCCCATGGCCACCGAGGCCATCTAAATGGGGATGGCACACCCATCTCTGTCCTCTGTCTCTAAGCTGCCTTCTCCCCACTATCTACCAGTGCCCTCTCCCTGGATGTTCCGCTGTTAACAGTAAATCTAACCAGGACAGAGCTAAATTTTCCTATAAACTACCCCTCTTTCTGGTTTTCATCTTAGTGAATGCCACCACTGTCCACTCAGTTATCTAAGCTAGGAAGCTAGAAGTCAACCAAGACTCATCGATTCTCTCACTCTCCACATCTAATCAGACAACTCCTCCCACCTGTACTTCTTAATAACCTCTCAAATTTGTTCCCTCCTCAGAGTCTACATCACCACTGCCTACATTCAGGTCTTCCTCACTGGCTCCAGTGCTCATTAGCTTTGTTACCTTGGACCACTTGCCTTTTCTGAGCCTGTTTAAAAAAAACATAAAGTGGAAAGCAAAGCACCTGGCACATAGGTGCTTAATAAATGATAACTAGTTGATGATTCCACTGCCCCCTGTCTGCTGTCGCATCCCCTTTAAATTCACCCTGCCACACAGAGGTGGTGAGGAGCAGCCTGCTAAAATGTAGGCCTGGCTGTGCACCCTCTTGCAGCTCCCTGTTGCTGGTGGGGTAACTTCTAAGCTCCTTCACCTCTCTCACCATTCCTTGCCTTGGACTTCGTCTCCAGCCATATCGGACTGCTTGTAGTTCCTTACCCACACTATGCCATTTCTAGCTGCCTTCTGTGTCTGGAACAGCCTTGCTCCTCTCCCTGCACCTTTCTTTGATCAGGCTAACAATTATTTATCCACAAAGATTTAGCTTACTGGCCGGGCGCGGTGGCTCATGCCTGTAATCCTAGCACTCTGGGAGGCCGAGGCGGGTGGATTGCTCAAGGTCAGGAGTTCGAGACCAGCCTGAGCGAGACCCCGTCTCTACTAAAAAAAAAATAGAAAGACATTATATGGACAACTAAAAATCTATATAGAAAAAATTAGCCGGGCATAGTGGCGCATGCCTGTAGTCCCAGCTACTCGGGAGGCTGAGGCAGTAGGATCGCTTAAGCCGAGGAGTCTGAGGTTGCTGTGAGCTAAGCTGACGCCACGGCACTCACTCTAGCCTGGGCAACAAAGTGAGACTCTGTCTCAACAAAAAAAAAAAAAAAAAGATTTAGCTTACTTTACCTCCTCTGAAGCCTTTCCTGGCCACCCTCTCCACCCACCTGAACCAGCTGCATTTCCTTATCATGCATCTGCTGTATGCCTTATATTCATGATAAGCAGTACTAGTAGCCTGCCATATATAGTGCTTTTGTGAGTCAGACATTTGACATTTATTTCTCTTTAAATGTAAGTAAGTATTTTACATTTAATCTTTAATACCCTGTGAAGTCTGCACTGTCTCCATCTTACAAAGGAAGAGTCAAGGTTAAGTGACATCAGGGGTCACACAGTATAATAGGTGACTGACCCAGGAGTTGGACCCCAGCAGCCTGGCTCCAGGACCCATGCCCTTAATCATTACTCTATGTACTTCTCTAAACTCTAACTCTATGGTTCTTTTTTCTCTATAGACTGGAAGTATTTTAAGGGCAGGCATTGCACTTTATCTTTTTGTCCCCAGAGCTTGACACAAATTTGGCAAGAGTAGGCAGTCAGTAAATGTATAATGAATTAAAGAAGTTGGAGGCGGGGCTGGTTGCACATTTTCTATGAGAAGAGTTTGTAAACACCTGTGAAAGGTGAACCTGTGCTTGTGCATACTGTGAGAGTCTGCTCTTCTGAGAGAGGTCAGGGATGTGTTCCTACTCAGTTGTGAGGTGAGGCCTTTTACGTCTGCTAGTGGATGAGATGTGTCAGCCAGAGAGGTTTCCAAATGAAGTGTCATGGCACACCTGGGAGGAGGGGTCAGCACCCATGGGAGGTGTAAGGACAAGTGTTCTGATGCCACCTCACTCTTTCGTTCCTCTGATCCCTCCTTCTCCCTGGCCAGATGCCTCCAGAACTACATCCCTGCCCAGAGCCTGACGCTGTCCTGTCCAGTGTGCCGGCAGACGTCCATCCTCCCCGAGCAGGGCGTCTCGGCACTGCAGAACAACTTCTTCATCAGCAGCCTCATGGAGGCAATGCAGCAGGCACCTGATGGGGCCCATGACCCCGAGGACCCCCACCCCCTCAGTGCAGTGGCTGGCCGCCCTCTCTCCTGCCCCAACCATGAAGGCAAGGTGGGCCCAAGCGAGGCCCAGTGAGGCCAGGACTTGGGGTGGGAGGAGGAGAGGCATCGGGGGCTGGGGGCGCTGCCAAGTGGCTGTGGGTGAGAGGGTATTTCTCTGGATGAGTGGTCCAGGTAGGGGGTCCGCTTGGAAGGTGAGGGGCAAGGAGGGCAGATGGGGAGGGGAGGGACAAAGAAGTGTGATGTCTAGCCATTGCCTGACTGGAGTCCTTGTACCATCAGACGATGGAGTTTTACTGTGAGGCCTGTGAGACAGCCATGTGTGGCGAGTGCCGTGCAGGGGAGCACCGGGAGCACGGCACGGTGCTGCTGCGGGATGTGGTGGAGCAGCACAAGGCAGCCCTGCAGCGCCAGCTGGAGGCTGTGCGCGGCCGGTAGGCACCAAGCAGGGACCTGGATGTTGAGGCCACCAGAATGGTATCTCAACAGGGGCAGGGGAGGAGTCCTGGGGAGGAGATAGAAAGGGCCTGTGAAGGGCAGACATAGAAGTCTCAGAGAGGTCTTAAGGAGGGGATCTCCAGGAGGACAGCAGCAGGGTCCCCAGGGAGAAGGGATGGTTTGGTGTCGACATCCCCAGCAACCCTGGTATGAGATGTTCCTCCTCCCCAGATTGCCACAGCTGTCGGCAGCGATCGCCTTAGTGGGGGGCATCAGCCAGCAGCTGCAAGAGCGCAAGGCAGAGGCCCTGGCCCAGATCAGCGCAGCCTTCGAGGACCTGGAGCAAGCACTGCAGCAGCGCAAGCAGGCCCTGGTCAGCGACCTGGAGACCATTTGTGGGGCCAAGCAGAAGGTGTGTCTGCTCACCCTTCCCGATCGCCTACCGTGAGATGGTTTTATTGCCCCCAGTTTTCCTGCCTTCCACACCAGCGCTCCCCTTTCCCCAGCCTATACCTTCTGGTTCCTGACGCGGCTGCACCTGTGTCCTCTATCCACACACACCCTCATATTTCTTTCATGCCATAGTAGTACAAGTTCATCAGTCATCACCGAGAGTCCCTCCGTGCCAGTCTGCTCACCTGCTCCTCCTTTACCCCTCTCAGGTGTTGCAGACCCAGTTAGACACACTGCGCCAGGGTCAGGAACACATCGGCAGTAGCTGCAGCTTCGCAGAACAGGCACTGCGCCTGGGCTCGGCCCCGGAAGTGCTGCTCGTGCGTAAGCACATGAGAGAGCGGCTGGCGGCACTGGCAGCGCAGGCCTTCCCGGAGCGGCCACACGAGAATGCACAGCTGGAACTGGTCCTTGAGGTTGACGGGCTGCGGCGATCGGTGCTCAACCTGGGCGCGCTGCTAACCACGAGCGCCACAGCACATGAGACGGTGGCCACGGGCGAAGGCCTGCGCCAGGCGCTAGTGGGCCAGCCCGCCTCGCTCACCGTCACTACCAAAGACAAGGATGGGCGGCTGGTGCGCACAGGCAGCGCCGAGTTGCGCGCCGAGATCACAGGCCCAGATGGCACGCGCCTTCCGGTGCCGGTGGTGGACCACAAGAATGGCACGTATGAGCTGGTGTACACAGCGCGCACTGAAGGCGAGCTGTTCCTCTCAGTGCTGCTATACGGACAGCCGGTGCGCGGCAGCCCCTTCCGCGTGCGCGCCCTGCGACCTGGGGACCTGCCACCTTCCCCAGACGATGTGAAGCGCCGCGTCAAGTCCCCCGGAGGCCCTGGCAGCCACGTGCGCCAGAAGGCGGTGCGTAGGCCCAGCTCCATGTACAGCACAGGCGGCAAGCGGAAGGACAACCCCATCGAGGATGAGCTCGTCTTCCGTGTTGGTACAGATGGCCGAGGACAGAGCCAGTGGGTGTGGGGAAGGGAGGTTCAAAATGACCTCCCAGTGAATTCTTCTGTTTTCCCTCCCCTCCCTTCCCCACAGGCAGCCGTGGAAGGGAGAAGGGTGAATTCACCAATTTACAAGGTGTGTCCGCAGCTAGCAGCGGCCGCATAGTCGTAGCAGACAGCAACAACCAGTGTATCCAGGTAAGCACCTTCACCGCTCTCCCCCAGCACCAAAGTAGGGTTCTCAAGCTACAGCCTCCTGAAAAGATAGAGTGTCCAGGTCACCTCCTGAAAGATGAAACCCTGCAGATAGTTCCATTCCTTAAGAGCAATGAATAAAAGCACCACCCCACACCCACCTTCCAGCCACCATGCCCCCCACAGGCCCCAACAGTAACCAGCACCTGGTGGTCAGCAACCAGTGTTTACTGTGCTTACGGCCTCTACCTCCCAGGCCATGACTCAGGCCAGAGCAGCTTCTGGACCCTAAGGATTGGCTTGTTTCTCCTTCCCCGCTGCCTCTACCTAAGCCTCTTACTTTCTCCCCTTTTCTCCTGGTGGTCAGGATGCAGGCTTGCCCTCTCCTGCTGTCTTCCAACATGCCTGCCTGGCTCCAGAATATATGTTGTCTGTCTGGAGTTTCTGCAGCCATCCGTTGTCTAGACAGGCAAATGGGGGTAGCCTGGCCAAAGGGGTGCCTTTCAGTGGCTAGAAGTTGTAGCACAACCTCACAGGTAGTCCTGCCCTGCTGAGTGGGCCTGGTCTCTGCTGCACCATGAGCTTCTTTTTAAAACTAGGAAAAATGGCTTCTTCTCTCTGTGTTCCTTGTCGTGAGCCTAGAGCCTCACAAAGTGGGCACACACTGTGGGTAGACACAGCATAGCAGTTAAAAGCTCAGGCTCTGGAACCACACACCTGAGCTCAAATCCTAGCTCTGCCACATACTAGCAAGTCACGTGTCCTCTTTGAGCTTCAGTTAACTCATGTGTAAAATTAGGAAAAGCATGCCTCATACGGTTGCTGGGAGTATTAAATGATGTAATGTACAATACCTGACACCTAGCCAACCTTCTAATATTAGCTATTGTTAAAAATACCATTGTCCAGGTGGAGGCTGTAAACAAAAGCCAGGAGGTGGGAAAGTGCTGGAGGTTGTTTAGGGAACTGGAAGGATCCCAGCAGGCTGGAGGTAGATTAGTATTAGGGCCAGGGGTAGCTGAGGTCAGATTTTAAATGGCTTTGGAGATGATGTTGTGGAATTTTCGTTTTATCCTATAGGGGATTGTTGCTAACTACCATACACTTGGAAACATTTTATTGGATAGCAAAACATTTCCCTGAGGATCTTTACTCCACACCACCTCTACATTTAAACTTCCTGACCCTGCTTGAGTACTCCTGTCATGGATCTAGCTTTGCTAAGGTCTTTCTCCTCAGTGTCAGCTCCTCTCTGGACCATGCTTTCCACCCAGCAGGCTAAAAGTGCCCAGAACTCTTCTATGGCCAGATTCCTAGTCTTGTCCAGCCCACCTTTATTTCTACCCTATTTCTAAGAGCAGAGGAATGGAGAGGCCCAGTGCAGCACAGGAAGGCATTTGGGCTCAGCCTGGATGGTGAGGAGGGGATTGGAAGGCTGGGGGGCCGGGGAGGGTGCTGGGCCCTACTCAGGTACTCTCTCTACCTTCCAGCTCCTTTTCTCCTCACTAGGCTAGGGATGCTTCCTGGCTTAAAAGTTGGAATTTGGAACACCTTCCCTGTTGTGCTCACTGCTCACATGCACAGAAAGATGGGTGCTGCTTTGTCTCCCCCGTGAGAGGCTGTGCCTGCCCATTGTTTCAGAATGGGGAACTGAGAGTGAGGGCCTGGTATAGCCCCCTCCCTTCCAAACACCTGCCACTCCTATGGCAGTCCTCCTCCTTGCTTCCACTCCCATCCACACCCCAGTGTCATTGCTGCTAGGAGCCTGGCTCTCGGATTCCTAACCTGCGTTTCTGCTTCTCTTACTGTGGAGTTCTCAGGGCTGGTATGGGCTGGGCTCCCAGATGGGTGTCACAACCCCCTCACTTCATGAGGATTGGGGTCCTTGTGAACTTTTCCTTCTTTGGACCCTTCTGTAGTGGAGGGTGAGGCAAATCCCCTCATTGAGCAGAAGTAGCATCAGCTGACAGAAGACAAAAACAATTTTGTGGTTTTGAAAGAAGAATTTGATTGTATATATATTATGTCCGTGTATAATTTTCTTAGCCTGAAATTTTATCAGCTCTTCTGTGAAAACTTTCTCTTTCCCTTCAGGCAGAATGTTAATCACATTCTTCTGAGTGCCTTTAGACTTTTGCTGTAGCACTTTTCAGACTTTCCTGGAATCATTGGATTGTTTTGTTGTTTTACTTTCTGGTTTTGTCTGGTTTTGTTTTCTTTTGTTTTTAATCTCTCTCCCCCACTAGATTCTGAGATGCCTGAAGTCAGGGATCCACTTACTGATGGTATGGTAGAGGAGAGAGATGTTAAGGACCAAACTAGGACACCGGCAGATTCTAGAGATAGAATGGCAGATTTTGATGAGCCATCAGATGTCAAGGAAGAGGGAGGGATCCAGACTGGGTAGACGGAGCAGGCCTGGGTATAAGTTGATGAATCTACTTTTGCACGTGTTGAGTTTGAGATAGCTGTGGCATCCCAAGTGGAGATGTCCAGTTCGGGTCTGAGATTGAGCCAAGCAATTCATTCATTGTTGAATGTCTACTAAGTGCCAGGTGCTGTACAGTGCTGCAAATGCAGCAGCAAACAAAACAGATGCAGTCCCTGCCCCACACAGGGCTTACATCTTTAAAGGGGAACACAGGCATTAAGCAGTTATTTAGCTATGAAGCAACAGTTGTTATGAAGAGAGTTATGAAGCATATATCACGAGGACCTAACTTTATGTGTATTTGGTGAGTGCCGGGGGTGGGGCGGGGTGATTATTAAAGGCTTCTTTGAAGAAATGACCTGGAAATTCTGAGAATGGAAAGATGAATAGGAGTTGGCCAAGTGTAAGGAGTAGGATAGGATAGGATGGGAAGAACAAGGCCTCCCAAAGCCTCATCAGTGTTTAGCCTAAAACTGATCTGCTCAGACTGGAGGGTACAGATGTGTTACCTCACTGCTGAGCTGGTGGGACACTTTAGCCCATGGTACCTCCCTTCTCATACTGATGAGTGCTGTCCTGCCACAGGGGACCAACACAGAACCCAGCAGCTGTGCTGGTTGGCCAGGGGAGGGCTTGTGGAAGGTCCTCATCAGGAGGAAGTGGTATCTGTTGGTAAGACCAATTTAAAGAGGCTGTGTGGGACTACAACATGGGGGTGGAGGTGGGGTTGGGCGGGGAGCCCAGTCCACTAAGAAGGCAGTGGGTCTGGATCAAAGAGCAAGGCCGAGGCCCAGAACTTGAGTTCTCCAAGGCTGCTCCTGGCTCTCGTTCATCTTGTGTCCCCAGAGGTTATAACAAAGCAGAGCATATGAGACTTACGCAGTGAGTAATGTTTTGGCTGTGAAGAAGAAGCCAGCAGGCTTAGCTTAAGGGGAAAGGAAGACAAAGGAGGTCCGTTTGGGATGAGGAGACCTGAGTGTGTTAGATGGCTAACATGAAGGAGGTGGGAGAAGGGAGAAGTTGGAAGGTTCACTCTATCTAGGAGGAAGGTTTCCTTGTCAGCCCCATAGCCTGATAGACTAATCCTTGTATACTTTCTCCCCTCTCACCTTACCCCTTTCCAGTCTGCTACTAATTCCTGTTGAGTCTGCCCTCTGTATATCTCTCGAGTCCGTCTGCTTCATCCCAGCCAGTTTCCTTGGTCCAAGCCATCATCATTTCTCACTTGGACCACCGCAGCAGCCTCTGGCCGGGTGGCTAGCTTCCAGTCTTGACTCCTCCCCGTAGCCAGAGTGCTCTTTCTTAAAAGCAAATCTGATCTTATCGCTTCTCTGCCCAGGAACTTTGAGTGATTCCTCATGATACCCAGGATAAAACACAGTTTCTTCTGTTGTTCACCTGGGTGCTTCCTGCACTCCAGCCACACTGGGCAGGTCCTCAAGCAGTGCCCATATTGGACTCTGTGCCTTTTACCTATTCACTCTGCTTGAATGCCTTTCCTCCTCCTTTTCTGGCTGACTTCGGCTCATCATTTGGCGTCTGTATTAGACCATTAGTTCAGATACCAGCTTCTCTTATAGCCTGTCCTCACCGTTCCCTCAGCCCATTTGTATTCTCACAGTCCCATTCACACCTCACACCTCTGCTGCATGTGCCCTGGGCCTGTCGCCATCTTTGATTTCTCTTTGTACCCCCAGCATGGTGTCAGTAAGTGCTTCTTGAGTGACTGAATAAATGGGGGGGTCTTCTCCTCAGGATCCTACTCCCTTCTCTCTGTGCCCACAGTGTCTCCCCTCCTCCCTGCTCCCTCCCCTGCTCCTCTGCTCCAGGTTTTCTCCAATGAGGGCCAGTTCAAGTTCCGTTTTGGGGTCCGAGGGCGCTCACCTGGGCAGCTACAGCGCCCCACAGGCGTGGCAGTGGACACCAATGGAGACATTATTGTGGCAGACTATGACAACCGTTGGGTCAGCATCTTCTCCCCTGAGGGCAAGTTCAAGGTGAGAGGCCTACTGTTGCTGTCCTCATACCCTGGTGACCCGCTGAGCTGACCAGTATAGTGCCTCTTGGTGGTCAGGGCCTGGACGTCCTGCCTCCTCCTATTCCCTGGCCCATCCCCAGGTTCTGCTTTGATGCCGGGCTGGGACTGCTCTCCCTACTCGTCAGGATAAAGCCCCTCATGGGTATTTTCTTCCTCCAGACCAAGATTGGAGCTGGCCGCCTCATGGGCCCCAAGGGAGTAGCCGTCGACCGGAATGGACATATCATTGTGGTCGATAACAAATCTTGCTGCGTCTTCACCTTCCAGCCCAATGGCAAACTGGTTGGCCGTTTTGGGGGCCGTGGGGCTACTGACCGCCACTTTGCAGGTATGGGGGGACAACACCAATATCTATTCAAAGAACTCCCCTGGGTACCTAGCTCTAAAGACCCCTCCTCCTGTATCTTGGCCCATCATCCCAGAGACCCCACCCATTTCCTAGCACCCTAGCTTTACCGTTCCAGGTACTCTTCCCCATCCCAGTGGGTATCCCAGCTTACTGCCCTGTGGCCACTTTATATTTTCAGGGCCCCATTTTGTGGCTGTGAACAACAAGAATGAGATTGTAGTGACGGATTTCCACAACCATTCAGTGAAGGTCAGTGTCCTCCCTCCCTCCATGGCCACTGTCCCAGAATCCTTTCCTCTTCCACAAGACTCCTCACCCCGTTACCTCCTTCTTTCCCTTGAGATCATTCATTCAAACAATAAACATTTATGGTGTGGCTCCTTTGTCCCGGGCATATGCTAGAGGCTAGAGATACAGCAATGAACAAAGCAAACACATTCCTAGTCTTCTTGGTTAAAGTCTAGTAGGGAAGAGAAAAAGGTAACCAGGAAGTTACAGTATGATGTGATAGATTCTGTGATAGGGCGGTGCAGGGAACTGTGGGAGGGCGTAGCAGAAGTATTTGATTCAGAGGAGGCTATTTGAGGAAGACCTAAAGTACAAGTGGGAATTACCCAGAAGATAGAGAAGGAGGAGAGTGTTTGAGGCAAAGGACACAGGAGGAGCCCAGAATAGGAGGTGAGACCCCTTAGAGTATGTTCTAGAAACCACGAGCAGTTCAGGCTGGGTTTGAGGCGGGGACAGGTGCAAGGTGAGGATGAGGTGTGTGTGCCTGGTAAAGGGGCTTGCTCTACTCCCAAGAGCTGTGGGGAGTCACCAAAGGATTGCAGGCAGGGGAGTGAAGCAATCCTGTGAGCCTTAGAGAGAACACTCAGGCTGTGGCAAGACACAAGGCAGGAAGATCAGTCTTTTCAGTGATCTAAATGAGAAATGATAAGAACTTGGACCATGATAAAGGCATGGCAGTATGTACACAGGGTACAGACTTGAGAGGGGGATTTGAGATAGAATCAAGAGTTGTGTTAATTCATTGGTTATCAAGCAGAGAAGAAGATGGGGTTGAGAATGACTCGTGGCCGACTGGGTGGTACCAGTCATTGAGACAGAGAACTCAGAACAACTGACTTCCCAGAGACGATGGGCTGTTGAATTTGATGTTCAAAAGACATCAGCTGGAGATGTCCAGTAGGCAGTAGGGTACATGGATGTGAAGCCTAGGAAGAAAATCTGGGGTAGAGCTGCAGATCTGGGGGTCCTCAGCCCTTGAGCTTCACCCTGTCCTCCTCCAAGGCCCCACCCTCTGCCTGAGGCCAGGACCCCAGTCCCCAGCCCCTTGCCCCGCCAGGTGTACAGTGCCGACGGAGAGTTCCTCTTCAAGTTTGGCTCCCACGGCGAGGGCAATGGGCAGTTCAACGCCCCCACAGGAGTAGCTGTGGACTCTAACGGGAACATCATCGTGGCCGACTGGGGCAACAGTCGCATCCAGGTGAGTAAGGCTCTGGGATGGCATGAGGGTGAGGTTTCCTGCCGTGCCTCATGTACCCCTCCCTCAAAACTGCCTCTCATCTGCCTGGTCTCACCTCTCCCTCCATTCTCCACTCCTTCCCCAGGTTTTCGACAGTTCTGGCTCCTTCCTATCCTATATCAACACGTCTGCAGAGCCACTGTATGGCCCACAGGGCCTTGCACTGACCTCGGATGGCCACGTGGTGGTGGCTGATGCTGGCAACCACTGCTTTAAAGCCTATCGCTACCTCCAGTAGCTGCACAGGGGCCCTGCCTGGCTTGTGAAGGGACAGACGTAGGGGTGATTGGACAAGAAGGTCTGGCTGGGAGGTGGGCCAGACCTGGCAGCACTGAATGTGGGCTGTGGGCGTGGGTACGCCTGGTGCCCTCCCTCTCCCCCTTCCTCAACCCCACGGTTGCACTTTATTTATTCGGTTCTTGCTTTGGTGACTGGGTGGGCCTGGACTGTGGTCCCAAGGATGTGTGCAGAGCTTCACCCTACTCCCCTTACACACCTCCCCTGCTCCCTCAGTCTGCTCCCCACCCCTTAGCCTGGGGCCAGAACAGCCTCCTTCTCCAGGACAGAAGTCCCTCTGGTTGTCTCCCTACCACTCTATACACACTGACAGAGACAGCAATACCACACCCCCCATATTTAAATAAATGTCTTCACCAAGATGTTTTTGCTGGGTTCTTGTGGGGCAGGGCTGTGAGGGGGTGGGGTGGTGGGACTAGCTCTGGACTAAAAGGTGAACAAGCAGGCAGGCAGGAAACTAGATTCCCAAATGGGTCCTGTTGTTTTGAAACTTCAGGAGAGGAGAGCAAGAGAGGGTGGACCCCTGGGACCCTGAGCCACCAGGCAAGTCCCCATCCCCAGGCCCTGCATCTCCTGCAGAGATAGGCAAGTCTGTTGCTTATCTGCCCTGGGGTTGGGAAGGAGCTGGGGTTGAAGGTGGGGGTGGGGCAGGGAATGACTCTTGCCCAGCACACAGCCAGCAGGTGCAGGGAGAATAGTCAGGGTATGAAAGCAATCCTTGAAGCCCAGAGCTGGGCTGGGGACGTGACGCTATCCTAGGTGGAAGCTGGATATGGAGACTCCATGGCCAATATTAGAGGTCAGCCCTGAAGCCCTGGAGCCATGACGTACCCCCTGTTCTCTGTTCCACGATTACTGCCCTTTCCCCACAGTGGAATGAGGGCCCTCACTCCTGAGCTCTAGTCTGCCAGGGTTTGGCTGCCAATTCCAGAGATAATTAAGACCAGCATTCAGTGATTTGGAAGGTAGGAACTATGTTTTCTCCTTCTCTACAAAAGACTAAAGCTCAGACAAATACATGATATTGTTGATGAAGAGCAGAAGCCAGATTTGAATCTGTAGCTGTCATACTGCTAACCGGTAGGTTATAGCACCGTATTCAACCTTGTGTCCCATGCACCTAGCATGACAACTGGTAGAAAAGGCACTCGACAAGATTTGGAGAATGTTGGATCTGGAAAGGCTGATCATGAGAAGTCATGAGAAAGATCAAAACATTGTCCTGGTGCATGTAGCACAATTCCTGGGGCTAGGATAGAAAAGGGTATCCACAGACCTATGGAAGATTATAGGCGCTTTTTAGAGATCAAGGGGACACCACTTGAACCATAGGGAGGCCTCAGTTATACCTACCTCCCTGGTCCTCGCTGTCCCACTAGTTGAGAGCTGGCAGGCAGATGGAGGGACAGATGGACACCCGGAAGATTCTACGGTAGGCCTTATAGGGCCTGCACTTCTGCCTCTGTTTGTGAGTAGAGTTGCCTGAGCACAGGCCCTGGCCAACAGAGATGGTGTGCTCAGTTACCAATCACTCAGGACCAATGGAGTCTTCCCTGAGAGCTCTCAGGTGATGGTGTATTCCCCTGCACCCCCATCTTGAGCAAAGCACCAGCAGTGATACAGAATGGAAACTCAAAGTTGCCAGCCCTCAGCCTCTCACATGCTCACATTCTGTACACCTGAAGGTGGCAGGGGAATAAAATGGAAATAAGGGTGACCTTTCTTGGGTGGGAAGCCAAGGGTGACTCCCCTAGAACAGGCTACTAGGGCTGACTTCTGTACATAGCAGATTAGGTAGTCTTCCTATGCCATGCAAAAGGTGTCTCAAGGTGAGGTCACTTGGTTCCTCCTAAATCCATCCACAGTGGGCATCTTTTTTGTTTCTTTTTTCTTTTTTTCCTTTGGATTTTGAACTCAAGTTATTATAATTGGGCATTTAAGATATATCAACATTTGTCTTCATCTTTAGAATATTTTACAATCTTTTATGTTTTTATTTTTTCAGTGTATTACAGGGGTACAAATGTTTTTGGTTACATGGATCGCTTTTGTAATGTTTGAGTCAGAGTTAAAAGTGTGCGTGCGTAGTGGGCATTGTCTTTCCAATTCAGGCCTTGGGCTCAAGTAGGTGGAAGTGGTAAACAGTGGAGACCATGCCCTGACTCAGAAGATATGTGTCATGAAGATCTTCATAGATTTGGGGGTCATAACAGCCCATTCAGGGACAGGTCAGAAAGTTATTTTGTCATCCTGCAAGTGTTCAGACCCTGCTCATATAGGGCTGTCTGGTGCTCAGAACAGTCCTACGTGGCCTGCAGGTTCATTTATTTATTCAGCAAGTATTTGTTGAGACTTACTATTGGTCAGACAGAGTGATGGGCCCTGGGAATACGGACAGAAATGGTCCCTGCCCTTTGGAGCTTATAGTTTGGTGGGGAAAGGAGACAGACAAGCAACGCAAAGAACAAAATGTGCAGTTAATAGCTTGAGTTCAAGCAGTGAAGGCAATGAATAGAGTACAATGATAGAGAATGTGGTCTTAAATAGGGTAGACAAAGAAGGTCTCTTTAAGCAATGACCTGCAGGTTTGGAGGGGGGTGGCTCGAGAAGGAAGTAGAGATTTTCAGACAAAGGAAGAACAGGTACAGGGTTCCTAAGGGGTTAAGATTTTGCTGTGTTTGAGGATCTGAAAGGAGGCCAGGGTGACTGGAGAGGAAGAGGTTAGAGGGAAAGAGGAACAAAACAAGTTTGGAAAGTTAAGCCTAAGTTGGACACTTAGGTAAAGAGTTTGGATTTGGTTTGGAGTAAGATTGCTGTACATTCAGTAAACCACTGAGCAGTTTAAGCAATAGGGATGCCCTGTGAAACAAACTGGAAGCTGGACAGTGATTCTGTGGGGTTGGATGAGAAGTGAGAATGAAAAACAAAACAATTCAACATCTTTAAACTGCCCCTCTTGAAGACTGAATACACTGAAATCATCTCTAGTCTTCCAATTCTAGGACTGTACTGTGAGAAAATATTGGGCAATTACACAAAGAGGTATGTACCCAGCTATTGCTCAGCTTTATTTATATTATAATAGAAAATCTCAGAAAAACCTAAATGTCCATCAGCAGGGAATTGTTATATAAAGTTTTGTTTAAACATATAGTGGAATTATATGAATCTTTAAAAAATGTTGATGTCTGAGATACAATATTAAGGAAAAGAAAGTTTTATAAATCCTGTCTTTGTTTTAAGAAGGATATTGTAAGAGTGGGAAAAGGCTAGAATAGATAATAAAATGTTAATAGTGGTGTTTCCTGGTTGTTAGAACTAAACTGACTTTTATCTTCAAGAAAAGGAGTTTTAAGCAGGAACATAAGGTGATCTCAGATATATTTTTGAAGATCACTGTAGTTGTTAGGAAGAATGTATTGCAGAGGGAAAGGAGAAACAGGGAGGCTGTTTCAGTGGTCGGACAAGAAAAGATGGTGTTTGCACTACTAAGGAGGCAGAGAGAAATGGACAGATTTTATCTATGATTAGGAAGTAGGAACAACATGGTTTAATATTAAATACATACAGTATTTCAGGCATTGTTCTGGGTGCTGAAGATATAGCAGTAAATAAAGCAGATAAGATCCTTGTTCTGTGTGTTAATACAGTGGACAGTGGGGTGCTAGAGGTGGCGCCTACTGGCTCATGAGAGCTGATTGTTGGATTTTCAGGAATTTTGAGAGCTGCTTATTAAAACACAGCCATTACTAAAAATTAAACTATATAAACTTAAATATATTTTATTAAAACCAAAGATAACAAATACTCAAAACTCATCATTTCCTAATAATTTGAATATATTTTACTGGTTACCTGTGTTCTTGCAGTTATTTATATCTACCATATCCGTGTGGTAGAAATACCTTATAGTAGTACATTACTGCACATTGTTTCCCAACTCTGTGTTTGGTGATGTCTTGTTGGTAGCTTAAAGTTGGTCATTGGTTGGAGTATTCACACCACAAAAATCAGCATGTATTACAAATCAGTGCTTTTTTTTTTTCCTAGAGAGCAGCTGTTAAACATTTACCTGCACATCTCTTGTTAGGGACAGGAACCACCCTGAGGAGTTTGGCAGCCAGGGTTTAAGTCACTGCTAACAATGTGATTGAGCTAAGATACCTAATATTGTCTACTTCATTCAAAAAATGAACTAATAGTACTGTCTTTTGTCCGTTTTAGCTGCTATAGCAAAATATCTGAGACTGGGTAATTTATAAACACCAGAAATTTATTTCTCACAGTTCTGGAGGCTGGGAAGTCTAAGATCGAGGTGCCCGCATGTTGGTGTCTGGTAAGGGTTTGGTCTTCACTTCTAAGATGGTGCCTTGAATGCTGTATCCTCCAGAGGGGACAAATGCTGTTTCTCACATGACAGAAGAGCAGAAGAGAGAGAACTCCTTCCTGAAAGCCCCTTTTTATAGCAGCATTAATTCCTTTATGAGGATGGAACCCTCATGACCTAAACACCTCTCATTAGGCCCCACCTCTAAACTGCCTTGTCAGTAATTAAGCTTCCAACATGTGTATTTGGAGGTGAAAAAAGCATCTAAACCATAGAAATTCCTATATATATATATTTAACGAAATGAAATAATTCATATCAAGTGTTTAGCACAGTGCCAGGCACATGCATATGCCCAGTATAAGCATATTATAATTTATTCATAAAGAAGCAAGAATGGACTATTCCGAAGGCCCATTGCAGACACAGCAAGAGAAAATGTTTATGCTGGAGGGGTCAGTTGAGAGGGGCGAGCTCTTTTTGGCTGCTTGAAGCTTTATCCCTAAGCCTTCTAACCCTAGGGAAAGGGGGAATCCAGTCTCTGCTCCCTGGAGTGTACAGCCACAGGCATCAGGCCCAGCACACCCTGCACCCAGTGGGCCCTAGGGAAAATGACTGAGGTCAGAGAGCTCAGATCAACAGCAGGGCAAGCTGAACACAGCCATTCCAAGGGACAGTGGGTCAGTGTCCAGCTTCAGACTGGCCCCTGGCAATGCAGAAGGAGGCTCTGTCCATGAAGACATTTGCAGGTCCACATTCAGACCCCCTCTGGGGGAAGTCAAAAAGCTGCTGGTTAGGAAGATTGAGAAGACTTGATAGGCAAGGTCAGGCGCGTTCGGGTGGTACGGCCGTAGATGAGAAGACTTGATAGAAAAGGAGATAGTCGAATTTTTCTGGGCTTAGAATTCCCCAGGAAATCAAGTAAGAGATTGAGGTTCCCAAACCCGTTTTGGACAGCAGAGGTTTGCAGAAGAAGGGAAAGGAGCATAAAAGGGGACATGCCACTAAGGCTGCACAGTGGGGCTGAGAGGAGTGAGGGAGGAAGGCTGTGGAGAGACAGTTTCAGGGAGGAAAAACTTGAGGGCTCTGGCATCTGGTTGAAGGGTGGGAGTGCACTGCTTCCTGCGGCCTCCAGGGGGCGCTCATGCCCAAGTACGGGCACGCTTCTCCCTTCAGCCCAGGCAGGAAGGATTTAGGACAAGCAGAAGAGACCTTAAGTGAGTGGAAGAGAAGCAAGGCCAGCTCTATCTTGGGTACCCTGAGAAGAGTTACCTTGTGCCCCATGACCGGCACCAGGGTGGCCAACATATCCACAGGCCTGGGTTCCCAAATGAACACAGCCCTTCCTCTGAGCTCCTGCCTAGAACTTGAGCTTCAGCCTGGGCTGGCTGCAGTGCAGGAGACTCTGCCGGCCTAGTCCCCGGGGGCGGAGGAGGCTTCCATATGCTATCTAAGCCCTGCTGGGGCAGGCAAGTGAATGGGGAAACAGCCGTGAAAGGGGGCCATAAAGCTCTCTTCTGGGATAGATGGATCTATGGGTGTTCTGAGGGGGACTAGAGCTATGTGGGAAAGAGGAGGCCAAGCTGAAAAACTATCCTCCAGTATATGTGCCATTTCCCCTCACAGAGTCCTGCTAAGCCAGAGGGAGACTCCTCCCGGGACCAGCAGGTCAGTGCAGGACCCTGCTAATACAACTACTGAAGAATTTCACTATGGGTTTTCAGGGGATGGTGTGGGGGGGTTGTGACTTGGGTGAAAGCTTCTGTCTCCCTAAGCAGGCCCAGAAAAATCTGTAGGACATATAGACAGGGCTCTGACAGCTGGAGAGAAGTTGTTGAGGAGATTGCTGGAGGGTGACTGCATGCTCAGGAGGTAGAATCCCAGGAAAGTTCTATAATGGGGCACCTAGACCCATTGCCAGTGTGGTGAGAGTCACAGTTGGACATCAATGGTTTGGACCAGTCACTGCTCAAAAATTGCTAAAGTGGGTTGAAGGTTACTGCTGGGAAGAGGCTGAGAGGAAAAGAAAAGATGAGGAAGAGGCTGGGAGCAGCAGCTCTATTGCCCAATTCCCAGCAGCTGGGGTAGAGCAGGTGCAGCCAGAGATGCCCTGCAATGGGGAGAAGGTGAGTGTGAGGCATCGTACGTAGGAGCAATGGTATTGGCCCTGCTGCCAAGGACTTGGAGAGTCCAGCTTTGCCCACCGACCTATGAGGAGGGAATGATGTTAACAGAACATTTCCGTTTGTAAGTCAGGAGGGGACATTGAGCCTGATGGCAGAGGCATGGTGATATGTTGTCCCAGAGGTCCCAGAAATCTTTGTTTTCCTGTTGGGAGGAATCTTTGCAGAGTAGAAAAGGGATCTGAGACTTTTGCTAAGGTTATGTAGGGGGTATCAGGGGTATGGAGCCCCCTGCGAGAGATCAGGGCTCTTTCAGGCCTGGCTAGGGAGCAGGGGTCCTGGACCTTCAGCCTGGCCCATAGCTGATTCCAACCACCATTCTCTTCTGACCCAGCAGCCAAATCTCAGATGGAAAGGGGCAGGCTTTGGGAGTGCTCAAGGGAATACTGGGGATAGCAGGTGAGATCCCAGGAAGAGAGGGGTGCGGGGCTGGGACACTGGAGAAAGGAACAGGAGCATCAGATGAGAGACATTGACCCCCAGATTTCAATATGCCCCCTACTATCACCTACCCCCAATTCCTAATATTCCCCTTACCCCAGAAGGGGAGAAATTGTCAAAATTTGGCTGCAACATTAGTCCGTACTTGAAATATCTTTTTTATTCAACAAATATTTATTAAGCAACTGTCATGTACCAGGCAATATTTTAGAGGACATGGATATAATGGTAAACAAGAGAGATAAAATAAAATAAACAAAGCAAAGAAAAAATTACTTACCAAATGAGTAAATGAAATAATTTCAAGTTTCAGAAAGTGACATAAAAGAAACAAGAGTGTGAAATGGCTAGATAAGGTGGTCAGGAAAGGCTTCATTGAGAAGGTAGCATTTAATCAGGAATCAGCTGTAAATATTGTGAAACCCCAGTTACAGTTCAGTTTGTTCTGTGATGGGTAAATAAAGCATTTTCCCCAAAGGTGGTAGCTGCAAAGAAAGATTAATTACTAGCAGTGGTGGCGCCTTCTGAAGACAGACACCTCCTCTTCCTGCCCCATTACTGTCAGCCCTTCCCTCCCAGGCAATCTCTGCAAATCTCTTTCTTTGCCAGTGGGTTTTGAGGCTGGGCGTGGGGCTTGGACATTTGGCAACGGTAAGACTTATTGTCCCTGAAACTCATTAGTCCAAGGGTAAAGCTGAAGAGTCTTGGGGATGCCCCAGAAAGGGCCCTGTTGGAGCTTGGGAAAAGCTGTTCTCTGAGTATTTCTAAAAACCTTTATCCATGCATGTGGTTACTAAGTGTATATAAGTTATCAGTGTCTCTAGCTGCTTTAGAGTAGGGCTTGACACTCGGTACACAAAAATGTTAGTCCCCTCCTCTTCTCTCTTCCCCTGTTGTAGAGGTAAACTCAGCCACAGAAAGGTGATTTTAATCTACCCCCTTCCCTAACTTATGGGCACCTAGACCCATTGCCAGTGGGGTGAGAGTCACTGTTGGACATCAGTGGCATAGGCTGGTCACTGCTCAAAAGTTGCTGAAGGGGGTTGGGGGCTACTGCCGGGAAGAGGGAGTCTTGGACTCAGATTTGTGCCCAGACCCTGACCTTATTTGCAGTGATGTAATCAGCCAATATTGGCTTAGTCCTGGGAGACAGCTCATTCCCAGTAGGCTTGGAGGTGGGGGTGGTACAGCTGCCAGCTCTGTATAAGGAGCTCAGCTGGTTGCCCAGAGCTGTCCTGTGGCCTCTCCAGCTCAGCATGGCTAGGGCACTGGGAGTACCAGTGGCACTGGGGTTGTTGGGCCTGTGCTGGTCTCTAGCCATTGCCAACCCTCTTCCTCCGTGAGTAAAGCTGAAACTAGGGACAGAAGGTGGGGGTCTGGGGCAGGATAAGATAGAGCCAGTTCTTAGGCCTGGGTCAAGTTTGGGGTGAGGAGCTGAGGGAGCAGGATTGGTCCCAGTGGACCCAGACATCTATCTGTGTTCTCTAGGACTGGTGCCCATGGGAGCACGTCTGAAGGGGGGACCGAGCCAGACCCAGATGTGATCGGTGAGGCCCCAGTTGCCTGACTCTGTCTGTCTGGTTGTGTCTCTGTATTTTACCATCTTACTGGATTTTTACTTTGCCATCTCCCCACTTCCACCCCAGAACGCTGCTCAGATGGCTGGAGCTTTGATGCTGCCACCCTGGATGACAACGGGACCATGCTATTTTTTAAAGGTAGGAGGGGCGGAGGCTGGGGTATTTGGGACCTCAGACTTGGTGCCCTTCACAGAGGGTGTCTCCATCTGTGGGAGGGCTTAGGAATTGTCTGAAGGTATCACTGACGGCTTCTCTGTAACTGTCTCAGTAGGCCAGAGGTTTGCCACTGGGTCCTTCAGTGAGTGTGGGTTTTTCAGGGGAGTTCGTGTGGAAGAGTCCCAAATGGGACCGGGAGTTAATCTCAGAGAGGTGGAAGAATCTCACCAGCCCTGTGGATGCTGCATTCCGCCGTGGTCACAACAGTGTCTTCCTGATTAAGGTACTGCTGGGCCAAGGTCAGGGCCAGGCCAGAAAGTCCTAGAATCCACACTAGAGACCCTTCCCTAAGTGGCCCTGGCATGGAGCTCATAGCAATAGGTACCAGGTTTCCTTCCCCTCTGCCTTCCTTTCCCAAAAAAGCTCAAGCTCAGGGACTGTGTGTGGTACGCATGTGGGCCTGGCAGGCACAACATCCGGGGGCTGTTCTTTAGTCCTAATCTTAGTTCTAGACTGCTCTGCTGCACCTCACGCTGCTGGCTATCCTTTCCTTCCTGGCAAGTTTTTCCCTTGGCTTCCATGACCTTGCATTGAGTCCTCTTTGTAGGGAAGGCAGGTTGTTCCCAACACAGTGGCACCTGGCCAATGGGGCAGGTGGAGTATGAAACCCAGCCTACTGTGCTCAGCAAGTCCCATGCCCTGGCCCACGCACCTTCTAACTTGCCAAAGGTGCTGTGTGGTTGGAGTGGCCCTGACTGCCAGCTTTGCTTTCCCTCCTGCTTCTTTTCTCTCTTCTCAGGTGTCTCATCCTGTCCCAGCCAGTCCCTGAACGGGGATCCATCCTACCCCTTCTGTACACCTTTCCTGGGTGATCTCAACCCTTGCCATGGCTCTGAGGACTCTGTGCTGTGGACATTGGATCTGGTCTCTCTCCTGAGGTCCAGACATCTCTTCCAACTTCCTGGCAGAAATCTCTGATTTAGATGTTCCACGGGCACCTCAAATTCAGCATCTCCAAATCTGGGCTTAGCATATTTCTTATAAACCAACCTCTCCTCTTGTATTTTCTATTTCAGTAAATGGCACCAAAATGTGCCTGGTTACAAGCCAAGTGCACATGGAGTCTTATGATCTGGGCCTTGGTTGTCTTTTCAGGTTTATCTCCTCCCCTGCCACGTTCGCTGTGTGCCAGCCACATGAGACTATATGAAATTCTTTGAGCACAATGTGCTTCCTTCATGTTTGGGCTCTACATGCTGCTCCCTCTGCTGGTGACATCCTTTCCTCACTTGTCCACCTGGAAAATTCCTGCTCATTTTTCAACTCTTGGGCCAAATGCTTCCTCTCTGCTGTGAAGACTTCCATAACTTCTCTAGACACACTTAGACAATTCCCCTATATTCCCAGTACACTATGTACACTTTCTGCCTTGGTGGTTGCATGACTAGGCATCTTGTAGGAATTGTAGGAATCCTTTCTGCTTTTGTATAGGGAACGCCTTGAAGTCAAAGACAGGGTCTTGTCATCCTTAGTGCCCGTCACAATACCCAGCATGTAGTAGTCATTCAGCAACTGTTTCTTGAATGAATGAATAAATGATTAAACAAATGCATGTATGGATGATTGCAGGATGACTGTTTGTGGATGTGTTTGCCAAGACTGAAGGTATTGGAGATAAGTGTGCCACAGGAGTGTCTGCTTATACGTAGCCAGATATGTGTGTCATAGTAATGGTGACTGGATTTGCACAAACTGAGGGTGTGTATTGTGTAAAAGGACTGCAGATTGTTGTCCACAGATGGACCCAGAACGTGTGAGGCTGCAGGAGGATGTGGTGTAAGTGTAATAGATGAAAAATATTGTGTGTGAATACAGAGTGGCAATAAATTGGGGTACACAGTTAAAAAGAGAGTATGTTTTGATGCAGGGGGACAAAGTATGGGTGTACCCTCCTGAAAAGAAGGAAAAAGCATATCCAAAGTCACTCCAAGATGAATTTCCTGGAATCCCATCCCCACTGGACGCAGCTGTGGAATGTCACCGTGGAGAATGCCAAGAGGAAGGCATCCTCTTCTTCCAAGGTTCGTCCAGACTGGGATCCAAGAACCTGGAGTAGTGGTGCCAATAGTGACAGTGGTAGTGGTAGTGATGGTGGTGGTGGAGAAACTGTATGGCTCTCTAAGGAAGGGAAATAGAGAGGCCAGTTATGGTCTAGAGGTCAAGTGGGGGAAGGAGAGGAAGTCATTCTGGTGAAGGTAAATGGGTGCGATTCTGGTAATAGTGCCCAGTGCAAGCACAAGGGAGGGCGTAACCTGGCCTCACCAAATGTTTGTTGATTGATTGGACAAAGGTAACCGCAAGTGGTTCTGGGACTTGGCTACGAGAACTTCAAAAGAGCGTCCCTGGCAGGCTGTGGGGAACTGCTCCTCCGCCTTGCGATGGCTCGGCCGCTACTACTGTTTCCAGGGCAACAAATTCCTGCGCTTCAACCCTGTCACGGGAGAAGTGCCTCCCAGGTACCCTCTAGATGCCCGAGACTACTTCATGTCCTGTCCTGGCAGAGGTGAGAAAGCCCAGCCCCTGGGACCTGCCGAAATCATCCACCTTCCCCGAGTTTGTGGATCCCATGTGCCCCAGCCCCCACCTTAACTCTGTGTTGTAACACCTTGGCCCCTGCTGTAGCCCCATTTCCATTCGGGGTCTTCCCATTGTCCTCATATGGGGGAATCCCACACTCCCACTAACCCCAGCCATCTCTTCCACCACGACCTCACTGACCTCTGGCTTCCCTCTGTGTTCCCCTCACCTATTTCTCCCCCCAGGCCATGGCACTAGACACAGGAATGGGACTGGCCATGGGAATAGGACCCACCCTGAGTATATGCGCTGCAGCCCAGACCTAGTCTTGTCTGCACTGTTGTCTGACCACCATGGTGCCACCTATGCCTTCAGTGGTGAGAGATGCCCCCAACTGCCCCATCTCTGCCCTCCCAACTCTTTCACTTGTGTCTCCCATCCTTGGCATATTTTCAGCATTGTCATCACAGTGTCACTCATTTTGTCCCCTCTGTATCTATCCTTAGCATGCCTTTTTGCATTCCTCATCTCCTCTGGTGCATATTTCTCAAGCTTGCCTCTGATTGCCCAGGCCTCTAACTTCATCCACCTGTCTACCGTCTACTCCCAGGCCTGTGCCCTCTGTGGACTCCTCATGCTCTCCTTGGTCAATGCCCTGCTCAGTCTTCTGGCTCTCCCTTGCTCTCTGGACCTCTTTGTGTCTCTGTTCCTTCTCTCTCTCTCTCTCTCTCTCTCTCTCATGCTTGAGAAAGCAGGGCCATAGGAACCACACAGAAATATAGAGAAACATTAAGCCATGCAGAGATCACAGAACTTCAAGGCCATGTGGCCATAAAGAGAATGCAACTGAATTTCTAAATGAAAAGTATCATATATGTTCCATGGCTGTTGAGAGAACACACAGCCATGGAGAGAATATCATTATGATAAAAATACCCAGCTGAGGTGAGAACACACCATCTTGGTGAAAACACAAATGTGATCCAGCTACTCAGCATGGGGCTGATCCTCTCCTCTTGCTAACAAATCTTTCTGCTTTCTCTACCTCATGGCTTCTTATCCATTCTCTCTGCTTCTTCACAACTTTGGCTGGCACACAGACCATCACGCATCCACCTTCTCTCCACTTCCTGATCTTTCAGCCTCAGATTCAACTGATAACTCCCTCAGTTGCTCTATGTTCCTAGGAAGATTTCCAGAGAGGGAATCTGAATTGTTCAGCCCATATTTTCAGACCAGGCTACATTAAAGTGGTTTCTGGCCAGCCTATGTATTGGCTACTGATGGGTTGGGGGCCCATCGCTTATTTCCTCTGCACAAAGAGCAGCATAGCTCTGGTTCTCCAAATAGGGGCCCTGAGCAGAGTCGTTTCAGCAGAAGGAGAGGTGGATATGTCAGTCACCACTACATACTCAGTGCACAGCTATAAAGAGAACTTGTAGCTGCAGCAAGAACACCAAGGATTTACTCAACAAATTATTTACTGAGCACCCGATAGACACTGGGATACAATTCAGATAGCTGATAAGACATCTGCCTTCATAGAGCCTGCTAGAGGGAGAGAGGACAATAAGAAAGAGAAATAAGGAAAGAGAATACTTTCAGGTAGTACTAAGAGCTGTGAAGTTGCTTGAGGCCAGGAGTTCGAGATACACCTGGGCAACATAGCAAGACCCCATCTCTAAAAATTTTTTTAAAAAATTAGCTGGGCATAGTGGTGCATGCCTAGCTACTCAGGAGGCTGAGACAGGAGGATTGCTTGAGCCTAGGAGTTTGAGGCTGCAGTGAGCTGTGACCATACCATTCCACTCCAGCCTGGGTGACAGAGCAAGACCCTGTCTCTAAAAAATAAAATAAAATAAAAAGCTGTGAAGAAAATAAGACAGGAGAATGGGATAGAGGTGAGGAGAATAAGGGCCCCTCTTCTGAAGAGATTGTTTTTTGAGCTAAGATTTCAGTGATGAAAACGGATTAGCCACACAAAGCACTGGAGGAAAAGCATTTTGGGTAAGGTGAGTAGGAAATACTTTGAGGAATTAAGAAAGAGGGCTGATGTGGCTGGAAGGAGCAGGTGGGTGGCTGGACAGAGGGAAGGAGGCAGGGGCCAGGTTACCTAGGCCTGGTAAGGATTTTCAACCATAAAAGGTAGCCAAGAGAAAGTCTTGAGCAGGGCTGTGATATGTTCTGACTTATTTTTTTTTTTTTAAATATCATCCTGGCTTTGTGTGAAGCATCAGTCACAAAGCTACGATTGTGTAAGCAGGGGCCAGCCGGTAGTTCCCGCAGTTTTCCAGATTAGAGGTGTCGAGAGCTTGGACTAGGATGATAGCAGCAGAGGTGGTGAGGGGTCATCGTGGTATATTTTGAAGGTAGGGCTGACAGCATTAACTGATAGATTGGATATTGGTTGGAGTGGGGAAGTGAAAAGAGAGTTTTCAAGGATGACTCAGCTTTTTGGGACTGGCAACTGGGTGGCTGGTAGTTTCGTTTTCTAAAATTGGAAAAGACTAGGGAATAGGGTAGTGTGTGTGTGTGTGTGTGTGTGTGTGCGCGCGCGCGCGCGCATGTTTGGTGGAGGCAGAAATCAGTTTGGACATGTTAGGTTTTTGGTGCCTAATGGCACCAAACGAGCATACCAGGTAGGCAGTTGAGTTTGAGCCTGAAGCTCAAAGGAGGGATCAGTCAGAGCTGAGGAGAACAGATTGGGAGTCATCAGCACATAGATGGCATTTGAAACCCCTAGATTAAGTGAGCTCACCAAGGAAGTGAGGGTAGACAGGGAAGAGAAGAGGCCCAAACTAGGGGATTTCAACGTTTAGATATCAGCCTGGAGAGAAGAGAAGTCAAGAAGGTAAGGGGAACACTGGGAGAGTCTGGCATTACAGAGGCCAAGATCCAAAAACGATATTTAGAGAAGAAGGGAGTGGTGCACAGGCAAGTGCTACAGAGAAGTAGAGTCAGATGAAGACAGAGAATTGACCATAAGGTTTGGCAAGTTGGCGGATACTGGTGTCCTTTATAAGAACAATTTCAATGAAAGAGGGAAACAGAAGTGTAATTGAAGAGAATTGAGCAAAAAAGGATAAACAGGAGCCTAGTTAATTTCTTAACAAGTTGTTATGGAAATGTCGAGAAGAAAATGGGATACTGGCCTGGCTATTCTCTCACTCTCCAGAGTGAGAACACTCAGTGCAAGCTCCTTGTGGTGCTTCCCCTTCAGCTTCTGGCCATGCTATCTCATCGCCTCTGACCACAGCTCTGCACGTGGACACCTGAGACCCTATGGGAGCTCCCACCAAGCACCATGATGTTAGCCTTACCTGGAAGCTCGACCACTGTTCCCCATGCTTGTATTTCTTTCAGGCCCCTGCTGACTCCAGTTCCAACCAGGCCATAATGCCCAACATTGCTGACCAAGTCTTGCTCTACTTCTCCCTCTCTCCTGCCCTCTTCTGTCTTGGCCTCTGGCTGCATTCTCTCCCTTTCATGACTGCATCTGCTGCTAGACTCTTCTCTGCCTGAGCTTTTACCACCAGCAACTAGAACAACTTATGATGCCCCACAGGGTCCCACTACTGGCGTCTGGACACCAGCCGGGATGGGTGGCATAGCTGGCCCATTGCTCATCAGTGGCCCCAGAGTCCTTCAACGGTGGACGCTGCCTTTTCCTGGGAGGAAAAACTGTATCTGGTCCAGGTGTGTGTTGGGGAAGAGGCTTGAGGTGGAGACTGGGATAAAATTATCCAGTTCTGTGCTGATTACTGTCCTTTGTCCTCCAGGGCACCCAGGTATATGTCTTCCTGACAAAGGGAGGCTATACCCTAGTAAGTGGTTATCCAAAGCGGCTGGAAAAGGAACTTGGGAGCCCTCATGGGATCAGTCTTGAGGCTCTGGATGCAGCCTTTATCTGTCCTGGGTCTTCTCGGCTCCATATCATGGCAGGTGAGGGACTTCTGGGTGCTCAGGGGGTGACTTGTTCTGCTGCTTCTCCATGGCAGATCCCCACAAGGGCATGAGAAGGGCTAGGTCAGGATCCCCTTGACATGGAACCATGTTACGTTTGGTGCCTTCTTTCCAGGACGGCGGCTGTGGTGGCTGGACCTGCAGTTAGGAGCTCAAGCCATGTGGACAGAGCTTCCTTGGCCCCATGAGAAGGTTGACGGGGCCTTGTGTATGGAAAAGTCCCTTGGCCCCAACTCGTGTTCTGCCAATGGCCCCGGCTTGTACCTCATCCATGGCCCCAATTTGTACTGCTACAGTGATGTGGAGAAACTGACTGCAGCCAAGGCCCTTCCCCAGCCCCAAAAAGTGACCAGTCTCCTGGGCTGCACTCACTGAGGGGTTTTCTGACCTCAGTCTGGCCCAGCCCCACCTCCCCGTTCCTCATAATAAAGCCAAATTGCTTCTTTACTTGAATCAAGGGACCTTTGTTGTTGAACCATCTTACTTCTTTCTTTTAATTGAAAAGTTAGCAACTTCTCTTTTGAGTCTCTCAAGCTCAAACAAGGCTGTAGGAAGCAAGGGAGGGGAGGGCTAAGAGGCAAACCTCATTTCTGCACAGATGATTCTTAGATCCAGGTCATAAACTGGCTTGTTGCAGACTATCTACACACGGCGGGGAAAAGAGGATTCCAGAAGATGTGGGCATACCACTGAGGAGGTTGGTGCTGTGGTTCAGGTGGTAGATCATGAAGGCCTGGACACAGTGGCAGTGGTGATGAAGAGAAGTGGGCTGATTAAAAATATTTAGAAGTCATAGTCTATAGGACCTGCTGATAGATTGGATGTGAAGGTGAGGGAGAATGAGGGATCTCACCTCCAAACTGCTCTGTGGTCCCTTTTCCTGGTACATCACTGTTCCTTTTCTTCCCAAACTTTCCATTTTATCCTCTCAAAGTCACACTCAATGGCTACTAAGTTTCCCTATATCTTTGCGTACTCCATAGTTCATAATCTTCCCTGCCTCTTTACCTCCAGCTTTAACTGAGAGCAGCTCTACCCCAGGGCTCTCTTCCTTTCCCTGTAGCTGTCCCAGTGGATGGGAAGCTGCGTCAGCATCTGCATGAGTTCCATTCACATCTGCACCATGTTTCTTTCTTTTTCTATGCAGGTTAAATTACTCCTCTTTTAGCATCATGCAAGTAAGCCAAATCATTCTCTCTGCTATTCATATGGCCATCATCCACCACCCTCCTATGTCTTCTCAATTGCTGAAGGCTTTGCAGACTGAAGTTCCTACTTCAGCCACCCAGTTACTGTGGCCAAACCCTGGCTGTAGCCATCACTCACAATTCCTCCACCTGTGGAAACATTCTTTAAATTCCAATGTCTCTCTTGTGAGTACAACCTCTTATACTCATCCTTCTGCCTCCCTTACAACTTCATTCCCACCCTCCTGCTCTTTGACTTTGTTACCCTCACAGTCTTCCATCTCTTAAAAGCTATTTTTTTTCCTGCCCCAATTGAACATCAAGTTTGATTACCTGAACAACTTTCTTAACAATACTTTTATTTCTCTTCCCCCTTTAACTTCTATTTTACCTAGCTATAAAAAAGAAAAGAAATCAACGACAACAAAAACCAACTGTAGGTCAGAGAAAGAGTGAGAACTTTAGAGTCAGACATATCTGAATTCCAGTCTCAGCCCAGCCACTTACTAACTCTGTAGATTTGAGAAACAATCTCTCTGAGCTTCATGTGTGCGTGTGTGTACACGAAATGGGAATGTGCATTGTATCAATCACTGTTCAATCAGGATACAGAAACCACTCTAGATATTCCCAGTAGAGAAGGATTGGATACAAGGAATTAGTTATAAACTTGTGGGTAAGTTTGGAGACACATAAGAGGGAAAACAGTATTAGCCAAAGATCAGGAAGTTGCTACAAATCTTCATTTAGAGGTGCAAATGGGAGAAAAGGTACAGCCCTCAAATGAGAAAGCTGGAGTGCGCAAATGTGCCCCAGCTGCTGATGCCATTGGAGCTTGTATTGCTGATACTGCTGGAACCACCTCCACTTCCCCTGGGCAGGAGCTACTGCTGCTGACGTTGCCAGAGGCAGTGCCAGATATAGAAGGGCTTTTCCCTTTCTCTCACCTTCAGTCTTAACTTCAACAAAGCTGACAAGGGAGTCTGAGAAATGTGGTTTTCAGATTTCCAGCCTTGGTGGTACAGGAGAGATTATAGAAGAGTGGATGTGGAAATGAGCACCGATAGGCAATATCTGCCTCATGTATTCAGATTCATCATAACTTTTGGTTGCAAGCAAAAAAAAAAAAAACAAAAAAAAAAAAACCCCCAATTTAAAGTGGTATAAGCAAAAGGAGAATTTATTCACTTGTGAACCTAAAAAGTCTAGCGGCAGATTTTGACTTCAGGCAGAGGAAAATATAGGTGTTAACTTGATGTTATCAGGCATCTCTCTCTTTCCATCCCTTAGCTCTGCTTTCTCTGAGTTGGCTTCGTTCTCAGGAAGGCTCATCCTTCCTAGTGGCAAGATGTCCACTAAGCTTACATTCTATCAGCACCTCCTGCCAAATAGTTTCAGAAAAATTCCTGAATCTGATTTTCACTGGCTCAAATTTCATCATACGCCCATCTCTGAATTGATGGGCAGAGGCCATCCTGGGTTAGGAGGCCAATCCTGGGTGAGGAGCCCACCACTGAAGTGGGTTGTGGGATGGGGATGATTCCCACCCAAGCCACATGGACAAAGAGTGGGGAGGGGATGGGTCTCCAGAGAAAACTGATGTGATGTTACCAATAAAAGGGGGAACGGATGGTGGGCAGATAGCAACAACAATGACAACAACAGATGTTCATGACAGGATAATACCTATCTTGTGAGGTTTTCCTTCTTCCCTATCTAACCTTCCTTTTCTTCCTCAGCTAAAGGCTTTGAAAATATTGATATCACTGGGCATGAAATATGATGACCTCTTCCCTGCTCCGACCTTTTACGTTGCCCTGTATGCAACCTTCTTCTCACCCCATCCCTCCATCTATTAAGGTGTCCAATTCTTCTATGAGCCCTTGATCCCACACCTTTCATCTCTATCATCACTTCTAGGGTCTCCTTCTGTTTCTCATCTTCTTTTTTCTTTATTTTCAAATTGATTTTCTCCACTAGTATCTTTTGGTAGTTTTATACCCATGTTCAAGTTTCTACCATCTTTAAAAAAAAAAAAGGACACAAACAGAATGGTTTTTTTTAACCCGAGAGATGAACTTCATTTTATTTTTTACTTTCTTTTTTATTAATATTATCTTTGAGAATCATAATTATACCTTTATGGGATACAATATAATGTTTCGATGTATGTATATAATGTGTAATGATTAAATCAAGCTGATTAATATCCCTCACCTTGGCTACCTATCATTTTGTATGGTGAAACATTTGAAATTTACTTTTTTGGTTATTTTGAAATATACAATACATTATTATTGGCTATAGTTACCCTGCTGTGCAGTAGATCTCAAAACCCATTCTTCCTGTCTGTCTGGAACATTGTATCCTTTGATCAACAACTCCCCATTTCCTCCCTCCCCACCCACCAACCCATGGTAACCACCGTTCTACTCTCTATTTCTATGAATTTGACTTTATTAGATTTCATATATAAGCGAGATCATGTGGTATTTGTCTTTCTGTACCTGGCTTATTTTACTTAGCATAATGTCCTCTAGGTTTATCCATATTGTTGAAAAATGACAATATTTTCCCCTTTTAAGGATGAATAATATTCATTATGTATATTAATATATACTACATTTTCTTTATCCATTCATCTGCTGATGGACATTTCGGTGGATTCCATATCTTGGCTATTGCTAATAATGCGGCAATGAACATGGGAGTGCAGATATCCCTTCAATCTATTGATATATTGATTTTAGTTCCTTTGGATATATACCCAGCAGTGGAATTGCTGGATCATATAGTAGTACTATTTTTAGTTTTTTGAGGAACCTCCATACTGTAGAAACAGAATCTTTAACCTCACATCACTTTTCAGCTACTGTCTTTCTTCCAAATTTTTCAAAAGGGGGTTCTGCACTTATTTATTCTATTTCTTCCTTTTCCATTTGCTCAATTCATTGCACTGTGGCTTCTGCCTCCATTTTCTGCCGATACAGATCAAATCGTGCGGAACCATGACCTCCATGTTGCCAAATTCAAAAGATACATTGTTGCCTTGACCTTTTTGGAAATCTTTGCTGTATTTGATGCTGTTGACCACTTCTTTCTCCTTGAAAGTCTTCCCTCCCTTGGATTTCTTCATGACATTACTCTCTCCTGATTCTTCTTTTACCATTTCTTCTCAGCTTTCTTCTTGGCCTTTTTTTGCTTTGCTGACTCCCTAAATGTTGGCATTCCCAAAGTTCAGTTCTCATTCCTTTTCTCTTCTTACCCTGTGTGCTCTTCTACTTGTGTGTAAGAGTAGTCCTGTTGAAGAAGGAAGTTGAGAGAGTTTTTGCCAGGCCTTGAATCTGATTTATAAATTCCACTTCATGTAATATGTGGGAAGATTTTACTCCTCCTTACAGATTTTCCAAATGAAAACCACCACCCAGAAGAAGAGAGGTTTATCAGATCAACTACAAGAAAAATTACAATATCTGTCTCAGAGCAGTGGCTCACACTTGTAATCCTAGCACTCTGGAAAGCTGAGGCAGGAGGATCACTTGAGCTCAGGAGTTTGCCTGAGCAAGAATAAGACCCCGTCTCTACTTAAAAATAGAAAAATTAGGCCAGGCTCGGTGGCTCACGCCTGTAATCCTAGCACTCTGGGAGGCCGAGGCAGGAGGATTATTTGAGCTCAGGAGTTCGAGACCAGCCTGAGCAAGAGCAAGACCCCGTCTCTACTAAAAATAGAAAGAAATTATATGGACAACTAAAAATATATAT
This sequence comes from Eulemur rufifrons, assembly GCF_041146395.1. Taxonomy (NCBI): domain Eukaryota; kingdom Metazoa; phylum Chordata; class Mammalia; order Primates; family Lemuridae; genus Eulemur; species Eulemur rufifrons. Next base: position 57,580,835 of record NC_090988.1, on the reverse strand, counting down.
AGAAAAAATTAGCCGGGCATGGTGGCTCATGCCTATAGTCCCAGCTACTTAGGAGGCGGAGGCAGAAGGATTGCTTGAGCCCAGGAGTTTGAGGTTGCTGTGAGCTAGGCTGACATCACGGCACTCTAGCCCTGGGCAACAGACTGAGACTCTGTCTCAAAAAAAAAAAAAAAAAAATAGAAAAATTAGCCAGGCATGGTGGTACATGCCTGTAGCTCCAGCTACTCAGGAGGCTGAGGCAGGAGAATCACTTGAGCCCAGGAGTTTGAGGCTGCAGTGAGCTATGATGATGCCACTGTACTTTAGCTGGGGTGACAAAGTGAGACTCTGTCTCAAAAAAAAAAAAAAAAAAAGAAAGAAAGAAAGAAAGAAAAATTACAATATCAAAGCAATACTTACAAGTAGTGGAGAATAAATCTGCCTTTGCTCCAGAAGTCTCTTTACTGTTAACAGACATGAAAGCTCTGTCCTTTCACATAGGCCTGGTGGGTGCCAACTGCCCGGTAATGCTAATTGGCTGGCCTATCAAACCAAATAGCAGTAAGCCATTACTCTTGGTAAGTGACTTTGGATGGATTTGCTTCTAATTCAAGTTTTTCCTGATAGGTCCAAGGTAATAATTTTAAAAGATTGATGCCTTATAGGGACCCACATTGGTCAGAACCATATGCAGTATCTGATTTGGTTCATAGGCTATTGGTTGCGCCTATGCCATAGGAATGATCAGAAGCAAGCAGAGATGACAGTGGACCAAAAAAAAAAAAAAAAAAAAATGGGTGAAGGGCATAGGTTGAGTCCTCACTGGTCAGGAGGCTTTTTAAACCTAAGAGGAGATCAAGAGTTCAGGAGGACTTGTGTGGGGGCCAAAAACATCAGAGACAAGATGCACGTGAACTGCACATTTTCCTTTTTGCACCCTCGCTAATTAGACCCCTCTCCCCATCCTCATCATGTTCTCTGTGTCCTGGTTACCTGAAGATATTTTCCTGAATACTGCAGCCTTCCTGCTCAATGGGATTGGAAAGACAAGTATTCTGATAAGCTATCTGTAAATGGGTGATATTTCCGGATTTTTGCATTTTCCCAAGCAAAAATCTGGAAATCATTCTTTTCTCCACAATTCCATAGCCAGTTGATCACTAGTTTCCGTGAATTCTACTTCTTGAATATTTACTAAACCCATGCAATTTTCTCCATCCCTAGTCCTACCACTATAGTCCATGCCATTGTCATCTCTCACTTAGACAACCTTAATTGCTTCCTAACTGGTCTCCTCACTTCCAGTTTTGCTCTCCTCCTATCTAGTCTCCCTGTAAGTGATCTTCTAAAATGCAAGAATGAACATGCCACTCTCCTGCTTCAAACCCTTCAATAATTTTCCATTGCCCTTAAAGCTCAAAACCCTTAGCCTGACATATACAAGGTCTTCCTTGATTTGGCACCTTCCCACCTTTCCAGTTCATCTCATGCCATTCTTCTCCATGATCACACCCATGCTGGCCTTCCTGCACTTCTCTCCACACTTGGAATGATTTTCTTTTCTCCTGGCTCATCTCTACCTTCTTCATAAAGTGTTACTTCCTGTGAATGCCTGCCAAACCTCCCAGGACAAATTAAGCCCACTCAAATACATCTCCTTCAAGGTACTCATCACATTTCTAATTACATGTTTAACGTCTCTTTCCTTTGTTAAATTTCAAGCTGTAAGATGGCAAGAACTGTATCTTGTTTCTTTACCTGTTCCTAGCACCAAGGACAGTGCCTCACACATTAATTATTTGTTGAAAGAGAATGGGTGAATGAATGAATGAATGAGAATATCTTTCTTTTTATGGGTAACTCTTGCTCATCTTTCAAGGATGCAGATCAGATGTTATCTTCCCCAAGTGAGTTATAGTCAAATCTGATTCATCTTTGGATCCCTGGCTTGAGACCTGACACATAGTTCATATACCAAAGGTATTTTTTAAATGATAATCAACTTTTGGCCATAAATTGAAAATTGTTGGAACTGAGTGATGGGTATATGAGGGTTCGTTATAGGTTAGTATATAGTTGAGATTTTTCATAATAAAAAGTTAAAATATTTATATTCACCCCAAATCAAATGAAAGTATATTCGAAGCTGACCTTGAAGCTTCTGGTTTGAGCAAGCTAGTAGTTGGTGGTGCCATTCATTGGAATGGAGACGTGGAGCTGTGTCCAGTCTGAGGGGTGTGTGTGCGTGTGTGTGCATGTTGGGGAAGGTTCTTTTTCACTTCAGTGAAATTCCTTAGAAGAGAAATAAAAAATGATGAAATAATGAATTTAGATTTGGACATCTTTAGTTTTAGGTGCCTTGAGAGCATGTCCAGTCAGTCAGTCGTTCAATAGGTTAACAGGTTCAGCAAATTAAAACCTCTGCCTCTGCACGAGCCTTTAGGGGCTCTCTGAGTGGTAACGTAGCCCCTTGTCATCCTTGATGGCCCCTGGGCCACTGATCTGACCACTGGGCTCTATCTCACTATCCAGCGAGGGTCTGCGGTAAATATTGCACCCCACCATCCCTTCCTTGACATTTTCCATTCACAGTCTCCCCTTCCTTATGAATTTCTTCCCGGGGAGCAATTTATTCTTGACTTTTGCGAGGCCCTGGTGTCACAGCTTTATGTTCAGCAGCAGGGTTAGGGTGTTAAGAAACATCTGGGTTCCAGTCTGAGTTCAGCACTTATCGTGACTGTGGGGAAGTCGCTTTACATTTCTAAATCTCAGCATCTGCTTCTGAAAAATGAAGATAATAACCGTGGCGACTGCACACGGCTGATGTGAAGATTAATGCATGTAAACGTTTTAACACAGAGCCTGACACGGTATAAGCGATCAATAAATACGAGCTGTTATTATCACCAACGCTGTGTCCTCATTGCCTCCCCACCAGGACGTCAGGCAGTGTTGCGGCAAGAGCGGAGCGGGTTGCAGGCTCGGAGCCTCTCCCGGCGCGGCTGCGGCCCCCGCACGGCCCCAGGCGCTCCGGCTCCAGCCTCGTCCGCGCGTCGCCCCGCGGGGCGCTCGGGGTGAGTCCGTGGAATCGTAGTGGAGGGCGGTGCCGGCTGGGCAGGGGTCCCAGGGAGCCGGGTGCGGGGATGTTGGCTGATCAACGAGGTTGGGCCGTGGGGCTGACCGAGGGCCGAGGGTCCCCTGGAGGGTGCGGCCCCCAGCTCGCTGCGGCAAGTGGCGCCCCCGAGGGGCTCGCGCTCCCGCGCCCGCCCCAAGATGGCGCGCCTCTCCGGCCTCCGCGCGCGCCTCCGCCGCTCGGGGCGCGGCCCCGCGGCCCGCGCGCTCCTGGGCGGGGGATGTTGTGATGGAGAAGCCGCGGCGGAGCCCGAGCCCCGCAGCCTGAGCCACCTCCGCCATCTGGGCCTGGGGCCTCGCCGCGCAGGTAGGAGCTGTCCCTGCCCGGGCCCAGTCCCGGTGGCTGGATCCCGACCTCCGGCGGCGGGAGGATCCTGCAGCCCCTTCCCCGCGACGGTCTGGGGTCCCCCAGCCAGGCCCCATCCCCCCCATCCCCGGGCCGCCCTTCCACCGCGCGCCTTCAGACCGTCCTTCTGTCCCCCCCGCAGGGTCCACTGCGGTCCTCACACCGCCCCCTCCCCTGATCTTTACCTCCTGCCCCTCCGGGATGACCAGGGGGCGAGTATAGAGGACGCAAGGCGAGGGGCGGTGGGGATGGGGGAGGGGAGGTCAAGGGCCGGGAAGGGATGCAAGGTGGGGTGGGAAGGCAGGCTGGACAGATGCCAGCAAGGGTCCCAGGCCTGAGATCTGTCAGGCTACATTCTTTTGCCCTCAGTGACCGAGGGGTGTGCCCTGGGGCGGCTGTGTCCCCAGCTCGGCCGGAGGCCTAGCACTCATTAAGAGCAGTTTTCCCAGAGCCAATTCAGAGGTTATTCCGAACCTATTTTGAATCTTCCTGTGTGTCTCTTGCATTCTGAGCCCCTCCAGCTATAGTCCTAGGTCTCTCCACCCTTCAAAGTCAAAACCTTGTCTACACTTGCTGTCTTCATTTCCTTACTTCCCATTCATTCTTAAAACCACTCCACTCTGTCTTCTGTTCCTGACACCCACTGAACTGTCCAGACCAAGGTCACCAGAGACCTCGGTGTGGCAAACTCCAATGGACATTTTCTTTTATCCCCTTTACCTTTTAGTAGTATTCGGTGGTGTATGTCGATTCAGTCTCCTTGAAGCTTTTTCCTGGTTTCTCTCCTAGGGCATTGTCTGCTCCCTCTCAATCTCATTTGCTTCCTCCTTCTTCTCTCTTTAGATGCTGGTGAAGCTCTTGGTTCTGTCCTGAGCTGTCTTCTCCAATTCTGCTCTTTCTCCCCAGGTATTTTATTCACTCCCAAGTCTTCAAATTTCATATATATGCTAATGATTTCTCAATTTTTGTATCTGGCCCAGACTTCTTTCCTGAAAACCAGACTTATATCCAGCTGTCCTCTTGATATCCCCCTTGGAAGACCAATAGGAATTCCAAATTTACAGATCCCAAACTGAATTACCTTCCCTGGCTTCTTCTCTACCCTACTTCCAAATCTATTCTTCCTTTCAAATATCAGAAATGGCTGCTTTCCAGTCAGTTACCCAAGCTGGAATCCTGGGCAAGATTTGAGGTTAACCTCTCTCTCTCACCCTCTGGATCTAATTTCACCAAGTTCTGTCATGTCTATTACCTAAATATTTCTTAAATACATTTGTATCATTCCATCCCCACTGCCATCAAACTTAATCTGGGCCACCACCCTTTTTTCCTTGCCTGCTCTAATAGTACACTCTTGCCTACCTCCCCTTAACTATTCTCAACACAGCACACAGAGTGATCCTTTAATAAATGCATCTATCTGGCTGGGCATGGTGGCTCACAACTGTAATCTCAGCACTTTGGGAGGGCAAGTCTGGAGGATTGCTTCAGGCCAGGAGTTCAAGACCAGCCTGGGCATCATAGCAAGATCCCATCTCTCTGAAAAAAAAATGAGCAAGGCGTTGTGGCATGCTCCTATAGTTCTAGCTACTTGGGAGGCTGAGGCAGGAACATCATTTGAGCCTAGGAGTTTGAGGCTGCAATGAGCTCTGATTGCACCACTGCACTCTAGTCTGGGTGACAGAGGGAGACCCTCTCTCTAAAAAAAAGCATCTGATGACTCATTCAACAAATATGATTTGAGCCCTAATGTATACCAGACACTACTTCAGGTATTGAAGATATAATTCGGATCAAAATATACTGGGTCCCCATAGAGCTGACAATCTAGGAGGGAAATCTAATAAGAATAACATTGAAAAATGTGATAAATTTCACAAAGGAAAGCTGTATGGTACAGCTAAGCTGGTCTGGGGGATAGGGAGAGAGAGTCAAGGATGGCTTCTCTGGAAATATGACATTTGGTCTAAGATGTGAAGGATGAATAGGAGTTAATTAGGCTGAGAGAGCAAGGGGAGAAGGTCCCGGGCAGAAGGAAAATAACACATTGTAGGGGGAGCTCATGATGTCTTCGAGGAATCAAAAGGAGGCCACTGAGGATGAAGGGCAGAGTGACTGAAGCTGAGGATAGGGAGAGCAAGGCAGGGCTAGACTGAGTGGGGCCGTTTAGGCTGTGTTAACAATTTTGGTCTTTAGTAAGGTCTTTGTCCTTGGTGTCGATTGCTAATGGTAATGGATATGGAGAGTAGATGAAGTCCAGAAATTTTCTTGGAGAAAAAATGATCGGTACCTGGGGATGGACTGAATATTGGGAATGAGGGAGAAGGACGTACACAACAGGATGGGTAGTCATATCATTCCACAAGCCAGGAGCCTGAAAGAGGACCAGTTAGGGGGTGGGAGTGAGAAACTCGAGTCGGCATATTAGTTTGAGAGGCCTTTGAGGCATGCATGTGCAGATATGAGGTAGAAAGTTGAAGGTACATGTTCGGACTTCAGATGAGGGGTCTGAAAGGGAAACGTAAATTTGGAAATCATCAGTGTATAGGTAGTAACTGAAGCTGTGGGCATGAATGAACACCTATACTGAATATAGGATGAGAAGGAGAAAAGGGCATAAGACTAGGCTGTGAGAAACTCCAGCATGTAATGGCCGGTAGAGGAAGATGAGCCGGCAAAGGAGTCGAAGAAGCCAACAAACAGTAACCAGAAGTGTAGGGGAAAAACCGGGAAATATAGAGTGTGGAAGCCGTGGGTGAAAGCTGGATGAGAGATTCATGGGGTCAAACGCTGCTGAGAGGACAAACAAGATGAAGACTGTAAGAGTCTGTTGGGTTAGACGACATAGGGGTTGTGTTGACCTCAGTAGGAGCTGTTACTGAGTCGTGCTGGGAGTAGAAGCTGGTTTGGAAGGGGTTGAGGAGTGAGTGGGAGGTGAGGAAATGGCAACATGGAGTAGAGACAATTCTTTCAAGAAGTTTGCCTGTGTGGGGGAGGAAAGAGCTGGAGCAGTGAGTGGCTCTGGAGGAGTGTCAGGTCAAGAAATGTTTTGTTTTCAAGTTGGGAGATAGTGTATCCTATTGAGAAGGAGGGGTTGATTACATAGAAGAGAAAGTAGATTAACAGCGGTGTAAAATTCCTAAAAAGGCATGGCAGGAGGGATTGAAATTCTAGGTGAAGCAATTGGTTTTAGGAAGAAGGAGAGAAAAAGCTAGGTGCTGAAGTTACTAGGTTTGTATGTTTGAGGATGTTCTCCAACTGATGGCTTCCCTTTCCTCTGTGGACTGGGGGGAGATCACTCCCTGAGAGGAGTGGTCCAAGGAGAGTTGTGCTCCATTCTCAGGCAGGCCTTCACTGATTCTGGGCTAGGGTAATCTCCAGGCTCTTGAAATGCCCTGTTCTTCCCCCATCATGATATTCAACCATTCATTCAAAAAAATAGAGAGTACTTATGGATGCCAGGCACTATTGGCATGACACTGCATTGTAATGAGTTGTTCAGTGACTGTTTTCCCATGTGAGCTCCTTGAAGGGAAGAACACTTTCTTTATTATTCATCACTCTCCCCTGTGCCTAGCACAGTGCCTGGCATATAGTAAGCTGTCAAATTAGAAGACCCCTTACTTTGAGCAAGACTCAGCACCTAACCCTGTGGTTTGATATCAGCTTCTTCAGGTTTAGCGGCATTTCCTGCCTTGCAGGCCCTGCCCAGCTCTCTGCCTTGAGTGAGAACCCATTCGGCTCTTGGCATCCTTTGAGATGCTCCAGGTATGGATAACCCCAGTGAGAGTGGAGAGATTGGATGGTACTCCTTCTTGAAGAAATTGGGCAACTGGTCATCTTTTTGACCTCAGAAAGTGAGGTGATGGAGACCACACTTCTTCCAGCTACATGCTCGGGCTTCAGCACTTACAGCAGAACTTCCCCATTCCTCCCGGAGTACTTTCTGCCCTAGTGACCAGATTGGCAGGGCTGCCCTGAAGTCAGCCTGGCTTTTCACTGTCCCAGCCTCACATTGTGTATGCCCTTCTCAGGGCACGCCTCCCAGTGCTAAGGAGGTTGGTCCCAGCCTGATCTCTGAGAAACCTGGCTCCATACACCACCGCTTCAGAGAAGGGCTCACCACCCCTAAGTTCCTCTGAGCTTGGCAGAGTCCTGGGGTCTTCCACCTCCTGAGACTCATGGAGATACCACTGTTGAACAGTCTCTGAGCCAGGATGTTGGTTTAGCTTAACTCCCTCCCTTCCTCTTCCTAGAACTAAACCCTCACCTTTCCAAGACTCCTGCCCCATCTTGCTTCCCTCTCAGGAACGCTTCATTCTCCAGCACCCTCCCTAACGCTCCCTTTGCCCATGCCCAGCCCACCGGGCCACACAGCCTTGGTATCTATTCCCGGCCAGTTCCGAGATTCCTAGTTCCTGGTTCCTCCCACCCCATGTCTGTCCCCTCCATCCTTCCTTTCCTTCCACACGGCGGCCCACTCTGTGGCAGGCACACAGCGCGCTCTCCTTGGAAATGGGAATACGAAATTAAATAAGTCATGGTCTCAGACGTTCTGATAGAATGTGGTACTGGGTGCTGTGAGACACAGAGGAGAGAGAGAACAGGAAAGACTACTTAAGAGCTGTGGCCACTGAGCCTAGTTTTGAAACACAAGCAGGGGTTCGCACAAAGGGAGACAGGATTCCAGGCCGAGGGAGCAGTGTAAACAAAGAGCCAGGGCTGTTAGAGTGTGTGACGTGTTCCAGAATATGCCACACTGCACGTTCATGTGGCTGGAGGAGAAGGTATGAAGGAGGCGGGAAGTGGGAGGAGGCCTGAGAGGTCACAGGGGTCAGCTTGAGGGGTCTCTTGGGTGTTCTGCTAATGAGCTCAGACATTATCCTAAAGGCAGCAGTGAGTCCTCTAATTTTTTGAACCAGAGTGACACAATCTGGTTTCCATTTTTGGAAGATTACTGTGGTTCTGGGTGGAGGCAGAGCCGTCTATTTTTTCTTCACTTATGCCAGTGACCATGAGTGTTCTCACGGGCCAGGTGGAGCCACACTGAGCAGACCAGCAGTTACACGTGGGGCAGACACGTGGACAGAAACCTTTCTCCCTTTACAGATGTCCGCATAGCATTGTGCTTGGGTCTGAGGAGCTAGAAACCACAGGGAGGTGAGCTGTGGCTCCTGCCTCAGGACCACGCGCCACCCCTGAGGAGACTGCGGGGGGAGGGGGGGCAGGTGTTGCTCAGGCAGCCTGTAGCACCTGTGCTCAGAGAACTGGGGCAGTGGGGAGTCGGGGAGTCCTCCTTAGTGGAGGAAGGGGGAGACAGGGAACTTTCTCCAGGAGAAGGCTGTGCAGTGGGAGTCAGAAAAAGGGCACTGCAGGGTTCTTTGAGGCGGTCAATGAGGGAGGGGTGGGGAAGGGCCGGGCAGGAAGAGAGAACTCTGAGTGAGATATCAGGAAGGAGAGAGTGATACAGGAGGGCTGTCTGAGGGAGGGGTCTCGGTGAGGCTCAGTATGGGCGCAGCAGAGCGGTGGAAGGTCAGGGGGGTGGGGAAGATGGGATGGGCCTGAGAGTAATCCCTCGGTGTGGGCTGGAAGGGTAAGAAGGGCTCACAGCACTGTGGGGAAGGCGACCCACGCAGGGCTTGTGAGGAGGGAGCCTGAGGGGTCAGGAGGGGTGGGCCGTCATCGTGGAACAGGAGATCCTCATACCTGGAGGGCAGCTGGCGCTTGGTCAGGTGTCATGAGCCACGTTGAGGCGCAGTACTGTAACCAGTGCTTTCTGACGCTGGCAGAGGAGATGCCAAATGGGGCCCAGAGGAGATGGGGGTGGGGAGAGGACGGGAAAGAGTCATACATTCATTCATCAATATTTGTTGAGTTCCTGCTCTGTGCCAGGACTATGCCAGGCACTGGGCATGCCGTATGGAAAAAAAGGACAAAATCTTCACTAACGTGGAAATTATAAATGAGGAGACAATAATTAGGCAAAGTAAATAATAAATGAGCTTGTCAGATGATGACAGGTGCTAGGGAAGAGTTTGGGGATTGCTGAGGAGGGGCCGAGGTAGCCTGCAATTTTAAAATGGGTGTTCAGGGAAGGCCTCACTGAGGAGGGGACATTTGGGCAAAGACCTGAAGGGCAGGAGGGTCCAGATCAAAGGTTCCTGCACTGACCCAGAACGGGGCCTTGTGAGGGCTGGCAGGGGGACTGGTACCCGAGGGGAGTGGCTTCATAGAAATCATCACCAAATGTAGCTTTCGCTGGCCAAAGGAACTGTGAATTGGAGCCGAGGGCCCTTCCTTCCCAGTGCCATGCCCTAAGGGGCTGGTTCTGTAGCTCATTCCCTCCTGTCCTCTCAGTTGTGTGGGGTGGGCTTGGGGGCTGGTTGAGTTCAGTGATGACGGTGATAGGGACACAGTCTAGGGGGCTCACAGTGGTGGGGCCCAGGGAAGGCAGTGTGGCAGGAGGAAAGGGGCGGTCGGTATCCAGTGTCCAAAGCTCATGAGCCAGTCCTATGCTAGCGGTGTCCCTGGCACAGTACTCCCCAGTTGGATGAGCTGGGGGTGGGGCCACACAGAGAGCCTTTGTCCGGATGCTCTGCTGGTGGGAGTGAGGGCAAAGCAGGCGCCAGCTGTGCCATCCCAGAAAACTCAGAGCTGGGGATTTGGGGATGGGACAGGCTGTGATGGTGGTGATGATGCGGGGACAGAAGTTGAGTCCTGTCATTCTTATAGGAAAATAGCTCCTGGGGGGATGAGGAGATGCAGGTCATAGCCCTGGGGCAGAAGCAGGGAGGCTGCCGTCCTGGCCCACAGGCTCAACAGCATCTCTCCTCCCTACCCTGCAGGATCTGCCACGGCCATGTCTGTTCCATCGTCACTGAGCCAGTCGGCCATTAACGCCAATAGCCACGGAGGCCCTGCACTGAGCCTACCCCTGCCCCTGCACGCTGCCCACAACCAGCTGCTCAACGCCAAGCTGCAGGCCACAGCTGTGGGACCCAAGGACCTGCGCAGCGCCATGGGGGAGGGTGGGGGGCCTGAGCCAGGCCCCGCCAATGCCAAGTGGCTAAAGGAGGGCCAGAACCAGCTCCGGCGGGCCGCCACGGCGCACCGTGACCAGAATCGCAACGTGACCTTGACACTGGCAGAGGAGGCCAGCCAGGAACCTGAGATGGCGTCCTTGGGCCCCAAAGGCCTGATACACCTGTACTCTGAGCTGGAGCTCTCAGCCCACAATGCGGCCAACCGAGGGCTCCGAGGACCCGGCCTAATCATCAGCACCCAAGAGCAGGGGCCAGACGACGGCGAGGAGAAGGCAGCAGGGGAGGCCGAAGAGGATGATGAGGATGAGGATGATGATGAGGAGGAGGACTTGTCTTCTCCCCCAGGGCTGCCAGAGCCCCTGGAGAGTGTGGAGGTCCCCCCGGGGCCCCAGGCCCTCACAGATGGCCCCCGGGAACACAGCAAGAGTGCCAGCCTCCTGTTTGGCATGCGGAACAGTGCAGCCAGTGACGAGGACTCGAGCTGGGCTACCTTATCCCAGGGCAGCCCCTCCTATGGGTCCCCGGAAGACACAGGTACCTGGTGGAGCTTGCCATGGGCGTGTGGGAGGGCATGAGGGCAGAAGTCAGGCCTGTCCACACAGAGGCCAGCCCCAGCCTGATAGGAGCTGCAGAGCTACGTGTGTCCTCAGTCCATAGCAGGCCGTGCCCAGGCCTTCTCATTTGAGTGCTTGGGCAGTCTGGTAGGTCTCCCAGCATGCATGCCCTGACGGGTGGATCTGTCCCTCGTGTGTGCCCTCATGGTTGGCATGTGGACTCGTCGTTTACTGGGCACTTACTAGGTAATAGGCCCTCTGCTCAGTCAGCATTTTTGGATTTGATCTGCACAACAATGCAGTGAGGCTGATGCTGTTATTATGTCCATACTACAGATGACAGAAAAGAGACCTGGGAGGTTTAGGAGCTTTCTCAAGGTCACAGACGGTCTGAGATCACAAGAGAACTGAGATCCAAACTAGATCCGAGCCGAGGCTCGAGCTCTTGGCCCCCGTGTTACGCGGCCACCAATGCACACAGCACGATGCGCTGAGGTGTTTGGGGCAGTCTGCCCTGTTTTAACAGGCCAGGTCTGGAGGGAGCAGCCAGCACCTTCCCACCAGCCAGGTCTACCTGGAAAAACTGGGGATGCCGTGTGCTTACACTCAGCATGCCCCATGCAGAGCACCACACTGGCAAGGATACAGTTTTGTCAGGAATAGGATATTGACTAAAACTTAGAAAACAAAGAAAAAAGAAACGTGCTTTTTTTGGGGTGGGGGGAGAATGGATGTTAGGATTCCAAGGATTGGCCATTAAATGTGTCCCATTTAAATAAGTTGAGTCTCCACATTTGCTAATGTCATGTAGAAATACAGACAGAGCTGGAGAGCGAAGGGCAAAGATAACAGGCTGTGGCCACAGCCCTGGAGTTCCTGGGAGCGTAAATAAAGATCAGGAAAGACTCCCATCCGCACCAGGTCGAAGACACCATACCCAGACCCCAAACTGTGAAACTTTGTAGGGAGCACGGGGTTCTGATGAGCCTGGGGCTGCACACCGTCCGCTTTCAAAAAGCTTCCTATGAGCGTTATCAAACGTATACAAAAGTAGAGAGAACAGAATGATGAGCCTGATTTACCCATGACACAGTTTCAGCAATTATCAATACAAAGCTGATCTTGCTGCGTGTATACCCTCACCCACCCCTGGGCCGCAGCCTAGGTCATTTTCAGGCACATACTTTCATCTGTAAATGTTTATGTATGCATTCCTAAAAGATAAAGCTCTTTAAAACAAAACAAAACAAAACAAAACACACCACAATACCATTATTGTACCTACAAAATGTTAACAATAATTCCTTAATATCATCAAATATCCAGTCAATGTTTACATTTTTTAAAAGTTTGTGTGTGTGAATCAGTATCCAAATAGGTCTATGGTTGATATGTCTTTTACTTAAAGTTTCTTTTAATCTGTAAGTTCCCCCCCAACTCTTTCTCTTTATTTATTTATTTTTTTTTTTGCTTGCAGTTTTTTGTTTGTTTGTTTGTTTTAACTGAAGAATCATGTTGTTTGTCCTGGGTTTTCCATGGTCTAGAATTTTTCAGACTCTCTCCCTGTGGTGGTATTTAACATGTTCCTCTTCCTGGAATTTCCTGTAAATTGGTAGTTAGTTGTAGAGCCATGGTCAGATTCAGATTTGAGGGTTTTTGTGTTTTGTTTGTGCAAGAGCTTGTAGGTGGTATTGAATACTGCTACCAGAGGCAAAGTCTGATTGTGCTCTTCTTGTGCGGTTAGTGGCCTTTCATGGTCATTGCCTTGACTCCCTTTAAAGAGAACAGCCCCTACTCCACTCCAGCTGGTTATTTTTGAGGTCAGGGTTGGGGAAAATGTAGTCTTAACAGAGCCAGTTCAAGGGAAACTGAAAACTAGATATTGATGTCAAATACTTTAATTTCTAAACTTTAGCAACTGATTCTGTTTTTTTAAAAGCATTGTACAGGCCACACAAAATCTGTCTGAGGCTTGCATCAGTCTGCAGGTTGCAGGTTGCTAGTTTGCAGCCCTCAGGGGTGTGAGTCAGCAGCCAGATAGAGGTCTGGTTGCTCAGTGGCCCCTGGGTGGTCACTGTGGTGGCCACACCTAATTCTGGGAGTAGGAGGACAGAACTGCTGAAGAACTAGGAGTGGTCTGCTGGGCACGGGCAGTGACCTCAGCAAGGGCTTAGGAGTGGCGAGAGGATTCTCAAAGATCATGCACTGGTGGAGACCATGTGCATTGAGGGTAGAGGTGTGGGGCCAGCCCAGGGGAGGGGCCAAGTGACTGCTTACTCTATTGTGACTGTGTTCCTATGACCATGAGGGCCATAGAGGAGGTTTGAACTCCTGTGGGAATGAGGCTAGAATTGAGCAAAAATTATTTTCTCCTCCCTATCCTAGGATCTCCACAAGTTCTTGATTGCATGGATAAATGTGTGAATGTGTGAATTAAATGAATGAATGATGAATGAATGAACTTTACTACTCTGTACCAGGCCTTGTCCTAAATGCCGGAGATGTGTACTATGGGGGAAAGATGTTCTTAACCTCATGGCCCTCACAGCCTGGTGATGAGACAGAGAAAGAAACAGGTGGTTATGATCATTGCAATGAGCTGTGAGGCAGGGGCAGCTACAGGAGGGGTCCCTGACCCTGCCTTTGTGTGTGGTCGGGGAGAGGGCAGTGCGTCAGTTTTGAGAAATGACCTATATACAGATGTCTGAAGGAGGAGTGGGTGATAGCCAGGTGAAGATCTAGGGGAGGCTGGGCTGGGCAGGGATAAAGGATATGTTCCAAGCCAAGAGAGAGAGTTGGGGGGGGGGAGAGAGAGAGAGAAGAGAGAGAGGAGAGAGAAGGGGGGGAAGTGGCCAGAGATAGCTGAGAGGCAGACAGTTGCAGGTTCATGACAGTACATAAAACCTGGGGAGGAATTTGGATTTTATCCTGAGGGCAATGAGAAAACAATTAAGAGGATTAAACTGGACAGTAACGTGATTAGTTTAGCATCTCAGAAGAATCATTTGGGCTGTAGTGTGCAGCCCAGATTGCAGGAGACTAGACAGGAAGATAGAGACCGGTTAAGATGCTGTGGCAGCGATCCAGGTAGAAAAATGCTAGTAGCCTGGACTGTGGTAGTGCCGTGGGTGGAGAGCATTAAGTGAATCACTGATGCCTCAGCAAACGAGTACACCTAGCTTAGCTGCCAAGGCATTCATAGATGAATGAATGAAGGAAGGAATGATACATGAGCATTTCATGCGTGCATGCCTGCAGGAATCAATGCAGGAGTGAAGGTGTATGTTCCGGAATAAGTGCATGCGTGTGGAAGCAAAGGCCCAGGTGGGCTGTGCTTGAGGGGAGATGTGCCAAGCTCCAGACGGGCCTCCCAGATGGTCACGGGGGGAGAAACTGCCCCTCCACGACAGGTCGGAAGGATGAAGCTCTTTGAAGTACAGGCCGACAGGGATGGCAGATGGATTAGTGAGTGTGACTCAGTCAGGAGATGGTGGACTGGTCCCCAGATTCCAAAAGTGTCTGACCCTCATGAGGCAGGCTGTGGCTGTGGAGGGCACGGAGGCCCTGAGTGTGGTGTTCCTGGAAGGTTTGGGCAGGAGAGCCCTGAAAGCAATGGAGGGTCTCTGGGGAAAAGCAGGCATGCCCTGAGCCTCAGCCACTGTCAGGTGCCCACTGGAGACCTTATTTCTGAGGGTCTGAGCTGGGGGCCGGTGGTAGGAGAGGCAGTGATGACTGCCTAGAAGGTGGATGGGCAGGAAGGGCCCCTCCCCATTGGATGTCTGCGGGCCCACCTCATTTGGAAGCGGAGCGGAGCGGGTGAGGCACCTTGCCTGAATAACTCTCACAGCAGGTGTGCAGCCACCTTGGTGTAACCACGCCCACTCCCAGCCCCTCTGTGTCTGGTTGCCCAGCAGCCTGGGTCTTGGGACTGCCTGTCCCTCAGTGCTGCCTCTTGGACCAGTCAGGATTCCTGGTTTCCCTGGCAACGGGAAGCACGTCAGCAGCCTGGGCGCTCCCAGCCGGTCCTGGTGCTGCGGTTGCCGAGGAGACGCTGCAGCCTAGCTGGGCCCTGGCAGGTGAGGGGGGGTGGTGCTGGGAAGCCCCAAGCCCAGCCTGAAGCTTGCTGGGGCCCAGGCCCTCAGGGCCCACCCTTGGGTTCAAACTGCTGGGCAGGTTCTGGGCAGGGGAGGGATCCCTGAAGGCCTTGAAGCCACACCCTGTTTATGCTGAGAGCTGTAGGCTCGGCAGGGCCCCACGCGGCTGGGGTATTCCCAGGGGCTGAGTCTCCTCCTCGTGTCCCTAAGACTGGGCTTGACTATAACACTAACGTGACCTCTGGAGGGTGGGATGGAGGTTCAGGATTGGGGGAGGGGAGCCAGGGTGAAGAAGAAGAGGTATGAACAGGAGGGGCTGGGGTCTCATGAGCACCCCCTTCCTCCTCCCATCCCACCCCAAGGAGGTTCCCCAGCTTGGTGGTCCTGGCCCCTCCCTAGTGAGCTCCAGGCGGGGGAGGATCTTGCCTGGCAGACGCTCTGCCCTGGTGAGAAGGGGGCGGGATGAGCTTTTCTCTGCAGCCCAGTACCAGGCTGTGAGCCCAGCTGGCTGGGCTGGAGGGGCTGTGAGGAGGGAGGGTAGAGGCAGGAGGGGCTGAGAATGAGCGCCATGTTCTCCCAGGACTTTTTCCTGGCCATCATCCTGCAGGACAGCAGCCCAGGTGAGGCTTGGCATGATGTGGGGCGGGGCTGGCAGGGAGAGCAGAGTGGGTTACAGGGATGGGGTGGTGTAGCTTTGCCGGCAGACAAGGGTGTATGTCACAGATGTGCAGTACGTGTGTATGTACATGAAATGTTTGCCTGCATCTGTGTGGCAAGGGTCAAGGTGTGAATATCTGTGGTGTCTGCACACATGTGGCAGGGGTTGACGTATGTCATGTGTCTGAGTGTATGTTCACCTGTATGTGTGGTACCCAAACATGTGTCCAGGGTCATTGTGGGGTGGTGTCTGCACATCTGTGTGGCAGGGGCTGTATATATAGCTGTATGTGCACATACCTCTGTCTGTGGTGTCTGCATGAGTGGACGGCTGGACTTCGTGTGTGTTTGCCCTAGCACACGTGTGCACCTGTAGGTGATACCTGCCATCTGTGCTGGCATTTTCTGTGTTTTGCACACCCTGGTGTTTGTGGCTGCACAGGTGTGTGGTAAGGCTTATATATGTTGTGTGTCTGTGTGCACATGTATGGAGCTGGTGTGTTCACCTTCGTGTATGCTGAGATGCAGATATGTATAAGGAGGTTAACTGGGGTCACCCAACCTCCCTCCCTCCCTTCCTTCTTTCCTTCCTGCCTTTCTTCTTCCCCACATGTGGCCACATTAGTCAGTAGCAGGGCCCAGGAGGAGACCTGAGCCGTGTCCCCTACTGGTAGCCCCCCATGTGGTGACTCCAGACTGTAGGCTCGAGGAGGAAGCAGGAACCATGTTGTGCTGTAGCCCTTCCCTTGGCCCTTCTTCTGAACCATGGGGTCTCAGGGAGGGGATTGGGCACAGGCACCTGGTGTCTGCTTGTTGGCGCTGACCCTCACCAAGCCTCCCACCTGGCAGATTCCTTCTGGAACCCCAACGCCTTCGAGACGGATTCCGACCTGCCGGCTGGATGGATGAGGGTCCAGGACACCTCAGGGACCTACTACTGGCACATCCCGACCGGAACTACCCAGTGGGAGCCCCCTGGCCAGGCCTCCCCCTCACAGGGGAGCAGCCCCCAAGAGGAGTCCCAGGTGAGGCTCCCAGGCCTGTTGTTTTTTGACCAGGGGTGGAGGGGGTGTGCTGCTACAGCAGGATGAGCCATCCACTCACTTCCCCCATCCCTTCTAGCTCACCTGGACAGGCTTCGCCCATGGAGAAGGCTTTGAGGATGGAGAGTTCTGGAAGGTGGGTGAGGGGATCTGGCTTTACCATGGGAGTAGCTGGAGAAGGGGTATGATTTTGATCCTGATTCCTCAATGCCCTTCCCAAGGATGAACCCAATGAGGAGGCCCCGATGGAGTTGGGACTGAAGGGCCCTGAGGAGGGGACATTGCCCTTTCCGGCCCAGAGCCTCAGGTGAGTCACCAGATGCAGTGGGCTGGCAGTGGGATGGATCTATTTGGAAGGGCCTGGGGACAGCTCGACGTATGGGGGCCCTGTACCAAATGTTACCATCTGCCTTCAGCCCAGAGCCATTGCCCCAAGAGGAGGAGAAGCTTCCCCCACGGAATGTCAACCCAGGGATCAAGGTTTGTTGAAGACCAATACCCGTTCTGCAGGCTGGGGCCCCTCTGTGTGCAGGACAGCCCCTTGTGTTGTGCTCTGGGGACGCCTCTGGTCTCAGTGTTACTCCCAGTTCCTGAGTTAGGAGTTCTTCCATTCTCGGCACAGAGCCCGTGTATCTGAGCTGGAGGCACTTCAGTTTTAACTCAACCAGCCTAGCAGCCTAGTTGGAGGCCCTTCTAGGCTTGGCTTCCTTGTCCTAATGGGGGTTTTCTCTGGGATCTCCCTCTCCCTAACCGCGTTCTGTTTGGGGAGCTTCTCAGTCTAAGTTCAGAATGCCCTCTCTCCCGCCACCTTCTGAGCTGGGAACTCCTCTGTGTCCTGTGCTGGAGGCTCCTGCAGTTTTAGCTCAGACCTTCTACCTCCTGCCCCTCTTCTGTGTCTGGCAGTGTTTCGCCGTGCGTTCCCTAGGCTGGGTGGAGATGACCGAGGAGGAGCTGGCCCCTGGACGTAGCAGTGTGGCAGTCAACAATTGCATCCGTCAGCTCTCCTACCACAAAAACAATCTGCATGACCCCATGTCTGGGGGCTGGGGGGAGGTGAGGGCCTGAGCCAGTGGGGTGGTGGTGCCCTGGGAACATGAAGGGGATCGTGAGAGATGGGAGATCTGACATGCCCAGGAGAGGGCTGGGGGCGAGGGGTGTGGGCCCACCCCAAGTGGCAGCCCTGTGGGATGGATGAATGACTCTGGGACCTTGGGTGATGGCAGCCCAACAGTGAGGAGGATAATAAAAGGCGTCAAGTGAGAGATGACATGCAACCTTGACTAGGCTGAGGCCCACAGGGTGGGTGCTCTGATGCTAGAGCAGGGGTCCCAGAGCAGTGGCTAATGTCCCCTGAGCTGGAAGTGGGGGAGATCAGCTGCCTTTTCAGCTGGGGTGCCACTGAGTGCCTGCCGGGCCTGCAGGGAAAGGATCTGCTGCTACAGCTGGAGGACGAGACGCTGAAGCTGGTGGAGCCACAGAGCCAGGCACTGCTGCATGCCCAGCCCATCGTCAGCATCCGCGTGTGGGGCGTCGGGCGGGACAGTGGAAGGTGGGAGCAGGGCCTGGGATTTGGGGCTGGGGGCTCATCCGCAGTCAGAGTCCTCCTCTCTAACCCTGTTCTTTACCTCTCTTGTGCTGCCGGACCCAGAGAGAGGTATTATGCCTGTTTGGCTTCACTGTGCCCCTCCCACACCTGGACCAGATGCCTCCAAGCACCCAAGCTCCCCTCTTCTGCCCTGCCCCCACTCCCCGCTGTGCTCAACCATTACCCCCACCTCAGCATGCCTGCTTGTCCACCCTCCCTCCGGAAGGCAGCGCCTACAGGACGCCATCTGGGGGCAGAAGCCCTGGAGGAGCTGTGATGGGCCGGGAGGATGTGGGTGGGATGGGGGCCAGGCTCGGCACTGGGTGGCGCTGGGAGACACTGAGGTTTCCCTCCCCCAACAGGGACTTTGCCTACGTAGCTCGAGATAAGCTGACCCAGATGCTCAAGTGCCACGTGTTTCGCTGTGAGGCACCCGCCAAGAACATCGCCACCAGCCTGCATGAGATCTGCTCTAAGGCACAGCCCCCTTTGCTCCCCGGACTAGCTGCACCTTTGCTCTACAAGGGTGTGGGTGGGGTAACTGAGTGCGGGTGGGGGGCTCCAGGGTGATTAGGCTCTAATAGATCCTCCCTCACTCCTCCCTCCATTCCCGCCTTCCTCAGATCATGGCTGAACGGCGCAATGCCCGCTGCTTGGTAAATGGACTCTCTCTGGACCACTCTAAGCTTGTGGATGTCCCTTTCCAAGGTCAGTGTCAAAACTCCACCAGGTCCAGCCCAACTTTGTTAGCAGCGGTGGGCGACCCAAGAAGAGCCACAAGTTCCTGGACAGATATGATAGAAAAATGAACACGTGGAGACTGAATACTCAAATAAGTGGAGGACTTAGATTAAAGGGAGGCCGGGGGAAGGAAGGAGGTGGCGCCTTGGCTGGGCAAGTGTCCAGCTTACGCCCTGCTGGTGGGGACTGGGGGTGAGCAAGGTCTGCCACCCCAATTGACCCTCCTCTTCTTCCCACAGTGGAATTCCCAGCACCTAAGAATGAGTTGGTACAGAAGTTCCAAGTCTATTACCTGGGGAATGTGCCTGTTGCTAAACCTGTTGGTATGTGTGTTCTTCACCCGGGGACCGCCACCTCTATCCCAAAGCTCTGCCCTCACCCTCTGCCTTCTAGTGCTTCTTCTACCAGACTTTCCTCATATTTGGTGTCTCCCTGTCCTTCAAAATGCATCCTACCTTTCTGTACCTCTGTCCCAGCTGCACTCTGTGTCCTGCCTATAACAGCAGTCAGCACGCCTGTACTCAGTGTCAGCCATGTGACTGGTGCTGAGCCGGGCACAGAGGGAAACACTCCTGCATCCCCCGGAAAAGCTTTGGTTGGGTTGGGGGGCAGGTGTTAGATAACTGGAGACACCAGGCAGCAGCTTGGAGCTGGGTTCAGTATCACAGCACCAGCTGTGGGCTGGGAGCGTCTAGAGAAGGAAGCAGTGAGCATAATTGTCACATGCTTTATTGTCGCAAAGTATTTCCTTTTATTATGTCATTTAGTTCTTGATAATCTAACGAGGTTGGGATTATGATAACACCTGTTTATAGATAAGGAAACAAAGGTAGAGACTATCTAGTTAGCTGTTATATTCCCAGCATTTTCATGGTATCTGTCATTGATTTGTTCATTCACTTAACAAATACCTTTGAAGCCTACCGTGTGCCAGGACCTGTGCTAGGCTGGGGAGAACTGGGAAGACTGGGAGAACAATGGCCACAGTCCTGCTTTCATAGAGGTTACAGTAGGAAAAAACAGGAAATTAATCACATAATCACACAAATAAATCTATAATTATAAACTGAGTGATTCACTGAAAGAAAGTAGTAAGATGTAAAAGAGGAACATCTGGTCTGGGTGGTCAGAAAAGACATCCCTGTGAAAGTGACATTTGAACTAAGGTGAAAAAAATAATGAACAGAAATGAATGTGGTAAAGTGGGATGGAGGCAGAAGCAGGACAGGGAAAGATCATTTCAGGCAGAGTGAACAGTGTGTGTGAGGGTCATAGTGGGAGGCACTTTGGTACTTTGGCAGAGAGAAGGCCAGTGGTGCAAGATGAGGCTAAGATCTGGGCAGTGGTCAGACTTTCAGGAACCTCATAGGCTACGTTAATGATGTGTTCTTCATCCGAAGGGCAGCAAGGAGCATCAGAGGGTCTTCAGGAGTGTATTTGACTTAATCAGATTTGAATTTTGTAAAGCTCACTTTGGCTATACCATGGAGGAGGATGTTAAGTGGGTGGAGGTGGATGTGGGGAGCTCAGTGAGGAGGATCTCCAGTAGTGTGGCCAGTAATGAGAGTACCTTGGACAATAGTAGAGCTGAAGAGGAGTATGTGAGTTCAAGAGAGGATTAGATGATTAAAGTCAAAAGGTCTTGGTGATAGGTTGAATGTGGGGTGAGGAACAAGGCATTAAGGATGACTCCTGTGTTCCTAGCTTTTAGGGTTCCTGGGTAGTGGTGCCATTCTCCAAAGGTGGCAGACGCTGGAAGAGGCCAGTTTTCATGTAGAGATTGAGTTCAGTTTTGGACATGCTAAATTTGCTGAATTTGAGGTGCCTTTGGGAAAACTGAGTGGGAAAGTCAAGTTGGCAGCTGGATTTGCAGGTCTAGAACTGAGAGGAGAAATCTGGGCTAGAGATAGAAGTGTGGGTATCATTGGGTTGCAGAGGTAATTAAAGCCACGGGTGTGGAGTAGCATGACTCCTGACCTCGGAAAGTGTGGGCAGCCTGAAGTGAGAAGGAAAATGAGGGTAGGCCTAGCCTTGAGGCCCTCCAAAATTTAATGGATGGGAGGGGGTGAAATTGCCAAGGACGGTGAGAGCAGGAGAGCAGTGGGAGGAAGGAAAAGGACTGCTTGCTTCAAGGAGTGTTTGGGTATCATGTCAAAAGACATTTAGGAAGAGCTCAAGAAATGTTTGGTGAATGAAGAAACAAACAAACTAGTGAATGAATGAGACTTGCTTCAGATCACATGGCCAGGAAAGGTCGACCTAGGGCTCAAACCCTGGTCATCTTCAATCCTCTTCTCTTTCCCTCATAACATGCTGATTTTAATGACCAAAACATTATATTCAAAGAGAGAGCCCTTCTTAGAAAAGGTGGGGATTGAATTGGGGTTTTGAAGGAAGGCTCAGATTTGCAGAGAGGAGTGGGTATTCCAGTTGGGTTTGATAGTGCCACCAAAGCCTTAGAGCTGGAAGTGAGAAAAGCATGCTCAGGGAGAGAAGGGAGGCTTGGCTGACCCCCATAACTTTGTTTTGTTCCCTCCTTCTCACTCTGAACTTCTAAACCCTTGTTGGCTCTTCTAGTTGTTACTCATACTCCCATATCTGCTCCTTTCCATCTGCCACCTTACACTGGTCCTCACTGTGCCAGATCAGCTGCCTGCGGCCCTGACTACCCCATCAGCTCCATGGGTCTGCCCTGTTTGAGTTATCTCATGTTCCCTTTTTAATGTTTCTTAACACCGGCTCCTCCTGAAGCTGCAGTATTCATTCATTAATCATTCATTCATTCAGCAAATGATTGAATGCCGGCCTTGTGCCAGGCACTACTCCAGGTTCTTGGCATACATTAGTGAACAAAACTGACAAAGATCCCTGCCTTCGTGTAGTTTACATTCTAGCAAGGAGAGACAGACAATAAAATAAGTAAGCTGATGTGTTAGAAGGCAACAATTGACATGAAAAAAAAAAAAAAAGGCACATCAGGATAAGGGGATTGGGAGTGTGAGGGTAGAGGTCAGGGTATAGTTCTCAGTCGTGGATTGTTACCAAATCTGACAGCCTTTCTAACAGCCTTTTTCCAGACCATGTTGTTCTGCTTTTGCTGCTTCTCTGTGAAACTTCCCAAGACACTGAGGTCGGCTCCACCCCCGCAGCCTCATCTATTCAGAAGTTTGACTTTGATGTCCCTCCCACACCCATGAGCATTGAACTTCCCATTGCCCTGGCCTAAATGTCATAAACATCACACCCCTCTGCCTTGCTTTTGAAGCCCTCAGCAATCTAACCTGGCCCATCCACTCCTGCCTGTGTTGTCATCTTTCTGTGGACTCCTTGTCATTTGGTTTTATTAGTTTGGGTGCATTTGCCCATGCTGCCTTGAGGATGACTGGCTCATGTGTCTGAAGTTCCTTCAGCAGGTAAACCCTGTGTTAGGACTTTGGACATAGGGATGAATTAAACTTGGTCCCTGTTCTTGAGATGGCCTCAGTCCAGTGTGGATAAAGGTTTTCCAGCAGTTACAAGATATTGTGGTAAGAGTTGTCTCAGAGTTGTCCGCTCCCTGCCCTGCAGCAGGAAGGCTTCCCAGGCAGCACTTGAGTGGAGCCCTGGAGCCCTGAAGGATGAGAATCCGGAGTTTCTCAGACAGTCAGGAAGGGGGGTTGGGAGGCACTCCAGACAGAGACTTCTCCCTCAGCTGCAGTCTGTGTCCCTTGAAGGCATCTTCTTTTCTTGTTTTGTATTCCCCATCTGCCTAGCAGGCCATTTGCCAAGATTAGATGTTAATAAATGCTACAAAAATCATTTGAAGCTCAGGGAGCAGTAAAATATGAGTCTTGACAGCTCAGATGAGGCCAGTTTTTGGAGGACTTGCATGCCTGGGAGAGGAGTTTGGCCTTGGTCCAGCCAGAGGTAAGATGAGCAAGGCCAAAATGGGGCAGGACTTTCAAGGAAGACCTTTGTCTTCTGCTTTGTCCTGTCCACAAAAGGTCCACATGGTCTGCTTCTCGGGAGCTGAGAGGCACTGGAAGGGGTAGAGGGTCTGGGAGTGGACAATAGAGGCATATGCCTTTTGTGTTGGCATTGTGTGAAGACACAGTAGGTGACACAGCCAGTTTATGAGCAGAGCAGGGACTAGAACCCATCCTTTGCCATGCCATGTGCTCCTGTCTTGGTTTGCTGCTGAGCGCAAGCAAAAATGGGATGCATGAGCAGAATATTTAACAGCAGTTCAAGGTGGAGGAGACTTCTGTTATAAGGGAAAGTTGATTGATCTAAAAGGAATCTTGGGTTCCTTGGCCCTGGAGCACATTATAGACATTCTTGGTTAGAATTAAGATTTTGAAAGCCCTTCTTTAATAGTTCCAAAAACTAGGAGTATAGAGGAGGTAGCAGAAAGGCATGGCTAAGAACCCAGGCTCTGGAATCAGACTGCCTGAGTTCAGATCCCCATTTCTCAGTGTAGCCTACAGCATATTACCTGGTCTCTCTACGCTTCAGTTTCCTTATCTTTAAAATGGCAACTAAATAATCTATTGTGACATTGTTCAGGCATAAATGAGATAATATGCTGTAATAACTTAGCAGAGTGCAAGTAGGTATCTTTAAAAAAAAAAACTGGGGTCTTGGGAGAGGACTAGCCTATAGGGGTTGATTTGGGAATCATTGCTGTGGCATGAAGCAGTGTGGTGTCTGAATGTGATGAGCACAAGATTTGGGGAGGTCAGAACTTTGAGGGGTCAGTCAGCTTAGGAGGCTGGAGGAAGAGGCAGAGTCAGTGAAGAAAACCAAGCCTAGGATTCAAGATAGAAAAAAAGCAACAAAGTGTCAAGTCACTGAAGCCAAGGAGGAGAGCCGCAAGGAAGGGCGACCTGGATAGCATCATCCTCAGTCCTGTAGGCTGGTGAAGTGGGGATTAGCGAAGGCCCTGGGTTTGACTGAGCAGAACTGGAAGGTCTAGGGTAGAGCTGGGGTAGCTTCTCCCTGCCCTCAGTGGTGTCATGTTATGTCCATATCTTCTAGGGGTGGACGTCATTAATGGGGCCCTGGAGTCAGTCCTGTCCTCCAGCAGCCGTGAGCAGTGGACCCCAAGTCACGTCAGCGTGGCCCCTGCTACCCTTACCATCTTGCACCAGCAGGTAAAGAGCTGGCGAATGGGAAGGCACAGCTGTGCCTTGCCATGGAGGGGAGGGGAGTGGGGTGAGGGGAGGAGCTGCCAATAGGTTGGATGTGCCGCAGCGGAACACAGGGGGCCAGAGGGTATTCCCGTTTACTGAGTTCCCTCCTCCAGACAGAGGCAGTGCTGGGGGAATGTCGGGTGCGCTTCCTCTCCTTCCTGGCTGTGGGCAGAGATGTCCACACGTTTGCATTCATCATGGCTGCCGGCCCAGCCTCCTTCTGCTGCCACATGTTCTGGTGCGAGCCCAATGCTGCCAGCCTCTCAGAGGCTGTGCAGGCTGCGTGCATGGTAAGCCCATAGGGTGGTGGGGTGGTGGTGTGCCCCGCGTGGGACCTGCTGGAGAGTGACTGTGCCACCTGCCTCCCTGCAGCTTCGCTACCAGAAGTGTCTGGATGCCCGCTCACAGGCCTCCACCTCCTGCCTCCCAGCACCCCCTGCTGAGTCTGTTGCCCGGCGTGTAGGCTGGACTGTCCGCAGGGGCGTTCAGTCGCTGTGGGGCTCTCTTAAGCCCAAACGGTTGGGGACCCATACCCCATGAAGAAGCCCCCATCCTCCCTCCACCTGCTTGTGTCGAGCCCCAGGGAACTAAAGGGTGTGGGGCAGGGAGGGGCCCTAGAGGCTATTCCTAGGCCTCAGGGCCCCCCCAAAGCTGCCCCTCCCCAGTAGCTGGGGTTCCCTGCCTAGGGGCTGGAGAGGGAGAAATCTAATCCCTTCAAGGAAAGTGGTAACACTGGAGTGATGACAAGAGGAGCAGGAAGCAAGGCCAGCCCCGGGCTCTCCATCCCCCTGTGTTTCAGGTGGAGCAGGAGGAACTGGTCCAGGCCAGGCCCCATCCTCCTAGGGCCCAGCAGGGACAGAAGGGAGGGGACTGGTCTAGTCATGGGTCCCTTCCTCTCTGGTCTGTGGGCATTTCTGCTGTACTGATATCACTAATAAAGTCTGTCTGCACTGCTGTGTGCCTTCCTATGCCTACACCATGCCACAGCCCCATCGCCCTGCACCTCAGTTATGATCTTGCTCCCAAGGTCTCCTTGCCCTGCCTGCTTAGAAAGAAGAAATCGGGATAGTCACAGAGGGGTCTCTGGAGTCCAAGTCTCTTATCTTTATTTTAACAGCCTGGCAGGGTCAGGCAGCAGCACAGTACCGGGTTCCTGGCTGGGGAGCACAGGCCTGGCGGGTAACAGCTCCTGTCTGGTCTGCCCAGGGCAGTGTCCACTTATTCCTCAGCTCCAGGGCCATGAAGGACAGCAGCTCCCAGGCAGTCTAGATACTGGGCACAGGCAGAGCAGCCACCCCCTCCCACGTCCAGCTACACCAGCTCCAGGAAGGGAGAAGGTCCTGCTTCCCAGCGTACCTAGGGGCCCAGGGATGGGCCCTTCCACCAGACATGATTGCCAGGTTGAACCACTGCAGCGCTCCGTGGCGTCCCCTCCTTGAAAGAACTGTCCCAACTCTGGGCCCTGGGGCCCTAGCAGAACTGCTGCCGCTGCCACAGGCTCTGAACATCAAGGAAGTTCCCATCCGGCACCAGGTGGCGGCAAAGAGCAGGGCTGTCGGCGCGGGCGGAGAGCTGGGCGCACAGAGTAGCGAGGCGGCAGGGTGCGCCGCAGGGCTCCGAGGGCGGGTGGCCCTTATGGTAGAGAAACCAGAAGGTCTGGAAGAGTTGCGTGTCGCTCCGCATGCGATATACCAGGTCATGCCAGGCGGCAGGCAGTGCGTTGGGCAGCCCGTAGGTTTCTCGGGCCCTATAGAAGCGCTGCCAGTGCGGCGTGGCTCCGGGCACATTTGCTTGTGTCAGGTTCAGGATGTAGGTCTCGTGGTCCAGGACCACGTGAGAGCTCCCGGGGTAGTTTCCATCTATTTGGTAGATGCGGTAACCTGCAAGGAAGCAGGGCTGACTGGAGACGAAAGGAGCAAAGGCAAGTCCAGGGAAGGGCCACATATCCTGCCCACCCTTTGCTGACCCCCTGGACCCCCCTCCCCGTACCCCCCATCCCACCAACTCCAGGATGAGGAAAGCTCCCTTCCGCCTCACTCACCAGGATTGAGGCCGATGTAGGTGGTGGCACTGGGCGCCAGGAAGGCTACAGCTAGCGGCCGGCTCAGAGTCTCCTCATCATAAAAGACCTCAAATTCATCCACATGAGTGTGGCCAAAGAACTGTCCGGCCAGGGTGTTCTCATACCTGACCAGAAGATACTAATTATATCCAGAAGATTCTAGGGAGGGGGAGGAAGAGGTCTGGGGAGATGGAGTGCTTTCTTTCTCCAACCTGTTCAAGTAGCCTCCCCACCACATGGGGTGGCGGGGATGGTGAGATGCTCAAGGGAATTTCCAACCTTGAGACACTTCATCCCTTCACCCCAACCCCACTCCCACCCTCATCTCCCTCCTACCTTGCTACAATTCGGTAATAATTCCAGCTCCAGCTCTTCAGGCAGTGCCCTGGGGGAATGTGGCCAATTATATGCACCTGGAGGGAGAGTTAAGGGTGGTTATCAGGGCATCAAGGGGCCAGAGAGTCCTGGCCAGAGAGGGGAGAAGTGAATGAAAGGGCTGCCAGGGGCAACCAGGAGCTGAAGTCCCAGGGAACAGCAGCAGAAAATCAGGCTTGTTTGTCCACAGGTGCTCTAGCCCAACCGAGCTTGCTTCTCCCCCAGCTCCCCACACCACCTCCACCACCATGTTCCCACCACTCTCCCTCACTTTGTCGCCTCGATCCTCAGCAGCCTGAAGCTCCCCCACCAGCCACTGAAGCTGTCCCGCAGGATCTGTGGAGTTGATCAAGAGCCAGAAGTTCTCACGGGAACAAAAATTCATATTGAGAGAGATGAGGCGGAGGCCAGGGCACGGGGAAAGGGCGTAGAACCCCCCAATTCTGAAACAAAGTAAACACGAGGGGTCAACACTCGTTCATCATCCTGGTCCTGCCTGCCCAGTCCTGTGCGGGGCATTTGGGTGGGGGGCAGAGGCATGCAGGACATCATCCCCATCCTCAAGGAGCTCACATTCTAGCTGAACACCAAACACTGCTAACTGTAGGGCCTGTCTGGCAGAAGAGAATGGCTCAGAGGGCCGAGGGCTCTAGGAATTCGGGGGAGAAGCAAGACTGAACTAGAGTGGGAAGCAAAGGCCATGCAGAGGGATCTTCCTGGGACCTGGGTGGGGGTAAGGTGGGCAGATGGGGATGAGCAAAGACACAGACTGGGGCATGGAGAGGGTATGCTGCCAGCCCTTGGAAGGATGGTGGCCGGGAAAGTGGGGTCGGATTAGGAGGCGCCAGTGAAGAGCACTGAGGACTCATGCCAGAGCAGTCAGAGACAATGCCCCAGGTTCCCTCCCTTCACTTTCAATCCACATTTCTTTTCCCTGCCTGGGTTTCCATGGACCTTGAGTACCTGAGGGTGCGAAGGGCTTCAGCAGGCAGCCAGGGCGCCCATGCCTTGGCCATTGCCTCATAGAGCCAGCGGGAGGAATGGTTGCCCTCAATGAAGGGGGGAGGGAAGCCATTGACAGGTGTGCTTTCATGGTTGCCCACAGCAGGGTACACTGGCACTGGCCCCAAGAACTTCCTCACGAGGGCTGTGATGGTGGTCAGGGCCCGCAGCTGGTCCTGTCGAGACTGCTGCCAGACGTCATGGGCGGGGATGTCTCCTGTCCAGTACACCATATCAAAAGGGCCAGCTGGGCCCAGCCCACTCAGCAGGCTCTCCAGAGTCCTCAGGGGCAGGTCACACTTGCTGTACTCGCCCCAGTATCCAGCACCTGGTTGGGAGGTGGGCGGCAGGCCAGAGCCCTGGCGGCAGCACAGTGGGTCCGCACAGTTAGGGTCTGTGCCCTCCAGGTAGTCATGATCCCAGTGCAGGTCAGTGAGGAAGAGGACCCGGCTGACAGGGGCGCCTGGGGCTGGGGGGTTGGGTGGCTTGGGCGGTGGCTTCGGTGTGGCTGGCAAAGAGATGTTCCAAGATGAGAAGATGTCCCAGTGTCCACAGGTGGAGCCCAGGAGCAGGCCACAGGCCTCAGATGGGCTCAGCACTGAGCGTGTCCACACCTCCACCATGTCATCCTCAAAAAGCTGGACAGCTGACTGGCACACAGTGGGTGGCGCTATCTTTAGCAGCTTGCACAGCTTGATGGCCATGGAGCCCACCCGGGCCACGTTGGGCTCCTTCTGTGGTGGGAGGAATGAGTGGTGAGATGTCAGAGAGAGCCGGGGAACCAGGCTAACCCCTGGCCACCACCCCCTGGGCTTCCATATCCAAACTGGGGCTGAGTTGGACTCAGTGCCACCGTGGTGAGGAACTTCAGTGCACCCCCTGCCTCCCAGACCTTGTCTTGTGACTGAGGCAGCACCAGGCCATCGTTTCCTCTTTAGCTCAGTGGCCAGTGGCATTTCAGGCCTTTGCTTCACCTACTGGCTTTCTCAGGCACTGTCTGCATTCTTTTCCTACTTCACAAAGGTCTCAGTGGGATGGTGGTGGCACATAGCCATGGGTGTCCCCAAAGGGGAGCAAACTCAGTAAAGGCTTGTAGATGCTGCCCTCTCCATTGGGAATGCCATGGGACCCCCCCAGGGCTCCCACATTGGCCCCAGCCCCCACCGCCAGGGCTCCCCTTTGGCCTGCTCCACCCTCAGCCCTTTTAGCTCACCTTCAGCCCGAAGTTGATGGCGGTGAATAGGACTTTGCAGACTGGGCAGGTGAAATTCCGCCACCCAAAGAAGGCATTCCGGAGCTGGGGCACTATGGCATTGAACGTGGCAGGATGGCCTCGGGCAGGAAGAGGGTGGGCTGCCGCCGGGGCCCATAGAACCAGGGACTCAGGCAGAGCCAGCATCAGCGCCAGGCCTAGGCCCACCCAAAGGAGTCGGAGGGCTCCCGTGGAGCTGTCCAGTCCCTGCTCCCGGCCGGACCTGGGGTGGCTCTGGCAGAGTGATACTCTGTGGCGGTGCATTGCTGGGCTTCCTAGACAGGGCCGGTTCGACTGTCCAGGCCCCCCGGCCTAGGCCCCAGCTGGCCCTCAGGGACCCGGGCGGCGCTGGGGACACCCGATTACCCTTCGCTGTGGTCGGCTGATGGTCCCGCGGCCAGCCGCAAAGCAGCTCCGCCCCTTCCTCTTCCTCTGGTCCCCAGCAGCTGATCCTGGGGGCGGCAGCGAGTCCTGTCAACGCCGCGGAGGCGGAGCTGGCGGGGTTAGCCGGGGACCGCCCTGGTTTCCGCCCCGGTTCCCGCCCCGTTCCCGCCCCTCTACCCCCGCCCCCGCCGGGACCGAGGCCACTGGGACAGCTGGTGTGGACGGTCGGTCCCTGCGGTTACCAGGGGCTCTGCCTTGCGGTCACGGCCGCACCAGCCCGCACCAGCCCGCACCAGCCGCCGCGCTCGTGCTCTGGGGCCCCATGTAGGGCAGCTGGTGGGAGGCCCTTCAGAGGCTCCTAGGCGCCCCCTCTGTGCAAATCTGCACTCAGATTCCTGCAATAACTGCCAGGCCGACTCGGGCATTTAATTCGCGAAGGGAGGCGGGGTAGTGGAGAGAGCAGGGCCGGGCAGGGATCCTTCCACAGGATGTGTTGCCCCTGCTAAGGCAGCGCCTCCCCTTGGTTTCCCATGCTCTGCCACTGGCACCAGCACCCTTGAGGATCTTTGAGTCACTTTTTTTTTTTTTTTTTTTTTTTTGAGACAGTCTCGCTCTGTCGCCCGGGTACAATGCAGTGGCGTCATCACAGCTCACTGCAACCTCAAAATCCTGGGTTCAAGCTATCCTCCTGCCTCAGCCTCCCCAGTAGCTGCTACTACAGGCGCATACCACGACGCCCGGCTAATTTTTGTATTTTTTGTAGAGACGGGGATCTCGCTCTTACTCAGGGGGTCTCGAAGGCCTCAGCTCAAGCGATTCTCCCCCTCGGCATCCCAGAGTGCTAGGATTACAGGCGTGAGCCACCATGCCCAGCTCGAGTCACCTTTGATGCAGATGAGAAAACTCAGGCTTAGAGATGATGAAGTAACTAAGCAATAAAGACTATACAGTTATGAAGGCCAAGAACATCGGCTAGAACTTAGGTCCCTCACCGTGTATCCACGCTGGTAAAAGCTAACATTTATTGCGTTTTTTACCAGTGCCAAGCACTGATCTAGGCACTTTATAGTTACTAATCTTCAATTCTCACAACAGCCCTAAGAAGTGCGTACATTACTATTACCCCTGTTTTACAGATGGGGAAACCGAGGCACGGAAAAGTTAAGTGGCAGACGATCAGTTAAAACCTAAGCTATTTTCCTAGTGCTTCACCATGATCCACAGAGCTATCAAGTCCTGTCAGTTCTTTTCTTTGAGAATTTTCTCCGAGTGAGAAAATTCTTTTCCCCCAGTTCTGTGTGCATCATCTCAGAGTAATCATGGTAATAATTAGCATGTATTTTAAAGATAATGTACTAGGTATTTTTCTAAGGGCTTAGCATTAATTCAATCCTCACAACAAATTTAGGAGGTAGGTATTATAATTTTCCCCATTTTACAGAGGAGGAAAGTAGGATTAAGTAACTGGCTCAGCATCCCACAGCTAGCCAGTAAATGCTGGAGCTGGAATTTGAATGCAACATTCTGGCTCTATGCTTTGCTATGTGGGGATCCACTCAGAACTCCTGAGTTGGTATACAGATTATTTTAAGCTGAAGACATTTCAGATTCAATAGATGCAGAAAGGAAACCTTTTTGGAGCTTCCCTTATTCTGACTAAAAAGCAAAAACTTCTGGGAAATGAGGAGTGTCATAAATCTCCTCTTTGGGGAGGCTTCTATTCGCAGGTGGGTAAACTCACCATAAGTACCCTCTCCAGGGGAGTTTTATGGCCCTGAAGAGGACAGAAAGCCCACTCATACTGGTAGAGATGAAGAATATCACAAACTTTCTGATTTCCCCTTTGTTCTCTTAAAAACCCATTTGCAGTTCCTAAAGAAACCTATTTGTTTTTTTCCTAGTTTTCTCCCTCTCCCCTTTCCCCTGCTAAAATACGTGCATAAGCCTTTAACTTCAACCATTTAATGAGCCAGCTACTTCTTTTGTTGATTCCCCTGTGCATACAAATAAACTCTTCTCTCCTGTTAATTTGTCTTTCTCAGTCTAATTCACAGGCCTGGGCACTGAACCTAAGAGGGTAGAGGAAAAAGTTTTTCCTCCTTGACAACTACTTCTTTGTTATAACTGTAGGCTTGCATCTATAATCTTCGAGGATTAAAATTCTGGCAGAAGGAAAGGGAGGAAGAACTTCTGTATAAAGCACGAGGCATGAAAGAGCCTGGTACATTTGCTATGAAACGTAATCTCCCCTTTCCCATTTCACTGTCGGGGATTTCAAGTAGCCTCATTTCCCCTTAACTGTTACTGCTCTGAATCTGTCTTTCCTTTTGGAGGACGCCAATGACCCCAGGGTCCAAATTCTACCTGTTCTCCTAGACTTTAGCTCATATCCCATCTCCTTCATAATATCTTTCTTGACCATTTTCTTCTTTATCATTTGCCCAATCTTCTTTTACATAGTGTTGTAAAAGAAAATAAAATTTCAGGACCCTCTAAATTTATTATACCAAGGGAGAAGTTAAGCTCTGGAGACTGAGTTAGGTAGCATGTTTGCAAGTTTGCTTTTCAGATTATAGTTTAACTCTTCCTCATTGTTCATCTTCTGTAAATGACTAGGAGGGACGTGAGACCAGACCTCCCCCCTTCCAATCACTGATATTTGTTACAGGTTAACTGTCTACCTTATTGTCCTGTACCCAACTCAGACCAGATGGTGCCCAAGACCCCATGACAGTTACAGCTTCAGTGTGGAATGTTAAATGTACCTTTCCTGAATGAAAAAAAAAAAAATCACCTCAACTAATCAGATCTTTGTAACTATGCATTAAGCCTTACATAGAAAGATGTTGAAATTCTATCAAATGCCCTTAAGTTTTGTCCATATAAGTGATGACAAACTTCTACCCTTTGGAACACCGACTTTTATTCTTTGGAATCTGTACTTCCTGGGCAGCCCATCCTCAAACTTTGTCCTTGAACAAACTCTCTTTAAACTATATTCTGCCCCTTTTGATTATTTTAGGTTGACAGTGTTTTTATACATATTGTTGCTCTTGATAGAACTATTGATTGCTGCGTATCATAAGGCTACCCTCCACTGGCTGACTGAATGGACCCCCTATTGGCCAAGGGGGTACCCTAAAACTGAGTTGCTGGCCATGAGAAGGGAGGTCAGACATTCCTCATCGTGTCCCCCTCCCTTCCTGTAGATATCCTTTATAATTCATTAGCAGGCCTAAGGCTATACAAGACAAACCTACAGGTCCTCAATTTACACAACCAATATATACATAACCTAAACCTTTTTTTTTTGTTGTTTGAGACAGAATCTTGCTTTGTTGCCCGGGCTAGAGTGAGTGCCGTGGCATCAGCCTAGCTCACAGCAACCTCAAACTCCTGGGCTTAAGCGATCCTACTGCCTCAGCCTCCTGAGTAGCTGGGACTACAGGCATGCGCCACCATGCCTGGCTAATTTTTTTTCTATATATATTTTAGTTGGCTAGATAATTTCTTTCTATTTTTAGTAGAGACGGGGTCTTGCTCTTGCTCAGGCTGGTCTTGAACTCCTGACCTGAGTGATCCACCCGCCTCGGCCTCCCAGAGTGCTAGGATTACAGGCGTGAGCCACCGAGCCCGGCCTGACCTAAACATTTGTACCCCCATCATATGCTGAAATAAAAAAGAAAAAAAAAGAATGTAAAAAAAAAAAATATATATATATATATATATATATATATATATATGGCTGGTAGCTTGTCTCTGATTAACAGATTTCCTTATCTTCTTAATTTTTGAGATAGTCTTGCTCTGTTGCCCAGGCTAGAGTGCCCGTGGCATCAGACTAGCTCACAGCAGCCTTAAACTCCTGGGCTCAAGCGATCCTTGTGCCTCAGTCTCCTGAGTTGTTGGGACTACAGGCTTGTGCCACCACTCCCGGCTAATTTTTTCTAGCTCTTGCTCAGGCTAGTCTTGAACTTCTGAGCTCAAGAGGCCTCCCAGAGTGCTAGGATTATAGGCATGAGTCACCGCCCCAGGCCTCAGACTTCCTTATCTTAACATAAAACATTCCAAGCCTTTAGACAAAGCTTCATTTCTTTAACCAATTACAAGTCAAAGAGTCTTTAAACCCACCTATATCCCACCCCTCCTTTTGAGATGCCCCTCCTTTTGGGGCCAAACCAATGTATGCCTTCCATGTAGTGATTTTAAGACTTTACCTGTAATTCCTGTCTCCCTGAAATGTATAAAACCAAACTGTAACCCAGCCACAAAGAGTCCACTTGCTCAAGGCTTCTTGGGCATGGCTCCAGGTCATGGTGAAACTGCCCTTACAAATTAATAAAAAGGGGTGCAGGGCAAGAACTGTGGTAAGGGCCTAGCTAAAAATAAGGCACAGGCCTAGCTAAAAATAATGATAATAATTAGCCACTGTCCCCTGTTTGCTTCCCTATAATTGCCACTGTGGAGCCACATAGCTGATGGTCATAAAGATTCTTAGCTTTCTCCATAGATATTAATAATATCACCTTTTTGAAACCTAGGGCTAGTTTCTGAGATATCTTCCAGGTGCTGCATTCCAGTGGAACAGGTGACCCACACAGACCAGCATCCTATACTGAGGAACTGACTCAACTGGTTTTGTGATCTTCACCCAAGAACCTGGTCAGCAAAGAAGACAATTCTACAACCCTATGGTTCCGCCCGGAACCCAGCCAATTAGCAGACTCCATTTCCTATGCCAAACTGTCTTTAAAAACCCTGTCTTCCAAACTGGGGGAGGTGGATTTGAGAGGTTTCTCCTGTCTCCTTTCTCTGCCATAAACCCTGCTGTCTCAGCATATTGGCTTCCTCTTGGGCAGCAGGCAAATGAACCTGGTTGGGTGGCAACAATGGTCCTCAAATTTGGCTCAAAATAAGCCTCTTTAAATTATTTTACAGAGTTTGGCTTCTTTTCTGTTGACATGGATATAGGATCAAAAGCCCTTCTTCCTTTGACCTGAATAATATTGTTCTCCAGGAATCAGATTCTGAGACAGCGATTAACAAGTGAGAAATTTATTCAAAGGTGCTCTTGGAAAGAACAACTATGAAAGGAGAGGGAAGGAAGCGGAGTTGATCTGTGATGCTGTCTCATAGAGGCCTCATTGGACCCTATGGGAGTTACGAAGCTGGGACAACCCTTCAGGGTTGTCCTGAAATGAGGTGAGAGGGCTTATTTCACTTAAGGAAATCTCTGCAGAGGGCTGATAGCTGAGGACTTTCTGTTGAGACCACTCCAAGCAGCTATGGAGAAATAAGTCCTTCATTCCTGATCCAGGGGGCACATCACAGCAGACTACCTCTTGTGCCACTGGGACCCCACCCCCAAAAGTTCTGGAAGCAGCTCTCCAGCATACTTATGAATGTCCCTCCATGGTGGAAACTGAGAAGAAGAAAGGTCGGGGGAAGGATTACAGCTCATTGCAGCTGATCTCTGGCCATTCTGGCTTTCCTCTGCCCTTAGCTAGCATCTCTGCTCATCTCAGTGGCTTACCTGATGATGAGACCCAGACTTTCACCCCTAGCGGGTCTGAGTCCTGGGAACTGTGTGCTCCTCAACCTATGGCTGCTGCACTTGTCTTTTTTACCAGGGACAGGGAAGTACTAAGAGGCAGCCAAGGAGACCAGCTGGATGCCAAGCATATTCCCCCGTGTCTCCATGTGTGACAGCTGCCTTACCTGCTCCTGACAATTAGGAGCAACTCTACAGCCATGATGGCCATGCCTCTTCTTGCCTGCTGTCCCCTTCACACAAAGAGCCCAAAGTTCCTAGGCAACAGCTATAACCCTTTCCCCTACTAGACACATTTCCCCAGTGGGAACCAGAACCTCTAAATCTGCAGAGCCTAGAGTTGTAGGGGCAGAAAGCACAAATTTCCCAAGTGGATCACTGGGAGTGATGGCAAGCAAGGTCACTCCTGCCTTCCCCTCTTGGTTCTGGACTCATATGTTCTACCTGTCAGGAACACGGCACCATATCAGGTTGTTGGTTTAAAGTGTATACTGCATGCTGGAAGATGGTACCCTGTCTGTAACTTCCAAGCTTGTGCTTCCACTGTATGTTCACCAGCTCGTTTCCCTCCCTGTATCATGCTGGCTGTCTCTGGGTGGTGTGATGTAAGGGCACCCGTGGATACTATAGCCATGTGCCTGCTTTACACCTGTTTTGCTGAGAAGTGGTTCCTGGTCTGACACAATGGGATCAAACACTGTTGTTCAAACACTGGTTTGCAAACACCTTGAAAGGCTTTGAACAGTGGTGATGTTTGAAGCCCGGAAGCCATAAAACACAACCCCCTTTCTGAAATATGTATTCTACCAATTTGCTGGAATATGTCTCCATTCCCACCAAAACAAATTGCTTCACAATCCTTACAGTGGAAGGAGGCCAATGTATTAAATATCAACTCACCACCAAGAAGCTGGCTGGTCTCCTTGAGGTATGATGCAGTAATGGAAATTTGGCTATTGTTTTTGTTGTTGGCAGGTTGGACATTCGATAGTGGCAAAAGCTATATGTGCCTTGGAAGTGGGAGTCCGTGCTATTGGGCCTATGCTAGTGGGCTTCTGCTGGTTCTGTGCTGCCACCTAGCATCTATTTTGGGGGGAACAGCCTATCATCTCTTGCTGTCAATGAGTACAGCTCAGTGGTGGCATTTCCTACTGTCGGCTTTGGCCCAAATAGGAAAGCCATTACAAAGCTTCTTAGGGATGCTAATTCTCTCACCACACATTCCTTATTTCTTCAGTAAATTGTGTATCCTCCAGGCTTTCCCATGGAACACAGTTGTTTGGTGGGTTTTCCAGCCATATATAGTGTGTACCTTCTGAATGCCACCTTTTATGAGGCTTTTAATCCTGTCAGTTATGGCATTTCTACCTCACATCACTTTTTCAAGTGCTTTGAATTGCCAATTAATTACTTTCAACCTTTTATTATTTTTTTCCAGGGTGTTCATTGAGCTTAGCAATAGCTGCTCAATTTTCCTATCCTTATAGTTAGTATTTTTCTCATATTTCTCAAAGTTCTGAACCAGCTAATGCGTTCCTTTCCACCCGTTTACTGGTGACTACCCAGGCTCCACCTAACCGGGGATGGGGTCTTCATTGTCAGCTGGTGCTGAGTGATCAGCCCCTAAATCCTAACACAGCATCTGATTTCTCAGGACACTCCAACTGTGCTGGGTCACCCAGGAAGGTAAGAGGGTGATTAACTTGTAGGAGGCTTATTAGGGAGTGCTCTCCGAATTACCGCCTGTGAAGGAAAGGAAGAAAATAGGATTGGGCAGAGGAAGAGGATGAGCTTTGATGCAGTACCTACCGAGGCCTCCGCTGACCCTACAGAATTAATTGTCCCAAGCTGAGGCAAAGGGACTGAGACTTTATTCACCTCTAAATTGATTAGTTATAGGACATGGGCTGCCCCAGAAAGGGGATATGGCCTTGAGTGAGCTGACCTTCATCAGTAGAGGCCCCTGTAGGGGCTGACAGTTGTGAGCCATACTCCAGACCGCCCCCCCCACACCCTCCACCCCCGCCCAACAGCTGGGGGAGTAAGTCCTTCCCAAAGGGAAAACTGGGCCACACACAGTGTCCACCACACTCTTATTCTCAGTGTCTGTCTCAGGAAAGAGCACAATAACTGGGTTGTCCTGTGGCCAGTGAGTTATCATGAACAAGGTTCCGCAGGGTGGTAGTGAGAGTGGTGAGAACAACTTTATTCTTGACTTTCTCTGGGTTTTAGAATCTCTGAAACCTATTGTGGAGATTCCCAGGCTACCGAACAATGAGTAGAACTTGGGCAAGGGAAGAGGAGGCTGGTGTTTAAAGATCTAAGGTGTATACAGTCCCTGCCACCATGTCAAATTAGGTGCTAAGCTTGGAGAGTGATTGGCAGAGGGATAAAATGGGCTGCCTGCTTGGGACAGAGAACTTCCTAGTTGCTTTGGGGTAATTTGATCAGGTATCCCCTTAGAGTGCCTACGTTCCATTGTGTCGGGAAACCCATACAATTCTGTACAGGTAACCAGCCAACTCTTGAGCCGCCTACAAAACTGCAAATTAAATTCATAATTCCAGAGACAGCAGCCTAGAGCTAGTGAGGAAAGCTCTCCCTCTTGTGGAATTTTTAGGAAGTATCACAGAGCTAGTAACCTATGAGTTTAAGGGGACAGACGCAGAGGAAAATCTATCTTCTAACAGGCAATTCCAACGTAATGTATATAGAATCCCCAAGAGTAGGGGCCGAGGTTTAAATTCAGGCCACCTTCTCGATCTGGGAGTCAAAGAAAAAAAAAAGAATAAATTCAGGCTATCTGAGTTAGAATCCTGGTTCTGCCACTCACTAGCTGTGTGACCCTGGACAAAGCATATCACATTTGAGCTTCAGTTTCTTCCAGTGTGACATGGAGATAATAAATAGTACAAGGTTATGAGACTTCAATGAGACAGAGAGTGCTCAGGGCAATATATAGGGCAGAGGAAGTCTCTTCTGATGCAACTTCTTTAAGTTGCATCTTGTATTTCCTCACCAACCGTACAGTATCTACCATTGTCTTACACATAATAGGTGCTAGATCTATATTGACTGTCATTGATTTAACGAGGTCCAGCTTCCAGCTCTCTCCAGCCTTCCAAGCCCCACCCACATTGTCCATTGTCAGGAGAGAGGAACTCTGTGGCTGCAATGTGGTGGAGGCCAAAGGAAAAAATTTGGGAAAACTTTGAAAAGTCCTTTCTTTCCCTCTTCCTGTGGAAGATGTAGGGAGCCTTTACTTAACAGACAATAACTCAGCTCCTTCTATTGCCAGGCAGTCTTTTAATCATTCATTCAATACACACACACACACACACACACACACACTATTCTGTGTCAGGTCCTGACCAGGAAGCTGGGGACACATTTGTTAGCAGGAAAGGCCTGCTCTACAGGAGACCCCAGCTAGGGGAGAGACAGTGAAGAACAATCTATATGTGACTGATCACTTTAGGGCAGCCTCTACTTTTGCTCCATGTTCAATCTGGGGACAGATTCAGTTTCTCCAAACAAATCCTTGGTGAGTAATGTAGCTTTTATTGCAGGTTTTATGGAGACAGGGAAAAGGAGGATTACAACACACAGCACAGAAAATTTCTCCATTAAATACCTGTTTCCCTCTCCCAAGCCTCTCTCTCTCTGTCTCTTCCCCTGCTTCCTCTATGCAATCTCTAAAATCCTGAGTTTCTTTCTTTCTTTCTTTTTGTTTCTTTTTTGGTTCTGTTTTTGTTTTGAGATACTCAGCACGATGGCAGAATAGGAAGCCCTGGACCCTCCTTCCCCCACGAGCATCCAAATTCAACAACATTTCATGAATGAATGCTCTTTGTAAGAAATCCAGAAACCACTTGAGAGGCTCCTGCACCTTGGATGATCATGAAACCAGACACATTGAACCCAGTAGGGAAATTCAAGATACCTTTTCACCAGAATCCCAGCCCTGGCACAGCACTTTATGACTGTGAGGAAACCCCAGCTCCAAGATTCTTCTTGGGGAACAAATAAATTGGACCGTGTGTTTTATGTCCCACCTTTTCTGGGGTCTGCCCAGTGAATTGGCTTCTGTCTTATCTGTCTTGGAGTGATGACAGGATCTATCTCCCCCTCTAGCTGCTTGGAGAGGAACAAAGATAATGGTTTGGGCTGGCAGTTGCCATAACCCCTTACCCTGGCTCAACACAGAGTAAGTGGACAAAAGCTCTAGCTTCCAGCTTCTCCCTAAGGAGGAAAAGAGTTGGTCCAAAGGATCATAAGAGACTACTATCAACAATTATATGCCAACAAAATGAGAGAAAATACTTGCAAATCATATATCTGATAAGAGGTTCATTGCCAAAATATATAAAGACTCCTGTAACTCAATAGTAAAAAGGTAATAATCCAATTAAAAACGTGCTAAAGACTTGAATAGACATTTCTCCAAAGAAGATGTATAAATGACCAACAGGTGTTTGAAAAGATACTGAATGTCCTTAATCATCAGAGAAATGCAAATCAAACCACAATGAGATAACGTTTCACACCTGTCAGGATGGCTACTATTAAAAAACAAATGGCAGTAATGTTGACAAGGATGTGGAGAAATTGCAACACTTGTACACCGTTGGGAGGAAAGCAAAATGGTGCAGCTACTATGGAAAACGATATATAGGTTCCTCAAAAAATTAAAAATAGTACTACCATATGGACTAGCAATCCATTTATGGTTATTTATCCAAAAGAATTGAAATTAGGATCTCAAAGAGATATTAGGACATCTGTGTTCATGGCAGCATTATTCCCAGTTATTCCCATTATTCCCAAGATGTGGAAGAAACCTAAATGTCCAACAACAGATGAATGGATAAAGAAAATATAGTGTGTGTGTATATATAAATATATATAACAATGGAATATTATTCAGCCTTAAAAAGGAAGGAAATTCTGTGACATGCACAACATGGATGAACCTTGAGGATATTCTGATAAGTGAAATAAGACAGCCACAGAAGGACAAATACGGAATGTTTCCACATATATGAGGTTTCCAAAAGCATATAGATGGCTAAGATAGTGGCAGCTCATGTGGTTTCTTTCACCCAGAGGCGTGCAGTGCTCATGAACTGTACATCCACAGTAAAGAACTCTGTTTAGGTGCTGTGGAAATGAAGTTACCTAAATCCAGGTGGACTAGAGCCTTGCTACTCAAAATGTGGCTCACAGACCATCATCATCATCATCACCTGAGAATTTTCAGTCCACCTCCATATTGAGTGAATCAGAATTTGTATTTTAACAAGATCCTCAAGTGATTTACATGGACCTTAAAATTTGAAAAGCACCAACAAGAGTTTATTATTCTGGTGCCTTGTCGAGGACTTCTTTTCCTCAAGTCTGTCAAGTTACCTATTATTTAACTTCTACAAAGTGTTTTGGTACAAATAACATTATTAGTTGAATGTGTTATTATCTATTTAGCTAACATATATGCACACACATACTGTCTTTATTTGCCTGTTTATGATGATAAGAAGTGCAAGAAATTGCAACTGAAGCCATTTATTCCCTTATTCAGCAAGTAATTCATAAGCGTCTACACCATAGTGAGAATATAGGTAATGAAGTACATATTAATAGTTGAAAGTAAAAAAAAAAAGAACCAAGAAAAGGGGAAATTACATGCTATTGCACTGACAATAAAGTTGAACAATCATGATAGACTAAATGGAAAATAACTTTGAGTTTTTTTTTTTTTTTGAGACAGAGTCTCACTCTCTTGCCTGGGCTAGAGTGCAGTGTGTCATTGTAGCTCACAGCAACCTCAAACTCCTGGACTCAAGCCATTTTCCTGCCTCAGCCTCCAGAGTAGCTGGGACTACAGGCATGCACCATCATGCCCAGCTAATTTTTTCTATTTTTAGTTGCCCAGCTAATTTTTTTCTATTTTTAGTGGAGATGGGGGTCTTGCTCTTGCTCAGGCTGGTCTTGAACTCCTGACCTCAAGTGATCCTCCCACCTCGGCTTCCCAGAGTGCTAGGATTACAGGCATGAGCCACAGCGCCCAGCCAGTAACTTTGTTTTTGATTTGATTAAAAGCTCCTTTGAGAAGTTAAACTTTAACCCTCTCAGCTGCCCATTAGTCATATGATGAGCCTAATAACCTTAACCAGATACATTTTTCTTATATCTAATCTAATAATTTTATCTACCTGCAGCAGTGATGGTATGATGTGCAAAGCCTGAAGTTTTTGTGATCTGGCCCTTTACAGGAAAAGTTCGCCAATTCCTACTTTAGACAGGGGGAAATAGCCACATTATCCCAAGGAATATTAAGACTGTTCTAGTAGCAGGCACATAGAAGGAAAGGTCTAATGTTTAGAGTAGTGTGTGTGTGTGTGTATGTGTGTGTGTTTGTATCTGAGTGTATGTTTACTTCCAAAGAAGTTTTTGGGAATAAAAAGGAAAGAGGATCAAAGAATAGAGTTTATGTCATTACAATAGCTGGGAACAGAACAGGGAGAGGCAGGTAATTCAAATCCCCACCCTTGCCCTGGAGAAACTTGGATCCTGGGGCTCTGATAGCAAGGAGGGTGGTGGTGAGGTGGGTTGGAGGTCTGGAGTGGGGAGGTCAGGCTGTGATGCCAGATGACTGAGCGGCCACCCCACCCCCGTCAGTCAGTATGAGGAAACTGCACAGAAGCTGTCCCCTCCCCTGCACGCCTCCACATGTGTTGACAGGTGATCTTCTAGTCATTCCTGGGAGGAGGCTTTCTAGCCGCAGCAGCCTCCATTTTACGTAAGATGAAAGTCACCTCTCTGTGTCCTGAGGCATCGCTACACTCCAACCACACTGTCCCACGCGGGCACCCCACTTACAATGACTCAGG
Organism: Eulemur rufifrons; assembly: GCF_041146395.1. Lineage (NCBI taxonomy): Eukaryota > Metazoa > Chordata > Mammalia > Primates > Lemuridae > Eulemur > Eulemur rufifrons. The sequence goes on along the minus strand of NC_090988.1, from coordinate 57,538,974 downwards.
ATACTTGTAAGTGCCACTGAACCAGATGGTCAGATCTTTGACACACAGGAGTGGGAGTGTAATGTGGAAGGAAATGCCTCAGCTCTGTACTTGGGTGGGCTTGAACAAGGGTGCAATCCAGTCCCGAAACCTAGAGAGTTTTTACGTTTCTTACCATATCTATTCCTTGAGCAAGCCAATCCGGGCATTTTTCAGCCCCCAAATAGGAATTAAACTAGAAAACCAATACATGTGGTTGTGTGTGCACGTTTGTGGGAGCATGAGTGCATGAGGGGTAGGCTCGGATGGGCACCCACCCACAATTCGATAGCTCTCTGACACCATCAGGCCAGCCAATCCAGCTTTCTTCCTTTTTCTTGCTGTTTACCCACCCACTCCTGGCTTCCTGTTCATTTTCTTTTTATTTATTTATTTATTTATTTAGAGACAGATTCTCACTCTATCTCCCAGGCTGGAGTGCAGTGGCATCATCATAGCTCACTGCAGCCTCACACTCCTGGGCTCAAGCGATCCTCCTGCCTCAGCCTCCTGAGTAGCTGGGACTACAGGCAGGCCCACCGCCCCTGGCTAATTTTTTAAAAACATGTTGTAGAGATAGGGTTTTACATGTTACTCAGGCTGGTCTTGAACTCCTGGCCTCAAGTGATCCTCCTGCCTCAGGCTTCCACAGGGTTAAGATTACAGCTGTGAGCCACTCACTTCCTAGCCTTCCTATCCATTTTAAATCATCTTTTGTAATCTAACATTATAATGATCAGCTTCTGTGCTCCTCTCTCCTCTTCCATTTTCATCTGGCAGAGCTCCAGTCTCATATGATCCCAATCACTTCCCTTTTCTACTCCAGAATCTGAGTGGCTAAAATTGTTATGGAAAATTCCATAGCTGGAAAAAGTGATTCGATGATAAAGGCATGATCCTCAGCTTCACATGGGCCCTCGGCACAGCCTGGCAATTTCTCTGTTTCTCTAGTCAGCTTGCTCTATCTATTTCTACAATAATTATTCCATAACTTTGCAGATCTTTTCATATCTCTGATTCCTCTGCCCCCATACCACCCACTCTCATTTAATGATTTCCCCCCCTATTTTAGGTAATTTAGGAGCCACCCAGACAGAAATTCCTTTGTCTTTGTGATAACAAATTAACACCTACTTGCATCTGTAGCCATCCTCTCCCCTTTCCCTTGTGTTCTATCCTAACAGCCATAGCAAATACCATAGCTCCATACTTCGTGCATCCCTCCTTACCTTATTTCACAGATGATGAAACACAGGTGCAGAGACAGTAAGGAACTTGCCTAAGGTCACACAGCTAGCAAGTGGTGGAGCCAGTTTCCAAAAGAGGAAGTGTTCGTCCTACAAATGGCTGATACCTTTATATCGCTCTCTGCCTCACTCAGTTCATTCTACTCAGGAATCTGACTATATTAGGATCTCTCCTCTCTTAGTTAATATTAAATTCTGCAATGAGTGACAGAAAACTGAAAATAACAGCAGCTTTAAACAAAGTCAACATATATTCCTCCCTCATGTAGACATAGCCCATCCAGGGCTTGTATGATAATATATCACGAGGGACCCAGGCTGCTTTTATCTTGCCTGCCATCCTCAAAATGTGGCTTTCATCCCAGGGCCCCCTCTCGCTCCAGCCAGCACATCTACATTCTGGCCAGCAGGAGGAGGAAATGGGCAGGTGAAGGGCAGGGCCCTTCCCTTTGAGGACCTTCCCAGAAGTTGCACACAACATTTTCCCCTTTACTTCCACGGCTAGAACTTGGTCACATTATTTTACAGAACTGCAAGGGAGGTGGAGAAATGTCATTTTTGTTCCAGGAGGCTATTTACCCTGCTGAAATTCATAGACTCTACTACCCTAGACAATGGGAGAGTGGCCACTAGAGGACAATGGCATTCCTAGCCACACTCTTCCTCTCTGACATCTTCAACCTCTCCTACTCAACTCAAAAATCCAATTATGATTCTATCTTTAAGAATCAACATGAGACAAACCAAGACAAAGCAAACGCAAGCCTCTTTCTGGACCAACCCACTCTCCTTCACTACCCCTGTTTCTCTGCTCTCTAAAATAGGGAGCGTCTCAAAAGAGCTCTCCCCACATGCTGTCTCCATCCACTCACCTCTTCATCATTTTGACCCCCACCAAGAGACCAAAGTGGCTAAGGCACCAACCACCTCCCCGTTAATAGATCTAAGAGACGTTTTTCAGTCTCTCTCCTGCATCTGATAGCAGAACTGGACGCATTTGATTGCTCTCACTGTCTTCAACATTCTTTTCTCTGGGTGTGTCTGACATCTCAGTCTTGGCTTCTCTTCCCCCACCCCTGTTTCCTCTCAGCTCCCCTGACTACACCCTAGAGCCCTACTCTGACTTCCTGTGCCTGCCCTGCAGGAAGCCACACTGTGGAAGAGGTGTGGCAATCACAGGGTGGCATGTGCTCTTCACACAGTGTCTATTTCACCTTCCTATATATACCTATATCCCTTTGTGGGTAGCAGGACCCTGGTTTTACTGGCTGCCTGCTAGCCCCAGCCTAGCGTCAGTAGAGGGGTCAGGCTGCAAGGAAAGTCATCTGGCCTGATAAACACAATCAGGCTCTCAGCTTCAAAGAGCACCAAAGGCTCTGGGTCCTGTTTCTGATACTCAGTCCCCAGTCTTGCCCCCCTTTAGGTTGGCTTTCTGGCTTTATGCTGTCTCCTCTCAGACTGCTCCACTCTGACATAACCAGCCCATGATACACTTGCATTTTCCCTGGGATGGGGGTTGGGTTGGATTGGGGCACTTCCTCTTAATCAAGATTACAGACGTGAGCCTCTTCCTGTCCTTCCTATCCGTTTAAAATCATCTTTATAATCTAACAAAATGATCAGCTTCTGTGCTCCTCTCTCCTCTTCCATTTTAATTCCCAAAAAGGGTGGTGGTATCAGAGAAACAACTCGTAAAACATTTTGTTGCCCTTTGCCTGAACTTTACCTCTGTTACACTTTCTTCTGCTGCTTTTTCTGTTCTTTTTTTTTTTCTTTCTTTCTTTCTTTCTTTTTTTTTTTTTTTTGTTTTTAAAGCCAGTCCAATTTAGCAGTGGGGGGTTGAATACCAACTTTAGGGACACTAATGTTAGTAAGTTCTGATAACCCACTGCCATCGGAGCAGCCCACTCTCTTCTCCTGAAGAGAAGAACTAGGAATTGTGGCCACGTGGATCCTCATGCAGACCTGCGGGGACCCACTGGGAGGTCCCCCCACAGTCTGCCCCATGGGGGCAGCACTATTGGCACCAGCTGGCCCCCAGCACCAGAGGAAGTCACTCCAGAGCAGAGATCCTCTGAGATGTAGGGTTGGGCAGGATCTCTGCTTGTAGGGGTTGCTGGGCTCAGAAAATAATATCCCAAATGAAGGCCTCAGCAGCAAAAGTTTTCTCTGACCTTCTGTCCTCCTGTCTCTCAGTTCCAGTCTCCCCCTAGGTTAGCCGTGGAAACTAGAATCCCTCTTCCTCAAGGCAGGTCATAGAAACCAGAACTCCTTTTCCCCAAAGCCAGCCATAAAACCTAAAAATATTGCTCTATTACTCTAACTTTCCCTCCACCTTTCCATGTGAAAACTGACCATAAAGAAATTATCTGACCTGACTTGTATGACTGTAGGTCATAAGACCCCCCCCCATTCCAAAAGGGTCCTGCTCCTCTCCCAGAATGAAGGAATGTAATAGGGAGAATGGCCTGAAAAAGGGTAAAAATGTTTTCTGTCTCTCTAAAACCTCCCCTACTCCCTTTGGGAATTGAAACCTGCCTCCCTGTCTCAGGCCATTGGTCATAGGGGCAGGAGAGTGTCATTTGTTTCTTTTTCCCCCAAGGTTTTATTTATTTATTTAAAAAATATTTTTTGAGACAGAATCTTGCTCTGTCATCCAGCTACAGTGCCATGGCATCAGCCTAGCTCACAGCAAACCTGGGCTCAGGCGAGTCTCCTGCCTTAGCTGGGCTGTAGCTGGGACTACAGGTGCACCATGACACCTGGCTAGTTTTTCTATGTTTTTAGTAGACACAGGGTCTTGCTCCTGCTCAGGCTGGTCTTGAACTCCTGACCTCAAGCAATCCTCCCACCTCACCCTCCCAGAGTGCTAGGATTACAGGCATGAGCCACCGCCCCTGGCCATCCTTTGTTCTTTGTACCATAGGAGATGGCTCAAGGGAACTGTCCAGGTGGAGGTCATGAGATTGTCTTAGCAAAAGATGGTATGAATTAAAATCATCAACTATGGCCTGGCACAGTGACTCACTACTGTAATCCTAGAACTCTGGGAGGCCAAGGTGGGAGGATCATGTGAGCTCAGGAGTTTGAGTCCAGCCTGAGCAAGAGCAAGACCCCATCTCTGCTAAAAAAATAGAAAGAAATTAGCTGGAGGACTAAAAATATATAGAAAAAATTAGCCGGGCATGGTGGCGCATGCCTGTAGTCCCAGCTACTCGGGAGGCTGAGGCAGGAGGATTGCTTGAGCCCAGGAGTTTGAGGTTGCTATGAGCTAGGCTGACGCCACAGCACTCTAGCCCCGGCAACAGAGTGAGAAAAAAAAAGCCATCAACTAGAGTTGAACCAGCAGTAGCCTGAAGCTAAAAACCTCCCCTTTAAAAGCTCTGTATTTCTGCTCAGAGGCAGGACATTGGTAATTTAAGAGAGAAGTCTGCCAACCTCCTCATTTGCCGGCAAACCACTTGTCCTCGTTCTTCTGATGTGGCCTTGGGGACAAGTGCCAAGCTTTTGGTGACAGGAATGCATGCTCAGAGGGGCCAAGAAGAATCTAGACACGCAGGCCTTGCTGGGTTTCTCCACTCAGTCTATTAGCATTAGATCGTGTCCTTTTTGTCCAATCATATTTCTCAGCTGTCCTTACTTCGTTAAACCTAAGCATAAAAATGAACAATTTCCCTTTATCTTTCTGTCTTCATTCCGAAGGGCCATGTGTATACATATTAAATAAATTTGTGTGCCTTTTGTCCAATTTTTCTTCCGAGAGTTGAATTTCAGCAAACCTTCAGGGAGCCAAGGGCCTTGTCCCCTACAGGGTCTAAGAGCCACACTGGAATGCAGGGATTCACTCCAGACCACGGGAGAAAAATTAAGATAAGGGGAATCTAGCTGTCCACAGAATGATAAAGCATACCTGATGCATATTTTGGGATCTCTTTCAGTCAGCTTGACACAGAACCTGGCATCCCTACGTCCCCCGAGGGCCAGATGGTCATAGCCACTGCCAGCCCCATATGCTTTTTATAGGTTCGTGAGCTTCAGATTTAAATCTCCAGTCCCCATCTCTCTTCTGAGCTTAGACATCTCTAACTCAAATAGGTCCAAATGGAACTTTTGATCTTTCTTCCTAATTTTGACCCTTCTCCGGTCTTCCCTATGTGGGGGTAAGGCACCTCAAAATACCAGGCACTTGGTGTCATCTTTGACATCTCCTCTCCTTTTACCCCTAAATTTTATTCTTTACCAAGTCCTGTCTACTCCTCTTCCAAAATCTATCCTAAATCCTACCTCTGCTGACCATCTCTGCAGCCACTGTCTTAGCCTAAGCTGCTATTTTCTCTTGCTTAGATTCCTTCAAGTTATCCTAACCCCATGGTCAATTTCCCACAGCCTACTCTTCTCTTTTGACATCGTATATTGGGTCACTTCACTCCCTTGATGAAAATTAATTGATTAATTAATTCAATAAATTAGTACAGAGGCCCACAGTGTATCAGGCACTGTTCCAGGTGTTGGGCATACATCAGTCAATTAAACATTCAAAAATCCTAGCTGTCACGGAGTTTACAAAAAAGCAAATAATGCCACAGAGAAGACAAGTGCTGTGGAAGGATTAGGGAGAGCTGGGGTGGGTGTGCAATTTGAAGTAGAGTGGTTAGGGGAGGTCTCACTATATTTGGGTGAAGATTTTAAGGAAACAATAGAGTAAGTGATATGGCTATCTTGAGGGGAACATTCCAGGCAGAAGGAACAGCAAGTGCAAAGGTCCTGAGGTGGGAACACGCCTGGGCAGTGCTGAGAACAAGCAGGAAAACTACAGTGGCTGGAGAGGCTCAGGCAATGGAAGGAGTCCTAAGGGCCAAAGTCAGAGAGGTAATGGGAGGCTAAATCATGCAGGGCTTTCGAGGACATTCTCAGGAACCATTTGAACAGAGAGGTGGCCCCTGCCTGTCCCTCCAACCTCAGCTACTCTGGCTCCTTTCCTCTTTCACTACACTGAATCCATGCGTAATGCTGTTCTTTAAACACACTAAAATATTTCCCTTTTATGGACTTCACGCTGCTCTTCCTTCTCCCTGGAACGCTCTTCCCCTGAGATCTTTATGCCATGGCCCGCCCCTTCGCATCATTCAGGTCCCTGCCAAGTGAGTCTTCTCTGACCACAGGCTTGAAAATAGGACCCCGCCTTCCTTCTGTAACAGTTAGGGTCCTACCAGGAAAACAGGAACCATGTTGTGTTTTTTAATAAGATAAAGTTTAATACAAGGAACTGGCTACATGGGTGATTGAAAAGGCTTAGATTCCAACCAGGAGAGCTGAGGTGACCCAGAGACTAGCAACAGCAGGGAATCACTACACCCCTGAGGCCGACGGGACAAAGAGGGGAGGTTTCTCCCAGGAGGAACAAGGTCACTCTGTAGAAGGTAGAACCATTGTAGGCTTGTCCAGTGACAGCCGAGGCAGAGGGAAATGTGGAGAAAGATCCTGGCAGCTCCTTTGGTCCTGACTGCTGGTCTCTTACCAGTTCCTCCCATTGGTCAAAGTCACCGGCTAACGCAGGAGCCTGGGAGACGCAGCCTCAGAGATCGGCTCCTTCGCAATTAATTCATAGCAGAGCAGGAAGGGGACCTGAGGATCAGCACATGCCTCACCCTGTCCTTTTACCCAGCTTTATTCTCCTTCAGGGCACTTACCCCTACTCACAGTGTATTCCATTCTGTTCTGTGCTATTCTATTCTGCAATAGTAGGTTCTGTTTTGTTTTTTCCTGTTCTAGTGTTTTTACTCTACTCTTCTATTCCATTTTGCTATTTCTATTCTTTTGTTTCTATTTTATTCTCTTCTATTCTTTGTTTATTGTCTGTCTCTTTCCCTAGGAATAAACTGCATGAGAGTACAGACTTTTCTCTGAAGTAGCCCGAGCCCCTAGAACAGTGGTTGGCATATAACAGATGCTAAATAAATATTTGTTGAGTGAATGAATAAGTGAATTTGCTTACTGTTAAGATCTGCAAGGACAGGAAATACATCTATTGTGTTCATTATTGTATGTCCAATGCCTACCATAGTATCTGGTTGGCACTTGTATTAGTTTTCTAGGGCTATTGTAAGAAATTATCATAAACTTTGTGCTTTAAAACAACAGAAATTTATTTTCTCATAGTTCTGGAGGCCAAAGGTTGGAAATCAAGTTGTTGGCAGGGCCATACTTCCTCTAAGGCCTCAAAGGAGAATCCTTCCTTGTTCCAGCTTCTAATAGTTGTAGGCATTCCTGGGTTTGTGGCTCATCACTCCCACCTCTGTCCTCAGTGACCTTCTCCTGGAGCTGTTTCTTATAAGCACACTTGTCATTGGATTTAGGGCCCATCAGATAATCAAGGATTATCCTGAGATCCCTACCTTAATTATATCTGAAATTTCCATTTTCCAAATAAGGTCACATTCATGGGTTCTGGGACATGGGCATCTGTTTTGGGTGGATGGGTGGGTGGGGCACCGTTCAGCCCACTACAGAACTCAACAAATGTTTGTTGGCTGACCAGCTAGACTGACTAGTCTCCCCGCATCTCTTTGTGCCCCTCTCTAATCCATCTTCCATAATGCCACTAGTCTGATCTTTCTAATTAGAGTTTTTAAAAAGTCATATTAGTTCCTACGTGGAGTTCTTTGGTGGTTTTCCATCCAAGGAGGCACACATCCACACTCCTCCTCAGCCCCGAAGTCATCCCTCCTTTGGCCCCTGCCTCCCTGTTCAAGTCTCTCTTCCCTCTCCCTTCCCACTTTTCGCTTTGTGCTCCAGCCTCGTGGGTGTCTGGTTTCCTGAACACTCCGGCCCTCTGTGCATTTGTATATGCAGTTCCTTTTCTCTCAAATGCCTTCCTATCCTCTGCCCCTTTGGCAAACTCCCACTCATCCTTCCAATCTCCGCCTAAATGCCTCTTCTGTGCTGCTGTCCTCTGTATGTTGACCCTACCCCCCTATTTAGGTGATTCCTAACACACGTAGGCATGCATTTGATGCTTGTTTGAATAAATAAATGAACCCAAGTGGGATGGGCACTGGGAAGGGCAGGGCCTGAGTTGTGCTGGGGTCCGGAAGAAAGGAGAATGGGAAGAGTCAGCACTAGGGCCTGGGGCAGGTGTGGGGGACAGGTGAGGTGCTGCGTCTGAAAGCGTCTGGCCTTTGTGCACTAGGTCTACGAGGGAGGGGGTGTGACGGCACAGAGGTGTGTGGCCTGGTGCTGGAGGGCCAGTGGATGTGAGGCCCAGGTGGTGGGGGGTGGGCTGCCATGCCACAAAAGCTGGTCTTTTCAGGCCAGAGTTCCTGGGATGTGATTGATAACCCTCGCAGAGACCACTCTCCTCATGACACCTGGGCACAGCTGTGGCCGTATCTGAAGCAGGGACCCAGGAGCCCAGGCAAAACAAAATGGAAAGCTCTGGTGACCAGAGGCCTCTGTTTTGGCTTCTCTGGAGACCAGGGGGAGGGGGTGATAGATGGGGACATAGATGGGACCTGCCAGGCGATCTGAGAGCCCCCACAAATGCCACTCCAAATGCCCACTGGTCCCTGAGTAATGGTCTCTAGTTACCTAGGCACAGAGGGTCCTATAGGAGGGGCCCAGGTCACTGAAGGACCTTGGCCATGGGGGCTGATTGAGGGGCCCTGGTGGCTAGGGGTCATGAGCTATAGGTCCTGGTCATCGAGTGGCCTGAGTATGAGGCCAGGTCACTAAACTGGGCTGGAGTGAGGTGTCCTCACTACTGTGGATCTTAAGAGAGGGGTTCTGGTTACCATGGGGCCTGAGCAAGAGGCCTGGTCACTGGGGGCCATGACCTAGGGACCCTGATCTCTGAGGCCCTGGTCACTGGGTGGTGGCATTGGGGGCTGAGTGAGGAAACTGACCTAGAGGCCATGGTCACTGAAGGACTAGAGCAAGGGGCTGTGGTTACTGAAGCCTGAGTGAGGAGCCCTGGTCACTAGAGGCTTAAAGGAGAGGCCACCGCTACTAATCTGGAACTGAGAGGGGGACGGATTTTCCGTGTTCCCAATTAGTCCAGTGTGCTGCTTTCTGCGTGTTCCGGGCCCGACCGGCATGGCTCACAATAGCCAGCAGATGGCACTGTGGCTCTGCATGAGGTCTGCACTCAGATGGGGGCAGCTGCAGGCTGTCCTTGGGCTGAGCAAGCCCAGCTGAGACAGGCTCAGGTGCAGCCTCCAGCAGCTTTGGGAGCTGCAGAGCCTTGGGGGCGGGGGGAGTGTTGTAAGACAGACCCTGACCGAACTCTCTGGGGAGATGCCCAAGCCAGACCCCCGGGCAGCACAGAAATCTGTGCTGTGGGTTAGGAGGCCTGGGTGTGTCGTCCACATCTCAGGAGGCAGGACAGGCTTGGTCAATAGCTCTGGAGATCAGAACAAACTTTACTCCAAATGTGGCCCAACCTACCCAAATATGCTTTCATCTCTGGATTGATTCAGCTGTCCCTGTTACACCTCAAATGCAAAACAAACTAGATGCACCCTGAACGTTAGAGCTGTCCTTTCCCACAGCTCTCAGTATTCCAGGCCCTGCGAAACTGGGCGGAATTAGAGTCTGTACCCTGTCACAGCAGGAACTTGTCACAGCCTAGAACTCATCAATACCTCACATCCCAGCGCCTGGTCACATTCCAGAACCACGTTATATTCCATGGCCTGTTCTTATCCTAGATGCAGCACCAAGCAGGGCCCTGTCATTCCTCAAATAACAGCACAGCACATCCCAGGACCTTTCATATACAGAACAACCCAGGGCCTGACCTGCCAATATTTATATACTGGCACTTCCTAGGGTCCTGTCACAGCCTATGCTTGGCCCTAAGCTGTGACAGTATCTGATGTGTGACAGCTGGGATGTGACAAGGCCCTGGGGTGTGACATTGTGTAGATGACAGAGCCCTGAAATGTGCCTGTATTTGAGGGATGACAGACCCCCGGGCTGTGACTTTGTTGAAAGTGGACAGTAACTGGTTCCAAAACTCACACCTGTTGGCTTGGCCATCATCAACAAGTATTCATGATCAGCATCCACAACAACTATGGTGACAAGTACTATGGGGGATACAGAGGATATAATGCAGCTTCTCAAACTATCTGTGGTGACAAGACCAGTTTCATTTTTAAAATCTGCATTTCAAATCTGTTGCAGACTGACACTTGTAAAATGCAATTAAATTACGTGAGTAACAAAATTGAAATAAAGGCCGGGCGTGGTGGCTCATGGCTGTAATCCTAGCACTCTGGGAGGCCGAGGTGGGAGGATTGCTTGAGGTCAGGAGTTCGAGACCAGCCTGAGCAAGAATGAGAGCCTGTCTCTACTAAAAAACTAGAAAGAAATTAACCAGACAACTAAAAATATATAGAAAAAATTAGCTGGGCATGGTGGCACATGCCTGTAGTCCCAGCTACTCAGGAGGCCGAGGCAGGAAGATCACTTGAGCCCAGGAGTTTGAGGTTGCTGTGAGCTAGGCTGATGCCACGGCACTCACTCTAGCCCAGGCAACAGAATGAGACTCTGTCTCAAAAAAAAAAAAAAAAAAAAAAAAAAAAATTGAAATAAAGACACAAAATATAAACCTACGTTTTAAATAAACTTTTTATTTTAAAATAATTTTTGATTTACAGAAAAGTTTCAAAGAGAGTAGAGGGTAGCTGTGTACCCTCTCCCAGCTTCCCTTAATGTTAACATATTAGGTAACTATGGTACATTTGTCAAAACTAACAAATTAACAGTGGTACGGTACTATTATTAAACTACACTCTTCAGATTTTAGCAGTTTTTCCACTAATGTCCTTTTTCCATTTCAGGATCCAATCCAGGACACCACATGGCATTAAGTGCACTTTTTATTATTCAATTCAAATAGTTTACAATTATTCTGTCAAATTACTATAAAAGTTTCTAAGCTCTTACTCTCAGTTTCTGAACTTATTATGGACTGGTAACAGTTTGTGGACTGGCTGAGCAGAGCTGCTATAAAGACCAGTTGTCCCACTTATGGCGATGTGGCAGGGGAATGAAGGGGTGGGAACAAACTGCCATTTACTACAAGAGCACGGGGTGCAGAGGAAGAAAAGACAGTGACCAATATGGGTAGGCCTTGGCCATGGCCTGCATGGAACAGAGTAAGGAAAATGGGGAGTTTTGGGCGTGAAATCCCAAAAGATATTCAGTAAGGCTGTGATCCTGCAGGTGTGCGTTTGTGTGCACTGTGCTGAAGCTTTAGTGTAAATATCTGCAACAAGCAGTAGGTCCTGATGACTGTTTATGAGCTCATTGAGCTATAAAGGTGTCTGGGTGGAGAATTTAGAATTTGTTAATAAAAAGACAAAGTTTGCCCTGGAGATTCCAAAGGGTGATCCAGGCCCCGGCCAGTCCAAGGACTCTGGTGAGTCAACATTATTTTATAAAGACTTACATCCGAGATCAAATGACATGAGATCAGGGAGCACAAAGGGTCAGAGATAGCACACTTCCCCCAAGGAAGGAGGAATTGAGCAGGACAAGGTGGATGTGTTCGGGATTCAGGGCTTCATCCTGCTGATGTTGTGACCTGGGCTTCAGGCAGTGGGTAATGTAAACACTGGGCCTTAGTCTCCCCATCTATGCAGTGGGGTAAATAACACAACTTCCAGGAGGATTCTGAGAATGAAATGATAATTACATGGGAGCTCCCCTTTCTTGCTCTTGCTCATTTGGGGTTATCGGTTTTCTCATCTTCACCTGTTTCTTTCCCTCCAGGCTGCATTGGTTCCATGGAGCTGGAATCAAGGTTTTAGTAGGCGTTGACTGGCCCAGATCTCATCACATCCTGGGTTCCACCAGCCCCCTCCTCTTTGCATTAGCGCCCACTCATCCTTCAGGGGTCAGATGGAAGCCTCCAGGGGCCTTCTCCAACCCTTCCCTCCCATCATGTCTAAGATGTATGGTTTGCCGCTAAACACTTTCTGCACTTTGTTATTGTTGCTTATTTGACTATGATCATAGTCATGGCAGAAACTGTGCCTGTCTTACTCTCCACTCTGTTTCTAGCACCCAGCAAGCGCCTGGCCCATAGTCAACAATTCAGTAAATATTTATTGAACAAATAATTGGGAGTAAAGTATGTGGTTTTTTCTTTTAAACGATTTTGGGTATAGTTAACAGAGAGTAATACAGAATGTACAGTCAAGTGTTAAAATAATCTTTGCATGGAGCTGAATATGTTGCTGGGAAAAAGATGGCCCTGCTATATCTGAATTCAATACACCATAAAGATGGCATTAGAAATCATTGAAAAATAAATTTATTCTAAACATGGTTCTGGGAAAACTGGTTAGTATCAGAGAAAAAATATCTAGATCCTCTCCTCACGTTGTTTACCAAGGTCTTTCCAGATGGACTAAAGAGCTTAAAAAAACTTCTCAGAAATGCTAAAATATTTATCAAGTCTCTGGAAGGAAGTAATGTTTCCATTTTAGATGCAATAGAAATGGTCACACAGGAAAAGATTAACTGACTTGGCTATAAAAGTATTTTAAACTTTAGTGTGTCAAAAAATAAAAGGTAACCAAAATAAAAAGGCAAACAAACTAGGGAAATATTTGCAGTCAGCTACATAGAGAACTCCCATAAATTGATGTTAGACGAATACACGGAGGCACCAATAAACAGGCAGAACATATGGTCAGATGGTTTCCAAAAGAGAAAAGACACGAAGTGGTGCTTAATCTTAATAATTAAAAGACAACTCCAGGAAGGAGAGGTCAGTGGTGGCCAAAGAGTCAGGGAGAATTTCTCAGGTGGATTGTGGGCTTTTACTTGAAGACATAGACTTTAAAGAGATGGAGGAAAGAGATGCTACATGTCTGTGTGGTCTTCCCTGTTCACTAGGCTCTCCTGGTCCCCTCTGACTTTGCAGAGCTTCTGAGGACTAGAGCTGGACTCTCTCCTTAGTGTCTCTCTGGCTACCACAACCCATCTGTAATGGAAACAACTTTACTCATAGAAAGAAGCATACCTCCATGGAACCTCAGGGAGGTCCAGCGGAGGGGCGTTCTAGAAGGAGAGTTCTGTGGCAATGGGGGTAGGTGGCTGGCCAAGGGCCCCCGACCCTTCCCATCCCTATCCCCACCACCCTCCCCAGCAGCCTGAGAGTTTTCTGATGTCAGAACTAACTGCCTGCCCATGCCTACCCCCAACTCCTAATGGGGGTTGGGCTGTTCCTTTTTTACAACTCTCCCAGGAATGTGGACACAGCTTCAATTCCTCTGAACACAGCTCGATGTGGCACTTTCATTTTGAGGGTCTTTTCTTTATACTGTATTACTTTGAATCCATATCTTTTAAAAAAATTTAAAGAAGCAATACATACTCACTGGAGAAAGTACAGATGTAGATGGCATTTTTGAAAGTTTTTCTGAGCAACAGAGAGGAAGAGGAAACAGAAAATACAAATAGTTCCCCAACAGTTAAATTTCCAAAGCAGGGCATTCAGACCTCACAATAAGGTCTGAGACCCCGCTGGGCCTCTGGGCTTTCCCTGCACCTCTCTGCTAGGTTCCAGGGCTGGCTCAATCCCCGCGTCACACTGGGAGGCCACATTGGAGAGGCATCCTGACACCATTATTGCCTTCAATCCACAAACCCCGATTCATACTTGCAGCTCCTTCCTGCTCCGCCTCCCACTCAGCTCCCTTTCTGGTCTAAGGATCGTGACTCATCCTCAGCTGTGTGCGCCGACCACTCTCAATCTTCTCCCATGTGCGGTGGATGACATCCATATTCATATACCCTTTCAAAGGTTAAACCCAATTTTATCTAAGCCCGGGAAGAATTTTGGCAGGAAATCAAAGCCAATGGCAAAAATAACCATTACATTCAAATGCAATACGATGATTTGAAATTGGCACGACCACTGGTGTGTTAGCAATCTGCCCACTGTTGCTGGCTGCGCCTGGAGCCCAGGCTGTGGAGAAGCAGCTCCTGAGCGCTGGCTGGGACACCACTCCTTCCCTTCCCCAGTTAATGCAGAGGACATTGCTATAGGGGATAACTTAGTAGTGAGACCTCACTAAACCTCATGCATATATTTTTTAATAGCAGTTATTGTGCCTTATTGTATGTCTGTTTACATGTCTGTTTTCCCAATTAAACTTTTCTGTTAATTAATGTATCTCTAGTGCTCAGCACAATGCCTGACGTTGATCAGCAGACAACAATTAGGCAGGTACGGAGGCTCACACCTGTAATTCCAGAGACTCGGGAGGCTAAGGCAGGAGGATTGCTTGAGGCCAGGAGCTCAAGAGCAGTCTGGGCAATATAGTGAGAGCCCACCTCTATAAAAAATAGAAAATTAGCTGGGTGTGGTAGTGCACACCTGTGTTCCCTGTTTTCCTAGTTGCCTGAGGCCAGGAGATCGAGGCTGCAGGGAGCTATGATTGTACCACCGCATTCCAGCCTGGGAGACAGAGTGAGACCTTAAAAGAAAAAGACAGTGATTGAGTAACAATCCTACTTTGCTGTGAATCCTGTAAGCCCCTTGCTCTGACGCTAAGAAATCCTGTCTTTCCTTTTATCCTCTCTCCCTGGCCAGCCCACCAGCAGCTCTCTCCACTACGTTTCCTAACCGCAGTTTGCTTTCTTGTTTGGCCTGTTTGTGTTAGTCTAATATACTGGTCCAGACCCCTTGGCCCTGTTTCCTGGGCCTCCGTACCCAGCACTTTTTGTCTTTCTCTGGTTCTCAGGAGTCCCTGAGATATTCTCAAGAACTTAGAGTGAGAGGTTTCTCAAATTCTCTAGCAGGAGCTCCAAGTTGGCTCTCTACCTCAATTTTGAATCCTTGACAATGGATTTATGCCTTATCCATTTCTTTTATATTGCCCAGAGCATGTAGCACAGGCCTAGAAACAAGTTAGGTCCATCTCCTTTGTAGCATGTATCACATGTTCTATTGAATAGATAACCATGTAGTTCGTCTAAGATCTGTGTGACTAGTTCATTTGGAGTTAAGTTTCACAAGGACAGCATTCTATTTCATTCACTGTTGTAGCCCTAACACCCAGCACAAGACTCAACACCCAGCTGAGCTCAATAAAGATGTGTGGTAAGAAAGCATGAATGAATGAATCGACCGCGTGATTGACTTGTTATGCCTTTGATAAACTGGGGATGGTTTTGTCTCTCTGGAAAGAGGCCTTAACGCTGAAGGTTCTGTTTGTGAAAGGGGAAACAGGCCTTGGGGCGGTTGGCAACCAAGAACCATGGTTAATGTTTAAAGGGACTCCATGGACAGCTCAGTCAAGTGTAGGGGAGCCCAGCATGGGCCAAAATAGTGAGAAAAAAGGGCTCGGGGAGGGCTGAGCATGGGAACGGGGACGGTGAGTCACAATTTCCTGTATCTGACCCACCAATTTCTCCCACAATTCATGTTTACTTTGGACCCTGTGCTACGGTTCCCAGAGGCTTCGGGGTAAAAGTGGAAATTGGTTTGTTTATTTGTTATTCTTTGTTCATGTGGATTAGTGTATGGCAGAAACATTTCAGAGGGTTATTGCTAATCACTTCTGATTGCTAATCACATGGGCTGGAGTCGGGGTGGCCAGAGCCGGCCTTCTGGGGGACAACCCTGGGATTGCACCAATTAGCCCAGCAGGGCCTACCTTCCTCATGAGACTCGAGCACAGCTGTGGTCCCTCTCTGGACAAAGGGTCCAGGGAGAAAGCAGGAGGCAGAGCCCTGGAGGAAAGAGGCCCTGACAGCTTCTTGGGGGACCAAGGGAAGCAGATGGCTGTTGGGTGGCCTGAAGAGACCTGCCTACCTCTTGTTATGCTCACTAGACTTTAATTAAAGACCTTTGGTCACAGCCTTGAGTGAAGGGCACCAGGTCCCTGAGGGATGGGGCTGGATAGAGACTGTGAAAAGTGTAAACATTTTAAAGAGTCTGGTTGATTTCCATGTGTTATTCAAAATAAAACAGTATAAACCATAACATAAGTGCAAAGAAGGTCAATAAAGTTCAGGTTTACCTCATGATGGCCACACTGATGTTTTTCTGCAAATACTGAATTCTTTTAAAAAATACTTTTTTTCCTGTTCTGTTTTGGTGTTTCTGCTTTCGTAATGCCATAAGCTCTTTCATATCAGCCTATTGAACAATTCATCCCTCATGAGGGGTCTGAGGGAGGGTCCTTGTCACTGAAACCCGAATGAAAACGGCAAAGATCTGAGAGAGGGTCTCTGGTTCACTGAGAGGCCTGAGGGAGGGTCCCTGGGAGGCCTGAGATGCCCCTTGGTCACTGAGGGGGCTGAGCTGGGGCTCTGTCATTGAGATGTCTCAGTGAGGGTCCCTAGTCACTGACAGTACTGAGGGTGGGCTCTGGTCAGCAAGGGACCTGAAAAAAGATGCTGTGGTTATTGGGGACCTGAGGAAAAACCCCTACTCACTAAGGGGTCTGAGTCAGGGGCCCTACTTACTGAGGGACTTGGTGGAGGCATCTTGTCACCAAACCCAAAAAAGAGGCTCCTGTCACAGATTCTTGCATGTGGTCAGTGAGTCCTGAGTGAGATGCTCTGCCACTGAGAGGACCCAGGAGGATGCCCAGGTCACTGAGTTAGGGTCACTAGCTTCTAACAAGACTGGGTGCGGTGGGTACCCTGATTCTGAGAGGTTTACTGAGACATGACTGAGGGTCTTTGGTCAACAGGAAGTCTAAGTGAGGGGATCCCTCCACCAGGTTTGGGCTCACATAGGTGGGACAAACTGCCCAGAGTGGGGCCCAACAGCTGAGATTCCAGGACAGGATTAAGCCATCCTGGTCCTTAATTCCTCCTCCCTCTTCGTCCTTCAGCCTGACCTGCAGAGTCTTCCCAACACCAGTAGATGGCACTGCAGCTCCACAGGTGGAGGGCGCAGCTGGCTTAAGTCCCAAGGTGGGGCCCAGGTGCAGGCAGGTGAGACGTGGGACAGAGAGGAAATTAGTTGCCCCTCTGACCGGACTCCTTGGAGGCAGAGAGGAACCAGGCTTGACAGCCTCAGGCAGATCCCCTAAGCACAGGCCACCTAGAGGCCAAGTCCTGCTATCACCATACCAACTAGTTCCAAATGCAGTGTGACTTTGTGTTTGATTCAGTCGTGCATTCATTTGTTCCACAAGTGCACATCCAATATACAACAGAATTTGTGCTAGACACTGAGGATACAAGGGTGATTAAGCAAGGTCACTATTTTTGAGCAGCCCGTAGTCTTAGAGGTGACAATTTAATATAAATAACATAATTATAATAAATATAATAAAGATTATAATGCAAGGATGTACGTAATGATTTGGGAACCCAGGGAAGGACTGAATACACAGTTTGACCAGTTGTGAACACGTGAGGAGAAAGAGGTGACATTGAAGCAGGATCTCAAAGTAGGAACAGGAATTTTGTTTGTGAGGCACAAATGAGGGAAGGTATCTGGGGCAGAAGCAAAGGTGTGAGCTAGGACGTGGGGTTTGTGCAAGAGCCTGGGGTGTTGAGGGATCTCAGTGCAGTCCAGGATGCCTAGGATAGAAGAAACCGGACAGGGGTGGGCTGGGAGGAGGGCAAGGAGTAGGAACAACAGATATCTATGGGGGAAGATCATTAAGAAGCTTGTAATACATATTTAGGGCTTTGGTCATGGACCTTAAACAGGTGAAGAATCAGGCAGATTTTCAGTTAGGCAGATGAAATACTCAGGTTTCTGTTTAATCACTTTGGTAGAAAAATTGTGACTAGAGGAGGGACAGACTGCAGGCAGGAACCCAGTTAGGCAACCAAGTTAGAATTGATGAGAGTTAAAGAAGGTGATAGGAAGAAGAAAAGAGATTTGAGGGGTGTTTAGGAGGGAGGATGAATAGGATTTCATGTCAAAGTAGATGTGAAAAGTAAGAGAGAATGAGGAATTTAGAAAAATAATAAATGTTAGCATTTAACATCTGTAATACTTCATCTCAAAATCATAACAGCACCTTCTAAGGTAGGAATTATTACATTTTCAGATGAGGAAACCGGAGCTCAGAGAAGCTTCAGTGATCCCCAATCTTTTTGGCACCAGGGACCTGTTTCATGGAAGACAATTTTTCCATGGACGGACGGGGGTGGAGGGGAGGGAAGCGGAGCTCAGGCAGTGATGTGAGTGTCTGTAAATACAGATTTAATTTCACTGGCTCACCGCACTTACCTCCTGCTGTGCAGCCCCCTGGTTCCTAAGTTTCATACAAGACAATTTTTCCATGGACGGGGGCGGGGGGTGGGGGGACAGGGATGGACGATGGAGGGGAGGCAGCGCTCTGTGGCTGGGTCCCTAACAGATCACGGATCAGTACCGGTCCACCGCCCTGGGTTTGGGGATGGCGGGGCCATGTGATTTATCCAAGGCCACACAGCTAGTTCTGTCCCCCTCCTGTTTTCCCTGTATTCAGCCTTATCCTTCCTTAGGCCACCCTCCAGAGTGAGATTTAGGAAATCCTTCCTTAAAATTCTCCAATGACCCCCAACTGTGTACTTCACAGTTGCACACAGAGTCCTCAGCCCTCCGTTCCCTACCACCCTCAGCCTTTCCCCACCCCACCCCATTCCAAAGATCAGGCAGACGGGGCTGCTGGCAACTCCCTAAAAGGCCAACCTTTCTTGCCTGTGTGCACAGCGCATGTGCCCGCTGGAAGGTGCACTCCATCCAGAAGCCTCCACACTTCTGCCTCCTCTGCACCTGCCTCCCACCCCCTTGTCTGAACTTATTGTTCAAGTCCTGCCTTAAATGTTGTTTCCTCAGGGTAGGCTTTGTGACTCACTCTCACCTCCATGAGGTTTGGTGTATGTATAATATACTGTCACAGCATTTAGTACTTTTATAGCATTTATCACCATAATAATTAAGTAATTATTTTCATAATTACTGGCTCAATGTCAGTCTCTTTCACTGGACTATATATTCTTTGAGGTGGTGGGGAGCTACTTGAGGGTATTCCTTGCAGTTTTGTTGTAACAACAGAAATACCATGAATTGGTTAAATAAAATGTTGTTAACTATTCCTTATAATAGAATATAATGCAGTCATTAAAATGAATAAGAACTCATGCCACCCTCCCTCAAATTCCTCCCAGGACCTGTGGATAGAGGAGGAGAAAACTCACACCTGATGTGCAGATAGCTCTGCACAGACACAGCCACCAGGAGGAAGTGGGTAGGGGAAGGAAAATCCATCTTTCCCCCTGCCTACCACACATTTCCTAGAGACAGATTTACACTAATTCCTGGGTGGTGTCTGGTGATTTTATCAGATGTCAGAGACTGGGATGGGCAAGACTGGAGAATTGTTGATAAGATTTGAAGAAGGGCTGTGCGGATAAACCTCTCAGAGTGGGCCCAGAGACTAAAAATATTCATGTTTTATGAACGCGTACCAGCAGATTCTCACTGCAGAAGACATTCTTAATGATTGTGTGGGCAGAATGACTCAGTCTGTGGATGTCAGTTGTCAGATCCTGAGTATCCTCCTCCCCGCTTCAGTCCCACCACCTCTCCCTGCATCACATACACCAAGCAGAGCCTGAGACAAGAGCTTTGGAGTAGGTGGTTTATTTGGGACATGATCCAGAGAGCAGGAATGAGGGCAGAGAGCAGCGAAGCAGGAGGGAGAGCTAACTCGAGGTGTATAGTTGAGTTAATCACTGTTGTGAGCAGCTGAGCTCCATCTGCCAGGATTTTCTGAGAATAGGTATAAGATACTCCTGCACATGCTTATCCACTGGCTCCATCCCTCCTTGGTCAAGGGTTGACCCTGAGTGTTAGCTGCCTCACACTTTGTGCCCTGGGCCAAAAGTATAGCAGAGTCAAACTGCTGACAGACTCCATTCATATGTAGCTGGAGCCTCTCCAATGGCTGGAGAAAAAGGTGAGCCAGGAAGATGTAGTTTGGGACCACACGATGTATCTGACACATCTATCGAGTCTGCTTCCCTAAACTTTCCAGTTCTTGCCCAGTGGATGCATGAATAAATTGGCAATGGGATTCGGGTTGTCATCTAGGTTTGGGCTCACAGTGGGATTATCTTGGCCAAGTCTTATTTGGCCACTGCCATGGCCAAGAACCCAAATTGCCAGTTAACAGTGACAAACTCTTAGTCCATATTATGGGACTATATTACAAGGGGATCAACCAGCTATTTGTACCAGCTAGATTTTTTTTTTCAGATATGCTCTATATTACACAAGTGGCAGAGATTTGTCTTCATAGGGATAGACAGGTATTCTGGATTTGGCTACTTTTTCTCTGTTTCTTTTTTAAATTAAATTTTTTTTTCATAAATGTCTTCTTTACACTGTCTCAGAGTAGAACTTAAAAGATCTTTTTATTTAGAGAGAGGGTCTTGCTCTGTCACCCAGGCTGGAGTACAGTGGCATGATCGCAGCTCACTGTAGCCTTGATCTCCTGGGCTCAAATGATTCTCTTGCATCAGCCTCCCTGTAGTCATGTGCCACCATGCCTGGCTAATTTTTTAAAAAAAATCTTTTGTAGAGATAGGGTCTGGCTATGTTGCCCAGGCTGGTCTTGAACTGGCCTCAGGTGATCCTCCCCCCTCGGCCTTTCAGAGCGCTGGGATTACAGATGTGAGCCACTGTGCCTGGCCTTTCTTCTCTATTTGTCATGCTTCTGCCAGCAGACATCTGTGAACTTACTGAAAGCCTTATGTATTGTCATGAATCACATACACTGTTACCTCTTGTTATCAATTATCTAATGCTATATAACAAACCATCCCAACACTTAGTGGCTTAAAACAGCAACCGTATGTTTTTTGCCCATGAATCTATGGGTCAAGTGGTTGGTCAGCTGGAGATTGACTAGTTTATGTTGGTCTCACTCATACATGTCTCGCAGTTGGCTGGCTGATAGCTGGGCTGACATGGGAGACTGGGCCACATGTCACACATGTGTCATACTTGCCTGGCAGTTGGCTGGCTGATAGCTGGGGTGATATGGGAGACTGGGTCATGTGTCTCTAATCAAGCATCAGGCTAGCCTGGCCTTGTTTACATGGCAGGGTCAGGGTCCCAAAAGAGAGATCGAAACGTTGAAGCTTAGGTTCAGAACTGGCACAATGCCATTTCTGCTGCATTCTATTGGCCAAAGCAAGCCTTATCCATCAGGTGAGGAAATAGACTCTACTTCTTGATGGGAAGGACTGAAAAGTCATATTTCAAAGGGTGTGAATATGGCGAGGGGGGAAATATAGGGTCCACTTTTGTAACTAATATATCACACCTCTATCAAGAAATTTATTTCACAGAAAAAGACGTAAGACAATGGACCAGTGTCTATGCCATTCACTGATTTCATTATGGGACCTACAGTGGGTTAAACTGTGTCTCTCAAAAAGATGTTGAAATCCTACCCCTGGTAACTGTGAAGGTGCCCTTATTTAGAAATAGGGTCTTTGCAGATGCAGTCAGGTTAAGATAAGGTCATACTAGATTAGGGAGGACCCTAAAATCCAATGATTAGTGTCTTTATAAGGAGACAGGAATGTGGAGACACACATATGGAGGGAAGAAGGGCATGTGACGATGGAGGCAGAAATTGGAGTGATACAGCTATAAGGCAAGGAATTCCAAGGATTGCTGGAAGCCACCAGAGGCAAAGAGGAATCTTTTCCAGAGCCTCCAGAGAGAGTTCCCTGCTAAGACCTTAATTTTGGGCTTCTAGCCTCCAGACCTATGAGAGGATAAATGAATAAACTTCTGTTTTTTTAAGCCATCAACTTTGTGGCACTTTGTTACTACAGCCCTACGAAGCTAATATAGACCCCACGCAGCACAAGTTGCTAGCATTGTAGAGAAATGGGTGTTCCGCTTTGACACTAGCTGGGGGACGATTTCTCCTGAGTTTGACACCTTGTCTTGCTGCTGCTGATTTATGTTCTCTGCTAGATTAATATATCTGTGTCTCCAGTGTTCTTTCCTATCGGGGGTTCGTGACGCCCCCGTTATATCCGGGTCCCCAGGCAGTGTGCGCTGCAAGAGATGGGAGAGACAAAGACACGAGCACAAAAAGTAAGGTGAAAAGGTGCAGGGAAGATCAGGGGACCACCAGCATTTCCGTGAGCCCGGTGGCACTGACTGAAATCTAGTACCCGTTTTTATTCTCTTTTTCATGCTATAGATTACAATGATTTCACGTGGAAAGCTCGTGGGTTACACTATGTAGAAGTTTCAAGTCTCCCCTAGTAGTCACAAGATGTCTTAGCTAATTACTCTTTTATCTATAGAAGCGGGAACACATAGCTCGTTACTAAGCACAACTACGCCTATACAAATAGTATCTCTGAACTCAGCAGCTGTGGCCCATTCGATTGAAGAACAAAGAGATTAGTACTTCTTACTGGGAGGTTAGCTCCCCATTAACTGAGGCGTTCTACTGAGAAAGGGGAGGGAAGGAGCTCAACCTGGTGTTTTTTAAGAGTTGGAGTCTGGGATCCCTTACCCGGGCTGACATTTTGCAATCTTCCTTTACAGCCATGGGTGGCTTTCATGTCAAGCCGCTCTGCAGCTTTTTAGGCATGAGGCCCCTCAGGCTTTAAGGTGGGAGTCTGCTTTTTTGTACTCCCAGATCGCTGGAATGTCCCCAACTAGGCAGTTAACTTCTGCCCTTATCTCTGGCGCCTGCTCAGGCAGCATTCCTTCACCTCCTCTCCTCCCACGGCCTCAGAAATGGGGTCCCTAAGGCCTGGTGGTCTTATCCTCATCACTTTCCCAAAGTCAGAATACTTAGGCCCACAGATAAAGAGGTGGAGATGGGAGTATCACCACTCATAATTATACTTTAGTAATCATTCTTAAAACGTTGGCTTTCTGACACCAAGACTCTTTTACTTCCCCAGTCAAGAACATTTCCACTAGAGGACTGTAATATAATGATTCCACTAAATTGGAATCTGGAAACTGGTCATTTCACATTTCTCATTATGCACAGCAGAAACGGAAAAAATGTGTCCTAATGTTGTCTAGAATGATTTAATTAATTAATTATTAATTGATAAATACAAATCGTATAGATTTTCAGTGTACAACATGGTATCTTGATACATGACTACACTGTGGAATGGTTAAATCAAGCTAATTAACATATCTATCACCTCACATACTTATACTTTTTTTGTGGTGAGAAAATTTATAATCTACTCTTTTAGCAATTTTCAAGTATACAATACATTGTTATTAACTATAGTTACTATATGCACAATAAATCTCCTGCACTTATTCCTCTTGTCTAATTGGAGGAAATTTTGTATCTTTTGACCATCATCTCCCCAATCTCCCAGCTCTGATGGCTGCCCCCACACCAACCCCAGCCCCTGGTAAGCTCCATTCTACTCTCTGCTTCTATGAGTAAGCCTTTTAAAAATTCTATATATAAGTGAAATCATGCTGTATTTATCTTTTCTGTGCCTGGCTTTTTTTACTTGACATAATGTCCTCCATGTTGTCACAAAAGACAGGATTTCCTTCTTTATAAAGGCTGAATATATATCACATTGTCTTTTTCCATTAGCATGATTAATCTTGACTACTATTGGAGAAAAGTGTTTTTCTCACACTCTAAATGGTTTATTTCGTGTTGAGGGAGCTCCTCTAGTGTACCAATACTGGCCTCTTTCCCCAGAAGAGAAGTCAATGACTTAGTTGAATGATGAATTTGGGAAGAACAGACTAAGCATATTGGTTCAGCTTCTCCAATTATCTCTTTGGGAGCCAAGCTGACCAGGGAAGCATGCATTCTGTGGGATGTTGTACAGGGTTTGCCCCAGTGGGGAGACTTCAGTTTACTAGGATGATCTATGAATGGGTAGGTGAACCTCTCTCTATTTCTGGAATTCACTATGAGAAAGTTCACTTATCCAATGATATAAGCCACCTTTTCCAATATTAACTTTATTAGTATTAAAAGTACTATATTGGTTTCTAACTTTT
The DNA here is from genome assembly GCF_041146395.1 of Eulemur rufifrons. Classification (NCBI taxonomy): domain Eukaryota; kingdom Metazoa; phylum Chordata; class Mammalia; order Primates; family Lemuridae; genus Eulemur; species Eulemur rufifrons. The sequence continues at coordinate 57,514,698 of NC_090988.1, read as the reverse complement.
AATTGGTTTTGAACTCAGGAGAGGGAAAGATGTGCTATTTATTGAGGTCCACAGAACTTAAAACCTCTGAGTCATTGGACCAGGAGCCATAAGAAATAAATAGGGAGTAGAATTTGGGGACCCAATTAACATGTGAAGAGGCTTTTGGTGAGGTCAAGGTCCGAGACTTTTGGTTTGGACTTTAGTAAGCATGTGTTTGAGATTGCAGTGGTTTTGTGAAAGGTTGCATTAAGCCATGAGGCTGGCTTTTTTAATGGATGTAGTTGGTTTTTATCAGTTGTAACCGAGCAGGAAGCTTTGAGTTTTCATTGTCAGTCATGTGGGATTTTCACCTTGGTGGGTCCCTACAACTCTCAGACTTTACCCACAGGTGCAGATCTGTTTTTGTAGAGGCAGGGTTGTGGGTTGACCTTAGGGAAACCACAGGTGGGTCTTGCCTGCTTTTAGCCAAAATGCCTCTGTCAAGGTGCCTGTGGGTGGCCTTATTATTCATAAGGGCAGGTCTTAGACAGACACAAGGGTGGGGGGATAACTCAGCTGACACTCACCTCAGCAGATGTCTGCTACACAGGGTCTAGCAAGTATGTGCCAGCCATACTAGTCTCAGCAAAGAGCACTGGGTATGATGTGCTGCAGATTATCTTTGAACTACACGAGCATGAGAGTTAGCATATGTGCTTGGGCCACGTGAGGGCCTTGGAAATGCTGGTGAGCTGCAGACCTTAGTAAACAGGGGCAGCTGAAACAGGGCTTTTGTCATAGAGAAAAGAGAGTCCTTTTGTGTCTGAGTCTTTTAGACATTGGGGGTACAGAACAATTATTTATTAGTTGTAGTATTCACCAGTGTAGATAGGCTGCTCCAAATCTGATCTGCTAAAATATTTTGAAATGACTTAATCCGAGAAAGGAACCCACAGAGAGACTAACCTTGAATTATTAACCTCATCTCAGGCTCAAGTGCTATCTCTTATTACAAGTTGAGAAGACAAAGATAGATGAATCAAAACAGAGAAAGGAGATACAACTAGATTTAATTGCTCTCAAAGAGGATATCAGAAAAAGATGAGCTGCCTGAGTTATTATTCGCTCAGAAACAGTGATTAGGTCTTAAATAAATCTAAGTAGATGAAGAAGCCTAGATTTCAGAGCTGGCTGGAATGACTCCTTCAAAAGGCATCCAGATCTAGAAATCTATTAAGATGCAGCATCGCAAAATGAAAGAGAGACAGGGAGAGAGAGAGAATAGTTGGAGCAAATAGGGACTCATCCTTTCAAGATGCGGATAGAGACACCCACTGATTATAGAAAAACTAAATGGAGTTGAGAGGAAGACCAGGAAGATCATAGTAAAGTACTCAAAGCATCATTAGGAGTTTCCAGATAATATACCTTATTGTATGTGGAGGTTTTCTCCCCATATCCTGAGAGAACACACCTGAATTATTTATGAATTGGGGTTCTAAGCATAGCAGAGATGTGACATGTTAATATGGAAGTAGGAGGAAAAATGATGAATTAGGTGTAGGTTTTGGTTGGTTGCTGGTCTGTTGTGAGAATACCTCCTGGATGGGATTACCCAACTCTGGATGGGAACTTTTGAAGAGTGAGTCCTGGTTTTGGCATAACTGGAATTTATTGGTTTCATATCTTAATTATTAGCCACAAAATAAAACCTAGAGGAATAGGTTAGAAAAACAGATTTCCATGTGGTGGGAAGAACTGCCATTCAAGGCCTAGACTGTTCAAAAGTCAGGAAAAGACAATGTCTTAAGGAAGCCCATGGCTGAGTTATTGATTGGTGTTTATTAGGCCTGAGTGTGCCAATTTGAATTAGGGTTCTCAGGACTTTAATCAATTAAAAATGATGCCTATTGCCATCCAAGTCTTGCAGAATTGTGTGTGAAGGGGTGGGGTGGGGGTGGAAAAGGAGGAAGAGACTCTAGGTTTGCAATTAGTTGTGGATTTAGATCTCCCTGGCTGTATTTCCTTTTCAATATTCCTACATGTGTGAACAGGAATCATGTCAGTTCATTTGACTAATAGAATTGTTATATTAGCGCATGCACTCCTCTCAGGAACAGACATTAATTTTTAGAGAGTACAATCTAAACTCATATTGAAAAAGGATATATTTCCTCAATTAGAAGGGTGTCTTGCCTTTTCCCCAGAGTAAGTGGGCCCTATTATTATGTAGAAAAGAGGTCTGGTTTATTTCCTGCTCTGCCTGGGAAGCTATTGAAATAATAAATAAGCTATATTATCCTTTAATGGCTTCTCCTTTTTGTTATTCAGGAAGGGCTCCAGACTCAATAAATTGTTTCAACAGTCTACATTGGGGGCTGGGGTGGCCACCAATTATTTCACAATAAACCTACCTTCACTTGAATTACCCAAGATAGTTTCTGTTTCATGCAATTGACCTGATCTCTGTCTAGAAGACAAATGGGTTCTGACAAGTAGGTTTGCAAGCAATAGAGCCTCAAAAGAATGTGGATCCTGTCCCCAGCATCTTGGCATGGTCCCGAGTGGTAAAGATTCTCTCATCCTAGGAAGAGTAGTTTGATGAGGCTGGAACTATGGGAGCAGCCCAAACTGGGACTACTTTCTTGATAACAAAATGTCAAATTACCTTGGTATAACAGAGCCCCAAACTGCAAGTCATGTAGCCCAGGCATGTGCAATAGAAAAAGCTTTGATCTCTAACAACACCCAGAATCAATAAATCCTCCCCTTGGAACCAAAAAGGCTGGACATGACCAGAACCTGAACACTGGAACTCTTTTAGAAGCGGGATCCGTTGGCCCAGAAGATCTGGGGCAAAAATCCACCTCAACATATCTTTCCCTAAATGGTCCAATTTAAAGCCCTCCAATCAGACCCTGGCAAATCAACATTCCTAAATCCTTTCCCTTGCTCTCCCAGCCCATAAATTTACCCCAGACCCCAAACTGGGGAGACAGATTTGAGACTGTTCCTGTCTCCTCACTGATCAGTTTTGCCATAAAAACCTTTCTTTTCTCAAAAGCGGGTGCCGCATAGTATTGGTTCCTAGATGCATCAGGCAGTGAGCGCATTTGCTCAATAATAAGGCCTCTCTGGCTTAAGCAGACTTCTGTTCATTGCAAAAAAGTGATGCCTGACTAGGGTCTGTGATGATAGAAGCCTGGAGGAATATGAGCAGAATGTGAGAGAGTCCCTGGCATGACTTTTTATACTGCCATGTCTGGTGGTAAACATTAATTAACACATTAACATAATTCTAGGCTAATTCATCAAGGATTCAGACTCCTCAGGTATAAAGGTTTGAGTCAGTTCACCCAGTAAAGAAACACTAACCAGTGTAGATACTAGTTAAAAGCATGAGAAATGTGAAATGGATCAAGGAGGACAGACAAAATAAAGACCAGCTGGCCAGGTGCTGTGGCTCATGCCTGTAATCCTAGCACTCTGGGAAGCCGAGGTAGGAGGATTGCTTGAGCTCACTTAGGAGTTTGAGACCAGCCTGAGCAAGAGTGAGACCCCATCTCTACTAAAAATAGAAAAAAAATTAGCTGGATGTAATGGTGCACACCTGTAGTCCTGGCTACTGAGGAGGCTGAGGCAGGAGGATGGCTTGAGCCCAGGAGTTTGAGGTTGCTGTGAGCTAGGCTGACGCCACGACACTACCCAGGGCAACAGAGCAAGACTCTCTCAAAAAAAAAATAAAATAAAATAAAGACCAGCTTTACTTCTTAGATACATCTATTTCTTATCTAATTGGTATCAGACTTTTACTTGACTTTAAATTTAGCTTATTTTTACTGTGTTATTTTATATGTGTGTGGGTATACAAGGGCTGTCCAGAAAGTATCCAGCCATGTAATATGAAAAATAGAGACATTTATTCAAGAAGTTACAAGGTACAAGAAACATTGTACATAGGACAATGATGTCTCAGTCCCCTTTAAAGTAGGCACCTTGGGACCTCATACAGCTCTCCCAGAGTCTGTTAACCTAACCCATACACGTTCAACACTCTCAGGTGTTCTGCTTGTGTCAGGCCTTCTAGAATGTGGATCACTTTCAAAAGATTCTTGGCCATCTTTGAAGTGTTTGTGCTACACTTTCATTTGCACTGCACTCATTGCATAGTCCCGGAAAGCCTTCTGAATTGTCTGAATAGTTTTCAGGGAGGATTGTTCAAGCTTAACACAAAATTTGGTGCAGATTCATTGTTCTACTCACTCAGTCATTTTGAATGCAGTGGCCATACAGTACACATGTTCACTCAGTGGCGTCTAGCGGCCCACTGACTAGTACAGCGAAGCCATCATTGTTCACGCATTCATGTTACAATCCATTCTCCTTGGTTGCCAGGTTACATCAACGCTGAGCAAACTGTTCTCGTTATATTAACAATGGTGGATACTTTCCAGATAGCCCTTTTGTGTGTGTGTGTGTGTGTGTGTGTGTGTGTATTTAACCCAATCTGTTTTCTGAGATTTTAATTCATCTTAACCTACTTCTTTCCTTCTCTTTCTCTCTTTTCTCTCTTATAATATTTGGCATTTAATATCTTGTTTCTCAGGCCGGGCGCGGTGGCTCACGCCTGTAATCCTAGCACTCTGGGAGGCCGGGGTGGGCGGATCGTTTGAGCTCAGGAGTTCGAGACCAGCCTGAGCAAGAGCGAGACCCCATCTCTACTAAAAAATAGAAAGAAATGATATGGACAGCTAAAAATATACATAAAAAAAAAATTAGCCGGGCATGGTGGTGCATGCCTGTAGTCCCAGCTACTCGGGAGGCTGAGACAGGAGGATCGCTTGAGCTCAGGAGTTTGAGGTTGCTGTGAGCTAAGCTGACGCCACGGCACTCACTCTAGCCTGGGCAACAGAGTGAGACTCTGTCTCCAAAAAAAAAAAAAAAAAAATATCTTGTTTCTCCCCACTCCCCTCACCCCATTCTAATGGCCCCAGATTGATTAAAAGAATGAGAGAGGGAGTCCTTGACTTGGAGAACACAAAATTCAGTCAAGGACTAAGCAGCACAGGTTACTGCCTGAGAGGACGACCACATGAGAGAGTCCGGAGGTCTTTCTGCACAGCCCCTCCTCAAATCTTGGTCCAGCAAGGTTCGTATATGATACAGGGAAGTGCAGTCTCTCTTGTCGTATTTGCTTCCAGTTTCAACCAAGAAACTAATGCTTTGGCTTCTTGGGGGAACCCTATAGAGGCCTAAGTCTCAGATCTAGCCTGGGATTGGGGCAGGGGTAGATATTTCAGCTGTAGAAAAAGCTTATTTTTGCCTCCTCCCCTAACTTATTAGTATAAATAAAACAAATTAATCTTTGAGGAGCCTAGAGCAGACAGTTGGTTATTTCCAGAAGATGAAATAGACACAAACCAAAGCAGTGCATTAATTCTTCTCATTTCTCAACCTCTGTTGCCAGAATATCCCCATGGTGTGAAGACTCTTGTTCTGGGGGGCAGGGGTGGGTATGTTTGGCAATGAATGCGACTGATGACTTTCCTTGGACTGGTTGTTGCTTGTGTCCTTACAAGGGTGACAGTTTCAGCAAAAGCCAAGGAACAGCAATTAAATAAGCAGAATCTATTCCAAACACTGCAGCCCTGCCCTGTGACCAGGCTCAGTATATTTACTGTGTTCCCCGCACTCCAGTCATAGATTCTCACTGGTCTAGTTCTCTCAATGTTGTCACATCACAAGCAGAGGTTTAATTCTTATTAACATGTTTACACTAAGGATTGTTGCAAGCAGGATTCACTTCTTATTGGTGATTTACCTTGCTTAGCAAAGTAAACATTATTTTTTTCAGTCAATAAATTTATATCAGGCCCTTTTACAGTCTAGGATCTTCTGTACTGGTCACTTGTTATCAAAATGAAGAGTTAAAATGTCTGTGGCAACCAGTTGCAGATAAGTGCGAGGTTACATTTACATTTACTTTTTTTAATGCAAAATTGCATGCTCCAAACTAAACATACTCGTTTTTTTTCATTACCTTCATGTCCCTTTTCCAGGGTGAGGCAGGATTACAGTGAACATTCTGAGCATTTTTACTATATAGACAGAAAAGAATCTTGTTACTTTCCCAGACACAATTTTTGTTATACTTCTTCAAAAAGGATAAAATCAATAACAATAATACTTCCGTAATCGAGGTAATCCATGTTGGAGGGCAGATATATTTGAGAGTGCTGATCTAGGTTCTAAAGCCTGGGACAATTTCAGAAACTGCTATCCTATATCATTTTCTACCAATTTTAAATGGTCCCAAATGCTGATGGAAAAAAATCACTTCTCCATTAATTGTTCTGTAATTTCATTCTTATTCATTATCTCTTGTCAAGACATGGCTTTTAGGCTAAATGGAAGATTTCTTTGTTTCTTTGTTTCAGAAACAGAAGCCCATGGTGTTATTATTGGAAACTTGGAAGTCTGGGGCAGCACACTCACCCCGTGGGTTGTATTAATGAGAGTGATGAAGTCCGATATGGTAGCCACTTGCCCCATGTGGCTGATAAGCACTTGAAGTATGGGTAGCATGACTGAGAACTGAGTTTTACATTTTATTTAATTTTAATTAATTAAAATTTAAAATGAAACAGCCACATGTGGCTAGTAGCTATCATATTAGACAGTGCAGGGCTTGAGAAACCCTTGGATGAATTTAGGAAAATGGGTTTTGGGTCACACTGCTTGTTTCAGGCAGCTGGATTGTGTTTGTCAATGTGCTTATGAAGTATCTGCAAGCTTGTCTGAGGGGCTGTGGATGAACGGGTGGGCAGAGAGCTCATCCCTCTCAAGCTTATACTCTCCTCTTGCTCTTTCTGAATCTCAGAAAGGTACTGCAGCTGAGCTGAGGCTAGATGAAGACATCATCTCAGTAAAAGGCTGTGGGGCACCCTGACCAGATGGGGACAGTTTTGAGATATATTTTCAGCTGCTACTCAGAGAATGCCAGTAATCCTCCACCTTGCAGGTTTCTCTCCTCTTTGAAGTTTCATTTCTCCACTACCTAGTCATAATACCTATTCATCCTTTGGCAGCATTTTGCAAAGTTCTCTCTCACCCATCATCTCTTTGTGGGGGGGATATGAGGAATGGTCTGAAGATCAGAGAGGGTAAGTGATATGGCTAGGGTTACCCAGCAAGTAAGTGGTGAGTGGCAGAGGTAGGATTCATAGCCAGTTCTCCATTGTATCCAGGGATTATTCCTCCTTGTTGAATCCATCTTAGCTCCTCCTTGCTGTCAGTCATGTACAATCATTGAAAATACCCAGCATTCAGAAAACATTAAAAAATTATTTAAAAAAAATTCATTCCACTCTTGCAAGGGTGTAATGCTTACTCTAGATTAGTATCAAAAAGAACAGAATTCAACAGAGAGAGAGAACATACAGATGGGAAGCAGAAATGTATTGAAAATTCATTATGTGCTATCAGTGTGATCAGTATCACTATCAACTCAGTTTTATAAATGTAGCAAGATTTAGATTAAGTGACCTATCCAGGGTACACTACCAGGTAGTGCACAGCTAAGATTTGAATCCAGGTTTGCTGATGGAAGCCCTCAAATTCTGCAGAACAGCATGGCGGCCGTTTTGCCCCTTCCCCAAGGTTGTTGTGGGTATCAGGACAGACCAAGTACCCACAGGTCAGCCTCTGCTGGATCCTCAAATTCACAGAATACTCTTTCCAGCTCACCTTGTGTTTCACTCATCACCTTATTTCTCCTTTTGCTTTCCTACAGTGTCTGCCTAGGTCATGGGTTGGGTTGACAGATAAAATATAAGATGCCCAGCTAAAATTGAATTTCACATAAACAATGAACAACTTTTTTTTTAAAGTTTATTGCATGGGATTTACTACTACAAAAAAATTCATTGTTTATTTGAAACTCAAATATTCTTTGCTAGATCTGGCAGCCCTAACTACCTGCAAATCCTCTTTCATCAGCATTAATGCAGTCAAGGTTCTGGGCTCCCTCTAGTCATCTGAGGAGTTGAGTAGCATCTAATCATTCAGTACAGAGGCAGGACATACATGTTTAACATCAACTTCATGCAGAGCACTGTGCTGGGCCCTCTGGAGGGACTGTAACTTGCTTAGCCCCTCCTGGCCTGGGTTTCTTCCTATGGGAAATGGAGAGGAAATTTAATCTGGACTGGGCTCAAACCCTGACGCTGCCACTTACAGCTGTGACCTTTGGGCATGTCCCTTCCCCTCTCTGATCCCCTTGACTCCCTCACTGGGTGGCAAGTGAGAAGAGAGAAACTGAAAGAGTGTACGTGAAGCTATATGCAGAGTCATGTGGTGGTTAGTATTTCTTTTTCAACAAATCTAATTTTATTGGACTTTAGACTACTTCTCTAGCTGCTGTGCTATTTTTGGTAGCAAGTTTATTTGTCTAAGGAGCAGATGTCTGGGACAGATCCCAGCTCTGCTATTTATTAGTAGTGTGATCTTGGCAAGTAATCTAACCTCTGTGTTTCCCCATCTCCTCACTGTGAAATGGCACAGTAACATTGTGTATCTCAGAGGGTTATTGTGAGGATTAATTGAATTAATACACACAAAAGGCTTAAAACTATGCCTAACAAAAATCAATTGTTAGAAGTCGCTACCCTCCAGGGCTGGGGGGAAGGAAGTAGAAGGCAGTTGATTTTTCATTTAAATAGAGCTTGGGAATTAGCAAATATTTCTGAGAGAACTTTAAGCTTTCAAAGGCTGTGGAATGGGGAGGGTCCAAGCTGAGATTTCCAAGGGACAATGGGGGCCCCAGCTAATACCTGGGTTATAAGTGGACTATGTGGAAAAGAGCACTAATATTTGATCCATATATAATATACATTAATATATAGTTATATGGTTATAGACACATATCTATAACTCTCTATACATATATAACTATATATATAACTATATGTGTATATATAGTCAATTCTCATTATTTGCTGCAGTTACGACCTGTGAAGTTTCTGTGAACACTGAATTAGTGAGTATTGAACCATTGCTTCTAGGGGAAATACAGGGTTAGGTTCCTGCAAGCCTTTGATCATAAAATTTTCATTAACTGATCAATACATAATCTTATTTTATGTGTATTTCTGCTTAAAAACACCTTGTTTAATAAATATTGTTGATTCTTTAACATTGAACTCATGGCTGACAGCACCATAACTCATGCCTGAACAAAGCTTATGTAACCCATGTCATTTTCCCTGTAAGGCACAGCACAGCCAGATAGTATTTCAGCACTATGCTTGGGGGCCACTGTAAACAGTGAAATCACCAATAAAAAGCACAAAAATGTGAAAAATGTGGCACTAAACAGACCCTGAGAAGGACACTTGTTTACAATACCAGAGCTGAAACAAGAAGGCAAAGCTTGCCTTGTTGGATCTCAGTTGGGAACATGCCCTATTAGGCAACTCAAATTTTTGGCCACTTTGTGTATGTCTGCAAGTGACCACGAAAGCCCTTGAGTATTGATTTTGGGCTTACAAATAAATTTTAGCAAGTAGATGAATTTGTACATACTGAATCCACAAATAATGAGGAGCAACTGTATGTATAAAAGGATAGAATCAGCAAATAGGAGGCCCATAGGAGGGTGGAAAGATCTAGAGGCCCAGGAAGCATGGAGCAATCGGTCAGCTGGGTTGGGGAGGGCCGGGGGTTCACCTTTTGTCTCCCCCACAACCTTCAAGAACTAGTGACTGGTCCAAAGCTCTGTAACATGAGTCTGTAACTCTAGACTAGAGAGCACATTCTTGGTGCCCAGTTGCCTGAGTCAGCAGTGTGCTCAGCTGATGAAGCACTGTTTTTTTCTAAAGAAATTTAGAGCCTTGGGACATTGATTCCACCATTTATTTTCTGTGTAGGATTGGGCTCCTCATTTGTCACTCTACAATCTATAATATATAGGGGTCAATTTTTACCAAAATTGAGAAAAATAAGAATATCAATCATATAAGAGAACCTTAGGCCCAGTCCCCTGCAGAGATTGATTCTTGATTTTCCTTTCTCTTCCCGTGTAATTTAATTTTAACTAATTTAAATTTAAAAACAAATACTTGATTCAGTTATTGAAAACTTTTAAGTATATTTAGAACAACTTGGGTATGTAAATCTACTTTTTCAACTACAAATTTTATAAAGTCTAAATATAGACCAATTATTTCCAACGAAAATTTAGTATCCAAATAGAGATGTTCTGTGAGTGTAAGTATACACCAGATATCAAAGACTGAAAAGAATGTTAAAATATCTAATTAATGTTTTTAAAATACTATTACATGTTGAAATGGCAATATGTTAGATATAGTGAGTTAAATAACATATTTTATTAAAATTAATTTTGCTTGTTTCTTTTTATTTTTTAACGTGGCTGGAAATCTTAAAATTACATACATTATATTTATATTGGAAATGCTGAACTAGAACCTTATTTGCTCCTTCTCACATATTCTTTGTAATTATGGCACCAGTAGAGACACAGAATGACTACTCACAAGTCACATACCTGACCTATCGAGACTCCACAGGCTTTCTCCGGTGGTCTTAGCCATAGAACACGACCATCTTTTTCCTGGATCCCAATTCATCCTTCTAACTGTGCAGGGATCCAAGTTTGCTTTTCTTGGTAGGTCTTCCAGGCTTCACCAAGTGGCACTCTAATCTGATTTCCTGAGGAAACTCCAAGTCCTAACACGTGCAAAGAGTAGTTTCCATTTGTCCTTTGAAGATTCACATTTCAATTTCACAACTTTCCTAAGTACAATACCATTGGAACATTACATTTTTCTGTCTCCATAAATGTTCCCATTCTAGATGGAGCCTAGTAGGTAAAAAGTCTCCTCCATATCTTTTACAAATTTTAGTGTGGAAGTATATATGAGTAAACGGGCAAGTTGAACAGACACCAAACAAATGATAGCTATTTTTCAAACAAAATATCACAACTATACACCAACTACTGTAGTGCTAAATCTTAAATCAGATTATTTCCCAGTTATGGAAGATACTGGGTGGCTCATAATGACTTCTCGTTCCCTAGGCCCATCCCCAGATACACAGGGGCATGTTTGTACTAAGATAAAAGTAGTTGTAAGACTACAGCTGTATACAATCTTCTGTAAGTCACAACTCATCTGGAGTTTCTGCCCATGGCATGGGTAGGCCCCTCTTCAGTGGTCCATTCTATCTCTCAGTCTAGAAGACTGCCTGTGCAAAGTAGGGCACAACATTCCCCAGTGACCTGCCCCACCCTTTACCATGCGGGTAGTAAAATATAACCCTGGATCAAAGGCTGTAGTTGAGAAATGCCATATTAGCTCAAAGTGGAGGGCTGTAGTCCCTTGGGGCTGATGGCAGCTACTCAGTGATTTGTCTAAGAATGCAAGCTCAAACCCAGGTGAGCCCTCCCTGCTGTCAGAGCCCACTGAATTCCTCAGATTTCTGAAAGAGGTTCAATAGAGGCTGTTAGTAACTGCTTCCAGTCTTTTTGCCTTTTGGAATGTGCCAGGGCATTTTTGTGGGAGGAGCCCTGACAATGGGCTCTAAGCAGCAATTATATCCTCACAATTCTGGGCTTCTGCCAACTTTGGTTTCATCTCAGGTACATGGTGCTCTGCTGCACCCAGTGTGCCTTGGCCACAACATACCTCCACAACATATTGATTGATTTACTTGTTGTTAAATTGTTTTTTCTGCTCTTAATCTGTTTGGTAGGTGTCTATATGTGTACTAGTTTCCTAGGTCTGCTGTAACAAATTGCCACAAATTTAGTAGTTTAAAAAAACAGAAATGTATTCCTTCAAGGTTCAAGAGGGTGGAAATACAACATCAGTGCTGGCAGAGCCACGCATCCTTAGAATGCTCTCAGGGAGAGTCCACTCTATACCTCTTTCAGCTTCTGGTGGATATTAATTCTTGCATTCCTTGGCTTGTGGCTGCCCTCTAATCTCTGCCTTTATCACTGTCTTTTCTGTGTTTCTGTAGCTTCTCCTCTACTTATAAGGGTACCAGTCATTGGATTTAGGGTATACACTAAATTTAGAATGATCTCATTTCATGATTCCTAAACTAATTATATCTGCAAAGACCGTATTTTCAAATAAGATTACATTCACAGGACTAGGGGATAAGACTTGAACATATCTTTTGGGGGGATGCTATTTGCTATGGTTTTAATGTGTTCCCCAAATTTCATGTGTTGGAAACCTAATCATATGTTAATGGGAGGTGGGCCTTTGGGAGGTACTTAAGATTAGATAAGGTCATCAGGGTGGGGTTCCCATGATAGGACTGGTGGCTTTATAAGAAGAGGAAGAGAAATCTCTGACACACATGCTCTTGCCCTCTCACCATGTGATGTCCTTCACCATGTGCAGATGCAGCAGGAAGGCCCTCACCAGATGCTGGCACCATGCTCTTGGATTTCCCACTCTCCAGAACCATGAGCTAAATAAACCTCTATTAATTATAAACTTCCCAGTCTGTGGTTTTCAGGTATAGCAATAGAAAATGGACTAAGACACCATTTGACCCACTAAAATATGAAATATAAAGTAGTCATTTGAGTGAATAATATGCCTGATTCTTGCCATAAAAAATATCCCCAAACCTATTGGTTATAATATACCTTTCCAGATCTTCCCTCCATTTGGATATTTTGATTTCTGGAGTCAATACAAATTCACTTCCTGCTGCCTCAAATTTACAGCTTTTTTAATTGCTAGTGACACAGAACTCTCTCATTGTGTGGAACGGCTTATCCCTTCCGTAGACAGGATGTCTATGACAAAGGGTGGAAGGTGGTGCGTGTCTACTGAGGCTCATTCCCTGTTAAATGGGTGGCTATGTTTGTGCCTCACATTGTTATTTATTTATTTTTATTAGACAGGGTCGTGTTGCCTGGGCTAGAGAGTACTAGTGTCATCATAGCTCCCTGCAACCTCAAACTCTCTCAGGCTCATGCAATCCTCCTGCCTCAGCCTCCTGAGTAGCTAGTACTACAGGTGTGCACCATCATGTCCAGCTAATTTTTCTATTTTTTGTAGAAACAGGATTTCACAATTTTGCTCAGGCTGGTCTCAAACTCCTGGCCTCAAGTGATTCCTCTGCCTTGGCCTTCCAAAGTGCTGGGATTACAGGTGTGAGCCATTACTCCCCACCAACATTGTTACTTTTGAGTCAAAGGTTAAGTCCCTGGAGGATGTCCAGTTTGTCTCGGCAGCTAAAAGTAGGCTCAGGGTCAGGGATATTTCTTGTGTAATGAACTCACATAGATAGCTCTCATCCCTTCTTAGATTTTGATTTTTCTCTTTAATAATCAAAGACTTTTAGAATATATTGCTATGTGAGACATAGGGTTCCAATACATAAAACCATCCAGCAACATCTGGTGAATCTCTACACTAGCATCCAGTAATAAGGCAGCAATTGTTTTTCAAAAGCTGCTAAAGCATTACCTTAGTCCAAAATCCTAAATACTTCTGCTATGTTTCCCCTTATAGGATCTGCTCTCCTTTTCTACCCCCAAACCACCTTGGTGGGAGAGGCAGAAATCACAGAGCCTCAGGTCTCATCTTTCTGACTTACTGGGTTCAAGGGGTAGAACTGACTAGACTGTAACTTGTAACTTGCCAGGGTCAGCCACTGAGGCTCCTCTCAATTCTACTGAAAGTATATACCCTTTTGGATGACCCGAGGTATATAGTGTGTAAAAATTCCAAGGTTGACCATGTGCTGACTCTAAAATCCAAACATCCATTAACTGTTGTTCTTTGTTGCAGTGGGAGGTATCACACGTGTTTCACCAATCTGTCTCTTTCAGTGGTTTCCTTAAAGTAAAAGAAGCACCTAGCTGTTCTTAACAGAGGTAGAGACAGAGGGCCACTTTGAGCAAGTCTTTGTTAGGCAGATATATTCCAGGTAGGCCCAGCCCTGATGAAAGGTGTAGTGAATTTTTTTTCTTAATAGAAGCAACTCTTCCTCATAGTATGCTGTGCTCTGGAGAGGAGATGGACCAGTATATAAAAGGAACTCTTGACAAGCAGGGTGGGAAATACCTTTGTTTTGATTTTTTAAAGCATCAACTACCATAACATTCCACTAATTTTTGCAAGACCCATTCTACCTGTGCAATTATTAGTTTAACTGTCTATGTTCTACTGGGAGTCTTCAGGTTCTATTAACTTTTCTTACAGAGAATTTCATACTTCTGGAGAATTAACTGGAGAGGCCTTCTGGGGGGATATCCTGGGCAAAGGGATACTGTGATACTGATTGTGATTAATCAGTGGGTATATTAGTTTCCCAGAGATACTAAAACAAAAATTATGATAAACCAGGTGGCTAAAAACAACAGATACTTATTCTCTCACGGTACTGGTTGCTAGAAGTCTGAAATCAAGGTGTGGGCAGGGCCATGTTCCTTCAAAGCTTCCAGGGGAGAATCCTTCCTTGCCTCTTTCAGTTTCTGGTTGCTCCCAGGTGTTCCTTGGTTTGTGGCAGCAAAGGTCCAATCTCTGCCTGTGTTGTCACATGGTGTTCTCCCTATGTGTCTCTTTCCCTCTTGTAAGGACACTAGTCATAGTGGATGAAAGGCCCATCCTACTCCATTATGACCTTATCTTAATTTGATTACATTGCAAAGACTCTATTTCTGAATAAGGTCATATTCATAGATACCAGGGATTAAGACTTGAACGTATCATTTTGGGGACAGAACCAACCGACAACAATAGGTTTCCACGTTTCATGTCCATATTAAGGGGTTTGAGGGAGTGGATTCTAGCCACAACTTTGGTTTAGAAATCTTTAAACTATGATCACTGTCTTAGGGGTGTTAAAATTTTTTTTCAACTGGGAGGCCATCAGGCTGAGACAGCTCCAGCACTTCGGGTTTCTACATAAGCAAACCAAAGCCTAATGTAAACAGTAAAGCAAAACTAGAGACTTTACCAATCAAAACCCACCAACTAACCTCTAACTAGGGACTTTCCACTCTAATGAATCAAATATATTTTGTATTACTTCCATGTATAAACATTCACTGCCCATGCTATTGCAGCAGAGTTCTCTGAACCTGTTTTGGTTTTGAGCACTGCCCAAGTTATGAAAAAACTCAAAAGCTCAAATAAACTCTTTAAAATTTTAATGTGCCTAAATTTTTCTTTTAACACAGGATACTGCATCCTTGTTTTCTTTCTTCTTTTCCCACATTTATTGGAAACCGCAACATGATTTTTCCTTGCATACTCCTGGATGATCAAGGTCACTGTACTACAATTTCTGTCAATCCGGGCTTTGTTGACTCAGCATTCTTCTGGGATGTCCCATGTTATTTTTATACACCTTGCACGGGCTTCCATTTCCCAATATCAGCCAGTTCCTATGGCTTTTATACTTGAGGTTTCGGGGAGGCTGTCAGAACCATCATTGGCTCTATTCCTAGGTTTTAAGGTCCTACCTATCTAGAGAGAGATTTAGCAGGTCTTTAAAAAAGATCTATCCATTCAATGGTAGGCTGTCTTGTGAAAAGACAAAAACCTATCTAAGGAGTTCTTGCTTCCAAATGCACTGGACTCCCTTAGCTCCCCTCCTCAAGGCTGGTGATTCTTTCACAGGCTTTCTGAAGCAGGTATTTATGATTGACTACCCATTCCTAGCACTATCCAATTCTTGTACAGATATCCTCTTTTCCTCCCATACCACTTATACGCTCCTGGGGAAGCTGAACCTACCCTGCTCTAGAAGTGGAGCTAATTTGTCAAAAGGTAACTATTAGCTCTCTTGTCAGTGATTGGTTCAGGAACTCAGGCCTAAACCCATCAATGTATGACACTTTCGTAGCCACAGAATTTGGAATGACCATGTATCCCAGTGGAAGGCAAGTAGAAAAATTAGAGGGGGCTTCTGGGAAATAAGTGTTCTAAATTTTAAGATGGCCTTCTCTTTCTTTTAGATCTTGTGCAGAGTTGTGAGGCCTGGAGCAGCTGTGGCTACCTTACTCCCAATCTGAGAATGAAGCTGAAACCTGTGTGTGGGGGGTGTGGGGGTGGGGGATGCGGCTCAGGGTTGAGCAGTTGAGAGAACTGTAAAGAACCAGCTTTGGAGCTATGAGTGACTCACACTTAATCATCACTCTACTAATGGTCTTTTCCAATTATGCTTGGATTGGGTTTCCTGTTACTAAGAACTGTTTGAATTCGGTTTTTGTCCCCTCAGTCTGAAAACATTTTAACTGGCACATCCTCGATGGATTTCTCTGGGCAAATGTAGTTTCACTGGAAGAGATGGTGATTCCACCAGGCTCTCAAGGGAATCCATTTTCTCTTGTGGTAAGCAGGGAGACCAGGCTCCTTGACCTTGTATTTGCAGAAGTCAGGCATCAACTTAGCATCACCAGATTTCTGGTATAAGTTGCCCACTGTCTGCTGTACTTTTGATCTTGGGTCCTTTGAGGCCCACATAACTATTTCCTGAGTGACACAAGTTTCTTCCACAGTTGTTATCAAGTGGCCCTCACGGGTTGGGTGAGGAGAGGAAGAG
Organism: Eulemur rufifrons; assembly: GCF_041146395.1. Classification (NCBI taxonomy): domain Eukaryota; kingdom Metazoa; phylum Chordata; class Mammalia; order Primates; family Lemuridae; genus Eulemur; species Eulemur rufifrons. Next base: position 57,498,135 of record NC_090988.1, on the reverse strand, counting down.
GAAGAGAGGTATCAGGATCAACAGATTGCTTGAACTTGTGAGACTACAAACGGCTTGCAAAGTATAGCCAAAGACAAGGCACGGGGTTTCCCCAACTGATGACATTACAAATTCATGATCCACATCATTAACTGGACCCTCCATGCTCATCCCTGTCTATAGCAGCAACTTCAAACTTTTAGCAGATATTATCACCTATTTCCAGAGAGAACAAAAAACGAGAAACAAAAGACATTAGGCAGGAGCTGCAACCAACCTCCATCAAAACAAAGACATACCAGTACCTACCCTAACCCTTCTAAGGGTTTCAAAGGAAGAGGTGTCCTGCCTGTCACCCAAGCTTGGGTGCAGGAGCTAGATGCTGCTGAGCTTACCCTTAAACCTAAAGAAAGAGAGGGCAGAGAACTAGAGAAAGACAACAGGATGTTACCCAAGAAAAGAAATAGAGAAGCAGTTAACGAAGCCTGCAGCCTGCAGCTAAACCTTGGCAATGACTGTTATGAAAATACCAGAGGATGCCCCGCCCGCCAGCCCACATTGTGCAGCCAGCTCAGTCACAAAGCGGGGCCTCCTAGATCAGTAGCGGAACATTCCAGGGCCTCCCTGTCTGTCGTGCCCAGCCTGCGGGCGCGAAGCTACATTCGTCAGCAGTGTGGGAGGCCAAGGGTGGGCGGCAGCAGAAGCCCCTCTGGTTATCTCTTTCCAGCCCTTTCTGTGCCCATTCGATGCATGAAATAAAATTTTCCGTGACTCGCCCTTTGCGGGTAGGGAGCGTACGTCCCAGAAAGAGGCACCCTGGAGAGGAGGAGGGGAACTCAAACTCAGAGTGAGAGGGTTTGTGGGGAGCGGACTGGGGTCTCCTTGCTTCCCAGCGGGTCCCCGGGGCTGGGCAGCAGAAGGGGGAGTGCCTCCGAAGGACCCCGCTGCCCACATCCCACCAACGGCCCCCGCCCCCGCCTGGCCAACTCCGCCTGCCTGAGTCACGGCTGGAGCTGGGGAGGAGCCCGGGAAAGGCGGCCCCAGCCCACAGTGTAGCCAGTGGCTGCAGGCTGAGCGGGCAAGGCGGTCAGAGATCATGGGGGAGAGCGCGCTGGAGCCGGGGCCTGTGCCCGAGGTGCCGGTGGGGGGCCCCGTGCACGCCGTGACGGTGGTGACCCTGCTGGAGAAGCTGGCCACCATGCTGGAGACGCTGCGGGAGCGGCAGGGCGGCCTGGCTCAGAGGCAGGGCGGCCTGGCGGGCTCGGTGCACCGCATCCAGAGCAGCCTGGGCGCGCTGAGTCGCAGCCACGACACCACCAGCAACACCCTGGCGCAGCTGCTGGCCAAGGCCGAGCGCGTGGGCTCGCACGCCGACGCTGCCCAGGAGCGTGCGGTGCGCCGCGCGGCCCAGGTGCGGCGGCTGGAGGCCAACCACGGGCTGCTGGTGGCGCGCGGGAAGCTCCACGTTCTGCTCTTCAAGGTCAGTGACCTCCAGCGTCCCCCCCAATCCGGGGCCTGTCCAAGCCTCTGGGCCACCGTGTCGGGGATCCCTCTTCCCATCCGCCCACCACAGGCACATTCCTGTCCCCACCCGCCCTTGGTTGCCGTGGAAACAGACGTCAGGAGCCGCACCCACTTCCCACATCCCCAGCCCCATCCCTCCCTCGCACGCCTGAGCCCAGCCTGGCCAATCCACGCCCGCCCAGCTCTAGCTCAGGCCACGTCCGCACAATTTGGTCTAAGTCCCAGAGCGTCCCCAAAGTAACGGTGGTGCAAGCACATTCCATGACTGCGGCCACCGTCGTCGTCTCGCGTCCCTCACCGGGTCTCACCCACTTGACAAATTTCTGCAGTTCGGCCGCAGCTCTCCCTCCCTCCCTTCTCCCCCGCCCCCTACCTTTCCGGGCCCGCCTTTTCTTTCCCTCTCCAGTTGGGGAGTAGAGGGTGGGGCGGGTTCCCCTTGTGTAATTAAGCAGTGAGTCTCAGGCTGCTCTGGGCTAAGGGGCCGCCAGGGTCAGTGCCTTGTCCGTCACATGCAGGAGGAGGCTGAAATCCCAGCAAGCGCCTTCCAGAAAGCACCAGAGCCCTTGGGCCCGGGAGACCAGTCCGAGCTGGGCCCAGAGCAGCCAGAGGCCGAAGTTGGAGAGAGCTCCGACGAGGAGCCGGTGGAGTCCCGGGCTCGGCGGCTGCGGCGCACCGGCTTGCAGAAGGTACAGAGCCTGCGAAGAGCTCTTTCGGGCCGGAAAGGCCCTGCAGCGCCACCGCCCACGCCAGTCAAGCCGCCTCGCCTCGGGCCTGGCCGGAGCGCTGAAGGCCAGCCTGCAGCCCAGCCTGCAGCCCAGCCTGCAGCCCAGCCTGCGCTGGAATCCCCGCTGGAGCCAGAGCCTTCGCAGGACACCGAGGAAGATCCCGGGAGACCTGGGGCTGCCAAAGAGGCTCTGCAACAAATAGAGGGTGCAGCCTGATGGCTGGTGCTGCCCGCCTCCTCTGTGCCTATGCCTTGTCCCAAAATAAATCCTTTGAGAATGTAGCACTCGCGCCCTAATAAGGAGCGAGTCCTGCATCTGCAGCCCCTTTCGGGCTCTCCCTGCCCAGTTCCTTAAGCTCAGTACCCTGTGTCCTCTAAAAGAGGTGCAGCTACTCACACCTGCTTGCACTCGCCATGAATAAAAGTAATTTCACCGTATCCAGACTCCATGTGAAGGGGTGGGGGAGGTGGGGGACTAAGGTAAGTGTTGGAACCTGGAATGTGGGTTTAATGTCAAATATTAATAGATCATTGTACGATTTCTCCAGTTTCCACGGAATCCTGGGCTCTACTCTAACGGTACATAGAAGTATCCTGCTGGGCACTTGCTCCGTAAACACGTTTCTCTTTGGGATACCTAGTTGCAATTTTTAAAGCATTCAGTACAGTCCCTTGCTGTAGGTGCTCAATAAATGGCAGCCAATGGATTTCCTCTTAGTCTTTTCTTCTATCACCTCTTAAAAGTTGAGTTTTCCAGAATTCCCTTCTCAGCCCTCCTTTCACTCTGGGTACTTTGAGGTTGACATTCACTCCTGGCCCCTCCCACCAGCCACATACACCCTGCACCACTGTCTTGAGTAGCAGTTGAAATGTACTTCAAAAGCAGAAGTCTACTGCCTTTAAGTTCCCTTCAACAGCTATTTATTGAGCACCTACTCAATATGTGACAGGCCTTTCTATGCAAGGTTCAGAATTTCTCCCCCTCCTGTGTTTTATTTACCAATGAATGGCACGTTCATCCGCACAGAAACCTGGGAGTCCTCGTTGGCTCAAGGATGCTCTCTCATCCCCCTATGTGGAAACAGTTATCCTGTTGATTTGACCTCTGCCATCTGCTCGATTTTCTTAATACCCATGGCCACTGACCCATTTAAGGCCTTGTCTTTTGCCCAATTGGTATTTGAACTGCCAATCTGATCTCATCAATGTCCTGATTTAGACCTTTCAATGTCTCTCCACCATCTTCAGAATAAAGACCAAACTTTTTAACGTTATATTCAAAGCCCTTTGTTATCTGGTCCCTACCCATTTTTGTAGCCACACCTGTCTCAGGACGAGGTGTTTCTCTTCCTTGCTCCCAAAGCACCACTTGCACTCCGAGTGCTAACTGCACTGATTGTGATTCTTTGTGGTTACTCCCCCACCCCACTCCACTAGACCACGGCTCCCTTGCATTAAGGGACTCTTTTATTCATTTCTGTATTTTCCACTCCAAATACTGTGCCTGGCACACAGCAGACGCTTGTGAGGGGCTGGGGATTGTTCCCACGAGCAGTAAAGCAAGAACATCACAGAAGAAGACAAGTGAGAAGCGAGAGAGGGGTGGCTAAGGATGGGGGAGCATGATCACCTGCCCTTCAGTCACTGTCATATAAAAACATTTTTGAGTACCTACTGTGTTCCGTGTCCTATGCTGGGGCTTGTGAACACCAAGATGGGACCATATCTGCCTTCAGGGAGTTCAGAGTTATGTGGGAGATACAGACACCAACAATTTTAATGAATGACATACACGCAGCAAAAGTTATGTGTAGGTTATTTTGAGAGCACACAGGGAAGGAGCATGACCCAACCCGAAGGAGGGTAAGTGGGGGATGTTTTGGAAGTGTTTTTGGAAATGATCAATAGTGAGATGGAAAACAGGAATGGTGAGGGACAAGTGGTCATTAGTTTGGGTTCTCAGTTCCTTTATCTATAAAATGGGATAATAATAGCCCCTATGGGAATATTGCAAAGATTAAGTGACATGAGTCAAACTGCCTAACACAGTGTGTGGAGCACATTTTCTGCTCCACAAATTTCAGGTACACAATTCATTTGTCCACTCATTCAACAAACATTTACTGAACTCAGTGTATAAAAGGCACTATTTTATTTTTTAAAAACATTTCTTTTAATTTTAATTTTTTTTTTGAGATGGGGTCTTGCTCTGTTGCCCAGGCTAGAGTACAGTGGTTGTGATTATGGCTCACTGTAACCTCTAACTCCTGGGCTCAAGCTATCCTCCTGCCTCATCCTCCCAAGTAGCTAGGACTACAGGCATGCACCATGTCTAATTTTTAAATTTTTTTGTAGAGATAGAGTCTTGCTATGTTACCCAGGCTGGTCTTGAACTCCTGGCCTCAAGTGATCCTCTTGCCTCGGCCTCCCAAAGTGCTTGGGTTACAGGTGTGAGCCACCATCCCAACTCCAGGCACTAGTTTAAAACCTGAGGTTACAGTGGCACATAAGAAAGACAAGATCCCTGCCTTCATAGAGTTAAATTCTAGCAGGAGGAGACAGATAATAAACAAGTAATCATATGAACCACAAAGGCCTCCGAAGAAAAGAAAACAGATTAAGAATACAGATAATGACTGAGAGGGGTATAGTTTAGATAAAGACATTGGGGATTAAAATTGGGACCAGAGTTACATGGATAAATTACTCCTCAACACTTGAGTTCAAGTAGTGTCACATTTTTAGTTTCGTTAATTCAATAAGAGGAGTTTAAGCCCCTACCTGCCACAATTGATGGGAAGTCTGTTATCAGTTATTTTAGTTATCCTCCCGTTTCCTAGATTGTACAGTTTATACCAAGGGCTTCTCACCATCTCTAAGCTTTTGCATCTCTCTGCTGCTCTTGCTCCTTTTGACCACACGATGTCACTGTTGGGGAGCCAGTGTGCTGGTTGATGCCTCATCTAACTACCGCGAGGTCTGCCTGTCCAGCTCTGCGGGGTAGAGGGGATGTCGGGGAAATGGGTCTGCAATGGCTCCATATGGGAAAATTCGGGATCCTCCTGAAGTCTTCCAAGACTCGTGCTGAAAATGCACCAGCTTCCCAGCAGCCACCCCTTTCAAGGCTCTGCCGTCTCAGAGGGGGTGGTATGAACAGGCTCAGTTCTCTATCCTCAAGGAAAAATAAATTCTTGTTTTTCCAAATCCCTGGCAATCTACCTGATTTTCCCATTTCAACCACCAAACAAAATTAAGAATTTAACTGTACATTTCCCATATAAAATGTCTCGACCCCTAGAAACCGGAAGGCTTGGCTAATTTTGGGAGGAAGAGGAATGGTATATTTTATTGTCTACAGTAGCAAATAATAAAATCAAGTTAAAACAAAATTAGTTCAATTTATTAATAGCTCATTTTGTTACATGATGCTCTCCATTGTCGCTGCTAGTTATTTTTACTAATATTATTATAAATTAAAGGGAGTTAAGACACTGACACAGAGTACCTACTTGTTATCCAGCATGTGTAGCATTTAGGAAGCTGCTTTGAGCAAGTGAAGGGGATGCTGGTGGATTACTAAAATTCAGAGTTTGGTTCTCAGCTTATCAGGCCAGAAGTACAAATTTATTATGCAATCCAGCACGATCAGGCTGATCTGCAATAACCAAACTCAGAAAACACTAATTTGAGTGCTGGATTCATTAATTTCCCTTAGAAATCTAACTGCCAAGTGGCTAGAATAGTCTAGCTAGTCGGAACATTTTTCATCCTGCAACAAAGTCTACATGGGAAGCCAAGATACGATCTTAAAGCATAAGGAAATGCAGTAGTGGAAACTGGGTAAAGATAATGGGCAGGATTTATTTAACACAGTATGCCCATTTTCTGCTGTGATAGTCCTCTAACATGGGTAAAAATATATACATTCCTGGTAGGAAATTTCTTCCTTAGTTAAGTGCTGGAGATCCTTTCGACTTTCCTTTGTTGCGAGTGGAGGAATAATATAACCCCAGCATTGAAGAGAACTAACTCAAAAGCCCAGGCTAGGGTACTAGTCCACTAGCATTGCCAGCACGAAAGTGTCCTCTACCATCTTGCTGTCTATCCGTAACTGACCAAGACTTGAAAAACTCCAGCGACAAGGAACTCACTATATCTCGGCAACTCTGTTTTGGGACAACTTTGACTGATAGAAACCTTTTCTTTATACTGAGAGCAAACTCTGTCTCTATGATTTCCGATATGTGGTCCTCCTTCAGCAACATCTCTAAAATAAGAGTCCTTTATTTCTATGTGTTTATATCCTTAGAGTCTAACTCCAGCCAGGCACACAAGACAGACTCATCTAGCATTTGCTCCACCATCTCTTTTCAGTCCAGGCATTGCTGGTTTATACAGCTATTCCTCACGGTATGTTCCTGTTCCTTCAAGTCTTGGCCATCCTTTTTTTTTTTTTTTTTAATTGTTTTGGTTCACCTGTGTTTGTTTTATTTAATTTTTTTCTGAGATAGAGTCTCGCTCTGTTATCCAGGCCAGATTGCATTGGCGCAATCATAGCTCACTGCAACCTCGAACTCCTGGGCTAAAGCGATCTTTCCACCTCAGTCTCTCCAGTAGCTGGGGCTATATAGGTGCACTATTTAAAAACTTTTTTTTATTTATAGGAGCCCAGCTAATTAAAAAAAAGTTATTTTGTAGAGATGGAGTCTTGTTCTCTTGCCCAGGCTGGTCTTGAACTCCTGGGCTCAAGCAATGCTCCCTCCTTAGCTTCCCAAAGTGCTAGGATTATAGGTATGCAGTACTGCATGCGATCCTGTATCTGTTTTAAATAGGAAGGTGGCAAGGTGCGGTGGACAAAGCATGGCTTTCATAGTCAGTGATATCTGAGCTTGATTGCTGGTGAATGACAATTCCCTTTTCCCAGGCCAACTATGAGAATTAAATAAGACTCTTTATTCACTCATTCATTTATTTGATATTTTGTTCTAGGTGATGGAGATCGATGGTGTATTACGTTATATAGACAAGAATGTTGCCTTTATATAACTCACCTTAAACTGGCAGTTGCAATACAGTTTTGAATAAGTGCTATGATCAGAGAAATATGGGTGCTATAGAAGCATGCAGATGGGTCTTCTAACCCAGCAGGGGTGGTAGCAATATAGAGGAGGTCTCCCAAGGAGAAATAATCTTTTGCAACCTGATTTCCTCTTCTATTTATTTTTTATCCTGTTGTATTATTTCTTTTTGTGTAAATTTCTCAAGTGACTTTTAGAATGACTCGAGGTATAATAAAAAAAATTACACTCATTTGAGTATCCCATTGACATGTTAAATTCAACATATCCAAAACTGTACTCATCTTTTCTCCAAAGTCAAGATTCTCCTCTGTATTCACCTTATAAAGTGTAACAAAGACTTGACCCTTTACTGGCACCTCTGCTCCAAACCCCACATCCAGTGAGTCACCAAGCCCTGCAGATTCTTTGTTGACAACTCCTGTTATCAACAGAATTTTTCTCTCATAAATAACTCTAATAAATTTGGGGCTACTGTGGGGACCCAAGAGGAAAACACACATACTGAAGGGCAGACCTGAGAAATGGAGAGAAGTCGCGTATCGAACTTTTCTCATTGGTAAAATGGAGCTAGTGATACTGCCTACCTAGTAGGTTGGTTGTGAGTTGTACGAGTGAATGTGTGTAAAATGTGCAGGACTGTGCCAAGCATGTGAGAGCTCACTGTTTATTGTTTTTTTGTTATGATCATTTGATGCCTAAATTCAGTCATGCAGGAAACCAGCTCTTACCACAAACATTTTCATTTATGTGAGCTAAAAAAATATGCTTTTTGCTTAACCCCAATTTCAGTTTTTTTAGTATTTGTTTTTTCTTTGCAACTGAGAGTCCTAATAGATACAGCCCCCTTGACACTGGAAACAATTTGAAGGCAAGGGCAGCATCTTAGTTATTTTTGTATTTCCAGCACCTAGAGCAGTGCCTGGCACAGAGTAGGTGCTCACTGAATACTTGGAGAATACATGTTTATTCTAGAGAGGTGCTAGGGGTATAAGGACGAACAAGAGCCCTGAAGGAGCCCCTCACACTTTAGCACTATTTGTTGTTCTTCTCCGAATCTCTGTTGCTTTCTCTCAGGGCTGACCTGGTAGGCATAGTGCCTAGGGTCCACAATACTATGGGCTCAGGAAATTGTTTTAAGTTTTTTTAAGTCAGAAGAAAAAAAATGAACTTTTTGGTAAGAGAAAATGTGTTAATATATAATATTAATGCATTATCTTTATACCAACACAATTGTAAAATATAATTTTTGTTTTTAATGGAGGATGGAGCCCATGAGGGCCAAAATGCACAGGGTTTCCTCTGCCTGTCCTCTGTCCTCGTCCTCCATGGAGTTTTCATGTTTTCTTCCTCTTACACTCATCCTCACATATCTGGTCCCTGAATTTGATTCTATAATAATTTTCCCCTTGGTCTAACACTTATTATTTCTATGTTTTTTGGCTACTATTAAGAGTTAGCCTTAAATATTTCTATTAAAAATGCACAGGGCCCATTTTATGTCTTTCCTTGATCCACAGAGCCCTACTCCACCCTGCCCTTGGTCACTAGCTCTACTTCCTGGCTCATGAATGGGTTAATGCTGCTATGAAAAGGGCTTGTAGGAGTGGCTTCACCCCTTTCTACCTTCCACTATGGGAGGGGGCAGCAAGAAGACCCTCACCAAATGGCAGCACCTTGATCTTGGACTTCTGAGCTTCCAGAACTATAAGAAATAAATTTATGTTCTTTATAAATTACCCAGTCCTGGGCTGTTATAGGAGCACAAAACAGACTAAGATAGCTTCGTTGTCTTTTTTTTTTTTTCCTTAAATACTTGAGAGTCATATATGAAGACATTCTTGTTTTCTTGTAACAACAGTCTATTCCAGACTTATCTTGATTTTCTTTGTTCTAATATTTGGCCCCAATTATCCCCTAGTTTCTTCTGTTGCAAATCAGCATAAGAGACTCAAGTCAGAGTACCCAGTGGATTGTTTCCCATGACTCCTGGCTGCAGTCAGGGTGACACCAAAGGCTGCCTTAAGTGTTCTTATGACAATGGAAGTCTTTTAGAGTCATGAGTTTATTCTGATGTTTTGATTTAACTTCAAATTATTCCTTACTTTAGTCTAACATTTTCAATTTATTTTTTTCAGAACAACTAGTTTTTTACTCGAATACAATATACTTTCACAAACTTTGGTGAGTTAATATTATACATCCTCAGATCAAAATCATTTGCTTGTAATACGCTTATTTAAAACATTAGAAACCTGATATTTATTTTTTAAAACACAATTTCACTTTATCCAAGCATATTATAAAAGAATACTCATTTTGGGCTTTCAGAAGAACTAATATACTCTGTAACAAGGTAAAAATGCACTGGTAGAGCAAATATGGGGCATAGTGTAATAAATTGATACAATTGTATAAAATTGATTTTATAGACTATATATCCAAACAGGTGTCAGCATCATCTGAACTTAATACAAATCTCTCTGAAAATTAAAGAAAAATACAAGCTCATCTAGGGGAACGCTGGAGGACATAAAGCCAGAGCACCTAGTTTCTCATGCAGGATTCATGTACAGTTAATGGAGAATAGGGATGAATAGATACTACAGTCAGACACATGTTAATGGAGTTTTAGTTAAAACTCTTTAGGGCTTATAATTTTGGGGGTTTAAAATACAGACTCAACTTTTTCTTTGAGTCACAACTTCAAACTGCTTACTTTTTTAATACACACACATAGGGAGATAGATTTTAAAACATTTCAATATGTACCTTAGTTAAATTCCAATTTATTGGAAGACCTTTGGAGACCTTTCTATCTATATCTTTATATACATACACAGGTATGTATAACCATATACATATGTAAGAATACACACACATATATACACTTACATATTATATATACATACCCACACATATATACCTCAGTGTTATAGTTCATAAATTTCCCAAAACCAATTAAGAATGTCAAGTTACAATTAATGTAACATTAAAATACAATCAAATCAATACTAAAATTATTAGAAAAATGAATAAAATTACATTTCTGAAAACTTATGGGCAAATCTGTATAGAATAATATCTATAGATCCGGGCAGTTTTCACAAAATCAATTCACAAAAGATAAGTCAGTCATGTTCTCATTTACATTTAGTTCTCACAAATATCAAGCCAGATGTTATAATTTTTTTAAATAAAAGCAAATACAGGTTGGGCACAGTGGCTCATGCCTGTAATCCTAGCACTTTTGGAGGCCTGAGGTGGGAGGATCACTTGAGCTCAGGAATTTGAGATGAGCCTGGGCAACAGCAAGACCTTCATCTCTACAAAAAATTTAAAAAATTAGCTAGGCGTGGTGGTGCATACCTGTAGTTCCAGCTACTTGGGAGGCTGAGGCAGGAGGATTGCTTTGGTCCAGGAGTTTGAGGTTGCAGTGAGCTATGATGATGCCACTGTATTCTAGCCTGGGCAACACAGTGAGACCCTGTCTCAATAAACAAAAAATAAATAAAAATACAAAAGCAAATAGAGAATTTGAAAACCTTAGTTACAAGAAATTTCTGTCATTTCAGCTTTAATATAAAAATAACTGACTTTTTGCGTAGATTAAATTATGTCATTTTTATATTCCCCAGATGCATTTTCTGTAATAATTTGCATGATTATGTCAGAGATAAAACCTGTGGCCATCTTTAAGAATTAAGGTCCCTACACAACTTATTTCACCACTAAATGTTTTTCTATTACAATTAACAACATCTAATGAGGAAATGTCCAAATTGAGAGGTATTATGTTTTCTAATTATATTATACACTTTTATGACCATATTTTTGGGTTTAAAACAAAACATTTAGTATAAAAGTCACCAAACTTGAAATTATACAAATTGATTTAAGAAATGTCACATAGAAATTTTGCTAAAATGAGAATTGTGATAGATTCTTTCCCCTTCTTGATTCTGAAGCACCATCTCAAGGCAGAATTTTTAACTGTCTCAAAAAACTCCCTCCACTGTCCTGTCATTTCTCCCATTAGAATCTATATATGGGAGAAACTTCTTGTTAATTGCTAGGGTATGTTTCACTTTAAGTATCTTCTTTTTTTTTTCTCCCTGATATGTTGCTTGATTCAGCCTATCAAGATCTTTCTTATCCTTAAAAGAGAGGATTCATGGAGAAAACCATTCTGAAAAAAAAGTTATGGCTTTAGACATGATTTAACTCATGGTGGCATTTTACTTTCCTTGAATAGAGTCCATCTTACTTCAGCATGCTTGAGAGCCATACATCATTCCAGAATAGACAAAGCTAATAGTTTTTTTTTTTAAAGTTTTCACAGACAAACCACATATTTAACCCAAAACTGGTAAGATTCACAATTTCTCAGTTTCTCACACATATAAATCACACATTTATTCTGGCCAAAACATACTCTTCAAAAAATAAGTTTCATGGAGGCTGAAGCAGGAGGATAGCTTGAACCCAGGAGTTTGAGGCTGCAGTGAGCTGTGATCCCACCACTGCACTCTAGCCTGGGTGACAGTGAGAGATCCCATGTCTATAATTTTTAAAAAGTTTCAAAAATAAGTTTCTTATATTTATAAATGGAATTTTCTTATTCCCAATTAAGTATTTTAAAACATTTGCTTAGAAGGCGTCTATGCAAGCAAACGCATTTTGGAGATGCTGTCATGTAATTTCAAGGCCAGCACGCGTCTCCTCGCCCTGCTCCCCCCAACTCCTGTCAGACATTCCTTTCCTCCACGGGTGGAAAGATTGAACATACACATTCCAAACAGAGTAATTTAGAGTTAAAAGTATCAATTTACAACCAGCACAGGCATAAATACCTACAATTTCCATGTTTTAGCTTGCTTCCAGTCTTTTCTTTGCCGTTCATCTAGAAATGGTCGGTGAATTTGGAGAATACGTACATATCTCCACTGTCACACCCAAAACCTTGACTTATCCAATTTCCTTTTTTAATTTGGGATTCTTCAGTATTTCAGATCCTTTCTAATTTAAAGTTGACACGTGGAGGGACATTTTACATAAATTAGGAATCATTACTTCTTTAATTGAGAGAGATTTGTCTTTAAAATTTGCAGAACATAACGTGGCTTTCAGGGAGTTGATGTGCCCAAGAATACACAAAGTGATCAGAGGGTTAGAGATAACATGACAAAGGGAAAAAACCCCAAATGGTATCCATCAGGGAAAGCCCTTAAAAGACCATGTCACCACCTGTTAACCTCATTTGAGAACAGGTATTGGTATGGGGAATTGCTAATCCCTCGATGATGGTACAGAGTCACCAGATGCCATAATGAAAACTGTGGCAGGCATGTGATACATTTGTAGAGATGTGAAAAACTGTTCCCCACTACCAAAGCAGCCTCCTGTCTGTTCAGTGAACAGGTGAACTGCTTATAGCACATGGTTAATGGAAAAGGCCCTCTATATGTCTAGACAAGGATGTCCACTATAATTATTATTATTTAACATTATTATTCTGGGAATTTTAGCCAATATAATAAGACAAGAAAAAGGTATAAATATATGAAAAGATATTAATATATTGTTAACTTAGCAAATGTAGAACCATATGAATTGTGTGATTCCATCAAATATATATGTACATATATTATATGAAGTATAATATATAATATATATGCAACAGAAAAATACTTTGTGATGGGATGGGGAAAGATACACTTACATTTTTCATTTGCTATACTTTTCCAATTGTTTGTACTTACGAGTATGTATTAATTTTGGCAATAAAAAAGAGAAAGCTTTACTTAAACCTAACTCATAAGCCCCTAGGCTATAAGTAAAATGGCTTTCTATTTCTTTCTAAGTTTCAAGGCATATATAAATACTTCACATACTCATTGTCAAAATATAACTGTTCATTTCTTAACCAAACTGTATATATCTTTCATAGCAGAAGTATAAACAGAAATTTTCAATTAAGAATTATGTCATTTTTTTCTTTACATAAATTTTGACTTTTATTCTTTCCTTTTCCTCTTGTAGCTATATATAGACAAATGCATAGTCCAGGAAAATTTTATTATAAAGAGTTAGGCAATCAGCACAGAAGCTAATACCACAAAGAAAAATACATCTACAATAATGAAGTTTCATGCAGCTATCAAAAATGATTCAAAGTAATATTAATAATATGAGAAAATTTTCAGAATATAATGGTTAAAAATATCAGAAAACCAAATCATTTACACAGTATGATCTCAATTATGTTTTATTTCTATTTATTTATTTATTTATATTTTGAGACACAGTCTTGCTCTGTCACCCTGGGTAGAGTGTAGTGTTGTCATTGTAGCTCACTGCAACCTCAAACTCTGGGGCTCAAGTGATCCTCTTGCCTCAGCCTCCTGAGCAGCTGGGACTACAGGTGTATGCCACAACACCCAGAAAATTTTTCAGTAGAGATTGGGTCTCGCTGTTGCTCAGGCTGGCCTTGAACACCTGAGCTCAAGGCATCCTCCCACCTTGGCCTCCCAGAGTGCTAGGACTACAGGTGTGAACCACTGTGCCTGGGTTCAATTATGTTTTAAAATTAAAATGTGCATGAGAGGAAAAAGACTCAATCCATATGTTAATAGTGAAGGAAGTTCAGGTCACACAGTTTTTTGTTTATACTTTTTTCTCAGTTTTCAAATCAAGTTATATTTACAATGAGTACATATTACTTTTACAAACAGGAAAAAAAATTTAAAAACATTAAGCAACACTAAAAGATAGACCCAAGTAAATAATGCCTGTCAGAAGTGAGAATGAAATTTATGAGCATAAAGTAGAGGAAGGAAGATTGAGGCAATTTGGTGCTGACGTGGAGAATTCACAGAAAAGTTGAAGAGACTCAAGTTAGTAAGAGTGTCTTGTTTGATTTATAGAGAATGGTGTCTTGAGACTGTAAGTTTTATTTTTCGGACATCCTCGTCAGGTAAGCTCAGATTGTGCTGAAAAGACAAAACAAATGCAGATCCTGAGTTGCTGCAGTCAGTCATTCCTCCCTAACAGAGCTTTAATAATGGAGCACTCCTACATTGCAGCTGAGCTGGTTTGTCCCTATCATACAGGAAAATCACCCGGCACATATAGGAAAATAAAACTGCAGGCATCTGGGTTACTCATAGGAAACTAAACCCAAATAAAGGTGTGACAGAGTGGAGGCAATGGTGATGGCATGAATCCTAAGCAGTGGCTTTCAAGGCATAAATATTTAGTTTCTCGGAGTATCTTTAAACCAGGGGTACTGTCTGTGAATAGACAGAATTAAAAGACAGGAGTTTTCACTGGGGGAAAATAAGACAAGAGGGCAAAACCCTATACAATCACTAACTTCTTGTATACTCAATGTACCATCCCATATAATCACTAACTTTTTGTATATTCAGCATACCGTATTTAAAGCAGGATCTCAAAAAGTAAGCTTTCCATGTTCTGCCCTATTTCCTTTTTCTTCTTTACTTCTGTTAGCCTACCTCTATTGTCCCAATTCCAATGCTCGAACACTTTGTCTCCTCCCTCTCAATCATTTCCCATATGCAATTAGTCAACAGATCTTGCAGAAGCTCGCTATGTAGCATTTCACAAATCCATTCCCTCATTTCTGTTTCATTGCCACTATTCTAGTACAGAATCTCATTGCCTCTCACATGGGCTCCTAAAGTCATCTCTTAAATGTTTGTACTTGAATGTATTTTATATACTGTTTGTCAGAACACTATTCTTGATTTTCTCAAAAACTTGTGATCTTTTCTTCCTCTTAGTCAAGGTAGCATTCTTGTATGACATTTGTGATTTTCTGTTTGTGTAATTGTTCCACTCCTCACTCTCCTGTAAGCTCCCTGAGGGTAAGGATATATTGAATTTATCTTTCAGAACTTAATGATGCTACATGTATATTTAGAAGTCATAAAATGCTTGTTCCATTTCATAGTGGGCCCTTGATATGTAATTATTAACTTAGCTTCTCTCCTCTCTTCCCCAAGTGTTATGAAGCTCCTTCCAAAATCATACCTTAGGTAAGAGAAATGGAGCTGATGTGTAGTCCCTGAATCATAAAATCTACCATCTGAGCACTTGTTTTCCCCCAAATCACCAATCAATGATGGAAATACATTAATGCTAAGCTCATCCAAAATAGGCTGAGGTTATCATCCCTTTTTCATAACTGTCTGTTTGCTGGTAGGTGTTAGCACCTCCATCTTTTTTGGGGACCAATGCACACGAAGTTCTTTCTACTTGGCACAAGTAGATGCAGCTGCTGTACTTTGATAGACAACAGCTCTTGACTGCACCCAACTCTGGAATGACTGCTGTCACACTGTCACCACCACACAGGATGCTCTGCTTACATTCCTGGAAGCTATTTGCTCTCACTAGGAATCTCTGTTCCTCAAACTCTCTTCCACTCTACCACTGCCAGTACTCCAATATTCTCCTATAGAGTTGAACCCCCTTGCCCTTTCTCCAACCAGGGTTGGGGTTGAATGATTTCAAAGGCAAATCTTACTGATCTCACCATGTCCCTGGAAGCCCAGCTCTTTCAAGCATTCTTGTTTCAAAAGGAAGTTCCGTGTTATGGGATTTCTCTCCTGCCCTACTAAAAACTCAGCTCGCAACCTTTGTCTCAAGGAAAGGGCTGGAATCTTGGTCTTTTCTCCAGGTCATTGGGTTGGAGGATCTGAGACAATACCTTACCCAGATTCGTGGTCCTTTTATTTTAAGCATATTGCCCAGCCAGACCATTAAATACACTGAACCTTATGAGAGTGGGGGGTTTTGTTCCTCTAAGCCTTTGTTATTGGTTACTAACATAGCCTCAGACTTCCAAGGTTTATAAGAAAATAACCACAAATATTTGGTCATGATGACACCTACCTTTTTTTCCCTGAAAGATAGACACAATAAGACTCATAAGTTTTGCCTAGTAGCTTTTAGGTTATACTAATGAGACAGAATTGAAAACAAGGTTCTGACTTAGATTAAACAAAAATCAAATTAAGGCTTATTTGAAGATAGTAGACTACCGAAACTATAAGGATAATATGCATACCTAAAAACAGAGGAAAAACTTCAAAAACAAGACAAAAGATTTAAATAACTACATATAAAAATAAAAACCAAATACAATAAATTAAAAACTTTAACAACATGTCTTAGTCTATTTAGGCTGCTATAACAAAATACCATAAACTGGGTAGCTTACTTCTCACCGTTCTGGAACTGGGAAGTCCAAAATCAAGGTGCTGGCAGATTTGGTGTATGGTGAGAGTTTGCTCTCTGGTTCACAGATGGTGCCTTTTCTCCGTGTCTTCACATGGTAGAATGGATGAGAGGTCTCTCTCAGGCCTCTTTTATAAGGGCACTAATCCCATTCATGAAGGTTCCATTTTCATGAGCTTATCACCTCCCAAAGGCTCCATCCCCTATTACTATCGCCTTGGCTGTTAAGATTTCAACATAGGAGTTTTAGGAGGACACAAACATTCTGACCATACCACAGCTTCTGCAAAGAGCAAAGCTACAAAAGCCAAACTCTAGAGGAAATCTCTTCAATGTGGTAAACACTTAGTGGATTGACTTTTCAGCACCTCCTAAAGTAGCTGTCACATAGATTTGGCTCGAGTTATGTTGTAATTTACTGATATCTTTTCCTTGGTCACAGCTGACTGGCCCAGGACTATGCACTCCGTCCAAGCTGGGTCTATTGTAGGCCTTTCTCTAGACAAGTTGTTCCAACTGTAGGCAACTTCCTCCTCCATGAGACATTTGGCAATGTCTGGAGACACTTTTGAGTGTCACAGCTGGCATCTAGTAGGTAGAGTCAGGAATGCTGTTGAACATCTTACAATGCACTGGACATTCCCTCACAACAAATAATTAGCCTGTCTCAAATGTCAGTAGTGCAGAGGTTGGTAAACCTCACATTTGATTGATCCCTGGTATGAGCCTTACATCATCTATTTATTATTTAAGCATCTATTAATATAATTAAGAATTGGGTGAAAAATATTCTGCTGGCATGTGATGAAGGGTAAGAAGGGTGAGCTTTAAGTTTTACTTGTTCTTTAAGTTAGAAGACATTGCCTAGAATTCATAAAAACACTGCAATGAGAAGGTTGTAATTCAGATAAATTGGTGAAGTTGGGTTTATTTTTTTTCTTAGCTAGTAATAAACTTATCCTATACCTATTTTCCCACAGTACTCAATGTGGGACTGTTAAAGCATTAATTTAACAATATTTATTGTCAGTCAAGATGAATCTCTCTCTCAATCTGGCATCTTGCAATAGAGAACAAGCTATCTCAGCTGTGAAGACTCTACAATGTAGGCTTCTGCTTGTGGTGCATAATGGAAAAAGATGCAGAATTAACTTGGGGCGACCCTGCTGCCAATGATATTACACCAGAAAAATCCCAGGAATGTGAGAAAATATTTTCATAGGGATGTGGGGCAATTTTGTTCTTTGTTTTATTTTCAGAAATACCTGTACCTATTATGAGGACACCTGTGTATGTTTGTAGTGTAATAGAGCAGGGTGTTGGAGTGTTCCCACAAAAAGATACCAGTGAACCCACAATATCAGAGCCACCAGCAAAGCAAAACAAAAGGGAGTGAAAACATATAAGATTAAAGAAGTAATTTTTAGGGCAAGATACAAAAGGATAGGTAGATGTATATGTGTGTGCATTTTTAAAATTAATTTTAAATATTATTTTCTGATTATAATTTAGGTGTGATTACACAGAAAGGGGGAAGAGACATAATGTGGATCCAGTACAGACACGTGTCATCACATCGCCAGAGCAGGAAGTTACAAAGGCGCTTAATGGTGTAGAGAAGGGCATTCAGGCCAGTGTTTGCTGACCAGGCTTGTCAGCAGTTTGTCTGAAAGTAACAAGTAAATTACAGCCTCATGCCTGCAAATCAGGCCTCTCACAAACATTGTTATTGTGTAAAGGCCACCTGCACAGCCTGTCATGGCAGCTGCATCACTGTCCATGGTGCCTGGCGTGGTGGATTGTCCAACCTAGCCAGGCCCCTGCGGAGGGAGCAGAGAGGGCTTCTGAGACGGGAAAATGCTGATATGCTTAGGGGAAGCTGAATGGTACCTGGGGCCCTTAAGAATCGTGTTGGGACGTAGATAATATATTTCTGGAAAACATTAAGTACTAGAAAAGGCTTACGGATCACATTGAAGTTGCTAAATATTTCTTAAATTTTGTTTCTGTTTAATTTAACATCCTAAAAGGTGGCCAAGAGGGATATGCAGAGATTTCTGAATAAAACCCAGAAGTAAATAAGTGCTGAATATTGCATTCAGCTCCCATAAATTGGAGAGGGTCAAACAAATCATTGTTCTCGTGGTGTGGATGGCAGTTGAGTTATATGTAGGAACTGTCCCGGTGCACATTTCAAACATATGACAGTAATTTGGAACTTGTTGCCGACGTGTTGTCCAAATTAACAGTGACTATTAGAAAAAAAAGGGGTGAACAGAGGACAGAGAAAGCATTTTTCGTCAGGTAATGTGCACCAACACATCCTGTGAACTATAATTATCTGGGGTGGAGGATGAGGGGCAGTTGACGTGATCTATGGTGGGAAGCTGTTGAACACACAGGCAAGACCTTAAGCAGCTACTTTATGGACTCTTTAATCTTCCCTGAAGCTTATGGAAGCCAAGGTCTTTCTGGAGAATAAGGGAGAACTTCTCACATCTTTTAATATGGCTCTGAGTCACCATTATGTGCGTCCTGAGCCAACTCTCAAAATGACAGCCCTGGGCAGATGAGGAGAATAAAACATAAGACACTGACTCCTTTCAGTATGTTATTCTGCTGTCCATCCTCATGGCCCTATATACATCTTAATTTTCACCAGAAAATTTAAAAACTGACTCTATTACCCCTCATGGCTCCTCCTCTTCATCCAGAGACTGTGCCATTTGGCCCACAGTTGAGGAGGGGCTATCTAGCAGCCTGGGCTGCCAAGGAGGGAAGGGTCTGTCAGGAGCTACTTTGGCTTTGCAGGATGGATTTGCAATGATCAGAGGAACCAGGGCTGCCTTTGAATTCAATGGTTGCGCTCTCTGACCCTCCTATGGCTGTAAGAGACTACAACCCTGCAAAACAAATCACCTTAAAGCAACATTACAACAGAACGTAGGTCAGATCTTGCCATGTGGACAGCCTCAGGTTTCTGGTATATTGTTAATTTGGGTGGCACAGTTACATACAAGAACAAAAATGATCAGGAAGGGACATCCCCTGGCTGAGGTCTTTTATAGGTGTGCCATTTACCCATCACTTCTAGAACCACAAGAAGCAACACATGGTAAGGATTGTGGCTGTTGTGGGGATGGTTTTACAAGTAATTCCAGTTTACTCTGCTGTATGCTTGACAGCAGCATCTTGGAGGATCACACCCCTTCCTTCATGTTCCCCTGAGTTTTTGAGTGTGCACAGCCTGCCAAGCAGGTGTGTGAGACTGATTCTTGGGCAGTACTTGTCAGCATAGGGACTTTTTAAATCTACCAAGAGGATATCTTAAAGCGGCTCTTAGTGGTATTCTTCTTCTAGAAAGAAAGGTGATGGAATGAGACAGTCTTGCTCTGTCACCCTGGCTAGAGTGCAGTGATGTCTTCTTAGCTCACAGCAACCTCAAACTCCTGGGCTCAAGCAATCCTCCTGCCTCAGCCTCCTGTGTAGCTGGGACTACAGGCATGCCACTGCACTTGGCTAATTTTTCTATTTTTAGTAAAGACAGGGTCTTGTTCTTGCTCAGGCTGCTCTTGAACTCCTGAGTTCAAACAATCCTCCTGCTTTGACCTCCCAGACTGCTAGGATTACAGGCATGAGCCACCACGCCCAGCCTAGTTGTGGTAGGTTTTTTTTTTTTTTTTTTTTTTTTTTTTTTTGTGAGACAGAGTCTTACTCTGTTGCCCAGGCTAGAGTGCTGTGGCATCAACCTAGCTCACAGCAACCTCAAACTCCTGGGCTCAAGCAATCCTTCTGCCTCAGCCTCCCGAGTAGCTGGGACTACAGGCATGCGCCACCATGCCCGGCTAATTTTTTCTATATACATTTTTAGTTGTCCATATAATTTCTTTCTATTTTTAGTAGAGACAGGGTCTGGCTCTTGCTCAGGCTGGTCTTGAGCTCCTGAGCTCAAACCATCCGCCCACCTCGGCCTCCCAGAGTGCTAGGATTATAGGTGTGAGCCACTGCACCCAGCTGTGGTAGTTTTTTAAACAAGAGTTAGGTATTCAGAATTCATATTTGTGGTGTTGTTTCTCTTGCCCTGGCAGGATATATTCTGAATGATGTGAGGGATTCTGAAACTCTGAACATTCTGGACATGGAAAAGCATCGTTCAATTACACTTTCACCATGGGCTCTGTCCATTGTATACCCACAGTCACCATGTCCACGGTATCTATAGCAATTGGTTTTCCACATGATTTTCCATGGCTATTTTCTAATTTGGACATCAGGTAAATGATATTGCAACTCTCTATACAATGACTGCCAGAAGGTAAATCTCCCAGGCAATTTTATAAAGAAACTTTGGTAATAAGCATATGGATGTTAGATGACCCAGTAAATAGCATCTCTTTTCCCTGCCTGACTTCTGAAGGGATAAAAAAGACGGAGGTGAAAATCCATTTTCATTGATAAAGCTCAGGTAGAAGTACGTTGCTATGGTATGTGGCAACAGTAGGCTTCCCAATCCTGAACTCCTTCAGTATCAGGCACTTTTACCTAGTTATAGTCTGACCTAAAATAAAACCACAGGGTCTAGCAGCCATCAGGGCTCCTGCTCTCTGCAAATAGGAAAATTCCCAGAATGAAAGAGGAGAGCAGGAGGGCAGGGCTGGACCCTATGTGTGCAGTTCCCCTACCAAACTCAGGCAACTCACTTGAGAGGAGGAGTAAGACCCAGGGTTAGAGGGTTAGGGGAAAAAATCCTAATGAAAACCATAGGCACTAGAAAGGAGACTTCCCCTACTAACAGTATCTTTTCTCAATTTTCTAGAAGATTCTTTTTCCCAGTACAAAATAGCTTTGTCCCAAATTAGATGATTCCGAAACAAGGGACTCAGTCCTGATAGGTTGTATATGACAGGCTTGTGGTACAACTCCTTGCTTTACTTTCTTTCTTTCTCTCCTTTTTTTTTTTTAACTTACTGTGACTCACCTGTCACAGAAGCCTTCTGCTAAACTGAGATTCTTGTGGGTGATTTGTCCCTGAGCGATAATTAAACAAAGTTTTTCAAATTGTCAAAATTATTCTGGCTTTCTGGGTAATGCCCTTAATCTTGATGATGGACTTGCCATCTGCTGACTTGGGGCTTTATGACTCAGAGCTCCCAAGGAAGCATTGTCTTCTGGGTTTGCTTAGTATTGTCCTAAGGGATGGCCCTAGAGGGTCCTACTCTCTGCTGTTAGAAATTAATATTTTGGTAATGGTAATGGTCCTATACACGTTCAAGCAAGTCATAAAGACCCAGAAGGGCATACGTGATGGTGAAAGATGCAGGTGAGCTAGGCAGGCGTCCTCAGCATTCTTTCAGCGAGCCATTATCACCTAGGCATTGACAACAGGCTGCATTAGCCATCTCTAAAGTTGGGTCCATAATCTCAGGGGTTACTAAGGACAGCCTTTTAAAAATTTCTATTTTGTTGATGGAGTTCCTGGGACTACTTCTTTTCACATTGTATTAGTGACTGGTCAAAAGACTTGTGGCCTAGGCTGCAGCCAAACTCAGCAGGGCCCCCAAGAAACTCTGCTTTGCTTAGTTGCCTCTTGATTGTAAAGGCAACTGTCTTATTTTCCAGATTTCTTTTTTAAAAATCGACTCTTGCTTTCTTTATAAAATGCTAGACTGGTGTGTCAAAAGAGAAACACATAGTTCCCTTTGGTCAGGTGACCTCCCTTACCACTCACTTCTCACCAAAAACTACTAAAGAGTATGTTGGCCGTCCTTGAGGAGAACATGACCACCCCTCCTATCTGCCATCTGGACACAAACATGAAGCTTTGCATGGGCTTGATTTAAACAAGCTCATAAAACTCTATGTGGCAGCACTTCGGCATTATATCAAACTTGTCTGTGAGAGTTAATAAGAACACGAGGCTCTTAAATTTGTATTATTACTCTGGAGTATATTTTGGGGTATACTTTAAGTACACTAAAGTATAAAGTATACTTTAAGAGGAGCTGAATGACAGGACAATGTCTGCCAAGAAATGTCAGGCCACCTTAATCAGTAGAACAGAAAAAAATATCAAGTGGCTTCTGAATAGGACTGCCACCATAAAGATTCTAGAAAATTCCTGTGTTAGGTTGCTGGTAAGGTCACCAAACTGGGCTGCCTCAAAAGTCTCTTTGACACTGTTGTTTTAAAGCCTTTAGGCCCTCTGTGGCTAGGTGAAGACAGGGCACACCCAGTAAGCCATTAAATGATGGTTTAGTTCCAAGTAGGCATTAAAAGATAATTTTGGGGAACAGGTAAAACCAAGACACTTAAACAGATTAGAATAAACATGAGTTAAAGACTTTATTTAACTAATTCATGAAGAAACTAGTGAAGTGTTACAACCAAATCAAAGAAAAATCCCAAGAACATACACATTTATAGATCAGGAATATTGCAATGACTATATAAATAGAGCCAGAATTGGTTTTTTTGGTTGCTTCTCCACTGGACAGAATTTATTTGCATGTCTGTGGGCAAGAATGATTTAGCATTGCTGTCAGTTATCTGCAATTTACAGAGCTCTAAAACAGCCCTCACAGAATCAGAATCAGACAACCCAGGTGTGCTCTGGATGACAACATATAATTTTCCATTTAAGCACAAATTTTTCCTTACAGTCTCTCCACTTTTGATTTAAAAGAACATCAAAAAGATTCTTGATCACAAAATGAGTATGGCTTCTCTAATGGCCTGGTTATTTACACAGGTACAACAACAATGTTAATTTACCTTCTTCAAGTTTGTCTTGCTAGTGGTTTCTATAAGGAATCTCAGCTTGGACTTTTAAAAGCCTCTATTAATTTACTGTTCTGAAGCTAGGAAGCCAAGGCCAAGGAATTTCCTCTGTAAGATTTCATCTGCAGTACCTATACATTTTGGGCAAATTCCTCTCTTCTTGAAGTTTTCAAAACGTCCCAAGCATCTTGACTGGCCATGGAAGTGACCTCCCTTACCACCTCTAAGTGTGGACTCTGTAAGCCAGGTGCCAGGCCAGTTTTCCTTGCAGGACTTTGCCAGCACTGGCTCCAAAAAGTCAACCATAGTTCCCTAAAGTGACTGGTTAGGCACCGCCTACAGAGTCCCCAGGCAGGCTAGGAGTCCCTTCTCCACTGCTTGGGCCCCATGGGAGCCTGTAGAGAGGACTGGGGAGGGTGGGAGAGGGAGTGTGGCTTCTCCCACCTCAATGTGAGCTCTCACAACTCTGTTGGAGGTGAGCTGTGGCCAGAGCACCCTCCACCTGTCCCCGGTTGTCTGAAATCTTTTCCAAAAAGGACGAAAGGGACTCAGATCAGGTATCCCTAGTGTGCCTGACTGGAAATTATTTGGTAAAGTCCCTCCCTGAGAGAATCTTCAGGAAACTTCTAAAAATCATTCAACAGGAAAAACGAAGCACAAACAGGCAGGACCTGTACATCACCAGTTCAGTGTTCAAGACATAAACATTTTGAATTTGAGCCATTTTCTACCACTGTTCTGATTCTTAAGTGTGGGCCATCATATGATTAATTACTGCTTTTGTGTCCTGCTTAAGAAATCTTTGCCCACTCTTAGGCAATCTTCCTGCCAAATCTGTAGAAGACACTTTAAGTCACCAACAAGAATGTGAGACTGTGACTAAGTCTCAAATTGAGAAATTAAAGCAGTCCATAAAGAAAAAAGAAAGAAAAAAGGTAATTTAAGCAGGAAGAAAATATTGCCAACTGCAATGGTCACTTGGACCAGTGAAATACTGCCCAGCTGGAAAATAATGTGCAGTAAGAGAAAAGGGGAATTGTGATGTAGAGGTTGTCCCCTCATGTTCCTTGGTGAATCTGGAGTCTAGCTGTAGGAAATGAATGAAATATCATTCCTGACCTTTATGAAATATTCCTCTCAAGAGGAAAGGAATGATGAAAAATCTTTGGTGAAATCAGTTCTCTCTGAACATATCATTCTCTTTGATACAGAAGGTCTGTCTGTTGGTGACCCAGGTACCAGTCTGGAATTAAGCTGGACAGATCCTGTGTATATTCATCTCTCTACATCTTTCAGAAGGACAGCCCATAGCATGATGTTTTACATTGTATCTTAGGGGCACATTTATGTTACAGGCCTGATGTTGGTTAGGTCCCAGGGATGTCCTTCATTGTGGTAGTGCTCGTTCTCAATTTAAAAGAGGCAAATACTTTCATTGCATTTGCCAAAATCTCATAAATAAGCCATGCCAGTTGGCCTTTTTCTGTGTGGATCACAGCAAGATGTTGAGCTATTTTGCAACCGTTGAAGTATTCTTTGAAGACAATCTCTCCAAACTGTTTCTTCATGTCAAGTCTTATGGTCTTACACCAGACACACACTTGACAGACTGGATCTTCACACTGTGCCGGAAATCACCGCTCTGCTTGATCTGGCCTGTCAAGTCTGGGATGTGTTTTGCAAAGATGGGGAGGAATTTTTATTTAGAACTGGACTAGGAATCCTTCAACTGTATGAAGATATTTTCCTACAGATGGGCTTTATTCATATAGCACAGTTTCCACCCAAATTGGCGGAGGATATCATGTCAGAAAAGCTGTTCAGCTGTACTGCAGCCACTCGGATGGGGGAGAGCACCAAGAAACAGACTTAGGTCTTTGTGTCTCTGATGAAGGATATTAAAGCAGGAGACAAAAATATCTTTTAAATGTAGCACATTTAAAATATTAGAAGTTCAATTACACTATTTTCTAGGAAGCTTAGGAATATTCTTATTATATAAGTGCATATTTATCTCTATCAGGCAATCAGAAAGCTTCTTTAACAAGAGACTATAATCTAATTTATTAATATTACACCATCTAGAGGTAGGAAAATTTTACATACTCACACAGTGAGAGATAAAGGGCTTTCTAAACTATAGACACATAGACATACAGAGACAAAGAGAGCTTATAGCTTCAATTTAAAATTTTAGATGTGGGTTAAGAGTAAATACAGAAACCCCAAAACTCACCAATCTTGGTATGGGACTTCCCAATGTGCTCAGGATTCTTAATTGATTTGGGTTCGAAACAGACAAATAAACAATGACTAATAATCCAGATTCTTCATTATCTCTCACACAACAGAAAATAGATCTCTATAAATCATTAATCCATTGATAGTATTAACAGAAAAAAACCCAAACTCTGTAAAATAATTTAAACAGGTTTATTCTGAGCCAAATGTGTGTGATCGGCTGGAGCACATGGCCTTAAGAGGTCCTGAGAAAATGTGCCTGTGGTAGCTGGCTTACAGTTTGGTTTTACACATTCATGGAGACAAGAATTACATGTAAGACCCTAAGTCACTATGTGGAGGGCATAGATTGGTTTGGCCCCAAAAGGAGGAGTCTTGTAGGACATAGGTGGGTTTAAAGATTCTTTGATTTGAAATTGGTTAAAGAAATGGAGCTTTGCCTAAAGGCTTATGCTTTAAATTAAAATAAGGAAGCTTGTTTATCAAAGATAAGCCACTGGACATATCCAGGACATATACCCAGACTCAAGTGATCTGTTGAGTAAACTGATGACCTGAACATGTGGTTTAAGCTTTGTCTCGCACAGCCTTAAGGCTGCTAATGAGCTGCAAAGGACATCTCCAAGAAAGGAGGGGGGAACGAAGAGGCATGTCTGACCTCCCTTCTCAGGGAGGCCAGCAACTCAGCTTTAGGGTATTTCTGGGGTCCTCATGGCCAAGACAAAGTCCATTCAGTCAGCTGAGTGGCTTAACATTTTATTGTAGTTCACAATAGAAATCACCAAATGGTCAGACCATAAAAGTAAATTCTCAGTCATTGCTGCCACTAATGATTATTGGCTATAAATGAACCAAAACCAAAACACAAAATTAGTAGAGAGAAAAATGAAAATTAGAAAAATAGCAAAGATACAGATATAAATTGAGCCCAAACTGTTTTGGGGGGAGAAGGGAGAGGGCAGGGAGAATGCTGTTTTGCATTTTTTTTGTCTTGTAAAAGAGCTCCCATAGAATCAGAATCAGATCATGGGAAGGGTTGGGCTACCAACAATTGCATCATTTTATTAAAATTCAAATTTTTCTCTGCATAGGTTATCATTAAGGTTGAGATGGTGATGCCACTTCTGATGTTAGAAAAATACGGTCCTACTGGATCTGCCTGCAATCCAGTTACCCCAGGTCCCACCTCATTGCTCCAGGATTATGCTTGCCACCCTTCCCCAACTCCTCCCAGCCCCACAGCCTTCATCCAGTCAGGCCAGCCAGGCAGCCCTACCTGGCACCCACAGTGCCACTGGTCAGACCACACAATGGAAAAAAAAAAAAATCAGTCCTCCTCTCATGTTCTTGAGATCTCTATGTGAAAAGCTAAAAATGATTTTTTTAAAACTAGAATTTGTTTAAAATCTCCCTAACTTCAGTTTCCAATGTAAAAAGAAAACACCCACAGATCTAAAATCGTTTTCTTTAAACTGCTTGCAACAAGAAAAACAACAGGCTTCTGCTACTTCTCTTAAGCCCCTATGTAAAAATTCTTTCTGACTCAGAGTCACAGTGAATTACCCAATCTCATTTCTCAATGGTTAAACAAAGAAAAAGAGAAATCTTCACAAAATATACTGTAATAGACTGTTAACAAGGACAGAAAAAAAAAAAAAAAAGAAGGCAGTGTACCATTCACATGTCTAAAACGGTGCTCAGAAAAGGTAGAGATGCTCCTTTTTCTTTTGAGGGCTTTAAAATGGAACTTTATGGATGCATTGTGGAGCTTGAAAGCATGCCATGATGTTAAAATAGGCTCTCTCTGTCTTGTATGTTGCTGAAGCTGGAAGCAAAGGAAAAAACAGTAGGTGGCAAGTCCCCTTACTTCAGGTGGGGTGCTAGACCACCTATGTACGACCAGCAAAGGTTTTGTGAACTTCAGATAAACACCCACTTCTCAATGCCTTGTGGTTTCAGGTTGAAGAACTTAAGAAGAGAGACTCTGGGAAAAACTGTTGAGGCACTGTGGCATTTTTTTCTCCCACCTCCTCACTCTGGGGTGGAGTTGGGAGACGGTGAGTTCTTCCTCACCCCAATCAGCTGGAAAACAGTCTCCCTCAGGATTGAGAGGGCCTAAGCGACAGGAATTTGACCCATATGGGAGAAGATTAAAGGCAAAGGCTGTGTCTGGGGACTGGTGATGGAATAGAGAGGAAGGTCTACACTATTAAAAGCAGAACAAGCATGAAGGTTGTTTTGGAGGAGCCCCCACCTAAGTGGGCTTCCTGCTAGAGGCTACTAGGCAGCAGGTGGTTGGAATCAATGCAGAAGCCAGTGGAGTGAGTGGCCAGCAGAGGGCCTGTTACAAGCCCATGTGTTCAGTGGAGCCATCTCCAAGGACCCCACATGAGAGGAGTCCATATTGAACGTCCACCGAGATCATGGAGCATCACCACCAAGCACTGCAGTTCCCCTCAGTACGGCCTTTCCTTCTCTCTCTCTTTCCTGCTCCCATCTCCACCCCAAACTACATAGGATACACACCCTAGAGAGAGTGGAAGAGAGTAAGTGAAGCATTAGGTAGGAAAACAAAGAAGCCAGCTGTGCCAACTGCTATTCCCTCACCCCCTGACCTCATTTTCCTTACTTCCAGCTTCCAGCCTGAACCAACCTGGCCTGAGGAAGGAGAAAAAGAAAAATATTTGCATGAGATAAAATTTAGAGTGTTGACTATTGTATGGGACTGGACATTTCAACTACGCAAGTGAGGCTGTTTTATGACTAAAAATGAGGAGAAGATTTTTAAATTTTTCTGAGTGTCTGGAAAAGCTATGGGACCCAAACCTGAGATTTCATTAAGAAACTAGCCCCCAAGAGGGAGCAAGGAAAATACTAAAGTTGCTTTATGGTTACCCCCTATCAAATACCACCTGTCTTAGTCTGTTTTGTGCTGCTATAACAGAATACCATGGACTTGGTTCTTTATAACGAACAGAAGTGCATTGGCTCACAGTTCTGGAGGCTGGGAAGTTCAAGATCAAGGGGCTGGCATCCAGTGAATGCCTCTTTGCTGTGCCATCCCCTGGTAGAAGGGCAAAGAGAGGGCGTGAGCACAAGAGAGAACACGAGGAGGCCAAACTTGTCCTTTTATAAGGAACCCACTCCTGTGATAACAAACTAACTCCCACAGTAATGGCATTAATCCATTTGCAAAGGCAGAACCCTCATGGCCTAATCACCCCGTAAAGATCCCACCTCTTCGCACTGTTACAGTGGTGATTAAGTTTCGAACACATGCTTTTTGGGGGCCACATTCAAACCGCAGCATCACACTTTTACCATAATGGCTATACAAGCTTGCTCCAAAGAAGACAGCCTCTCTTTCCCTACCTGTGGTAAGCCAACCAATATCTCCCTAAAATAGTTCTACAGAACTTCAGAAAGTCGCATTGACGATAGCCTAACCAGGAAAAGCCCCTGCGGGCTCTGAGAAACTTGTCAACTACAAAGGACACAGCACTCAAGCCAGAAAATAACTTATGACTTTTTTAAAAAGAGGTTCATGTAACATTGGCTTCAAATTTTGAATATTCCATAGAATTCATAAGATAGAAAGTTCTATAGATCTGTGCTTGTCAGAGGAGAAAAAAAACAAAACTAGTGTTGGCTTATCCAGCTAGTCAAAACCATGGAGAAATCAAGTTGGACAGAAGATGCAAGGAATTCTAAAAAATTAAAAGGCAGGTCTTTTTATTTAGTGAGGCTGACATTGCAGGAAGCATGCCAAAGAACTTCGGAGAGAAACCTAGAGGCTCTGCACCTGAGAGTGGCAGATGGGCACCAGCTAGAGCCCTTTTCCACCTCTCTGCTGAGAGCAGTAATGTCCTTAAACCAATCTTTGATACATGGTACAAGCTGAGGAGAGAATTGTCTTCACGGATCATGTACATGTATAATTTCCATGTAAGGTGTGCTGTTTATTTCTAAGCACAATGAATGTTTGTGCACATTTGCTGACAAAATAGGTACATTATAATCATTCTCCCCTCTACATACATTAAAATATCTTAAAACATACCTGAAGAAGAGGATACATGGAGTTACTGGTGCAGATGATGTCAACATTCCTTCAAAGTGAACAGATGTGAGGCTGCTTAAATGGAATCCCTGCAGAACTACTGTGGCAGACCCTATGGGCCCACCAGCTCAGCAGCCAAAGAGTCCTTGTTGACAACAAAGAGCATAGGCAAAAGGGGGAGATGGAGCTGTGGGGGCTAAATATGAGCTTGAATATGAATAACTAAGGTGGGAGAATCTCAAAGTTCTGTCCTGTATTTCAGTACTTCTCAAACTGTAATGCGCATAGGAATCACCTAAGGATCTTCTTAAAGTACAGGTTCTGATTTAGAATGTCTGGGATGGGCCTGAGATTCTTCATTTCTGACAACCTCCCTGGGAACCCACCCTGCTGGATCATACTTTTAAGAAGGGACTAAATTGAACAAAAGATGGAAAAAGAAGGAAAAATTGAATGAAGGTGGAACGGAGGATTGTAAGCCCCAGTACTCTCCCGGGGCCATGATCTAGGACCACTTCCAGGGGAGAACCTTCATATTCCTCAGCACCTGAATCATCTTAGAGCAGTCCATTGCAGAACCCCTCACAGGAACTGCACCACCTTACTTATCTTGAATCTCCGTGGTACAGAATCGGGGAGGAGACCATGATGGCTCCAGAGTAGTGAAAACCTGGTGGCAATGACAGTATTGTCCCAGGGCAGTGGAAGTACTACAAGGAGTGGAACAAAGAAAACAATGGCAAGAGCTGCTAGGGAGCTCATGGAGAATGCACATGAGATGTCACTGGGGATTCCTAGGAATAAATTTCTGGTAGGGAGGATTTTAAGGGGCATGATAAAAATTGGAGAAATACATGATCTCCAAAGAACCACACATGTGCTACCGAAGAGTCAGCATTTAGACATCTGCCTCACAGGGCCATAGAGCCAGTCTGTGTTAGTCAGAGAAGCAGTAACAGAGAAGGGAGCACAGCATCACCTGGCCGAGAAAGGGGACATTTGCCTTTTTGCTCTTCCTTCCTCCCCAACACTAGTGGGAGGAATTATAAGAGGGAAGTTACGGGAGTATCTAGGAGCCAGACTATGTCCCTATCTCTCCTTCTCTCTACTCTGATGGCACATAGTAAACATTTTAGAACATATTTCTTTCTGTGAATTTGCACATTTTTAATATTTGCCCATTTTCCTATTGTGCTTGTATTTTCCTATTGATTTATATGAACTCATTATATATATTAATAAAATGAGGACTTTCTTGTGGAAAAAAGCCCAAGAGCTTGGATCTTAGAGGTTATCGGTTATTAATAGCAATAATAATGGCAGCTAATCTTTATCAGTCACTATTTTCTAGGTACTCTATTAGATGTTTTACATGGATTCTCTCATAAGCCTCCTAACAACCCTATGAGGTAGGAACTGTTATCGTTTCAGTTTTACAGGAGACGTAAGCAGTATAGACAGTTTCTCCAGTGCAACACAGCTGGTGGATAGTGGTGCAGCACAGCTAGTGCACCAGGATTTGAACCCAGGCACACTCTCTGAAGGAGGAGACAGGAAAGGCAGGAGGGTCTTGAGAATTCAGAGCATCCTGGAGAAGGAGTGTGCCAAGCCCATGGTTAGCATCCTTTCCTCCTTTTTTGTTGTGTTTTCTTTTTCTTTTCTTTTTTTTAATTGACACACAATAATTGTACATATTTATGGGGTATACAGCGATATTTTGATACATGTAATATATAGTATTCAGATCAGGGTAATTAGTATATCCATCATCTTAAAAATTTGTCATTTCTTTGTGTTGGGAACATTCAAAATCCTCCTTCTAGCTATTTGAATTTCTCTTTTTTAAACAAACATTAATAGTGAGAGCAAGCTCTGGGCTATATACCGAGTAAAGAGTGGAGAGGGACACAGGTCACGGAGCTTACTGTGTGAAGGGAAAGAGCCACAAACAAAAATAAGTATGTAGTCTTACATATTTGTACATGCTATGAAGAAAAATTAAAAGGGTATATAAAGGATAATGAGTGGAGGACAATTTAGACTAAAGGAATAGAAAAGGCTTCTATAAGAAATATTTAAACATTTGGATATCTGTATCTGTGAAGTGCCATTTGTTAATTGTGTTGTCTGCTTTTTTGGTATTGATTTGCAGTTTTTAATATATACTAAATACACATTCTTTGTTGGATGTAATTATGGTAAATCTCTTCTCCCACCCTCTAAATTTTCTTAAAATTTTTCAAGAAGAAAATTTTAAATTCTCTTAATGGTGTCTTTTGAAGGAGAGATTCTCCTAGTTTTAATACAATCTACCTCATTGATCTATATACAATTATGATTTTTGTACTTTTTCTATTAGGATATTACTCTTGCATAAAAAATAAAAAGTACTGTTATTTTTTTTTTAAAAAGGAATATTTAAACAGAGACCTGACAGATGAGTATAATAAGTTAGTCCAATGAAGAGGAGGGGGAAACATTTTGGGCAGAGGAAATTGCTGATAAAAAAATAAGAAATTGCTCGTGATGTGGGAACAAATAGGACTTTTGAACAGTTGGAAGATGCTGGGTCAGTAGGCAGGGGTTAGAGCAGGCAGGGAGGTGTTCAAAGTCTCAGAAGGGGAATCACAGGGTTTCTACCTCTTACTGGGGTGGATTAGCAGAGGATTTTGGCATTTTGGGGAAAAGTCTCAGAATTTGCTGCTCAGTTATGGAGTCAGAAAGTGACCCTTGAAAGTGTGGGTATGAGGCACCCTGAGGCAAGAACTAACCCTGGGCATTCTCTGCCTCAGGGGCTCCTGGTCTCATAGGAGATTTTTCAGGTTTCTGTTCCCTCTTCTCACCCATTCTCTCCCCTAATTTGATCAGACCTCTGAACTGGGTTTTCAAACTGTCCACTCATTTCCACCTGGACCTTTTCTACCTCCCTACCCTCCTAGCACAGCATTTTCCCTGCAGGTGTGGAAGAAATAGCTCAATTTTCTCACTTTTACTCAAACCAACTCTGGCATTTTCTTTTTTCTTTCTTTCTTTTCCGCCCCCCCAAATCAATAGGTCTTTTATTGCATCATCAAAATTATAACTCTGGCATTTTGTACCTTTCTTCCTTTGTTCAAAACTACTTTTCATTTCTGGAATTCCACTTTCTTTTCCTAATGCACCTGAAAAGAATTCTAAAGCTCTAGAAGAGAGCAGTCTAGCTCAGAGATTACTTCCTTCACAAAGCTTTCTCGGACCCCCGCAATGAAAAACCCTGTTTTGCTCATTATTGCCCATTCAAGGCCAACATAGTCTGCCTGCCTTAAAATATTTGATGTACATCTGTGTCTTCTTCCAAAAGTGAGTGAGCCTGTCTAGGCATGGGCCACATTACACCCACCTTCACAGATCTAGCCCCTTGCCTGCAGTTTCTTCTCTCCTTTCTTGTAATGGGAAATATTTGTTTACTTAAATTGATCAGTGGCTTGGCCAACTTTGTAATCCTCACTTCCTAATATTCCCAATATTCTAAGAAGGTAAGAGTTACCTGGATGTTTGCTAAAATGTCAGACTCCTGGGTTTTGCCCTAAACCTAAAGAATCAGATTATCCAGGGGAAGAGAAACAAAAAGTAACTTGTTATAACTAACAAGAGCCCCAGTTAATGCTTATCAAGACAAAAATTTTGAAAATACTGCTAAGTACATTTTAGGTCAGGGAATTATCAGGTGCACCCTAAGCTAGATGTTTATTCACTGACCTTTTTTTTCCACCTGTGGCCGAACAGGTGTTATTGCAATAGGACTGCTTTTTCTGGAGCTTCCTGCCTTTTATAATGGAAGCAAATATATTTTAGATATAGAAGTATTTCAAGATGGATGTTTGGAGCTGAGTAGAAAGCCCGGGCTGGAGACCTAAATTAAAGAGTAAATTTGCATAAAATAGACCAGAAACCCAAGTTTGGAAGAGAATCTGCATAAATCAAGAGCACCTAAGATGTAGTAGGAACTGTTAGGTGTTTTAGGTATAACACGATACAAATTTAATCCTCACAATTGTCCTTATAAAGTAGGTTTTGTTATCTGCATTTTGCAGATTAGGAGATTGACTTTCAAAGAGGTCAAGTGACACAAGTCATAGGGCGAGTAAGCAGAAAAGTTCCCAAATGCAGTGATTATTTGTTCATTTAACAAATATTTATTGAGCACTCCCACGTACCATGTACTTTCTTTAAAACATTGTCCATCTTTTTCTCTAGCAGTTTGTAAGCTTTTCTTCTTGGTTTTCTACAGTTTCACTCTGTTGGCTCTAGCTGTGTATTTCTTTGTATTTCCAGGGATTCATAGGGTTTATTGAATGTGTATCTTTGATCTCTTACTAGAAGCTGCCCTAAGTTCCTTGCCATGTGGGCTTCTCCAACACGGTCACTTACTTTATGACAGTTTACTTCTTCAAAGTCATCAGTGGAAAGAGACTATGTCTCTTAACAAGACTGAGTCTTTTACAACATAACCATCCTGGGAGTGATGTTCCATCACTTTGCCGTACTCTCTTGGTTAGATGAAACTCTCTGGTCCCTTCCCCCACACATAGGGTAGGGGACCTTAGAGCCTGTCCACCACAGTCTCTTATTAGACTAATTACTTTGCCATGAGATCCCTGGTGCTGTTAAAGCAAAGATTAGAATTGAGGGAATATGCAAGTGCCTTCAGGGCAAAAGTGGCTGCCATGCCTTCTTTATCCTCTAAGTTTTCCCTCCAATTTTTGGTATAATTCCTTAATGTTTTGTCATCTCTTCATTGATTTTAAGGAAATGTTTCTTATGCTTTGTCCAGTTTTTCTTTTTGAAGTTGTTTTCAGCAGGAGGATTGATCCAAATAACCAAGTCCACCATTACTGGGAAAAAGAAGTCCTGATTTTAGGACTTTAGATGTTCTAAAACTTGTTTAGAAATTTTCAGAAGATTCACTCAGGTGCTTTTTGGGGACCAGCCTGTGAGGACGTAAGCATGGAAGCAGAAAAACAAGTTAGTTATCGCAATAATCCAGGTGAGAGACGGTGGTGGCTTTGTCTAAGGTGGCAACAGTACAGAAACACCAGACAGAAGGGGTAAATAATTTGAATATAGGCCCTTTAAAAAGAAACATCATTTTCTCTCAAGTTTCGAGTTCAGGCTAGGGTTGTATACAAACTTATAAGGACTCTGAAATCTATAGTGTGGTTTTAACCTTCCAGTATTTTTCTTTTTTGCTCTTCAGGACTTTATCCTCCATTGTACCATATCTACCATCAAACCATCTGTTAAAAACCTATATATATTCTAGCTATAAATTTTCAGGTGACAAATCCTGAGCTAGTGAGTAATATAATTCCATATACTGGAATTATATTAAAAATATAATAAAAGGTTTCCCATTTTTTCTAGGTAGAAGGCAATGGGGAGGTACATCTCCATCATCAGAGGAATCCTCTAGAGCTGTGGTCCCCAACTCCCAAGCTGTGGACTGGTACCGTCGATGGCCCGTTAGGAACTGGGCCACATAGCAGGAGGTGAATGGCGATAGCAACTGAAGTTTCTTCTGTATTTACAGCCACTCCTCGTCACTTGCATCACCATCCGAGCTCCACCTCCTGTCAGACCAGTCACTGTCTCCCATCACCCCCAGATGGGACAGCCTAGTTGCAGGAAAACAAGCTCAGGGCTCCCACTGATTCTGCAGTATGGTGAGTTGTACAATTATTTCTTTATGTGTTACAACGTAATAATAATAGAAATAAAGTGCACAATAAATGTAATGCCCTGAATCATCCTGAAACCATCCCCCCAACACCCCTGGTCCGTGGAAAAATTGTCTTCCGTGTCACCAGTCCCTGGTTCCAAAAAGGTTGGGGACTGCTGCTCTAGAGGGAAGTCACT
This sequence comes from Eulemur rufifrons, assembly GCF_041146395.1. Classification (NCBI taxonomy): domain Eukaryota; kingdom Metazoa; phylum Chordata; class Mammalia; order Primates; family Lemuridae; genus Eulemur; species Eulemur rufifrons. Next base: position 57,462,593 of record NC_090988.1, on the reverse strand, counting down.
TAAGACAGTTTGCAGCTTTGGATTGGGTTTGTGTCTCAAATATCCTCTCAAACCACCCCCGTTTTCTGCGTTTGAGAAGTCGGTTTGGCTCTTAATACAGTTCTTTAGGCCACTTGCTCTCAGTGTTGCGAGCTGGTAGTCTTTGCATTCCCTCCCCATCGCCCCACTTCATCTCCACCAGCCTTCTTCATCGAGGCGGCACAGCCAGGTGGAAATGGGTTTCCTCAGTCTCACCTCCCCTGCTGTCTGCAGTATTAAATTGAGGGCTCCAAAGGGGACATTCCCATCTCTTCCAGCAGCCCTCCCCTGCCTGGATTTCACATCCTAGCCTGTAAGACCCCTGTGGTCGAACCCTGCCTTCCTCTCTGACTTCATATCATGCACTTTCCCTCTTCTCATTGTGTCCCAGCCTTGTAGGCCTCCGATTCCTGAACTTGCCAATATCATTCTTGTCCTAGAGCTTTTCCATCCCTATTCCATCCGCCTGGAAAACTCTTCCCAAGACTTTCAGGTAGCTTGTTCCTACCCTCCAGTGCAAAGTCCCGAAATCTTCCCTGGGGTTCAGCATTAATAGATTAAATGACCACCTAAGTTATAAGGGTTCTGCACACCAATCAAAAGAAACGATTAACCACAGTCTAACACAGTCGGGAGGGCAGGCAAGCCGGTCTGTGAGATGAGACAGAGGGCTGTAACGATGCCTCACTCCCAAAGAACAAAGGAGTGATAATGTCACCTGAGCATATCTGACACCAGCTAAGCAGTAAGTGAGTTTTTTAGGGCTCCCAATTACTAAACTGATAATTGTTTTCAGTAATGGCATGACTGATATAGGGCTCCACACTGAGGACTCTCAGTGATGCTATAGAACAGCAGTTCCCAACCTTTTTGGCACCAGGGCCGGTTTCATGGAAGACAATTATTCCACGGACTGGGGACAGGGGTGGGGTGGGGTGTCATTGGAGTGGGTGGTACAGAGCTCAGGCGGTGGTGCATGGCCCGTTTCCTAACAGGCCACAGACTGGGACCAGGCCATGGCCCAGGGGGTTGGAGACCACAGCAGAGGGATCTGGAGACCTGAGGCCCAGGGTGAGGAGCACCTGCCTTCCTGGCCTTTGTGGATGAGGAAGGAATGATTTTTGAGTGTGGGGACATTTTTTTGTGGGCTCAGCCATTCATCACCTCTGTTTTACCTCTTATCAAGTCATATCCTGCTATAATCATTTTTGCTCCAGAGGGGCCAATATTCATTTTAAACAACCAACCTGTTGTTTCTAATCAGGCATTTACTTGATCTGTGACTCTGGGCAAGTCATTTCACCTGAGTCTTAACTTTTCCCCTGTAAAATGGGGATATTAGGACCATCTCATCACGTTACCAGTATTGCAGGGACCAGATTAGAACAAGGGAAAGCACTTTGAAAGGGTTAAGTATTGTCGATGAGGAGGCAGGATTGTTACAGTTATTTGCATTTGCCAGATCACAGGCAACCTGACAGTTACAGCAGTGACTTCGGGTCCTGCGGAGTGAGAGCCCTGCTGGGTCCACAAAACATTGGAATCAAGGCTTACACAGGCAGCGACTTCTGGGCTTCACAGCAACACGTGTCTTTCCTGTCCCTGGTGAGGGCCCTCCCTGCTGGAGTAAGTGAGCACACCGGCTTTCCTCCAAAGTTCTCTCTTTTCCCCAAGATAAATTTCCATCCTTTATTTCATTTTCCTCTTTCTCCTCCTTGACCAGCTATTCCGCTCTCCCTAGATCCTGTCACTCAAACCACACCTCCCGCTCAGCCTGGCCCTGCATCCTCTCATTGCCCTGCCTCCTCTCATTGCCCTGCCTTTGTCCCATTCACTGGGCCATCTTCTCCCCAGCCCTTCCTCCTCCCAGCCCCGACACTCTTCTTCCCACATCCTCCCCCTCTCTCTCCCACCTCCCTGTCTGGAATGCCCATTTCAGCCTGCAGCACCAGTGTGCTGGCAGCTTCTTTTCATTCTCAGCAGGTGCTGGCCTCAGCAGTTTCTGTGTGTCTGGATTCTCAATGTCAGGCCTTGGAAGAGCACAGCTGTCAGCATCTCCCAGCTTCAGTGCGGTGGGTGGGGGGCCCAGGAACAGCGACCGTGAGGTGAGGGCTGGGCCGGGCCACGGCACCTGTGAAGCAGCACACCCAGCTTTTCCTGGGGCTTGCCAAGGAAAGGTGACCCATCCTTGCATCTTTGCATCTGCTGACCTGCTTGGGTACGTCCCTCCTCAGGCCCTGTCCTTAAGACGACTTACTGGGAGGCAGCCTGACAAGGCAAGGACCTGGCAGGCAAGACCCAGTACCCATTGGCAGGGTCATTCTTTGTTGTACAAAGGTGGCAATTTTGTCCCTGCTCTTTATATAAAATAACTGTTTTTATAATTGTTAAATTGTAATTGTTATAATTAAAAGGGTTATTTGAGGAATGCACTGAATTGCTGATAGTGAAATTGTACCACATGAGCATCCCACAAGCTCCCTTAAAGGCCTAGCTTTAACTTACAAAGCAGCCCACCCAGTGCTCTATAATTCAACAGAAAACTAAGCAGAGGTCCTGGGTACTTCCCAGTAAAGACTGCACTTTGAACATAGGCATAAAAGTTTGCTCTCTTCTTAAACTCCGCTAAGACCACAGTAAAGGGATTTTTTCCCCTTCTTAATGCATTTATTTGCAATATGGGTGAAAGTGAAAGGAAATTGGAGAATAGAATTTCCTCATCTATCCTAGGCCAAAATATATTACATGTCCCCTTTTCCATGCTCTATTCCCCCTCTGACATCATGCTGAGGATTTCCCTGATCCCCTAACTGGGTTTAAAAGGATCCTGTTTTTAGAGGTGTAAACCCTCAGAGATGGTAAGAAAAAGAGGAGATGTACACAATTTTAGAAACTGAGAAATAGAAGGACAGGTGGCTACTGACTTAGTAGGCAGAATCTTAATACCACAGGATAAGCAAAGATTAAATAATAGAACCCTGAAAAGGCTAGGAATTGGTGGGTCAAGGTATCTCTGGAAGAGGGCATGGAGGGAAAAATAAGAGTAGTTGAAAGCTATTGAGAAGGTACATTCTAGAACCCCTTCCTAACTCTCTACTGTTCTTCTCAACAGACAGAAGACTAGTGATCTCCTGTCTGGAGAAGGTATAACAGCCTTCAGGCATAGCTGAAAGCAGGGATACCATAAACCAACCGGAAGCTTGCGTGTCCATAAGTACATTAAATGCTTGGCCAGCCAGCCCTACTCTTCAGTCTGCTTTGCCCACTGGCTCCTCAAATGCTGGAAGCAAGGCATTTATTCTCTACACGTAAAATTGGAAACGTTTTCTCTAGGCGCTCTAACCAGCCCACGAGGAAAGATCTAAAGGTCCTGACATCTGGCATTCCCCAACAAACAGCCTAACCAGTCACCCTATAATGAAGCTCCAAGTTGACAAGCTCCATTTACTGCTCAGAATTTCCAATCAGCTTTTAGTCTTCCACTGTTAAACTAGCGCATCCCATTTTGAATAGGGCTGGCCTATATAACCAGCAAAATTTCAAAATTGACAATGAGGGCATACTGGTCATTAAGTAAAGCATAGGATCAGAAGTCAAATACTTCTGGATCTCACAAGAACAACATTTTCAAAATATTGAGAAAAAATTCCAACATAGAATTCTATACCCAGCCAAACTATGAATTCAGTGTGAGGGTAGAATTAGACATATTTAGACATGCAAGTTTTCAAAAACTTACCTTCCATGCACCCTTTCTCAAGAAGCTGCTAGAATTTGTTAGCTTTGGGACAAAGGTAAATTGAGCCAGATGCTTGCCTTGGGTGTGCAATTTAATGGACATTAAAAAAGTCAGTAATCAAGATAAATAATATTTCAATGAACATCTGAGAAAATCAAAATTAATATAAGCAATCTATGATAAACAAAATATCACAACATTAAAGACAGGATGTAACAGGGCTGGGATTAAAGTGAGGCGAGTGAGTAAAGTCGTGCAAGTATAGAGTTGGATCCTGTCTTTATTAAACCTTTGGATATTTAGTTGCTTATACAGGTGAGCCCTATGTAAAGTGGGATGGAATTACATGGGAGCATAAATACAAGGAGGTGAGAGAGAGTGATTGCCGGTCATCTTGGAGCCCAGTTATCACATTAAAAAAGTTATAATTATATTGGGATAAAAGGGAGAATAGTGATGTGTGTCTGGTGGGCTGGTGGTACAAATGAAAGTTAAACTGTCATCTTCTATCTTCTATGATGTGGGTAGTCAATAGATAATGCTGCCAAATAGAAAAACCAAGAAGTAATATTCACATGTTGTACCAAGATGTGGAGATAAATACCAAAAAACACAAAACAGGATAAAAGATTTGAAAGTGATTCCTTCTGGGGGAGGGGAATTGAGAAAGTGCAAGGCAGAGGGCTGTCTTAATGTTGTAGAACTAGTTGGCTTTTTAACCTATATACATATATAGCTAGTAAACTTAAAATAAGTAAGTCGATGTTTGACATTTCAAAAAAATACTCTGAAGTACTTATGATGGGAAAGGAGAAAGTTTATTGAACTTCATTACCTGAATGTTAGGCTTTAGTATCATTTTTACTTTGGATTACATACGGGGGTGGGTGCCAGGGCTGTCTCAATGCTAGGGTCTCTAACAATTTTACTGAGTTTATACATTTTCCAGAGGAGATAGCTCTTCCATCTCACATAACCCTCACAACTATTAATACATAGCAAGCCATGAAGTATCTGCAGGTGAGAGATACTGAGAGATGAAAGAAGCTAAAGGGAAGAAAGGAAAAGTAACCAGTCAGAACTTGTCTTTCCATAGTCAGTAACTGGCGTTGAAGAGGAGTGAATACCAAATCCTTCTGCCAACCAGACCAGTGTTCACACCAGGGCACTGGTACTAGCTCCTTATTCTATAGCTGCATATTTGTCTTCTCTGGCCAGACTTCCACTTTTGCTGTCTAGTTCTGATTTGACCTGCGTCATCATTCCAAGTTGGTGGGTGCAGCTGTTCCCTGACATGTATGAGGGCTGTCCCTGTCTCTGGCTGCAGTATCTAAAAATTCCATGTTTAAAGTCAGACTTTTCCTGCCTCAACCAACCTCATTGCTCTTGACCTTGCCTTTTCTGGGCTGAACTATACAGGTCCACACATCTAAGCAGCATGGGGGGCTGACCTTCAAATCCCCTGAAGTACCACCCCATTATTCCAGGGAGGGCCTATGCTGCTAAATTTAGAAGGATCAGGGAGTCATCCCTGGTTTTGTTAGGGCAAGTGTTACAGCGAGTGGTCCCGAGGACAAACCGAGCGGCACACGGAGAGTCGGAGAATCAAGGTTTATTCGCCGGCGGGCTCAGAGGGGTCTCGCCACCAAATTCTGAGCCCCGTCTACCTAATTTTTCCCATTTTTATTAAGTTGGGGTGATCCAAGGGAAGGGGTCTCAGGTGACTAATGCCTCCAGGTAATAAGTTTAGTGTCTGCACCAGGCAATAGGATTAGTGTTATGCTGATGTGCCAGATGTTAGGTTAGTGATATGTTAATGTACCAGGTGTTAAGTCAGTAATATGCTAATGTGGGTGCTCCGTGAGGGGTGGGGGTCTCAGGCGGCTGCTGTGCGAAGTAATAGATGGGAGTTTTCCTTATCAGTTTGAGCAAGAAAGGGATTTCTTTCCCCTGCCCACGAGCTGAGTTCCAGCTGGAGGGCTCTGCCCCTGTCCAGGTGGGGCCTTTACACCTGCCCTTCCAGCCCACATTCAATGTTATAGCCCTGTTTCTTGAATCTTAGTTGGGATCATATATCCCAGTAGAGAATGTCTCAGGTTTCTGTCTCTCCCGCATTGCTGAAAGCCTGCTTTTTTCACCCTGGGAACTTGGACAGCCTTATCACTCAAACCAGCCTTATCATTCAACATTCTTCAAGAGCCCTCCATGTCTTATCTCTTACTACTTAAATGCCTAGTTAGAGTTCTGACGCCCAAACCTGTTTGATTAAGACAAAGTGCTACTTCACTGGGCCTAATTGGTTAACTATTTCCTGCCCAAGATGTGACAACATGGCTGGGTCAGACTTCTGTTTCCAAAAGATTGGGACCTAGCCAGACGGAGGTGCCGATCTTTGTGCATATTGCTAGTGATGAACTGAGAGTCTGGCTGACCAAGGGCTTCCTGAGGTTGGGAGGCAGTGAATGAGGCTCAGAGAAGGAAGCAGCCAAAGGACCATGTCTAGAATCTGCAATGAGGGCTACAGTTTCCAGGAGGGCCTCGCCTCTAGGCACTGTGTCTCAGTAACAAAGCTTAGACCGCGTATGGGAACTGCTTTCTTCCCTACCCCTTCTACTTTCTTTCTTTCCCTCCCATCTGCCCTGTCTTGTAGATAACTGGAATGAACAGTTTTTCCAGAAAGTGTCCCCTGCTTCCCACTAGTCAGATCTGACTAACCGGAGTGCATGGTCGGTCCTCCAAGACCCTGGCTGGAGATGTCTGTGAGAGGAGCCAACTTTTGGCCTAAGGTCCACCCTGTGTATGTTCACTGTGACACCTCCCTTTCTCTTGTTTGCCCTCATTTCACCCGGAGTTTTTGAGACTTAGCCACGAAACCTGCTTTCTTAGAAGGCTTGAGGATGTGAGATTTCTAGGACAGCTGTTCTCTGTCTTGTTTCATGGAGGTCAATCTCCAGGGGCTTCCCTGCAGGGACGAGAACTCTACAACTAGGGCTTGCTGAGGGGTCCAAGACTGCAGAGCTATAGACTTAACATCAATTCTTCTACTCTGAGCCCTGGGAAGAGTCTTGAATTTTTTTTTTTTTTTTTTTTTTTGAGACAGAGTCTCACTCTGTTGCCCAGGCTAGAGTGCCATGGTGTCAGCCTAGCTCACAGCAACCTCAAACTCCTGGGCTCAAGCAGTCCTCCTGCCTCAGCCTCCCAAGTAGCTGGGACTACAGGCATGTGCAACCATGCCCGGCTAATTTTTTCTATATATTTTTAGTTGTCCAGCTAATTCTTTCTATTTTTTTAGTAGAGACAGGGTCTTGCTCTTGCTCAGGCTGGTCTCGAACTCCTGAGCTCAAACGATCCTCCCACCTCAGCCTCCCAGAGTGCTAGGATTACAGGCGTGAGTCACTGTGCCCGGCCAAGAGTCTTGATTGATTCCAAACTGCTCCCAACCACTTCATTCCTCTCAAGCCCTGACTGATCCCTCTGGAAGATCAGAGTAACGATATGTACTGAAAAGAGAGCATGGGCTTTGGGATCAGGCAGACTTGGGTTCAAATGCTGACTTCGCCACTTTCTAATATCATCTTATAACAGGCCCTTGAACCCAGAGTTCTGTCCCTGTTAGTTATGGGTGGCTGTTTGTCAGCAGAGGGTTTTTTTTCCTGATGTCATTGCAACTTCAAGTTGAATCTTTCTTATGCTACATGCCTGGTACAATGGTAAGCACTTTTTGAGCCTTGTTTTACTTAATTTTCAAAATGGCAGTATGAGGTTAATATAATTATTCCTATTTTACAGCCGAGACTGAAACTCATTGAGATAACTTACACAAAATCACTCAACTTTTTAAAGGCAGAACCAGGACTCGAAAGGTCTTCAAGACTTGAAAGAAGGCAACACAGTATAATGGAAAGAGAAAAAGCTTTCAAGCCAGATCCCTCAGCTCAGATCTTGGCTGTATTCTGGCTGTTGGACTCCCTATAACTCCCTTTCAGCTTTCTTAGCTTCACTTTCCTCATTTGTTGAATGAGGGGAAATGGTCTGTAGACATGTTCTGAAAATGAAATGAATCAGTATATATAAAATGCCTGTCACAGAGCACCAAGAAGCGTTAGATTTCACCACCACCTCCTCCATCACCCAACCAGGCTCAGTCATCTTCCTATTATATCACGCCGTTCCCAGCCAAATAGGAGACATCAGGCAGGAACAAAAATGAGTCTGATAGAAGAGAGAAAGCAGTGAGTACCGCATGAGAATACAAGCTTTGCTAGAGTGATCAAGGAGGACTTCATGGGGACAGTGACATTACATGTGGACCTGTTTTGTCAGGATTTAAGAAAAGGAAAATAGATGGGAGGAGCCCAAGATTCCACATCTGGAAACTGGACAGAGCATAATGGTAGGTGATGGAGGCGCATTTTTTTCTGTAGACTAAAGGGCTGCAGTGTGTGAAGTGGGCCATGCCTGTGTGCTAGGTTGTGGGCCAGGCCCAGGCCACTGCACGCAGGCGCACGCTCCAGGCTCAGAGGCCAGACCCAGCCCTCCCCCCGCACAAGCCTCGCTGCCCCCTGGTGGTCAACAGCGGCCCAGTCCCTAGCTGGAGGGGCTAACAGTGGGGCGGCCTTTGTCATCCCTTCAGAAGGGACTGTCGGCAGTGCTGGGGAGCTTAAGGGCAAGCCTACTCCCACCCTGCAGAAATGTTGGCATGAGAGAGAAAGGCCCAATATCTGCCTTCAGCTGCTCAGACCAGCTGGGATTCTATTTTTAACCAGCACTGTCGTAGGTTGACAGCTTGGAACGCCTTCTCCCTCCTTTTCTTCCTTCCTCCTGCCTCTTGCAGCCCAGAATCCTGTAGAAACGATGGATGGGAGCAACCCCAGCCCTGGTAAACAGAAGACCCATGCTCCCTTCTCACTGTCATCCATCCATCCAGCCTTTCTCCCGGGTAATTAGTGGGTGGATTTTAGAGGCACATTGGCTGTAATGCTAATGAGGCTTAAATTTCAGGGCTCCTCACTTGCATAAGCCTCTTCTAAGGCTCTGGTCAGGGTCCTAGCAATTTTGTATCTGTAATTTTGTATATGTATATATTTTTTTTTTAAAAAAAGGGCATCCAATTTTATAAACCTTAGGTCCCACAAGACTTGTATTTGCCCCTCATGGGTGTGGCTTCTTCCCCATCTCCAGCTAGTGTCTAACTCAGTATGATTATTTCTGTCTTCCTCTAACTTATTGTATGACCTTGGGCAACTTTCTTTCCAGCCCTGGGTCTCAGTTTCTCCTGCCTGTTACAAGATGAAGTATCAAGACACCTCTCTTCCAACATGCGATGCCTCCGATTATCCATGTACGTCCCCTTGGTGAGGTCCCCAGTTCTTGCTCTTCCTCATCTGTTTGTCATTGTGTGGAGAGGTGATGTTGCTGGTCTCTGCCTCTCTCTGGGGCTAGATCAGTCTTATAGTCAAAAGGGAGGCTGAGTTCTCAGACTCTCACTCAGGTCCAGCCTGCACCCACCACCCCAGTCCCCAGCGCCGGCCTCTTTGTTGTTGTGGCTCATAAGGGTGCTTCCATTTGGCAGAATCTTGGCTAGGTTCTGACACAGGGGATGAGTGAGTATGCAAGAAAAAGGCCCCACTCTTTAATTAACTTCTATACACCTGTCATGGTCTGGTCCCTGATGTTTCAACACACATTGAATTGTCTTATTATATAATGCTTTCTCTTTTATCTTTTCATCAGAATTTTAATAAGCATCCATTAATATAGTACCTTACTGATGGCACCGCTTTGGGAGAGTGTGAGCAGGAATCATGACGTGTCATGGACATACCACCTCCCAACCCCACTCCCAGTTACTGTGACACTGAAGTGTACGTAGGTCCAGGATGACAACCCAGAGAGAATACACATCAAGCCTGAGACTGTGGGCTTTTTGGAAGGGGGTTGTGCATACACAGGAGTGGCCACCTGTCAGAGAGACTTGAGAGGGGGGACACCACAAAATTCTTTGCCTCCTCACCTGCCCCCCAAAAGTCCAGACAGAAACGAATTCCAGGAGGAAACTAAGTTGTTTATTATTTCTTGAAGAGTCTGGGTGAGGAAGAAGGGGGCAGAGCCATAGTCCTTAACTGGAAAGGGATGAAGGGATTTTTCAGTGCAAAACAGCCTGTTGGTCAGGGAGGTGTGAGATTAGGCCTGATGGTATTTTCAGTGCTGGTTGAAGAAGAACATTGTGAGGACAAACTGGGGACAGCCTGGAGCATCCCAGGAGTCAGTCCTGTGCCAGGCTCCATAACCCCTAAAAGAGTCAGTGCCATTAATCTATGTTTGTTAGGGGCAGGTCAGCTCTTGGCAGAGTTCCCACTGTGTAGAAATAGTTCACTGCTAGGAATGCGGTAGCTGTATCTGTCCAAGGTCAGTGCCACGTTTCTATCGGCTGGGCTCAGTCCCATATCAGGAGTGTACCTCCTTTCCTGTATAGGGTTCCATTCTTGTTTCTTCTGTGTCAGGTAAACTACCTTTTCCTGTGCACTGTGGTTAGTCCATGCTGTTGGGCGTCAGTTTCTTGTGTCAATTGTGGTCAGTGTGTTTTGTGTGTCTAGATGGGTCAGTGCTTTCATCTGCCCTGCCTCAGCCCCCACACCCCCTCCACGCCTCAGCCAGGCCCCAGCGTACTGATAGTGGTGTAGCTCAGCCTGGACAGGGAAGCAATGGAGGGGGTGGGAGGGTCCTCATCTGGAAGAGGCCTGGGGCGAGCTCGTGGAGGCCGGGGACAACAGCGGGAGCATGTGTCCAGGCAGGCCTGGCGAAAGCGACGGTGCATGAAGCAGTAGACCAGGGGGTTGACACAGGCCGAGGCATAGCTCAGCAAGTGGATGAAGGAGATTGGAGCACCTGAGAGCGCGCGGTGTGCACCCGGGCCATCGAAGGCGCGCCACGTGTTGGCACTGTACACTGGCAACCAACACAGGAAAAAGAGCACAACGATCACCAGCAACATTCGCACCACACGCTTCTTAGCCAGCAGCTTGGCCTGGGTGGGCCGGGGGCCGGGTCCTGACCCAGGAGTGGGTGCCGTCAGTGCTGACAACTCCAGTGCAGGCCGAGAACGCGGAAGTTGCACATAGCAGCCATCGCTGTCCTCGCCAGCCGGGCCAGTCTCAGGCCGGCAACGCCCGTTCTGGTGGACAGGACCTGAGCACAGAGAGTGGGCAGTCAGAGCAGAAGGCAGAGTCCTCCCGACGTCCAGCTCAATCCCCACCCGACTGTCTCCACCCTTTCCCTTCCCGCTGTGCGGCCTCAACCCTATTTCCGGCCAACTTCTCACACTCCTTTCGGCCCCACCCACTCTAGTAGGCTCCACCCCCTTTCCAAAGCTCTGCCTTTCCTGGATTTCACCCACCTGCTCCAGCCCCACCCGGCAGCCCTCCTTGACTTCGGACCCGGCTTTGGTTCTCGCTGTCACTGTCACTGTCAAAGCGAAGCCCTAAGTAGAGCTCACGGGAGATAAGGCCATAGGCCACAGCCATAACCACACCTGGGACGAAGAACAAGAGCAGCAGCAGCAGTACCGACCTGGAGACAGAACACAGCCTGGTCATGCGGGTTTCTGTCATCTCTAATCACAGATGGCAAAAGAGCCAAGGGTTGGTGTTTCTAGGGCTGTGGCCAGGTACCTGAGGTAGGAGTAGGATTTAGGGGTGCTGCTGGGAAGGGCTAGAGAACTGGGTAGGGACCCCCAAGGTGGTGGATGCGGAATGGGAATTGGCGTGGTAGTTCTTGGAGCAGCTGGAGGAAAGTTCTGGGAAATGGTCGTAAGCATCTGATGAAGACGGAGAAGGGAATTCCTTGGATAGGTTGTGGGCACCCTCACCAGGTCTGGCGGACCCGCGCACTGGGCCAGCGATGCACGCACTGCAGCACACGAGGCCCCACTGGTTGCACGACGGTATACACAGGGTAGGGCACCATGAGCAGTCCGGACAGCAGCCACGTGGCTACAATCACTCGAGCCGCGTGGGAGCGCGTCTGCCACACGCGCGCCTGTAGTGGTCGGCAGATGGCGCTGTACCGTTCCAGGGCGATGGCTACGAGGCTTAGCGTGGACACACTCACAGACACCCCTAAGCAAGGGAAGACGAAGGAATCACCTAGGAAACTTGCACTATACACTCACCAGTGTGACTTCCTCCATCCTCCCCCGCCCCCCGCCCCCCCCCCCCCGGAAAGACCCCTACATCCGGCAGGGACTTAAGGAGGAGAGGAGGCAGGGGTGGTGGCAGGGCGGTTGTGTCACTCACCCATGAGGTAGGAAACCGCCTTGCAGATGACTGTGCCAAAGATGAATGTGCCCATGAGATTGGGCAAGAGGGTGAAGGGCATGCAAGCCACAGCCAGCAGGAGGTCGCTGACTGCCAGTGAGAGGAGGAAGGCATTGGTGACAGTCCTCAGGCGGCGGCTCAGTCCCAGGACCACGATGATCAGCACATTTCCCCCAACGCTCATCAGGAAGATCACTGCGTAAAGCGTGACTCTAATGGCCAGTTCCAATTCTGGGCAGTAAAAGGGAGAGGTGGCACTAGGGGGTCAGCCCTCACTCAGCCAAACCCCTATCCCACTTAAACCCAACCCTTACTACCCAGCCAGATCTCTACATCCACGACCTATTCTGTGAACAGTGAATTTGAATCCTTTACCCTTCTGATCCCTTGAGGCTCAGCTAAATTGGCCTAACTCTACCCTTCCTTAAGAGATCCTATCTCTTCTCAAGGTTTGTTTTAAATCCTTTCTTCTCGTTGCAGCCAATCTTCTTGGAAGGATTATATTTGTGTCTTCACATTCACTCTCAATTCATTACAGTCTAGTGTTCTGCACCCCATCAATGTTTGGACACCTCTTCCCCAGGACACTAATCTTTAATTGCCAAATCCAAAGGTCCCATCTTAGCCTATTCTATTTGACCTCCCTGTAGCATTTGACACTGTTGACCACCCACTCACTGCATTTTGAATCACATCAGATCTTGTCCTTATTCTCTTAAAAAAAAAAAAAAAACAAAACACCCAAACTCTTCACTCTCTACTGCCTATGACCCCTTAGTATATCATCAAGATCCTCTGAGAACGGCCTTCTTCCTCCTCCCACCTCCTCCATGCACTGCACCCACTTAAGCCACTGTATGACTCAGTTTTTTGAATGCATCATGTGCACTCGTGACTTATTCCCTGCTCAAGTTGGTTTCTCAGCCTGGAATACTTTTCACCAACCCTCCTCCCCACTTCCACCCCCCATCTCAAGCTTATTTTCTGTAGCTGGTGAATTCCTATTCACTCTTTGTCCATCAGCACTCAGATTGACTGCCATTTCTTCTCTGATGCTTTTCTGGACACCTCATTTGGTATTAATCTCCTCTTCCTCTGACCTATGTATGTTCCTAACACAACTATTTAGAGCCCTTTTTACTTTCTGCCTTGTATTTTAATTATCTCCAAACATTCATTCTTACTTAACAAACATTTACAGAGGACTCTCTTTGTGCCAGGCACTGGGGACAAAGAGATGAACATGGCAAACTCTCTGCCATCTGAGAACTCACATGGAGAGAAAAACTCCGATACACAAACAGATAATTGCCACATGGTATGACAAGGAGTGAGGTTGGAGGATGTACGAGGTGCTGTGGGAGCTCACAAGGGGGCACTGGTGTTGCTGGGTGAGGCAGAGGGGCTGGGAGGCTGGTCCCATTTGTTTGTGTCATTGTCTATTGAAAGATGGATTCACTTTTTGACCTCCATATCACAGCCAGGCAGATCTGGACTGAATCACCCGTACCCATGGCTTCAGCATGAGGGAGATCGGCACTCAGGGAGAGAGGGCAGGGGGCAGAGCCTCCCAAGTTGGGAGGAGGGAAGGGATCAGAGTTGTAGCCCTCTCTCCCACAGCCCCATACATGGGCTGACTCTTGTCTTAGCTCCTAAATTGAACTACAACCATGTGCCACATAACAATGTATCAGTTAACGACAGACTGCTTATGTCTATGGTCCCCAACCCCTGGGCCGCAGACTGGTATTGGTCTGTGGTCTGTTAGGTATCAGGCTGCAGAGCCCTGTCGCCACCTCCCTCACCCCTGTCCATGGAAAAATTGTCTTCCGTGAAACTTAAGAATACAGCAGGGACGCACAGCAGGAGGTAAGTGGCGGGTGAGCTAGTGAAGCTTCATATATATTTGCAGCTGATCCCCATCACTCGCCTCACCACTTGAGCTCCACCCACCCCCCTCACCCCATGAAACCAATTCCTGGTGCCAAAAACGTCAGGAATTGCTGGTTATATGACAATGTTCTCATAAGATTATAACGGAGCTGAAAAAAAAATTGTATTGCCTAGTGTAATGTCAAGGGCAACACATTACTCATTGAGTTTGTGGTGATGCTGGTGTAAACAAATCTACTGCATTGCTAGTCTTATAAAAGTCTAGCACATATAATTAGGTACAGTACATAATAGTTGATAGTGATAATAAATGACTATGTTACTGGTTTATGTATTTACTATGCTATTTATCATTATTTTAGAGTGTGCTCCTACTTATTTAAAAAAGTTAACTACAAAACAGCCTCAGGCAGGTCCTTCAGGAGGTGTTTCATGAGAAGGCATTGTTACTATAGGAGATGACAGCCCCAGATATGTTATTGTACCTGAAGACTTTCCAGTGGGACAAGATATGGAGGTGGTAGACAGTGATATTTATGATCCTGACTCTATGTATGTCTAGGCTAATGTGTGTGTTTGTGTCTTAGTTTTTGACAAAAAGAAGTAAAAAGTAAAAAAAAATTTAAAATAGAAAAATGCTTATAGAAAAAGAACATAAAGAAAGAAAATATTTTCATACAGGTATACAATGTGTGTTTTAAGCTAAGTGTTATTACAAGAGTCAAAAAGTTAAAAAAGTTTATAAAGTAAAAGTTACATTAAGCTAAAGTTAATTTATAATTGAAGAAAGAAAAATATTTTTAAAAATAAATTTAATGTAGCCTAAATGTACAGTGCTTATAAAGTCTACAGTAGCATACAGTAATGTCCTAGGCCTTCACATTCACTCACCACTCACTCATTGATTCACCCAGAGCAACTTCCAGTCCTGTAAGTTCTGCTCATGGCAAGTGCCCTATGTAGATGTACTATTTTTTTAAAAAATCTTTTACACTGTATTTTTATCGTAACTTTTCTATGTTCAGATACACACATACTTAGCACTGTGTTACAATTGCCTACGCTATTCATACATTAACATGCTGTACAGATTTATAGCCTAGGAGCAATAGGCTATAGTCTTGGCGTGTATTAGGCTGCTATACTATCTAGATTTGTGTAAGTGCACCCTATGATGTTTGCACAACGATGAAATTGCCTGACAATGCGTTTCTCAGAACATATTCCTATCGTTAGGTGATGCATGACTGTATTTTCTCATAACAATAACCAACTTATTTAGAAGTTGTTGTAGCCATCAAAGAAGTATTATTTATAAGATATTCCCAAACTGAACTCAGCAGTAACATTATTTGCTCAGGACCACACAGCTGGTAAAGAGCTGAATCCAAACAGAAGCCAAGTCTCTGGATCCCTAAAATGCTTTCCCTCCTACTGCTCCCTGGCTGCTCTGTCATTCATCATACGGCCTCCTTCTCTCAATCAAATCTCAATCTACGTGCCTCTTTCTCCCTCCCCCTATACTCAATCCTGGCACTTCTCACTGTTTATGTTTAACTCTCTGTCTTCCTCACTAGACTATGAGCGTCTTGAGGGCAGGGGCAAGGTCTGTCTCATTCTCCAGTATATTCCTAGCATTTGGCATAATGTTCAGCACATGGAAGGCAGTCAATACATGCTTGTTAATGAATCTTGAGTGAATTTGCCTTTTAAGAGAGAAATGCACCTGCTTCTTCTCTCCTCATCCCTCACCTCTGTGGAGATACTCCATCATGCTCTTTTTTCTCTGCCTCTGTCTCTTTGGAGACACACGTTGGAAGGCCCTTGGAGCATCAGTGACAGGCTATGATTTTGGATGCACAACTTTTACTTTTATATACAAACCATCTGTGTCTCTTTTGGAAGCTGGGACCTTCTCTGTAGGGAGGGATTATGGAAGGCTTATATGTGACAAATTTGAGGGGAGTGTGTGTGTGTGTGTGTGTGTGTGTGTGTGTAGGGAAAAATAAAGAACCTTTGGGAGGGAGATCTCTGTCAGAGAAGTCCCTGGTCTCAGAAAAAAGAGCTGGTGGTCTATCTGGCACTCTTGGTGTCTCTTGCAAGTCCATTGTCCTCCTACCCCAACCCCCACCTCTTTAGTCTCTCTAGTTCCATCATCTCTTCCACATCCTCCTCTGAGGGTTTCTTTTCAACTGATTCTTGATGCAATTGCCACATCTCAAGTTGGTACAGGACTCTGAACTGTGAAAAGTACATTTCTCATTCATCCATCCAGCTGATGTGCCCCATGTGTGTGTCCTTGAACTTATTAATAGCTCAGTGTGGGGGACTATAAAGACAAAGCTAAATCTTACCCTTACAAAGTTTCTGATCTGCTTGGGGACTCCTGAAAATTAGAGGACAAAGTCCCAGTAAAAATGACCAAAACTTGTACAGTGCTTTTGCTGTTTTACTGAACATTCCTGGCTATTTTCTTATTCTCAGCCACCACAATGTTTCCAGGTCTTTACTGTTGAACAGTTAGGAGACATGAAAAATTCTAATTAAAAGCAATCTTAGAGCCTGAAGTTTAGGGAGAAAGAAGGACAGATGAATAGGTAAAGCACAGGGGACTTTTAGGGCAGTGAAATTATTCTGTATGATACTGTAATGATGGATACATGTGATTACACATTTGTCAAAACCTACAGAACTACACAATACAAAAGGTGAACCCTAATGTAAACTACAGAATTTAATTAATAATGTATCAATATGGGCTTATCAATTGTAACAAATGTATTACACTAATGCAAAAATATCAGTAAGGTAAAATAGTGTGTGTGTGTCTGAGGATATATGGGAATTCTCTGTAATTTCTGTTCAATTTTTCTGTAAACCCCAAACTGCTCTAAAAATAGTCTATTAATTTTAAAAAGTCACATGCACACAAAGTAAATCATAATTAAGGTGCATGTGTGTACATCCATGTGTATATGTGTGTTTGAATATGAGTGATTGCAGTGGCTTCAGTGACTGGGAACCTAGGGCAGGGGTGGAAGGATGGGAGATAGCACCTGCTGGGGTACAACCACCTGTGCCTTGATGGTCTACCTGTGGGTATCATCTTCCTGGGGATGTATTTGTTCTATCCAGATGATGGCAGAGAAGTATGAGCACAACAATCCAGATAACATGGCATAAAATGAAAACCAGGCTTTTCTAAGAAAGGATTCTACAGAACACTGAAGCTGCTGATGCCTTGAATTCTGCCTTCCACTACCATGTTGGATCTGGTCACCCACACACGCAGACATCGAAGTTAAGACCTAGAGCTCTGTAGTAAGCAGGGATTGTATCCAACTGACTGCGTGCAATAACTGGGTGAATAGGGGACACCCAAGTGTCAGTGGGTACCAACTAAGGGAGCAAAAGCAATCTGAAAGGGCATGTAGAGTGAGCATTGGGTAATACTTTAGTGTTTGAGATAATACACAGGTGGGCAAAAGTAACACTTCTGTGGGCAATATCTGGAGAAGGCTAACATCTACATGTCTTTACGCAATATCTGATAGAGTGTGGGTTACATTTAAGTTTAGGTAATATCGGAGTAAGTGTTGTAACATTTGAAAGAGTAAGGGTAATATCCAACTCAGTAGATAACATCTCATTTTATAGGTATCATCTTCAGGAAGTATGGGTTACATTAAGAGGTCTTTATGTGAATGGGGGAATAGCCAAGTGATGGCAGTAATAGCTGAGTGAGCAGATATAATATCTAAGTATGCATGGGCAGTAGTTAAGTGAGTAGAATGTGAGACGTTAGCATGTCAGGATGTTAATCTAACTGAGTAAAATAAGCATCTGAGTGAATGTAGGTAATAGCTGAGCCTTTCCGAGTACTATCTGAATATGTGAGAGTAATGTCTGTGATTTTAAGGGTAATATCTAGAGAAGGGCTACTTAAGTGGGCATAGGTAATGTCTTATTGTGTGTGGATAATAATAAAATGGAAGTGAGTACTATTTGAAGGATGGGTAACATCTAAATGACTTTGGGCAATGGTAAAGTGAGGGTGGTAACATCTGTCTTTTTGTGGGTAGCGTCTGAATAAACATGGGTAATACTCAAGCCTGTGTGGATTATTTAGGAATAAAGTGGTAACATACAAATTTTTATGGTAACATTGGAGTGAGCCCGAGTAACATATGCATCTGTGGGGTTAGTACCTGAATGGGTGTGATGAACAGGGTCTCTTTGTGTATGTAACGTCTGACTGCCCAGGTAACATCCACGTGCACGTGAGCAACAACATCCAGGCACGTGAGGCCAATTCTTACACCTGTGCTCTGAATTGCTTCACGTCCTGCTTTCTCAGGGTCCCTTGCTCTATTGACGAGCCACTTTCTCATCTGTATCTTATTAAAACTTCCTCTCTCTTGGCCCATTATCCATCAAAAATTTTAAAGTGCTCTTGTCTCTACTATCCACACACACATCCAAAAGACAAACCTACACTCACATCCCTTTCTTCCTCAATTCCATGCTATTTTTGACACTATTTTTCTGTCTCTCTCCCTCTCCCTACCAAACTTCTTGAAAGTTTTGTCCACACACCTGGTTCACTCCTTTTAACCCAGCCCCCCCCACCCCGACCCACTGGACCAGTCTTCAACCTATTGTAGTCAGTCCTCAACACCCACAACTCCTCCTAAGAACCTCCTTGTTATTGACTCCGAAGGATGCTGTTCTGATTCTCCTATCCCTATCTGACTTCTGTCGTTAGCATCTGACGTCACTTACCTCACCCTCCTTGAAACTCTCTTTTCTCTTGTCTTCTGGCAGGATGTAGCTCCTGTCTCTGATGGTTCAGGGACTCTCCTTCCTCTGCCTGGCTTTTAAATATTGGTCTTCTGCAGGGTCCTGTCCCAGGACCTCTACTCTTCTCATTCTACATAATCTTTTATGATATTATCTATTTGTATGGCTTCTACCTCCTCTAGGCAAAGACCTTTCAAATCTGTGTTTCTACCTCAGACCTCTCCTGTAAGTCCCAGATCCCTGGAATCCATAGTTTACTGGGTAACCTCATCTGGATATCCCACCAGCATCTAAACTCAGTGGGTTCCAAACTAAATTTATAATTCCATCTCCCAAACCTGTTTCTCTCCTTTGTTATCTTTCTCATTATATATAGAAGTGACATCCATTCAATTGTTAAAGTCAGAAACATGGATGTCATCCCTTGACCTCCTCTGTCCTCTCTACTTCTAATCAATTGCCAAATTCTATTGATTCCATTTCCAGCAGTGGCTCTCAAATCCATCTACTTCTCTCCATTCCCATTGCCAGTACCTTCATCTAAGCTAGCACCATCTTTCATTCCAACCAGTGTAATATGAGAACCTTCTAACGTGTCCCCCTGCCTTCCATCTCATGTCCCCCAGTCCATCGTCTGCACTACAGAACCAGTCCTAGCAATAGTTCATATTGCCCTCAGGATAAAATCCATACTACTTAGCCAGGTCTATCATGCTCTCTGAAAACCTGCAATTCCCTACTTACTTGTCTGTCTCCACTAAACTCTGAGCTCCATGAAGTAGGAATTGTGTCAATTTTGCTCAATTTACATCCTCACTGCCCAGCACAATCTCTCATTCAATAAATATTTGTTGAATGATAAACCTAAGTGAAAGTGCGTAACAACAAGGCTGAGAAAGCATGGATTATTTTGTGGGGTAAATAAATACTTGGATTACAGTTTATTCCAACTTTCCCTTCTTGAGCTTAGAATAATTTCCTTCTGCTTAATATTGTTCCCTTACCTAGAATTACACTCCTTCCTTTTCTGCCCACTGAACTCTAACTTCAAGACCCAGCTCCTAGATTGCATCCTTTGTATAGTTCTCAGACGCCATCTTCTTTGGGTGCCAACAGTTCAGATTCTCTCACGAGACTTCCATGCCTACTGTAATTTTTCCATCTGCTTTTTTCTCCTTTGCACTTGACTATGGAGTAAAGAGGGTCCAGACTGGGTCTAGTTCAACCCTGTGTCCCCAGTGCCTAGCTTAGGGACTACAAGCCTAGGACTTGGGAGAAGGCTTAGAAGGGAGTTGGAGACATTACTTGGAGACTGAACAAAAGAAAGCACAGAGTCTTGAGAACTCCAGCTTGGGAGGCAGAGGGGTTTGAGGATGAGCGAAATGGAGATGGGTAGCTCTAAGGAACATCCCCCATTGTTCAGCCAAATTCAGATTTGAGGATCTTTTTGGGGAAAGCTGGGGATTAGGATGGAAGACACAGGAGATTATAACTCTAACTTCCCATTCAGACCTTTCAGAGTGCTCCTTCCCTCAATCAGCCCCCTTCTTCTCCCAGTCTTGCCTTTTTCTCCCTTCCCTTGCCTGCTGTGGCTCTGTGAACTGAATCTAAAAGGAAAAAAGAGATCTGGAAGGATTGGCAAGAGGAGGTCCTTGCCTCCCAACTGTCTGTGTCTAGGAGGGGGCTGTGCGTTGGGGTGTGTGTTGTGTTCTGGGTTGAGCAGGAGCTCTGGGTGTGACCAGGGGACCAGGACGTGAAGGAGTCTAACTAGGTGGTGCGAGCTGTGATGGAGTTGTAAGAGCTGCGGGGATGAATATGCGAGGGGGTGCTGTTTGGAGGCTGAGGGAATACTATGAGAGGGATGTGGTAGGCATTTGAGGGGGTAGCGTAGGGGTCATGGGGGCCTCTTGCTAGTGTTATGGGGTGCAGTGATGAGCAGCTTGTGCAGGGGGCTGAGGGAGGCACCCACCTCGTGTCCCGGCTCCGCGGATGCGAGGGGGCTCGCAGCTGAGGTTGCCCGCACTGCTGCTGTTGAGGAGAGGGCCACCTGGGCGGCACAGGGAAGCCCCCGGCCCGGGTCCGGATCCATGCACGCTGCGGTTCAGATTTAGCAGCTCCATGGCCCCCACCGAGCCTGCCGCCTTACTCAGCTCGGCCCCGCTGCCTCCCGCCGCGGCTCCACCTGCTCACGCTGGGATTCCGGCTCAGGCTCCCCGCCCACCTCACTCGGCTCCCGGCTCCCCGCCTGGTCCCCGCCCCCAAACCTAGCCCCAGCCCCTTCACTCCCTCTGCACTCGCCCCGCCTAGGTTCCCATCCCTTCCCTGCTCTAGTCTGTCTCAGTCCCCCCAGGTGACTCTCCGCCCCTTCTGCCGCTCCGGAGTTAAGCGCCTCCCAGTGTAACTGTTCACCAGGATCGCCCCCTCCCTAGACCTCTCCTGTCTTCTCTTAGAGATTTCTTTCCTGCCCACCCCTCTTTACCAGCGCTCCCGATGCCTGGGAATTCGTGTGTGTGTGTGTGTGTGTGTGTGTGTGTGTGTACGCGCGCGCGCGCTGGCAGCGTAGGGAGAAGGAGTGTAGTAGGGGTGGGATAGGGAGCGGCTGCGGCGGGGTCCAGCATCTTTCTCTGGTGGGTCAGGGGACGTGGAGGTGGCGTTGGAGACCAGGTCTGCGTGCGTCACCCGCTGCGGCCAAGGTGCCTTAGCCTACGTTTAGCGCCGCGTTTACCGTACTATGCTGCAGTGGCTGCAGTGACCGTGACACTATCACTACCGTAGTTCCCTTCGGCTCCTCGCTGTGGGGCTGGGGTAGCCCCTGCATGTGCCCCCGCACCTTCCACTTCCTATGTGAGGCCCAACACCCAGAATTTCACCGAAGGCTCCCAAGGAACCTTCAGTAGCGGGGCGGGGCCGGGGCGCATGTGTCCCTAGGGAAGCCTGGGCAGGCGAAAGAGTCTGCCTTGGGTGTTGAGGGCGGCTGGGGGTGGTGGCGAGAATTGCCTGGGATAAACCCAGGTGAGCTGAGGGTGGGGTGGGGTTCCAACCCCAGCCAGGAGCAGGCAAAAGAGGGGAGGAGGCAGCTGGCTTTCTCAGCGGTCTCCAGGTAGCGCCCACCCCCACGCGACACGCTGACGCTCCCTGTTTGCTCTCAGAGCACATGGAGCCGCCTGTGTAGGGTGTCCGGTTCCCACGAGAGGGGGCTGGAAGGGCACTGGGTCACTGGGGTGCAGCAGGAACAAGGCTGAGAGATGGGTGTGCGGGACTGAAGTGGGCTCAGCTTTTTGGCCTTTCTCTACTATTTCAGCCTTGCTCCCTATTTATTCTCAATTTCAAAGAAACTCCAATATCATGTGAAATTCCAGCTTCTGGTCCCCAGCAGTAGCTGTAGGAGGTAGGGGCATCTGTGGAAGAACAGATTAGAGGATGGGGTCTGGGTTTATGGGGAATTCAGAGAGCCTTTACCCAATCTTTTGGAGAGGACCTGGTCCAGCCAGCACTAAGTTTATAGGAGTGGAAGCATTGAAGGAGGGTTTACAGCTGGAGTGGGTGGAGATGTCATCACCTGCTCCCTCTTCTCCTGGCACTGCCTGCCTGGCACATCAGAGAGCCCTGCACCAGAAGCTTGACTTGCTGTTTGTTCAGCTGCAGCATAGGTGGAGCCGCAGATAACCTGCTGGATTTTTCCCACATTGGATGGTGGTAGGATGTAGGGGCATGGGAGCAAAGGAAAAATTAGGGGAGAAAAGAGTGGAAATAGAAGTAGACAGACATTCACTTATTCAGCAAACTATTTCCAGTTACAGGGCTGTGCAGTAGTTGTCCAATACAGTCTGTCCCTGAGTAGCACCCACTCTAATGGAGATTTTCCCAAGTAAGTCAATGATTGCAATTTAGGGTTGCTAAGTGCATCCACCAAGATGCACACATCAGAAATTTAGGAATCACCCTTGATGCCTTGCTTTCTTATGCTCTTTCACCCCTGTCTGGAGGCTGTGACACAAATGCCAGACTCCTTTTCAAAAATGAAGAACTTATTCTCACCAGCCACTGAGAGTGCTGCTGAAGGATGGCGTTCAACTGTCAATCTCTTTCAGGAGTTGCCTGAGCAGAAGAAAGCTGGCTCATTCAAGGTCATGTTCCCTTTCTGGGGCATCCTGCATCCAATGACTGATCAGCACAGAGGTAGAAAGGTTTAGTACCCTTACCCCAGTGGAGGACAACTCTGAAAGATGTTCACAACTCCAGAGTTCCTCATGAGGTTGACTGAGGTCTTTGTTGGGACTGAATTACTGCTCAGCTTTTCCTTTTACCCAATCCTATTTTCATCCTCTCTCTTGCACAGGTGTTGACTCCAAGAACACTCCTTAGTAAACATCCTTCATAGTAATCTTTGTTTTAGAGTCTGCTTCCTGGGGAACATAACTACATCACTCCCAAATTCAATCAATCACGAAGACCTGTTGATTTTAGCTACTGAGTGTTCCTTGAATTTGTCTGCTTGTACATCCACTGACATTACGCTATCCTTGCACTATTCTCCTACCCTCCGCCTTATAGCCAGAGTGATATGCTCATAATACAAGTCTGATTATGCCACTCTTCTGACCTTTGCTTTTGGGATTGACAAAACCTTTTAACAGTATCTACAAAGCCCACATGGTTTGACTCCTACTGACAACTCTATCCATCTTATTTCAAGTCACTGTCATTCTTGTTCTTTCCACTGTGGGCTCATTGGTCTTTCTTTAGCTCCCCTTCTCTTTTTTTTTCTTTGCTATAGGTTCTCCAGTTACATGGCTTTTGTGTATGCTCTCTAGAAGTTTTGCCTTTCCTTCTTTATCTAATTAACTCTTACTCGTCAGTCTGATCGCAGCTCAAGCAACAATTCCTTAGGAATGTGTTTCTGTTTTGTTTTGTTTTGTTTCTTTTTTGAGACAGAGTCTCACTCTGTTGCCTGGGCTAGAGTCAGTGGTGTCATAGTAGCTCACTGCAACCTCAAATTGCTGGGCTCAGGTCATCCTCCTACCTCAGCCTCCAGACTAGCTGGGACTGCAGGTGCATACAACTGCACCTGGCTAATTTTTTTTCTTCCTATTTTTAGTAGAGATGGGGTCTTGCTCTTGCTGAGGCTGGTCTTGAACTCCTGAGCTCAAGTGATCCTCCCACCTCAGTCTCCCAGAGTGCTAGGATTACAGGTGTGAGTCACCATGCCTGGGCCCTCAGGGATGTTTCCCCTGGTTTTCTCTCCTGGGATAGGCAGAATTATAAGATGACCCCCAGTGACTCTCACCTTTGTATAATTTTCTCTCAAGTGTGAGTGGACCTGTGAATATAATGAGATACTACTCCCATGATTATGTTCTATGGCAAAAGGGATTTTGCTGGTGGAATTAATGTTATTAATTCAGTTAACTTCAAGATAGATTATCTGACTAGTCTTTACCAAATTACAAGTTTTCTTTGGCTGGCAGCAAAAGAGGAAATCAGAGAAATTGGAAGAATAAGTATTCAACACACTGTTGATGGCTTGAAGGCAGAGGGGACAATGTGGCAAGGGTGCTGGTGGCTGTTGCTGGCTTGAGAATGGACAAGGGCACAGCACAAGTACCCAAGAGTACCCTCTCACTGACAGCAGTCCCCAGCTGACACCCAGCAAAAGAACAGGGACTTCAGTCCTCCCCCAAGTCTCTGTAAGAGAATTCAGTCTGGCTGACACTTTGCTTCAACCTTGTGATAGCCTGAGCAGAGAATCCAGCCATACTGTGTAGACAGACTTCTGATCAACAGATCCGAGAGCTAATAAATGTTTTAAGCCACTAAATTCATGGTAATTTGTTACACAGCTATAGAAAAATAATACAGCTCCCATCTCAGGAGGCAGTGAGTGCAGACCTTGCAAGCCATACAAGGAAGAAGTGATAGCATTGGAAATTTGTTAAGATTTAGAAAGCTTTGCAAAGATTGCATCGGCAACTAGTATGGAGAGCAACTTAAAAGGTGGGACCAATTTGGAGTCCATGAGAGTAATTCAAATGAGAGATGATAGTGGCTTTAACTAAAGTTATGTAGGTGGTGGAGAAGTTGAATTCAAGAGCTATTTAGGAGGTAGAGAGACAGAATTGAGAGATTGTTTGCATATGAAGAGTGAGAGAGGAAGATGAGATAAAAATGAATAAGGTTTCTGGTAACTGGACAGAAACTGATGATCACCTACTATGCTCCAGGCACATTACCTTTAATTACAGTTAACCCTCATAAAGAGCTATAAATTTAGGCCCAACATTATTGATTACCATGTTAGATGAAAAAAACTGTAGCTTGGAGAGAGTTTAAGTAACTTCTTAAAGCCACAAAGCTACTAGGTGAAACAGCCAGAATTCAAAGTTAGGGATTTTGGAAATTAGAATTTAGGTGTTCATACTATGCTGCTTCCCAGAATAAGCAGAAGTCTTACTAAATTTCTCTGATCACCTTATTTCTCACATTTTGCATGCTATTTTTTTCAAATTTCCTTGACTCATAAAATCTCTAATTTCATTTCCCACCCTGATACACACACACATACACACACAGCATCCTTCACTCTCAGTTAACCTAGACTCCAACTTCATAGAGAAAATAGTAACTAGCAGAGAGCAACTCCCACCAGCAAATCTGTTCTGTTTTGGACATGTTAAGTTTCAGATGCCTATTAGATATCTAAGTAGAAATTCCTGTAGGAAGCTGAATATGCAGATTGTATAAGAAGTAATGCAAACCACAGAATTAGTGAGAGTGTATAGAATTAGAAGAAATATAGGACCAGGTCAGACTTGGAGAAGGCCATTATCTAAAGCCTAGGTAAAGAAAGACCAGCCTGCAAAAGAGACCAAGAAAGAGCAGAGAGAAAGGAAGAAAACAAGGGAGCAAAGCATCATAAAATTTAAAGTAGAACACACCTGTAATCCTTACATTCTGGGAGGCCAAGGTGGGAGGATTGCTTGAGCTCAGGAGTTTGAAACCAGCCTGAGTAAGAGTAAGATCCTGTCTCTACTAAAAATAGAAAAAGTTACCTGGGTGTCATAGTTTGCACCTGTAGTCCAAGCTACTTGGGAGGCTTAGGCAAGAGAATTGCCTGAACCCAGGAGTTTGAGGTTGCAGTGAGCTATAATGATGCCACTGCACTCTAACGGGGGATACAGAGGGGGACTCTGTCACAAAAAAAAAAAAAAAAATTTAAAGTAGAAGAGATTCAAGAAGAAAGTGTCAAACTCATTCAAATGCTGCTCCTGGATAAGAAAAATGAGGACTGAGAAATGTGCTCTGAATTTAGCGACCTGGAGACCCTTGGCAACCTTAGAAAGAGCCATTTTGGTGAGGTTGTTGAGGCACTTCTGTACACAGGTGGGTGTACTGAAAACTCAGTATGACAGGAGGAAGTGGAGTGAATGACTTCAGGCAAGTCTTTAAGAAGTGTAGGTATTAAGGAAAGGAAAGAGGATAGCACTAGAGGAGGGTGTGGAATGATTTTTTTTTTTTAGGATGGAAAAACTAGATCTTTATTTTTTGCAGATGGAATTACTCCAATATATAGAAAAGACTAAAGATATAGGATAGAGACAGAGTGGCTAATTAATAATGCAAGGTTCCTGAGAAGGCAGGGAAGTATTATGTTATATGGTAACAGGGATATGGGAATCAAGAGCAGACGTGGAGGGTCCTAGCTTTCGATGGAAGTAAAGACTAAACCGTGAGAAGAAATTAGAAGAGAATGATTATAGATGAAAATAAGTTATGGACAACTGGATAACAGCTATACTTCCTAGACTGTTTTTGTAGTTAAGTACAAAAACTGCTTGATGACTAGAACAGTGGCTGTAGGTGGAAGTGATATGTGCAGCTTCCAGATCAAAATCTTCAAACAGGGAAGTAGACCTTCTCTTCCTCATTGCCTCTTCCTGCAGCTCAATGTGGGTGTGAGAGTGAGCCACATTTGATCATGCAGTGAAGGTAACAGACTAGGGATGGCAGAGTGACAAGACAAAAGGAGTCTGGGTCTCCTATATACTGTTAAGCCATTTTACTATCCCTGGTACTGCTGCATGAAAAAGAAAGAAACTACAATCATGAGTCCCTGTGATTTTTTCTCTATTGTCATAGCAACGTACTCTCCATCTTAAGATAGTAGATTTGGTGGGAAACTGCTGTCTAATAGTTTTTATTTTCTCTCTAAAGTTGAAGATCTGGTTATCAGTGAGTGGTGTGTGTGTGTGTCTGTGTGTGTCTGTGTGTGTGTATGGGATTGAAATTATAGGAGTTAAGATGGTTTAAGAAAACTATATATAATGGGAGAAGGAAAGTGGATACTAGAGGAATGTAGTAAGATAATAGGAAAGTATTAAGGGCCCGCTTAAGGGTTGAAGACCATGAATTTCTAGTGTTATCAATTTCTCCAGCAGAGCTCAGCTGGTTGGATGCAAGCATGGAGAATGTTGATGGTTCAGTTCATCTAAAGATGGGATTTTACCAGGTAGGTGGGATGGAAAAATAAAGGGATCACGGTGAAATAATGGGCCATGAATTCTCAGCTGGTCATGGAGAAGAGAGAACTATAGCTTAAAGTGACAAAGCCTAATGTGAGTAATAGGTAGGCACCGGAAGATTGGCAGTTGTTGGCAATGGGGAAGGGAAGAGGGTAGCATAATGAATGTGTATGAACTTCAAGAAGCTGGACTCTACTGAGAGTCAAGAAGAAGCATCGGTGAGTAAAGGACCCCAATTCTGGTACAGGCTTGCGAGAGGATGAGAAACCATCCCTTTCTGCAGAGGAGGTACCATCCTTAGGAGACTGCTATTTTGGTTAACAAAGGAGTTGGGAGATTGTTCAAAGAAGTTGAGGATATAAGAGTCTGCTGATCTTGGAAAAGGAGTTAAAGAGAACAAAACTCCTCTGAGAAGTTTTCCTTAACCCCTCAAGTCTGGTTAGGTGTCTCTCCTGTGTGCTTCTGTAATATCCTCTACTTCTCATGGTAATTCTTACAGTTACACGCCTTATAATTGTCCTTTTGCTTTTCTGGCTCCTGCCCTGCGACTGTATTTGGAGATAGGGCCTTTAAAGAGGCAATTAAGGTTAAATAAGGTTATAAGAGTGGGGCCCTAATTGGATAGGACCGGTGTCCATATAAGAAGAGGAAGGGACACCAGAGATCTCCCCCTTCCCCGGCTGCTGCCA
Source organism: Eulemur rufifrons (assembly GCF_041146395.1). Classification (NCBI taxonomy): domain Eukaryota; kingdom Metazoa; phylum Chordata; class Mammalia; order Primates; family Lemuridae; genus Eulemur; species Eulemur rufifrons. The sequence continues at coordinate 57,434,620 of NC_090988.1, read as the reverse complement.
TGCACGGAGGAAAGGCCACGTGAGGATACAATGAGAAGGCAGCTGTCTGCAAGCCAGGAAGAGAGCCCTCCCTAGAAACTGAATCTGCTGGTACTTTGATCTGGGAATTCCAGCCTCCAGAACTGTGAGAAAATAAATTTCTATTGTTTAAGCCACCCAGCCTGTGATATTTTGTTATGGCAGCCTAAACTGACTAATACATGCTCCATTCTCCAACAGTTTCTCAAATTACTCTCCACACTACTCTCATTACTTATTTTCTATCTTTTCTTTATTCTCACACCCAGACACTGGCTCCAGCTGGATGGTCATACTTGGCTTCAGGAACCTTGAATTGCTTACAGTTTCTTTGTGTATGCTGTATTGTTCACCTTTGCACCTTGCTCATATTCTCCCCTCCAACTAAATGCAGATGGGTGATGGGAGGTGAGGCCCAGGAGTTGGTGTGTATAGACTGATTTCAAGAAGATGGTTTGTAAAGAGGAAAAAACCTAAGTAATAGCTACAGTGAAGAAGAGGAGGGATGTCATGAGCAGAGGAGAGAGGGGGAGAGGATGAAAATACAGTAGCAAACGGGGTAGAAGCTCATTTCTCAAAATCAGCAAATTCCATCTATGTCAGCAATAAGCCAGCCTTTGGAGAGAATGGGATTACTCAGGGCCAGGAAATAGGGAGGCTTTAGATCAGAGGAAGGAGGGAACTGCAAAGTCCATATGGGCAGCCCAAGGAGAGAGACCTGGACCCTTGGAAACCTAAGAGGGCAAGAGGTCCTGAAGTAGGGCTAGGCTCAGTCCTGAGGGAAGCTGCTTTTTTAACTCAGGCCTTGACCTGCCAAGGTTATTCCTTCTTTGTTTTTGTTTTTGTTTTTGTTTTTGTTTTGTTTTGTTTTGAGGGGGATTCTGGACCACCTAGTTTAACTCTGGTAGCTAGAACAATTTACCTCCCCCTTTGGGGAGTCTCAATCACCCATGCCACTGCCCCATTAGCCTAAGTGTGGGCACATGATCCTTCTTTCAATATCCTGTATCACAATTGAGATAAGAGGGGAACGTTTAAATAACACTTCAGTAAATATTCAGGGGAAACAATCAAAGAGAGCAGAATATAGTGCCTAATGCACAGCCAGATAGCCTGCTTTATAAGGTAGCTTGCAGGTCCACAAAATATCAGTGCTTTACCCAGGAAACCCAATATTCATAGACATAGTAGCATGAGGGTCATGTTACAGGCTCTGCCTCCAGGACCCTGGCTCTGATGCCCACACTTGAAGCTGGGATCCAGTGCTAGGAAAGAAACCAGCCATAGTTTGGTCCTTGGGGTGCTCAGCTTGCCCTTTTCCCCATTTGCTCAAACCCTCCCTCTGTATCTGATTAGGCTGCCTTCTCTCCACATCTTTCAAGGCCTTTTTTCTGCATTTTTGTGATATGCAGATATGCTTCTGTACTGAGCTCTTGCCCACGTGTTCCCTGCCCACACAGGAGGCCCTTCTCTTGGGATAATTAAACAGAAGGAGCTGGCTGAGAAGGCAGAGGAGCTGGAGTCAGAGCTGGCAGGGAATGTTGGGCAGAGAAAAGAAACCAGAGCAAGGACTTGCCTTCTAGGTTCCTGGAGCTTACGCTGGGGGAGAGCAGAGGCATACACCCAGGGCTGGCTCTGGCTGGATGGTCATGCTTCAGACATAGGCCCTCACAGGTGGGCCATGAGGGGCCTGGATCTCCCAGGTCAGGTCCTTACTTGAAGGTTAAAAAAGCCAAGGGAAGATCATTCAGAGAGAGGGCTTTAGTGGACACGTTCAAGTTAGTAGCCTCTGGGGCCCTGTGGGACCTGCTGCTGAAGGGAAAGGCTGAGGATAACAGGCCAAGGCACCAAAACTGGAATGGCAACCACAGACACAGAGAGGGCCCCTGGGCCTCTGGGTCCGGGCGTTCTGGAGGTGAAAAGCACAAGGAATTTTCAATCTGTGTGGAGGGCAGTCCTGAATGTTCCCAGTCATTCAGTGGTGCTGCCTGCAACAGGGCTGCTAATTGGGCATGACCTCCTCAGTAATGTCTCTCAGCATCACCACTGATGTATTTTAGTCCTTGTGAAAAAATCCGAACAAGAGTTTTCACAGACCAGTTGAGATCACGATTCCCCAACATTGTTTCCTGTCCCCGTGATCGCGTTTCTCCCAGCTTATCCAGGCGATGCAATCCTGAGCCCTGGGAGGGAGCTGGAAGGAGGGGAGGGAAGGAGTGTCTTGCGCTCTCTGCTGGCCAAGACCTTGCATTGCTGGCACAATCTGGAGGCCCAGCCAGAGGCCTGAGACAGGCCGAGCAGGACAGCCTCTGCCCCAGGGCTCTGAAAGACACAACAGCTAGCTGCCAGCAGGACCGGAGAAATAGTCATAGCTGCTATTCATTATTAAGAAATTGCTATCTTCCAGGCACTGGTAGGCAGTTTACATTAATTATCTTATTTATATTTTAAGTCTTCAGCATTTCTTTCAACAACCCTGAAAGATTTTGTAGAGAAGAGTCTGAGAGTCCGCCAGCTGGGGTGCAATGTTTCAGAACTAAAACTCAACTCTGATTAGCTCCAAATACAGGCCCTTTCCCATCTGTTGTACTTTACAGCCAGCCTAACACTTGCCCTGACGTGAGCTAGGCTGTGATCCCAGCTCTGACCCAGCTTGCTCATCCATCTCTGATCTTCACCTCCAGCCAAACGTCAGCTTCAGCCTCAAACTGGAATCAACCCACACTACCTCCTGCTCCTGGCTCCTAGTGTTGCACGAGATCTCTCCTTGGGTTGAACGGCCCTACTCCCTAGCAATCTGATTTCCTCCCAAGCTTGATACTTTATTTCCATCTGTCTTCTGGGGCTAGCAGCCAAACCCTAAGAAAGAAAAGGGTGGGGTGGGGTGGGCCAAAGAAGCTGCCGTGGGGGAGTAGCGAACTGGGAATACTGAGCATGGTGTACATTCCAGGGTCCTGCACCAAGGAGAGAAATGGGTGAGGCCCTAGGGCCTGTGGGAGGAAGGAGAGCTAAGCCAGAAGCATCTGGGCTCTCAGCAGAGAGCCCTTGGAACAGCTTTGAAAACGCTGTAGAAGTCTAGCAGTGGCTCCCAAACCCCTGCCCTCCTCTCACTGCTGTGTGGGTGCAGACTCTGGGGCTGGAATTAGCAACTCTTCTCCAGAGCAGTGGGCAGTGCCTCGTCTTTGCCTGCAGGCAGCCTTGCCAGCGATTCACAAGCTTTGCCTAACAACTGGCTCCTTCTCCCCCAGTTACCACAGTTACTGCTCATGATGGTCATTCTCAAGAAAGGAAGGAGCTGGCCTGGCCTTAGCCTCAAGTTGATGTAGCTCCTTTCCTTATCTCCCTAAAAGAAACAATATGACAGACTTGGGTTTCATTCCATGTGACTTAGGAGCCTTGTGATATTGGGCAAGTTATCTAATTCCAGAGCCTCGGTTTCAAAATGGGCCAATAATGGCATCTTTCTCATATAATTGTAAGGACTAATTGAGACAATGCACTTAGCCCAGGCTCTGGCACAAAGTATTAATAATTTCTCAATACATCAAATCTATTATTTTTAGTTGCTATGGGGGCTTCGGTTTCCTGATCTGGAAAAATGAGCATAACAATAATTTAACTTTCTTAACCTTGTTACAAGAACCAAATGAAATAATGTATGTGTAGCAGAGTGTTATGAATGATTGTATAATTGTGTGTAGACTATTGGACATTCCCTTGATTCTCTAAATCAGACAATTCTCACCTAAGCTTTTCAACAACTACTTTATGGGAGATTTAGTATTAGTTGTGTTTTGTGGCTTTCTTCCCACTCTATCTCCCCCAACTTAGAGTCTTGCAAAAGTCTCTGGGGTTTTTTATGTTGGACAGACATCTGGGGCCAGGCCTCTGACCTTCAGACCATAATGGTGATGCTGGTGTATTCCTTGTTCAAGACTGCCCACCCCTAGAGGCACTGCTCTGAGGCTCTAGTCCTGCAGGAGCCATTTCCGCATCTAGAATATGCTATGTAGTCAGTTATCCCCCTACTTGTGCCCTAGACCAGGATTCTATAGAGTAGCAGGGATCACCTGTTCTAAGAGATCCTTCACTGGGACAGGATGTAGTGTTGTGTCAACGAAAAGCTTATTCTCAGCTCCCTAAATCCACCAGATACCACCAAAATGGCCTTCACAACATATCACTCATTCTAATTCATTGTGATTTGAGGGAAGAGATGGTAGAAAACCTCTTGAGAAATTGACACACATCTTCCTCCAATATTTGGTCGCTATCTGGTTCAACTCTCTTTCTTTGGTTAGCAAATATATATTGGGTACCTACTATGTGCCAGGCACAGTTTTGGCCCTGGGGACACAGAGATGAACAAGACAGATCAAGAGCCAGCCTTATGAATCTTATATTTTATGAGGAAGATGTTACAAAATAACTATATATTTTAAAATGATTTAAAGTGCCCTGGCCCTTATAATCTCTCCTGAGGGTAGAAACTCTTCGCTCAGTTATACCTATAAGTTAAATCCTGGGTACATTTAAAAATACCACTTGGCAGAGCTCAGATCTGAAGACTGGCTAGGCCCTGAAGGAGCTAAAATGGTGACCCTGGGTGAATCTGATTCAGAGAGGACATCAGATTCCTCCCCACGGACTGTACAACATCTTCCCTGCCCCAAACATGCAGCCTCCTTCCAAGTACACCAAAGTTACTCTAAACCTCCTGACACACACTCATTTCTAATTGTCCCTGACCATGGTATTCCACTCCACCTACTCTCTATTCTCCCCCCTATATTTTGAAATACCATGCAAAGAAGGAAGGCTGGATTTCTTTCTACCAGCACCAAAACCAGCTCCAACAACTGGTATAGTGGGACAGGGACAGGCAAGTGGTCCTGGGCACTATTCTTTCCTTGGAATCAGCTCTGAATGCAGGGAAGTACAGCCACAGGCTCCAGGGCTGGGCCAAGGGAGAAAAAAGAAGCCAAGGTATCTGTTCTGGCTCACTAAACTAGATCAAGTCCCTCAGAGATCACAAAGTTGAGAACATACACTCTGGTGTGGGATGCAATGGCCAGCGTGAATATGTATATATATTACACTTGCAGCAGTGTGATGCAAAAAGCCTGCTTTGCCTTGGCTAGTATTGATTCTCTACTTTTTGGGAACCCCAACCTCTTTGAATCTAACCCACTAACTACTAAACAGACCCCTCACCTCTGTGACTCAGAATTCAGACAGAATTCATCCTGGCCCACCATTGGATTTGCCTTTTATTTCCAGCCCCATAAATGCTTAGAGAGGAGGAAAATATTTTATTGAAGTGCAATGTTCATGGTACACTTATGAATCACCTGTATGGGGGTCATTCAAAGGACATCTTGGACCTAGAGGGCTCAGAGTGTGTTTTCACAAGTGTGTGCACACCTGTGGAGAGCACCTATGTGTCTATTGGTGTATGGCTATCAGCATATGTGTGTTTAGGAGGAGCATGGCTGAATGTGTGTATAGATTATATGAATGTAAGACATATCTGTGCTTGTGAGAAAGCATGTACACTTCCTGAATGGAAACTCCGGAGCATTTTAGATGGAATGCACAGTTTTGGGACCAGCATTTGTACGTGCAACTGTGTGTGTGTATACTGGTAAGTGGAGGATGAATATGTGCTATACTCCTACACCTCGAGCTGGGCATCTATAGACCAATATGCTCCCATCTCTGTGACCTAGAAGACAGGATGGAAGAATTTCTGCAGGCAGGCTTTCCTACGTATCTGGATTTACTCAGAGGTGGAAGTCCTGGGGATAAGGATGCAGTCACTCTGGACCTGGGGGTCCCCCCTGGCCGGCCCTGCCTTCCGCATCCTTGGAAGTTCCCTCCCCAGCTTCTCCCTCGTCATCGGCCTCAGCCAGGTCCTCGGGCATCGGCCACTCTCGAGTCTGCCACTCTAGCCGTTCGACACGGTAAGCGATCTTAAGTGCGCTGGACTCCAGCTCAGCCAGGAGGCGAGCGAACTTGGTCTGTAGATCATCAAGCTGCTGGTCTAGGCCTCGCAGCCGGGACTCAGTGGCCTCCTGTAGGGCGATCTCAGCTGCCTCAGCATTCACGTCCAGCTTGTTCATTTTGAGCAGGATCTCACGTCCCTTCTCCTCCATGACGACCTGGGCTTGTGGATACTCACTCAGCACCTCCCGCAGGTCCTCTTTGCTCAGGCAGAACAGGTCTGAATAACCTAGGCTCTTGATGTTGGCGGTGCGGCGGTTCCCAGACATGTTCCCTGTGGCCCATGGGCAGATGGGAGGATAGTTAGCAAGGGGCAGGGTGGTGACATTTCACTCCTGAACCAGGACCCCCAACTCCATATTTGTGATTTTGAACCTCTTTTTCTGTCTTATGAATTCTTTCATTCAGTAATGTACTGGGGACCAGGCCCTGTGCTGGGTGGGTATCATTGACCTGCCTCAAAGAATTCACAGTCTAGAGGAGATAGGAGTGTAATAGAATAGTTACATAACAGTATGGCTGTTACACTGTAGATGTATGCATCAGGTTATTGTGGGAAAATAGGCAAAGAGCCCCTACCAAGCTGTAAGGCAGGGAATTTAGGGAAGCCTGGAGGAAGGGATGCCTGAACAGAGTTGAAAGTAACTAGGGGAGGACGGGGAGCATGGGGGAGGGACTCTAGCCAGAGAGAGGAGAATGAGCAGAGGGAAAAAGGTAGAAAAGAGTCAGGTGCATGCAGGAAACAGTAAGCAGTTCAGAGTGGCTGAAATGCAGGGGGTGGGGAGAATGGGGAGAGGAGAGAGTTAGGTTACACTGGTGAGGAGCGGGTGGGAAGACAGGATAGGCTGAATGGTACAAAGTCTCAGAGCTAGAAGGGCCTTAGAAAAGGGAAGGGGAGCTACCATTTCTTAAACACTTGCCATGTGCCAGGCACTGTACTGGATGTCTCACCCATATAGCTCATTTACTCTCACAAATAAATAACTCTGGGTTTTCAATGTCATCTTCATTAGGTGGGTGAGAAAATTGAGATCTAAATAGGGAAATGACTTGTCCAAAGTCAAGCAGACAGTAGCCAACCACATACAGGATGTGGAGCTTGAGGGGGTTGTTGGGGGGCAGATGTGAGACCTTCAGAACTACTCGAGGTTGGAACCCTCAGGTTCAGAGAGCTAGTCTAGAGCACGTCTAGCCCTAGTCAGTGACAGTGCACTCAACCCCTTTCCAGGCTTCTCCCTCTCCCATGGCCCAGTTTCCTTACCTGTGATTAGGCATAACAACTCCTGCTGCACAGGGCTAGGAAGAGGAAAAAATGAGCCAGTGTAGAGTAACTGGCCTGGCCCAGAGTTGATGGTCAGTAAATGGGAATTTCTTCTCTTCTACCTTTCCAATTGGCTGTGAGAGAGTTGTTCTTTCTACTAGTTCCAATTGTGTGTACCTGTGTAACCCTGGGCAAATTACCTCTGTGAGTTTGATTTCCTTATCTTTAAGAAAACAGGAATGAGAATAGTATCTATTTTATACAGGTGCTGTGAGAATTTAATGAGTTGATACATGTGAAGCACTTAGAACAGGGCATATAGTAAACATGTAATAAATATTAGCTATTATTATTATCTCTGTCACTTTCCACTGGTCTGTTGGTGCCTTTGGTCAATACCCACAGAGCATGTCTACTCTGTCTTCCAAGACCCAGCCTGCTCACTGACCTTGGCCCAGCTTCCTCTCAGGGAATAGATCTTCCATGTCCTGCTTCTCTCCTGAGCCATTTAGTGACTCAGGTAAGGGCCAGGTTTCCTTACTCTGTAGGCCCTGAAGTACCATCTGGTCCCAGCACTGGGTTCTGCTGTCCCTCTCCTTCTCCCCAGCCCTGTCCTGGGAACAAATGCTGAGGGGCGCACCTTTGATGTTGATGATGCTGATCTCCCCAAAGTAGAGTCCTGCACCAAGCACAGCATACTGTGTGACGCCATCATCTGCCACCACAGCCAGTTGACCCTCGCGGATGATGTACATCTCTCGGCCAATGTCCCCCTTGCGGCATACATATTCGCCTGGTGAGTAGGTCTGGGGCTGCAGCTTCAGCACCAGCTCCTCCAGCAGGCTGGCCTCACAGTTCTGGAAGATCTGCACCCGGCTCAGAGTAGACAGGTGTACAGATACGGCCACCTCAGCTCGCAGCCGCTCGGGCAAGTGCTGTAAGATGGCTACCTCGTTGGTCATCTTCTTGTTGATGTGCAGGTGCTGGTACCTGAGGGTAAGTGCAGTGTCATTTCCTTACCAGCCCCCCACATGCCTGCCTCCACCCCCTTCCACTAGGGCTCAGCTCAGCTTCAGCCAAGAGTCCAACCATACTGAGATCTCACAGAGGGCATGGAAGTTCCTGACAGTTGGTTAATCTCCTTTCCTAGTCATAGAGATGTTTTGACTTCTTCTACCTCACCCAGGGTATGGAAGCCTCCATCACTTGACAAGGAATAAGCTATCCTTGACCTCCTGTCAGACTCTACCCGACCTACCAATCTGTGATGTCTTGTACCACCCCCACTGATAGCTACTTCTGTCACCAAGCCCCCATCCTCTCTAGAGACTCTCTGCTCTGGTTCTCCAACTTTGTGACACTTCCTTTTGTTCAGTCCAGAGTATAGATTATCATCACACCCAGTTAACCATCTTGTGGTTGGCCCTCTCCTGGGGGGGTGGTATTGCTCTTCTCCCACTCCCTCCAGAGCCTTCCAAGCCCTCCCACGCAATGGCAGTTCCCACTCCCTGGTCTCTGTTATCCTTCCTTGTGCATGAGCTCCTCTCCCTATCCATCTCTTACCCACCCCTCCCCCAAGTCCCGACTCCCTTCGTTGAGGACATTCCTTTTCAAGTCCCACCAGTGAATGCCACATTTTGACTGCCTTGCCCAGCCCACAAGCAATGCGAACCCAGTCACCTTCCTCAGGTTCTACCGCCTACCCTGTCCCTGTCCTGGTCTCGAACCCGGCCTTCTCACCAGTCAATAACTCGCCGCTCCAGCCGGCGGTTGATGTGATGCAGCTTCATGTACTTTTTCACCAGCGCGTGATCTGGGTAGAAAGCCGCATCTGCAGTGTTCATGTTGTAGATGACAGAGCTCATGCTACCCATGATGGTGGCGAAACCCATGACAGCCAGCAGGAAGTTGCCCACCATGAAGAGGTACTCCTCCTCCCGGGCCGGCATTGGCGTGTCGCCCACCGTGGTCAGGATCAGTGTGGAGAAGTAAAAGCTGTAGAGGTACTGGCGCTGCAGGCGCTCAAAGCCAGGCTGCACGGGGTCCGGGTACACCCACACGTCACGCCCGAAGCCTAGGTACTGGGACAGCGCAAAGTACAGGCAGCTGTTCCAATGGATGACGACAAAAATGTAAAGCATCAGCTTGGCAATGCGAAAGGCGTTCGGGTAAGCTGTGCGGGTCTCTGTGCGGTCAAAGGCCTCGAAGAGGCGGGGTGCACGGAGAAAGCGGTTCAGCCTCAGCGTGGGTGTGTGCGGGCCCAGCCGCACGTAGGCCACGTCCGTGGGCACCAGGGAAGCCAGGTCCAACAAGAAGCTCCAGGTGCGAACATACCGTCGCGAGATCCTACCCTTGTCCACCACCAGGATGCCCTGGTCTAAGAATCCTGGGAGAAAAGGGAGGGAGGCACGGGCTGGGGTCAACAGTCGGTGAGGGTGGGCAGGCCAGAGTAGGACAGGGAGGTGGTCACAGTTACAGGGTGAAGGCTCCAAGGTTTCTGGGGTGAGCATGGAGATGTCAAGCACAGAGGCGCGTGAAAGTGCTATCAGGGAGGGCGGCTCTTGTTTGTTACTAAGAGGCTTTCTTTGGAAAGGGAACATGGAGCAAAGGGTCAATCCTAGGAGCTCACTGACCTGTGTGGAAGCGCACGACGATGTCCAGTAGGTACAGCAAGTCACTCGTGTAGTCCAGCACCAACCAAGCCACCAGATAACCATGCTGCAAGTCGGGAAAGCAGGCTCTGCAGGGCAGGGGTAGAAACTACTGGCTTAAGGGCATGCTCTGTGGGTGAGGCGGTGTCCCCAGGCCCCTCAGTACTCTACCTTGGGCCCTCGCATGGGCACCGCCCCTTCTTAGAGCCCCGCCCAAGGGCCCTCCCCTCTCCTCCGCCTCACTCTTTAGCCCTCTTGTCGCCTTAAGGCCCCTCCCTTAGCGCCCCAGCCAAACCTGCACACGACAATGATGAGGTTATACATTACTGGGAAGACCATCGTGTTCAGCCACCAGTAGTAGTAATCCCCAGATGGGTCCAGGACAGGTATCGACTTCCTGTGAGTAAGAAGGGAGGTCTTGGTTTATTTATTCACCAGGCATTCCATGCTGTGGTGACTGAAGGCACCAAGAGTAATGAGGCTCTGTGGAGTGAGGTGGACAGATCAAAGCTAGGGGACCAGGACTTCTCACCTGGCCTTTGATGGAGCAGGGGGACTGGACTCTGTTGTCTTCACTTTGCTGTCCTGGCTCATGGTTCTGTGGCCTGGTGCTGGGATGTGAGATATCCAGGGCCTCTCTGCCTATAGGTGGCTTTGGGAGGTGGGGGCTGGTGCCTAACAGCCTGGAAGAGCTGCCCTTGGGTTCCAGCTGTGACTTCTTTGTCTTTGATGCTCTTAGCAACACAGCCAGGGCTAGCAGCTACTGAAGGGGTGGAGACAGTGTAGCTCCTGTATCCTGCCCTGTCTCCCAGGGCCTGTGCTTACACCTGCCCAGCTAAACACCTCTAATGAGGTCCCTGGAGAAGGTAGGGAGGTGCATGCCTCAGAGCGAAGCCTGGACCTTGTTTCTGCCTTCTTCCTCCCCTCCCTGCACCCCAAACTGAGTTACATAGGGTCCTCTAGTCCAGGGGAACCTGAATTTTAGTGTAGGCTCAGACACTCACTCTGTTTTACATTGTGAGAGTTCTCTGCATGGGCCTCATTATTTATTTATTTAACAACTATTTACTGAATGGCTTATCTATGTCAGGTGCTAAAGTAGTCTCTAGGGACAGAGATGCCTCCCACATCAGACATAAGCTCTGTTTTCATTATCTACATCCTTAACTGTATCCTACTCTTATCTACATCCATGTCTGCCTTCCCTCTTTCCTGCTGGATGGTGTGATGGGGGCCATCCTATGGTGCTTTTGTCCTTGTCCCTTCTTGTTACCTCTAGTACCTGATACCACCAGGTATTCTATGTGTTTTATGGCTCCTCAACCTCTTTCAGGTTTTCCCTTTCTGTGTACGTGATTTAATATATTCCATACCAAAACAAACAAAAACCCTATAAATTCTCCCTTAACCTGATGTACCTTTGCCTATTATCATCGTTCTCAGTCAATAAGTCAAAACCAGAACACCCACTATATGCCAGGCCAATATTGTGCTAAGTCCTGAGGATTAAAGGTGAATGAGACACACTCCCTGCCCTCTAGAAGCTCACAGTCTGGTAGGGGAAATAGGTAGACAGATAATTTACACATCAGGAAATTACACAGGGGCAGTTGTTGCCAGGGTACTGATGAGTATTCTATTAGGTGGATACACAGAGAGCTATTACAGTACATGGGAAGAGTTCCCAACTGAGCCTGGGTTCTATAGGATGAATAAGAGTTAGGTATAGAGATGGGAAAGTGAAGAACAGTAGAGGCAGAATGCACAGAATATGCAAAGGCATAGAGACATCAAGAAGTAGGGGTGACTAGGGGAACATCATTTGGCTTATTTTAGAGGAGCTAGGTGGGCAGTGGTGAGAGATGAGACTGGATGATAGACAGAGGCCAGCTCAAGAAGAGTTTTGTCAGCCATGTTATAAAACTTGGATTTTACCCAAAGACAATGGAGAATCTGTGAAGTGTTTTGCACAATTAAGTGAGAGGATCAGATTTGTGTTGTTCTATGATGCCATAATTTCTTTTTAAAAAATATTATAACTTTATTAAAATTAAAATATAATATTCAAAATAATGCAACAAAATGAATAAAATCCTTTGTAATGCCATATTTTTTTGGTCTTCTATTTATTTCTTCTTAGTCTCTTTCATAAGATCCTCTGCCCATCCCTTCTCTGTAGTGTTTTTAAGGACTTTTTTCTAGGCTTTCCTCTTTTTCCATCCTCCTAACTCTTTCTGGTTGATCTTGGTCATCCACAGGACTTCATTTCCCATCTAATGGCTCCCAAGAACTTCCCTGAGCTGCAGTTACCTACATTGCTAACTGCTTCCTGGATATCCCCACTTGGACATCCCACAGTCACCTTCAACTCACTGTGTCTATAACTGAGCTCATCATATTCCCTTACCTAATTTTTCTCTTGTAATTCCTATCTCTGTCCTTTTATCCAAAAACCTTGGACCAGTGTTTATTAGTGTTATTGTATAACATTGTGGCAGTTTTAAAAAAATGGGCACAAATTCTTTGACACTGCTACTTTGTGACTGTTTCAACCAGCAGAGTATAGCAGGAGTGATGTTGTGTGACTTCTAAGGCTAGATCATAAAAAGCCATGCAGCTTCCTTCTGGTTCTCTTGACATGCTTGTTGTCTGGTAGCTCCCTCTCAGGTTGCTCCTTCTTGGAACCTAGTCACCACATTTTGAGAAGCTCTGTTTGACAGTTCTTGGCTGAGTTCAGCCTTTGAGTTGTCCCAGCTCAGGCACTAGACATGTGACTGGAGAAGCCTCCATATGGTTCCAGCCATCAGCCTCAAGTCACTTCCAGGTGTTCAAGGTTCCTAGATGAGGCCACAGACATCATGGAATAGAGACAAGCCATTCCTGCTATGTCTTCTACGAATTTTCAGATTCTTTGAGCATAAAAAATGGCTATTGTTTTGTGACACTAAGTTTGGGGTGCTTTGGTACACAGCACAGTAACCAGAACAAACAAATATATAAAAAGGTGCACATTTCCTAAGCATATAGCTTGATAAATTTTCACAAAGTCAACATACCTACGCAACTAGCACTCAGATCAAGAAACAACTTCCTAGTGCCTCAGGAGCCCCACTCTGCCCACTTCCAGTCAATGATTTTCCAAGGATAATCACTATCCTGACTTCTAATGGCATAGTTTAGTTTTGCCTGTTTTCAAATGTATATAAGCTAAGAATCAATTTTTAATCCTTCCTCTTTATTTTTCTTTCATATTCACCCAATTATCAAGCCCTAGTGACCTACCTTCTAATGTCCACATGTCTACCTCTCTGCATTTTTACTACTCTACTTTGGGCCTTATCCGCTCTTGTCTGGCCTTTTGCAAAGGCCCCCTCACTATCATCTGGCCATGTATAAAATTCTTTATGGCTCTCTATCATCCCAAGGAGAAAATCTAAATACCTTAACATGTTTACAAAGCTCTCTAGTACCTGATGCCTGTCTATACACTTCAGCCTCATCTCACAATGTTTCCTCTGCATGTTCCCTAGGCTTCAGATACAATGTACTTATTGCACTTCCCAGAACACTCCTCCATGTTGTCGATTATTCCTTGCCTTGGTATATGCTGATCCTTTGGGCTGAAACTTCTATTTCTTTTTAAATACTTTTTATTTTGAACTAATTTGAGGCTTACAGAAAAGTTGCAAAAATAATAGAGAGTTCTTGTAAACTCCTTATCCATGTTCCCCTAATGTTATCATTTTATACAACCACAGCACAATGATCAAAAACATGTATTCAACACTGATACAATACTTTAAACTACAGACCTTATCCAAAACTTCCATTTCTCTTAGTTTATCTTACTTTTGCTTGATTCCCAAGACTCAGCTCCTCCTGGAATTCTTCCCTTAAACCCCTTTGCTTTTCCTTCCCCTCATTCTCTATATCCTCAAATCATGCCAAGTGCTGCTTCTAGATGGCTCTCCTACGATAGAACTTATCACACTACGTTGCAATTGTCTGTGTCTGGTTAAAAGGCTGAAGTCCTGAATGACAGAGACTGGTTCTAACTAATCTAGAATACAGCCTGACATGTAGGCACTTTTTCTGAGATAATTCCCAGTGGGTCACAAAAGCAACACAGCACATAGGTGTTACGGGAGCCCGGAGTGGTCACCGCTAGGGTATTAAAGTTCCAGCCATGCGCGAAGGTGCGTAAAAAATGAACCTGATTGTAGTCAGCCCTCTTTAGGGCTCGGCTTTTTTACAGGCCCTCCCCTCCGGACTTCTGCTGACTCCTCCCCTCAGACCCACCCTTTCGTACTAGCCCAGCCCCTTCCAGGCCCACTCTTCCACTCTAAGCACCGCCCAGGAGCCGTGGTCCCGCCCCTTCGCTCTAGTGTTTCTTCCGTTCCCGTCTCTCTCTCCTAAGCCCCGCCCTTCTGGTCTTTCCTCTAAGTGTCCCGTCCCTCCTTCGGTCCCGCCTTCTGCCCTCTGGTTCGACCTTTCCTTCCCAGGCTCCACCCGGCCCCCGCGGGCCTCCTCCTCCCCAGAGGTCTTCCCCTATGACACGCCGGAGTCCTTCTGAGGGGCGGGGTTTACAGCACGAAGGGGCGGAACCTAGGGGAGAGGCGGTACTCCTCCCTCGGAATGGCGTCACGACCCCGCCCCTTCGCTCGACCGTTGCCAGGAAACAAGCGCCGACGCTCCAGTTTTGGACAGGCCCAACCAATGAGCTGGTACGCCATTGCCTAGTCGTGCGTCGCTGGGCGGTTACGTGTGGTGCGCTGGGGTGCGGGCTGCGTGTGGCGCGGGGCGGGGCGCGGCTGGTGCGCCTGAGGAGCGATGGCGGCGGCCTGAACTCACCTAGCAGCGCTGCTACGACCGGGCCTGGCCAGGGTCGGCGTTCTGTGAGTGAACGGTACTCACGGCCAGAGGGCCGGAGAGGCGCATGGCGGGATGAGGGACTGGGAAATGACGGCATTGGGTTTGGTGACTTGTTGTGAGGGAACAGGGTGAGGGGCTGGCAGGTGGTGAGGGGCAGGTTGTGAGTGTCTAAGGTAGCGGAGCAGGATGAGAGCCTAGAGGTGAGTGGACAAGTACGAGGCTGGTTATATGAGGGACTAGGATGCCTTCTGAGGGGCCAAGTTGAAGGGACTCCTGAACACGGTGTACTAAGGGACTGGGGCTACCGAGGGCAGGGGTGAGGGACACCCCTACGAGCAGACTGAGGGGTTAAGGTCTGTGTGAGGAGGGGAAGAGTAAAGGCGAAGGCGAGAACCTGCGGGGTGATGACGAATTGGTGAGAGAGCTGAAGGCAGGGCATGAGAGTAGGGAGTGAGGATTGTGAGACTTGGGTAAGGGTGAGAGGTTGGTTCCGAGGCCTCCTTCCATGGCCTGTCCTGCCTAGTGCAGTTTTAGACTAAGCAGGGCAGCTTGGCTGGAAGTGTTGTGCGCTTGACTCCCTTGCTCGTATGAACTCCACATATTTTGTAGTACAAAACAGTGAAGACTTCATGGGCGATAGTATAATAACTACGGTGATGAAAATCGTATTTGACGCGCAGTCTTCAGAGTAATCACTGGAACCCCAGTTCCCTCGAGTTCCTCCTTTGGACTGCATACTTGAAGGTGGGCCCTCTCATGAAGGTTTTTGGCTATGACTCCTTATTTTTGTTTTCTCTCCGTCTGCTTCTGGACAGCCTTCCTCCACTGCTGCTACTGACCTGTGCTGAACTGTGGGTCTTTGATTGGATTGACCACTTTCAGTTGCTAATTCTACTTTCATGGAGGTCACATGATTAGTCACATACAGCACTGTATTTTGGCTCCCACCAAGATGGCCTTACTCTCTTTTTCTTATAGTTTTTTTGAAAAACTACTTTATTGAGGTAAATTTATGTACAGTAAACTGTTCATATCTAAAATGTACGTGTGTGGTGAAACCATCACTCTCAAGATACTGAGCATTTCTGCTCATCCTCAAAGTTTTTTCCTATCCCTTCACAATCATCCCTCCCTCCACATCCTGTAATTGGGTTCACTTTATTGGCATTGTACAGATCCCCTTCTCCCCACCAACTCATATGCACATGAAAATTTTGAAAATTCTGGAAAGTTAGATTGGCACTCAGTGGTAATGGCCATGTTCACACGGTAGAGCTGAGACATCTTGACACTTTCTAAACTCAGGAAGAGTTAAGCCTTTCTTATCCAGACCATTCCCTGAGAATTAGGCAGCCTCATTATCCATTCTATTCCAGAAACTCATCCTCAGAACCAACTATTGTATCCTGTGGTATGTTTTCATTGCTTCTCTCTGGAGGGCAAACAGGTCTTCATACTGGTGGAACCCTTGGCAGCCTGCCAGACAGTCAGAACCCTATAGGATCTACATGTATAATTCAGAGTTTAGAGTAGTGGTTCCTAAACACAGCCAAGAACCTGGTCCATGATAAAGTTTTCATCCATCCAAGGTGGAAGGAGAGAAATAAAGACAGCCTAGT
This sequence comes from Eulemur rufifrons, assembly GCF_041146395.1. Classification (NCBI taxonomy): domain Eukaryota; kingdom Metazoa; phylum Chordata; class Mammalia; order Primates; family Lemuridae; genus Eulemur; species Eulemur rufifrons. The sequence continues at coordinate 57,418,196 of NC_090988.1, read as the reverse complement.
GAATTTTTCTTGAAGATAAATTTATTCTGAGATTATCATTCCTATTCTTTTGGTGTTGAAGTGTTCTTTCACTGATGAAATAATGGTGACAGGAGATAGTGAGTTTTTAAAAAATGGTCTTATTTTCCAAAATAAAAAATGACAACCTATTTTAATTTTTAAATTAAAAAAATTATTTCTACTGGTTAATGAACTCCAGAAATTTAGAGTGGTGATGGTGTGGCTGTTGTATTAGGTTGAGGAAGCCTACATTTGCACAGTAATTCTGTATAATTTCTGACATCTGAACAGCATTCATGCTCTGCATAGCAATTTCAGATGTTACTGAATTTACGTAGATATCTTGTAGGCAAAAACAGGAATTCTCATTTTATAGTTGAGGAATCCAGTTCAGAAGCCAGAGGTCACATAGGGATAAAATGTCAAAGCTGGACCCAAAATTTGGTTCCCTGAGAGGGAGAGTGACTTGGGGAAAGAAGATTTGTAACAGAGTAAAAGTGATGTAGGAACATTTTTTTATAATTTGTAACCGGTCGATTTTTAAAGGAGACTGAGGGACTTAGAGGGTGACATACGGATGAGGGTTATGTTTTATACTATGGCAATAACATTGGAACAGTTACACCTAATACTTGGATCACATCCTGATAGTGGATTACATCATGATAGTGATAGGATGAATCAAGTCAAATGTCAGAAAGTTGTTAGGGACTGTCCAAATTCTTCATTATATTGGAGAAAGCACTGGATTTGGTAAGCTTATTCTTTGCTGTTGTTTGCCAAACTCTTTGTTGAAATAGTAGTGCCTTACATGTAATGGATTTTGAAAAATGACATGTAGCTGAGTGGTAGGTCTGAGTGGGTGAAACAGATGAAGATGAGGATGTAGAGGTAGAAACATGTTTAGGAGTCTGTGCCAACCATTTATTCCATATCTGTTGTGTGTCAGGCACTTTGTTAAGTTGTGGAAGAGCAAATTAATTTATTCATATATTCATTCATTTATTCATTCAGCAAATAGTTATTGAGCATATAGTCTGCCCTTGTTAAGCTCACATTTTATGGGATAACAAGATAAATAAAACATGGCCCTGAGGTCTCAAGGAATATTCAGTCTGGTTGAGAGTGATAGACACATGAAAAGATAATTTCAATTTAGGGAGAGAATGTGAAATATTAATAGAAAAATATATCATAATGAGGTGATTACTTCTCTGGATCTAGTTTCAGTCTCTCCCTCTGTTCCAAACATATGTATCCATTGATCTACTGTATATCTCCACAGGTATCTCAAAATTAATACATCAAAAACAGAACTCATTTTCTTTACCCCACAATCTGCTTTTGTACCCATATTCCCCATCTCTTTCCAGGCAAGGATTTCAATGTTCTCTTTCCTTCTTTCTGCTCCTTCACCCCCCTGCATTCAATCAGTCACTAAAATCCTAAAACGTTTCCTTCTGTGTTATCTCTCTTCTCTTTATCTCCATTGGCAGATCTTCACTGTCAAAGCTTCAGTTTAGCTCCTCCTTATCTCATCTGATTTATTTTTTAACAGTGTCTTATCTTAAAACTTGCTCTTTTCTAGTCTATCCCTAGAATGATCTTTCTAAAAATACAAATCTGATCGTAGAACTCTGCTTAAAAACTTTTGGCTCTTTATGTCCTGTAGGACAACTTCCAAATTCCTTAATAGGGCATCATTTGGCCTCAACTCACCTCTCCGGCCTCATCTCCTGTGTCTCCCTACTCTGTGTTCTAGCTTGAATAAATTGTTCACAGTTCCCTAAAAACATGTTACTTTTTTGAGGCTTGAAATCTTTGTAGTAGCTGCTTCCTCTGCTAAGAATGCCTTTTCTTCTCTGCACAGTGAACTTTCCTTATCCTTTAGGATCTGGTTCAGTTTTACCTCCTCTTTGACATCTTCTTTGTCACCCTCACACAACAGGGGTAGAGATAACTCTGTGTGACATGAGGATTCACTGTTGTAAAGGGGAGTCACTGTGTGCTAGAGGTTCACTTTTTGAATTGTAAGGGCTCACTGGAGTCAGAGAAGGAGATCGCTGCAAGAAGCAGAGGTAGTAATGGGGGAAAGGGTGGGAGTGAGTTGGGACTATACCCTGATATCCCTTTTGTCTGAGGAATGGAAACCCAGGGAGGATATGTGTAAGCTGAGCTCTAGATTGGTAGGCTCCTATTAGGTGGTCTTTTTTTTTTTTTTTTTTTTTTCCCCTTTTGTATCCCTATGAGGTTTTAACCAGGTCTTTCTACTTTTATATTTAGCGTAACAGCTCATCCATACATCAGTCTTCTTGCCTAGGAAGGGCCACTGTAAGGAGAGATCAACCTCAGGACTTTACTGACCTGTTCTTGGAAGGTCATTTTGGTTTCTCCCTGTCTAATGTAGGTGTTGTTGCAGATATATCTCTGCCCCCACCTCCTTCCTTCTCTTTGCCTCTCCCGGGGCAAAGGTTCATAAGTGAGGCTGAGGCACTTCCTGTCCTGTGTCTGTTGTTCTGAGGTTGGTTGACAATACCTTGCTGTGTGTACCTGTAAGGCTGTATTCTAGACCCTAAGGTAAGTGCCTGACCTTGGCCATTTGTGAGTTTGAGAAATCAGCTCCTTCTTCCCCTTTTTTCCTTGTGACTGAGCCTGAAGGTAAATCTGGGAAGAGAAGGGGTCTACTTTTTTTTGAACTTTGCTATAGGAGGAAAGGGCACCATAAAAGGTGATTCTACCTTCTTTGTCTTGTTCTGAACTTTTCAGAAAGTCTAAGTAGATGACAGGAACACTAAGCTATAGCCTTCTTTTATGTTTTTGCAGTATGTGAGCAGGGCCCAGATTAAGTGTTGGCTTTTGAGTTTTGAGGTGCTGATTCCAGTGTAGCTCTTCTCTTTGAGGTCTTCGAAAAGGGATGGGGGAGATGGTGAGAAAAGGTTCTAGAGGCCAGTTTTCCTTGGGTCTATGAGCAGTGCCCTTTGTTGGTCAAGCAGTAGGGTAGTAATGGGCACTCCAGGTATATTGAAAGGTGGAGGCAGTTTGTTAATGTTTGGAATTGAGTTCCAGAAGCTGGAGGCAGTTTAGTTTTAGATATCTTAAAGCCTTCATTTGCTGAAACTGTGTGCTTGGCCTTTCTTCAGCTCACTGAGGTATGTATGTGAGACAGCGAGGTTAGACACATCAGAGCAGTTTATATCTCTTCTCTCAATCAGAGATATGGGTACCTGAGTCAAACAGGATCAGCAGAGGGAAGGAGGAAAAGAACATGTAATTTATAGAGAACCTGCTTTATGCCTAGAGTGCTACTTTATTCTTAAAACTAGCAATATTTATTTCATCAGAAATTTATAGATGAAGAAACTGTGGCTCAGATGTTTGAAGTGATTTATTTAAGGTCACACAAGTGGAAAATGATAGACTGAGATTCAAACCTCTGAGGTACTCCAAAGCTCAAGCTTTACCTACTATTTTGTATTATTCTTGTTTGACCATAGAGTCTCTATTTGTTTTCAGTCTTCAAATGGGATGTGATTGAGAAAAGTGTTCTGTAGACAATAATACTCTTTTATCAGTCAGACTCTTTGCAGTTTGTAGATGGCTAAAGCTGGGTTTGAGAAGAGTTTAATAAAGGGACTATATTTACAAAGGTATGGGCAGGGTTTAAAGAAACCGACAAGGGATGGTGCAGTTTCCCAGGGCTAATAACAGTAAGAAGGACTAGTAACAGGGGACAGTTCTTACCACTTTTCTCAACTGTTGGCTTTCCATGCCTACTTGGGACTGTAAGTAGTTAGGCAGATGGACAAGTGCTTTTTCCACAGCATCCCTGCTGCTGATAGCTGCTAGTTCCTGGGACTGTGTTTGATGGTTTATAGGAAACCATGTGTGAAAGACTGAACATCCATTCTGGGTTCTACTGCCTTTTCACTCCTTTTTTCCCTACCTCCACTCACCTGAGTAAGTGAGGAAGCGAAGGTGGGGTGGGAGTGGTGATAGATGTCAGTTTCCCTCTTTCTTCACTTTCAGATTTACCTGAAGTGGTACCCATCCTTTGTTTATTGCTGTTTTCCTGCTTTCTAAGAGAAAGTGGTATACCTCTTTTTCTCCGACGATACCTGATTTTTCTGTCAGTTATCCCTATCTTATTTATTTATAACGTGTCACTTTCTTCAGACTTCTTTTCTCACTTGACAAACATCCTTTAGGCTCCTCATCCTAAAACAAAACAAAAACAAATAATAATAACTCTTTCTCTTGACTCCCACTATCCCAGCTTTCCAGCTTCTTTAAGCTATTGCCTTGTTTTATCCTTTCTTATATCTCTGACTTTCTGAAAGTGTGTCTTACACTTCTTTGAATCCTATTTATTCTTTAACTAACTGCTTTCTTAAGTTTATCAAAAACTTGATTGCTGAAACCATTGGACCATTTTCAGTCTTCATTCTACTTGAACTTTCTATAGAGCTATACACTGTGGGCAACCTTCAGTTTCTTGAAACTTCCTTTCTTTGATATCTAGATCATCATTATTTCTTGGATTTCTCTTTCCCTTTCTGGCTACTTTCACAGTCTTTCTTAGAGACTCCTTCTCCTTTGCTTTCTTAAATCCTGGTTTTCTCCTGGATTTTACTCTTAACTCCTTTCATGATCTGCTGATCTCTTAGATAATTCTATTTACTTCCATAGCTTCATAGTACCTATGAGCAAAGGTAACTATTGCATTTATATTTCTACTCTTGATTTCACTCTTGAGCTCAAATATGATATTTTTGCTTGCTTTCTGGACATTAAGAATATCCTGTAGGTGTTGCAAAACTTAACATGTCCAAAACTATATTCATCTTCTTTTCTAAAACACAATTCCCTGAGTTAAATGTTTGTAGTCTGTTAATGGCATTATGTTTTACTGAGTCTCCTATACTTCCCATTATGGTCTTCTTTCATACCCATTCATTTGCCAAGTCTTGTACTTTTACTTTGTGATTAATTTAAATCTAGAGGCAGATTTTCTGCCTCTAGATTTAAATTTGCATCCAGCCTTTCACTTAACCAGCTAGCTCAGGTTGGGCAATTTATTTAACCTCTCTGGGCTTTGATTTCCTCATGTATAAAATATGGCTAATAATACTTGTAGGGTTTTATGAGGTTTCAATGAGCTACTTCATGTATTAATAGTTCTTAGAAGGGAGTCTGGCATGTAGTAAGTGCTCAGTATATGTTAGCTGCTATAATTGTTATTAATTCAGCATTCAGTTCCATAGGATTTTTGAGTACAGGTACTATGTTGGCACTGGGATTTCAAAGAAGAATGAATAGGTCTTATGTCAAGGCGCTTGCTATTTATTGGCAGAGACGTTACAGATATAAATAATTTCAGTATTACATGGAACATGTTAAGATAGAGGTGAATCTCAGATTTATCTTTTCTAATATTGCTCTTATTACCTTAGTTCATGCCATTACTTTTTAATATGAATTATTGAAACAGCTTCTTATAAATTGTCCGCTGCCATCTGTCTCTCTGTGCTCCACCTTATACTACTATCCAACATATTTTTAATGACAAATCTGATCTTGTCATTTCCTTGTTTAAAAACCTTTGTCTCCAGCGTGTCAATAGATAAGACCCAAACTCTTTAGCACGATATTCAATGATGTTTATAACCTTCACCCGTATTTACTCTTCAACTCAATATCAGACCTCGTGTCTCTGAATAGTCTGTGATTAAGCCACACTGAATTTGCAACTGTTCTTTAAATTTGTCATGTTCTTTCACAGTGCCATATTTTTGTTTATACTGTTTTTAATATGAAGAAAGCCTTTCCCTCTGCTCTCTATGTAACTGGTATCTCATTAAAGATCTACCAAAGATCTATCTGTTCCAAAGATATTACCTCTTTGGAATCCTTTTACAGTGCCCTAGGCAGAGTTAGTTCCTTTCCTTCATGCCCCCATGCCACTTTCGTAAATACCTCTATTTACAATATTTATTGGAGTTTATGTTTATGCTCCCTCAACTGTTTTTAGCCTTCTGTGAATTTCCAGGGTTACTTAACATTGTGCCCAGTTCTTTGTCAGTATGGATGTACATTGAATTATTAAATGAGAAAGCCTTGCCTGCTCTTTAGGACTACCCCATTCCCCTTTAATAAGACTGTCACCCATCCTACAGAAGGCTTCCTTAAGCATAGTTGCTACCTGCTTTTAGTTATGAGCTGATAATTGTGAGAGAGAGTATCTGAATGAAAGGGGATATTGGTTAATATAACTTTAGGGTAAAATGTGGGGCTTGTGCCAGGTCTCTGGGTTCCTTTAGCCTTTGTTGAGTATATAAAGAGGAAGGTCAATGAAACCACACCTTTCCTCTCAAGGTTTTATGCTTGTAAAGGACTGTACTGATAAGGGGGTAATGGCTATGATGGTGAAGAAACTATGGGTCATGGTCTGGGCCAAGAGCCAGCTCTTCTGGTACTATTATCCTTTCTCTTGTGAGGGTGTCTTATCATATCCCTGGGAATGAGTTTTGAATGCATCTGACAGGAGTAGGTACTATATGTGTATATGGGAATGTGTGCATGTGTTCCTTGTTAGAATGAAAATAGCTCTACTCTTTTGATTGGCTCTGAATTCTACCCCTTAAGCATATTCAGTCACTTAAGGGTCTATTTGCCCATCTCCCAGAGGCTACTGGGTAGGTTTCTAGGGAGGGACATGTGATAGGAAGAAACAAATTTGTTCCTCAGTCATCCCAGAAGGTTGGAGTCAGATCAGGACTGGGTTTCTTGATTGTGTTTGTTTATTCTTCCTTTCATTTACTCACTTAAGCATTTATACGTTCAGCAAATACTTACTGAGTCCCTAGGTACTGCTCTAGCATGGAATAGAGTAGTAAATAAGACAGACAAACCCTGCCCTCAAATAGCTTACCTTTTAGTTGGGAAGATAGACAAATGAATAAACCAATGTATAATTTTAGATTTTGAAAACTGCTAAGAAGAAAGGGTTAGGAAGCTATAGAGTAAGATGGGAAGATGTGCTATTTAGATAGAATTCTTAAAGCCTCTCTGAGAAGATGGTGTTTGGAAAAGAACTGAGTAATGACAGCAATGTGAGAGCAGGGGAACATTCAAGGCAGAGGGATCAAAAAGTATTCAAGAAGGCCTCTGTGACTAAAGTATGAGGGAGGAGGAGAATGGTAGGAGGTTATACAGATTAGATTATTTAGGCTCCTAAAGGCCCAGGTAAGAATTTTAGATTATTATTAATACTAGTGTGATAGGAAATTATTGGAGGGTATTCAACAGAGGAGAGATAATATAATTTAGGTTTTAAAAATATCACTGTGGTTGTTGTGTGGAGACTGAATGCACAGGGATGCAAGAGTGGAAGCATGGGGACCATATTGGAAGCTATTGCAATAGTGAGACATGTTTTGGGCATAGAGATGATAGGGTTTGCCAATGAACTGGCTATTGGAAGTAAGGAAAAGAAGAAACAAGGATGATGCCCAGGCTTTTGGCCTGAGCATGTAGGAGAATGTTGGTATCATTTATTGAGATGGAGAAGGTTGGGGGAATAACAGGTTTGGTGGCAGAAATCATGGGTTCTGTTTCATGTCTAAACATTTAGACATGTCAGGTGCTGACTGTGTGTGTGTGTGTGTGTGTGTGCACGCGTGAAGTTTTTAGCAGAGTGATAGTTCTGAATTCTTCCTGCTAGGGAATGGAGAGAAGTGAGCTTCTGTTTATCTCTTCCATTCTCTCTCTTTGAATTAGATTTGCAAGTCTGGACTGGACAGTGACTTCTGGGCTTGCCATCCAGCCTGGTGTAACCTCTGGCTCCATGACCAGCTACTGGCTCCTACAGACCGGATGAAGCAGACTGGAGACACAAGTGGAGAAAGCCTCCAGCTGGCAAATCCTCAGATTGTAGTCCTCTGGCTGCTGGCCCTGCCCAGCCTGCCTCATGGAGAGGATGAACTGGCTGAGCAGACTGGCTTCCCGGGGCCCTGGGCACCGTGTATCTCAAGGGGCCAGTCTGCAGACGCCTGTCACGGCTGATCCTGAGACCTGCCTCATGGTCTTCAAGAATCATTGGTCCCAGGTAGGAGAATGTCTGCCAGAGAGCCCAGTCTGCTGGCCACCTGAGTCCTCCTAACCTGTATTATCACCATCCTATTTAGTCACCTTATCAACTTAGATTCCTTCTATCTTCTGTCTTTTTCCCTTAGGTGGTGCGAATCCTGGAGCGGCAGGGCCCTCGGGCAGCTCCTGGGGGTGCAGATGATCTCAGTGCTGTGCGCAACCACACTTACCAGATGTTGACACTGCTGGCAGAGGATCGTGCAGTTGCCTCAGCCCCCACAAGCCCAGGGCCCCTATTGGAGTTTGCTCTGCGCGAGGATCTGCTGACTCGTGTGTTGGCGTGGCAGCTACAGTGGGATGAGCTTGGGGATGGGGTCGAGGAACGGCGGGCTGAGCAACTGAAACTATTTGAGATGCTAGTGAGCGAAGCTCGCCAGCCACTGTTGAGGCATGGTCCAGTTCGTGAGGCTCTGCTCACCCTACTAGATGCCTGTGGCCGTCCTGTGCCCAGTAGCCCAGCACTGGATGAAGGCCTGGTGCTGCTTCTCAGCCAGCTGTGTGTGTGTGTGGCCCGGGAACCTTCATTGCTCGAGTTCTTCCTGCAGCCACCACCTGAGCCTGGAGCTGCTCCCCGTCTTCTCCTCTTTTCTCGCCTTGTCCCTTTCGTCCATCGAGAGGGCACCCTGGGCCAGCAGGCCCGTGATGCCCTACTTCTGCTCATGGCTCTGTCAGCTGGGAGCCCCACAGTGGGCCGCTACATCGCGGATCACTCTTACTTCTGCCCGGTTAGCACCCCCTGGCATGGGGGGTATGGTATGGCATATAGACACTGGATAGCACCTTCCTATCCAGGAGATGTGGAGAGGCTATTTACCAGGGCAGTACCAATCCAGTACTTCCTGGATTTGAAAGAAGCCCCTTGGAGTTGGAGTGGGGTTGACACATGGGCTTAGATGGTTAGGGCAGGTACTAAGGCTCTCTATGGGCCAATATTCGTAGGTTAGGTTTTGGCACATCGGGTAGTTAAATACCTGCTTTGGTAATAGCCCGTACCCCTATTCCCATCAAAACTCTGGATTAATAGTTCCTCTGTCCCACTTTTTATATTTTCTGAGCCTTTGGTAACCTTTCCTAGGTGCTGGCCACAGGTCTTAGTGCCCTGTACTCCTCACTGCCTCGAAAGATTGAGGTTCCGGGAGATGATTGGCACTGTCTGCGACGGGAAGACTGGCTGGGAGTGCCAGCCCTTGCACTCTTCATGAGTTCCTTAGAGTTCTGCAATGCAGTCATTCAGGTAGGACTGGAATTCCCAGGAGGTCTGTCCCTTGGTCATTCTAGGACCAAGGGCCATGGGGGTGCATTCCCTAGAGTTCTGCTGTTCTGCCATCTTGTGGGTAGGATACCTACCTATATTGTACCATTCTACTCCCTTCCAGACAGTGGTCTCTTTATAGTGCTCCCCCTTCTTTCTTGCACTCCTACAGGTGGCTCACCCCCTGGTGCAGAAGCAGCTGGTTGATTATATCCATAATGGGTTCCTGGTGCCTGTCATGGGCCCTGCCCTGCACAAGGTGAGAGTCATGGGTGGCAAGGCAGATCAGGGGCTAGGCTGCAGGGTGGTAATCTCAGTGCCAGGACCAATGTGGGAGGCAGTGGGTGGGGTAACTGCTCCCTTTTTCCGTGTCTACTCCTGATTCCTCCTTAGAACCCTGGGAAAATGACTCAGTGTATGTGCAGGGAAGCCCTAAATTTCCGAACTTTCCCCTCCCTTCATCCAGACCTCTGTGGAGGAGATGATCGCCAGTACCGCCTATCTGGAACTTTTCCTACGGAGTATCTCAGAGCCTGCCTTGCTCCGTACCTTCCTGCGATTCCTGTTGTTACACCGGCATGACACCCACACCATCCTTGACACCCTCGTTGCCCGTATTGGCAGCAACTCCCGGGTATGGCCCTTACCTCTGTTTTGGCTTACCTGGGTGAGCCATCTTCTCTCTCTGACCTTTGTTCCAGAAGGATGTTTCTACCCTTCTTTGACCTTTGTCTCCAGCAATCACTTCAAAATTAGGTGGCATTTACTTTCTAGCATTAAATTTTTAACCATTTTGGGTACAGATTTTAATCTACTCCCCTGCTGTTATAATACATGAATCTAGAACACAGTTACCTTTCTGTCTGACTTTGGCTGTTCCTCATGACTGTAGGTTTTGCCACTCTGCTGTATTTATGACGTAGCATTGGCCTGAGGTTCATTTCAGCTGTTTATCACGCTGTGGACTGCTATGGGTGACTTGAGATCACTTTAGATTTTGTGTCCGCTTTGATAGGTGATCCAGTGGCTACTGATATGCTTACTTTCTTTCTCGTTTGGATTTGCTGCATCTGAACTATAACTTGGCGCACTCATCCACTCACCTACTTACATTCCTTCCTCCTAAACATCTTTATTGAATGTTTACTATGTGCCATATTGTTTGCTGGTGCTGAGGATATACTGATAAGCAGGGTAGGCTTTGTTGCTAACTTTATGGAGCTTACTCTATAGAGAAGGTAGACAAGTGAAGACATTAATAAAATAATTACAAATTGTGGTTAGTGTTATGAAAAGAACAGAGTTAGAAAACAAAAAGTGGTCAAGGAAGACCTTTTTGAGGAAGTGACATTGAGCTGAGACATAAAAGTTGTGAAGAAGTTCAAGGGGAAGAACATTTTAGGCAGAGAGAGCAGCATGCAAGGGACATCAAATGGGGGAAGAGCTGAATGTACTTGAGGAAATGAAAGGCCAGTGTGACTGGTGGTGTAGTGAGCAAGGGGGAGAAGGGAATGAGATGGAAGTAGAGAGGGAATGAGATGGAAGTAGAGAGGTAGATAAGATTCAGATCATGCTTGGCCTGATAGACCACAGTAAGTAGTTTGGATATTAATCAATAGAAATGTATATGAAATGCGAGTGAATAGTTTCCAAGTGATAAAGGGCTGAAGGCTTTCTAGGAGAATAAAGCATTAGTTTAGCCATGGACTTTATGGCATTTATTTTGGCTCTGGAACCATTTTTATTTCCTTCCTTTATTACAAATAGTTGAAGTTCCTTGGATCCTTGTTTTTTTTTTTTTTTTTTTTTTTTTTTTTTTTGAGACAGAGTCTCACTCTGTTGCCCAGGCTAGAGTGAGTGCCGTGGCGTCAGCCTAGCTCACAGCAACCTCAAACTCCTGAGCTCAAGCGATCCTCCTGTCTCAGCCTCCCGAGTAGCTGGGACTACAGGCATGCGCCACCATGCCCGGCTAATTTTTTCTATATATATTTTTAGCTGTCCATATAATTTCTTTCTATTTTTGGTAGAGATGGGGTCTCGCTCTTGCTCAGGCTGGTCGCGAACTCCTGAGCTCAAACGATCCGCCCACCTCGGCCTCCCAGAGTGCTAGGATTACAGGCGTGAGCCACCTCGCCCGGCCGGATCCTTGTTTTTAAAACAGAAGTTCTTTGGTCACTGGTTTTTTGATATCTAGAAAACTTCTAGATAGTTGATGTACCTGGTAGTAGGGTTCTAGGTCAGTGAGGTTCCTGGATAGCTATGTTTTGGATAGGTGCAGTTTCTGAATAGCTAAATTAGGATATAAAAGAGATATTCCAGACTGGCTCTGATTAGATCAGTGTTTCAAAACCAGGTATATACTTCAGAATCATCTGTGGAGCTTTGAACATGACAAGAACTGTTAATACAACAATAAATTCTAAGTTCTACCTTAGATCTCTTGAATTGTAATCTTTGCTCAGGGCATGTGCATTTTTAAAATGTTCCAAAAAGTAATTATGATACATGCCTTAGGTTAAGATTTATTGGTATAAACCAAGAGGGAATAGTTTTCAAAGCTTTAATTTTACAAAGATATCAACAAGTTTTATTTCTCATTATGGTCTTATATCTGTTTGGCCTTATGGATTGTCCTGTTCATGTATAGACAGTTGATTTTCTTCTTGAGCTTGATTTTTTTTTTTCTCCCTTGCGTTGGCTCTATTCATCTTTGTTTCATCCTAACTTTTTTGATTCTCCCTCATTATCTTTAGTCCTTAGTGCCTATTTCTATTAGTCTCCCTCCCATTTGATCCCCTGGTCTTAGGAGCCTTTTGTGTTCTTGGGTGTTTCTTCTTGGTTTCTGGTTCTTAAAGGAACCAGATCTCTTCCAGTGTCAGGATGCCCACATTAAACATGCAGATGATTTTCTTCCCACTGTCTGGTCCTTTCAAGCTTGATTCTTTGGCTTGACTTTGTAACTTACATATAGCCTGTCTTTTGTGCCTTGAAATGAATTATTCTGTATTCACTTAATGTGTTTAGTCTCCTATTGCTGTCATAAAAATTATCAAACTTAGTGGCTTAAAACAGATTTATTATCTTATAGTTATGTAGGTCATGTGTCTGACATGGATCTCACCAGGATAAAATCAAAGTGCTGGGGGGACTCTGTTCCTTTCTGGAGGCTCTCGGGGAGGATCTGTTTTCTTGCTTATTTGTGTTATTGAGAGAATTAATTTCCTTGCATTTGTAGGACTGATACCTCTCTTTTCTTGCTGTCAGCTGAAGACCATTCCCAGCTTCTAGCGCAACCAGATTCCTTGGCTCTTGGTCTCCTCTTTTATCTTTGAAGCTAGCAATGATGGTTTGAATCCCTCTGATGCTTTAAATTTCTCTTCCTTCTTTTTGACCCAGCTGGAAAAGGGTCTATGCTTTTAAGGAATCATGTGATTTGATTGGGCCCACCTAGATAATATAGGATAATCTCTTCATCCCAAATTCCATAATCTTAATCACATCTGCAAAGTCCTTTCTGCCACATAAGGTAAAATATTTACAGGTTCTGGAGATTAGGATATGAATATCTTTGGGATATGAATACTTTTCTACCTACCATACTACTTTTCAGTGAGTCAGTGTTTTCATTGCTAGTTAAGTGGTCATTTAAGATAGCCTCCTGAACATCCATGCTGTTCAAAATGTGTACTGCTATTTTATCTCTATTCTACTTAGGTGGTTGACTTTTAATTCTCCCACAGTCATTTACCAAATAATGAACATCCAGACTATGCAGGTAGCACCCTAGACTAAGACCCATTAGTTGTCTTCAGGGAGCTCAAGGTGTCTGATATACTTGCCATAAGGGAAGTATAGAGAAAGTACTATGAAGGATTTAGAGGAGTGAGGGAGAGCTTACATGTGTCTGTTCTCTTTGCCTAGCCAGAGATGAACTTCCCTTCTTCCTTTTCTAGAACAAATGGTTTCCCCTGCCCTGAAGCCACCTCCTTTTTCCTTTTCCTGTTAGCTGCCCTTGAGCTTTTCTTTATCCTACCTTCTGAGAGACATTCTGGTATTAGAGAGGTGACTCAGACTCCATGTTCACAGCCCCACCCACTTCCCAGTTGGGATTCTTCCAGGTTTCCTCTGGTTTCTTGTTGGTAGGCATTCAGTTACTTTGTTACTACAGACCCTGCTGACAGGCATTCACTTAATTATGTTGCTGTTGTCTCATGTTAGTCATTCACCCACTCACAGTATTTCTTTAGTGTCTCTTTTCATGGGTGTTCATTCAAGTATTGCCAGAGTCTCTGCTGACAGGTGTATATAGCCAGAGAGTGTGCTGATATATGTACGGTTGATAAAAATCCATTAGGTCTGACACACGGTTCATTCCTATCTGTGAGTAGTGAAGTCTTGCCCACAAAGATCATATGATCATCTAATTAATACTTGAATGCCCAGGCCTGGTGCACATGTCTTCCTCTAGTTTGGCCTGGGGCTGGGGTTGGGGGTGGGGTTCCTATTTGTTGAACAGCTTGGGGGACTGTGCACCCTTATAGTGATTCCCTCCTTTCTCCCCCACTTGCCCAGCTCTGCATGGTCTCTCTGAGTCTCTTCAGGACCCTTCTGAACCTCAGCTGTGAGGATGTACTGCTGCAGCTGGTTCTCAGGTACCTGTGGGGGCAGGGCTGAGGGATGGCTGACTTGGAACTCTCAGGGCCTTGTGAATTGCTGGGGTGATGGGCAGTATTGGGGTTGCTCATGAGGAGCCACATGGAGCCTGGCTTAGCTGTACAGTTCTGTTGGCCTGATTTTCACCCGGGCCCTTTCTTCCTTCCTGATTCACCTTGTGTCCCCTTTCTGCTGTCTTTCCCAGGTATCTTGTTCCATGTAATCATGTGATGCTGAGCCAGAAGCCAGCTGTGCGTGATGTGGACCTATATGGACGAGCAGCTGACAAGTTTCTCTCCCTAATCCCACGCTGTTGTCGTCACCGTGCCCCCAGCCCACCTCGTCCAGAGCATGCCTCATGGGCACGAGGTGGGCCTAGCAGAGAGACAGGGAGAAGGGAGGACATCACGGGTATGGCCTGGATTCTGGGGGAGCCTAGTAAGAAGGTGGGGCTAGGGTGAGGGGAGGAAGGTGGCCATGAGTGGCATTCTATCTTTAGGGAGGTTGATTAGGGTCTTGCAGGGAGGATCCTTAACTTTACCAAAGAAAGTTAGAGTGGGGCTTCTGGGCAGAGCTGTTCCTCTTCTTCACTCTAGTCCTGTACTCTTCCTGTTTCCATTGTTTCTTTGGTGGTGGTGGTGGTGAGAGGGGGTGGTGGATGAGGATAGGTTAATCTGGAGGCTGGAGAATCAGCTGTCTAAACAGGTTCCATATTTCTACCTCCCCATTACCTTCCCTCTTAGTCTCCCTAGTTATCTTCTCTCTCCTTCTGGACCTTTGTCTCCTTGATTCCTCTTAAATTTTTTTCCTCTGTAGGCCCTGGAAGCCCAAGTGTTGACTCCTCTTCTGTGGTGACAGTAACCCGGCCCTCCACACCATCTCGTCTGGCTCTCTTTCTGCGGCAGCAGAGCCTGGGTGGCTCTGAGTCCCCGGGCCCAGCCCCTCGCTCACCAGGTCTTGCTGCATCCCCAGCTTCCAGCCCTGGCCGACGGCCTAGCCCTGCAGAGGAGCCTGGTGAGCTGGAAGACAATTACCTGGAGTATCTGCGTGAGGCGCGCCGTGGTGTGGACCGCTGTGTCCGAGCCTGCCGTACCTGGTCTGCCCCCTATGATGGCGAGCGGCCCCCTCCCGAGCCCAGTCCTTTTGGCTCCCGGACTAAGAAACGCAGCCTGCTGCCTGAGGAGGACAGGAACAATGTGGGGCAAGGAGAGGAGGAAGAGCTGGGGAGTAGGGGGCTGGCTGGAGTTACAGGGGAGGGCCCTGGCCACCTGCCCCCTCCCCAGCTCAATGGGGTACCAGGACCATGGCATGAGGGTGCCAAGAAGGTTCGCCTGGTGCCACAGGAGGGAGCTGGGGAACTGCTAGAGGGCATCTCTGAGGGTATGGCAGGACTAGAGGGCTTTGGGCAGGAGCTCCGGGAGCTGGAGGTGGCATTGAGCAATGGGGGAGCTGGCTCAGAGTCTGCCTTAGAGCCTCCACTACCTCTTGAGGAGGAGGAGGCCTACGAGAGCTTCACCTGTCCCCCTGAGCCCCCTGGCCCCTTCCTCAGCAGCCCTTTGCGGACTCTCAACCAGCTGCCAAGCCAGCCCTTCACTGGTAAGCTACTTAGCCTAGGCCTTCTCCTTTGTGTACTCTTTGCATGTTCGCAACATGTTTGTGCTGGTTTCTGAGACTTTTTGGCCATGTCATTTCTGTGTACTTGCCTAACCCCTCATCCATTCTGCTTGGGTCACTTCCAGATACATGTCATGTCATACTGTGTCCCTGTGTCTGTCTATATGTCTTTCATGCTTGTGCTGGTTTGAGTATTGACTTAGATCTGAGCCTTGTATGTCTTATGTGCATGTTCCTCCTGTTCCCCTAGTCTGGCCATGTCTTGGGATTTGTGATTAGGATAGTCTGTGTTTGGTGACTCACGACAGTATTTCTGAACCGTTTGGAAGATATAGGTGCTATTCCGTATGAGAAGCACCTGTGAACCCTTTGTTCCGTGCTTTTCCCACCAGTTTATCTGTCTGGGTGTTGAGTCTTCTGTCAGCTCTCCTATGGCCTAGTGTCAACTCTTCTGGTGCTTTCCCCTCTACTCAGCTTCCTTCCTACCTCTTCAAAGGAAGACCCAATTTCAAGTTTTTCCTGTCCACTCTCCTTGTGCCTTCTTGGTTGGCATGACTCCCAGTAAGACTATTTAAAGAATTATGGTTTGGTTAGTAGTAGGGTGAAATACCTCTTTGAGGGCAAATGACAGAGCTTGACCTCAAGCTTTTCAGCTGAGTTATTTTGGACTTTCAGGAATGTCCCTGGAGCTAGACCCAATCTGAATGGTTGGGCCAAATCCTCTTTGTTGGCCAGCCTAGCCCTCTTCTGGCTCTAATCCTCATTCCACACCCCATTCCAGGAAAACCAAAAAAACCAAAAACATACCTCTGGGAAGCAGTGTAGAGGCTAAGGCTAAGACTGCAGTATTTGGATTAGGCATAACTTAAGTTAGTATCCCATTTCTGCCATTGGTGCATAGAAATTTCTTACTACAATGCTGGCACATTGTGAGAACTCAGCAAGTGGTAGCTTTTCACTAGGATTATCATCTCTGGGTACATGGCAGATATAAGTTGACCAAGGCAATCACCCACCTTTCAGTTTGTAGTCAAGTTGTCATGCTTTGATCAGTTCATGTCCTGACTGTGCCTGGGATGTGCTGGCCATCCTGCTGGCACAGCACCAAGGCTTCTGCTCTGGAGTAATGCCAACTCTCTCTTCTTGCAGACTATGGAAAATACATCTTAATGTTTATCTAGTCTCTGATGTGCTCCTTCCTGCTTGATACCACTAGGAGGTAATGTGCAGGTTTTACCACAGTCTTGAAGTATTAATTACAGCTCCTGTCCTTTTTCTTCTTTGTAAACTTGTCTGAGCTTTTTGAATTGTCTCTTGCAAGAAACTCCCAGGAAATGAGAGGAATAGAAAGACAAAGTTAGGGAGTATCTTAGGACCTTGTTAAACTAGAGTTGTTTTGAAGCTAACACTAGTCGTGTGCAGCTGGAGTTCACGATGTTTTAGGATCTTTTTCAGAATTCACTGCCTCCTGCTCTTCATCATTCTCATCTGTCTCAATTTGTAGTACAGTTTTTAGATACACTCCCTTTCCCCTGATCAGCACTATGGTGGTTCTAGAGTCCTAGTGCTGGTGATCTGGCGATCTGGCTTAATTGAAGCCAGTTCTCCCAGTAGGTAATGCTAATTAATCCCTTCTGTTATCTTAAGAGTCTGTTCTGAATCAGTTTTCTTTGCCCCTGAACTAAGTGATCCTTTTATTCTATATTCTGTTCCATCTTCTTGGTTCCCAGATTCTGAAAGACAGAGCTATGTCTTCTCTGGCCTCCCAAAGATTTCTCCCCTGAAAACTGGCTCACATAGTCACTTTCTTTGTCGTTGTAACACTTTCTTTTTCTTTCTGACCAGCTTTAGTGTTCTATGTCTTATGTGAAACCTAATTCTTCTTTTTGGTCTTAATCACTTTCTCTGCCTATTTGTTCTTCTGTTGTGCCTCTTGGGTGAAGTTTTTTAAAAAAGTGAGAAATATGTAGCTTATGGTTATAATTGAACACTTAAAATTTGCTAGATATTAGGCTAAATGTTTTATATTGATATCACTTTGATCATCTTCATCACCTTATAAGGTAGGTATATTTTCTTATTTTACCAAGTAGGAAACTAAAGCTTGAAAAGTTTTGATTTATCCAATAACATAACTAGTAAAGGGTTAAGCTGAAATTTGAAACCAGACCTTTGTAACACCGGAGCCTACCTAAGATCTGGCTCTTTGGCTTGAGTGTGTGTAAAGCTGGCATCTGGACTCTTAAGGGTCCACATGGTGTCTGCCATCTTATTTCCTTCAGAATTGCTAGTCATGGGATATTTAAACATACCTAAATAATTTTCATCTAGTGTGTGTGGGGGGCGTCTCTTGTTTTTGGGAGGAATGCGTGCGATGTGCATTGTGTTCAGGCCTTGTATCCTTGTGCCCACCCCCTCCCAGGCCCCTTCATGGCTGTGCTCTTTGCCAAACTCGAGAACATGCTGCAGAACTCCGTCTATGTCAACTTCCTGCTGACGGGGCTGGTGGCCCAGCTGGCCTGTCACCCCCAGCCCCTGCTCCGCTCTTTCCTGCTCAACACCAACATGGTCTTCCAGCCCAGTGTCAAGTCCCTGCTGCAGGTGTGCGATGCATGCATGCATGGGTGCGTCCAGGCTCCATGGTGGGCCAGGCCCGCAGCTGGAGTGACCCTGGGTGGGCTGGGAACAGGCCCAGTGGGACTAGAAAGGACTGTGTCAGACTAGAGCCACCCAGAAATGTCATGGAGTTGTGCTTCATAGGTGCTGGGCTCTGTGAAGAATAAGATTGAGAGCTTTGCAGCCTCCCAGGAGGACTTCCCAGCACTGCTCTCCAAAGCCAAGAAGTACCTCATTGCCCGTGGCAAGTTGGACTGGGCTGAGGGCACTGCAGCAGGACCTGCCCCCCGCCGCTCCGATCCCCTAGGTGAGGCCTATCCCACCACCACCACCCCTCTGCCCACCCTCCCTAGATAGTTTATTAGCCCAGGTTATTTGAGCTGTTATTAAGGTTGAAACTTTGTGCTAGGAAAGTTGTAGAAGATTGAGTCTTATTATTTGTAGAACATAATTCTGTCTATTAGGAGCCAAATCAGCAGTCACCAGCAAAAAATGCTCTAGGATTTATGGAAAGACAAGGGGACAGAGTAGTCTCTAGGTTGAGATATTGTTACAGTTTGTAAAGGACATGGCATTTAACATGGGCCTTGAGAGAAGTGTAGGACTTAGGTAGATAAAGGAGTGGGAGGTCTTTATTCTTTTGTCAGAAGACATCCTGGACTATTTGGTTGGAGCAGGGGATTTAAAAGGTGGGGGAACAGTTGGTGGTTAAACTGGAGAGATTTGGCCAGAGCAGAAGGTTCTCAGAGTGGAAGTTGGGCTGGGTAGAAGTTGTGATATTTTAGGCATTGAGAAACCACTGGAGGTTCTTCAATCTTTAAGTGGAGAGATGAGTATTTTAGTTCAGGTGAATTGGAGCTAGGGAGAAAGGGAATCAGGAAGAGTAGTCAGGAGGCTTTTGTCATAATGCAAATGT